>NC_037346.1:20000000-20612500 GCF_002263795.3 Bos taurus | reverse complement strand
GGGTGCTAAAGGTAACTAGAAATAAACTACCATTACAGGGACAGTTAGCATTATAGCGACCAGGTTTTTGGGAGTCTGTTTTTCATAGCCCCAAAGCCCATGTTAAAAATGAACCAGATATCTTTCAAGCTCCATGTTAATAACTTCTTTAGAATATGGTTTATTTGTGCCTTAAAGGAAAATTTGTTTTATGGTGTAAGTAATTTAAATCCTTAAAACAATGTTTTCTTGTTTGTTTTTGCAGTATTCATGTAGCAGTTTTTAAAAAATTATTTTTGAATTGAAGTGTAGTTGAATTAGTGTATTATTGCTCTACAGCAAAGTGACTCAGTTTTACATATCTTTTTCATATTTTCTTGTATGGTATATCACAGGATATTGAGTATAGTTCCCTGTGCTATACAGTAGGACCTTGTTTTATTATTCCATATATATGCCATATCCCATACTCCCAACAGTGGTTTTTGTTCTGTGAATGATGTTTACAAATGATGTTACAAGCACCTCTTTGCTTTGGAGAAGAGTGGTTTTCAGTTTTCCTTCTCTGTCTTCCACACCTCCCCTGAAAGAAATCCTTACCCCCTGCATGCATGTGTACACCCAATATATACTGCACAGCCCCATTTTGAACAGTAGCTCATTTAGGCAATGATTTGCAATTGTAAGGAAGAGGTAGCATACCTGATGGTGGTGATGAGGCAATTCATATTTTCCTTAGAAGAATCACTGCTTTGTAGATGAATAACAAAGCTATTTATGTGACTTCTAAGCAAATTATCTAGTCTCCATACCTTTCTATCTGCAGATTGTAAAACATTTAGTAAACAGATACCCATTTAAATTTTTCTTCCTTTAAAAAATGGGAATAAATAGAATTGCCTATGGGACTTTAGGAGTAGAAATCCTGGCAGATAAAATTATCTGTCTTCACTTTTCTCCAGCACTGCTCTTTGGAAGTAAATAAAAGTTAACTAAGAGCTGGATATTTTTAGGAAAGCTTAGGGGAAAAAGAAATACTTAGTTTCTTAAGACATTGGTTAATTATAAGTTAAATTCTGCCAGGGTATTTGTAATATTTTCTGTGCCATCTGCCCTCCAGAGACCACTATATTTTCAAAATCTTTGCCAAACTGTTTTACAGCTGTGGTGGTTGTGTGAACCTGAGAGGTTCTCCCACAACCTGGAAGAATTCTGGGGCAAGTTGTTCCATTAGGTGCTTGGTTGGTGATGTCTGATTTTTATTATGAAAAAAATGCAGACCTTTTTAAATCAGAGTATTAATTCTTGTTTATTCTTAGGTGTTACGTGTATGTATTTGTCCTACAGATGGGCTAAACAGATATGAAATCACTGATACTTAGATAAACTAGATAATCATACGTGGATGCAGTTATATTTAGTTTTGGTGACGTTACTGAAAGATTTGCTTTAGTAAAGTGCATCAGTTTGAGTTTTATAGTTGGACATTATTGAGAAGAAATTGGTATTGTTTTTTCCTACCTAAAACAAACAATATTCGGTTCAGTGAGGTCACAAAGTGGCAGATTCTTTGAATTTCTGGCAAATGTAGATTGATCCATCACGTCACTAATTTTTCTTTTATTTGAATTTTGTTTTGTGTCACAACCTTTGAAAGATATGAAGATCTTTTTAAATTAAGGCAAGTTTTCTGAAACTCTAAAAAGAGGTAATCAGTGGGACTTACTGGAATATCCTTTGCAAGAGCCCTTGACCTTTAAGAGAGTCCTTTAGTATGGTCTTTTCAAGTGTTCAAAAGTAATCTGTAAGTAAAGTTGATTGAAGTTCATCTTTGTTTAGTCACTAAGTGGTGTCTGACTCTTTTGCAACCCCATGGGCTATAGCTCAACAGGCTCCTGTGTGCATGGAATTTCCTAGGCACGAATACTGGAGTGGGTTGCCATTTCCTACTCCAGGGGATCTTCCATCGTGTGTCCTCAGTCACTTTAATCATGGCTGACTCTTTGTGACCCCATGGACTGTAGCCCACCAGGCTCCTCTGTCCATGGTATTCTCTAGGCAAGAACACTGGAGTGGGTTGCCATTCCCTTCTCTAGGGGATCTTGCCGCCCCAGGGATCGAACCCATGTCTCTTAACATCTCCTGCATTGGCAGGCAGGTTCTTTACCACTACCGCCAACTGGGAAGCCTCTTGATCATTGAGCCACCAGGGAAGCACTGGATGAAGTTAGGAGTCAACATGTTATTCATTGATACTTTTGAGTATGTTATAGAGTGATGGCTTTTAATGAACATACCCAAGACATATAACCATTGCCACCTTCAAAGTAGTTACTCAGAAATGCTGATTTGTTGTCAGAGGCTTAAAATTTTTAGATTTCTAACTTTCTGAGGTGATGTCATTGACTTTGAAATGGTCTAAACTTATTTGAAGCCGTGTCTTCAGAAGTAACATTGATTTGAGTTGTGTTTGGTTATAGTGTTAAACTAGTTAATTTACCTTGCCTGGCTAATATTGCACTAAATGATGTCAGGCATTCAAAATGCTGACATTTTGGAGTATTCATTAAATACTTTGATATGGTAAATTTTATCCAGCACATAGAGCTGTAGGGGAGATAAATTTTAATTTTTGATGGTTGGGATAAGTCAAAGTGAAAGTTATCTAGTATAAAATATTCCTGAGGCAATTATAGGCTATTGCAAGAAATTGAAAAAATTTCCCTATTACCTCCACAAGTGGCAGGTTATTGGAATAAGTGGTTTGATCCAGTAGATGTGAGTTGAACCCTGAATTTTTAAAAAAGATTTTAACTTACTGAGTGACACTAATTGCAGACTAGGATTGGAACTCTAAGTCTATAGGGAGGTTTCCTCAGCTTAATCCTTTGTGTGTGTGTGTGTGTGTGTGTGTGTGTGTGTGTGTGTTTTCCATACTACTGAAGAGTTGTACAATAAATTGTGTTTTCCTTTCCCTTGTATTGTACCTTCATAGGCAGAGTACTTTGCTTAGTTATGAAAGACTTGCATTTTCAGGGTGAATCTTTTCCTTAAAATAACTTCAGTACAGGAGAAAATAACACACGTTTTAAGGCACAGATTTTAAATGTTTTAAGAAAAGTACAAATAAGAGATTTTAGTGAAGGGAGAGAGAATTTCTAATGGAGTAAAGGTAGGAAGAGTAAGTGCAGGGTATGTTTTCCTGGAGGCAGTGGCATTTAAGCTGGATTTTGATGGATGAGGGAAGACATTTTACTTAATGAAAATGCAGAGAACAGAAACATAAAGAACAGAAAAGTTGGGAAATGAGAGTGATGTGAATCTTGGAAGGTATCCACTTTGGATGTGGTGAGAGGATATATATAAAAGAGAAGAAAGGTAAATTACTGTCAAATCATGGAGGTTTTTAATTCCCATTGGAGGGCAGGGGGAGCCTCTGAGTATTGAAGATAGACTGGTAGTATGTAACTTAAACTGACAAAAGACAGGGGTATTAATGCTGCTATTCCTGACTCCTATGTGCTTGGGCAAATCATTTATCATTTTTAAGCCTGGGTTTCATAATATTCTAAAGTATATCAGCCTTTGTCTACTCAACTGCTGTAAAAACTGAGTTGCTCTTAAGCAGTTGACTTGTAGGTCTGTGTTCAGGTATATTAATGTGGCACCAATTTGTAGGGTAGATTAGAAGGCATTTTTCTGGTGACTAGAAGTAAAAGATCAGTCAGATTACTGGGATAGTCCAGGCAGAGAAATAACAAAGATTTTCCTCTTGTATTTTCAGTCTTGTGACTGTATTACTTAACCAGAAATAAAACAGACATTTCAAAAAGCTTTTAGATTTGGTAAGGGCAAGAGAGAACTGATAAATATTCCTTCATCTATAGGATATGGGAGACAGGATATTGAGGAGTCAAGTTATGGTTAATTGATCCATAAAACTGATGGGAACTGTTCATACAGTTTAGACATTTGTTCATGAATAGATCTGAATGTTAAATTTTCTCTTGTTAACGCAGTGCTTGATAAGCATTTTCAGTGTTTTTTATTGCATTTGCCCCGTAATTGTGCCATCAAAGCTATCTTCCTAACAATCTTATAAACAGGTACCTGCAGATTTAATTTGGGTTTCAGTCCAAATTGAACATCCTAGGTTTGGGAAGACTCCTTTTTTTCTCTCTGTAATATGAGACAGATAGGAATATATATGACAAGTAATTCTTAACATTATGTAAGATCCTTTTTATCAGTGACTTTCCATTTTAACAACCATACTGGGTACTTGATTTCTCATTAATTCTGCTTTATGAGTACACTAGTTACTTTGCTGCTAATCTGGAAGGTAACTTTGAAGGAATTTAATAGAAGATAAAATTTAACTCCTACATTTTGTTAGCCTAAATCCTGAGGGAAAGGGAAGTAATTACCCATGCTATAGTAGCAGAAATTGTCTGTTACTGTCATAGCAACAGTTTCATTCTAAGCAACTTAAATTTTATATTTTACCATTAAAAGTAATAGAATAAGTGCTCCAAGTTCCTATTGTATTTAGAGGTGGTCCTGACAGTCGTGCTGCCTGTTGGTGTAGCTCCAAGTTGGGAATATAGGATTGAAATTGATCTACTGAAGAGTTAATTTACCATTTACTGAAAAGGTGATGATTTACAACTACCTTAATCAACTTGAAAATGTACTATATTTCTTTCTGGGTACAGTCAAAATGAAAAAAGGTTAGGGAGAAATTTCTGACAACCAAAAGAATAGGCAGGTAGGTGCAATGAGTGGTTGAGGAGAAGTTAAAATAACAAAACACAGTGTTGGGATAGCCAGAAATCAATCAAAAGGATGAATAAATCTGAACTAGGAAGAGAAGCAGAATTTAAATTTATGTCACCACCCCTGCAGGATTTTATAGAATTCGATCTAAAATATCTTAAGGGGTGGAAGCCATGATTACTGATAAATTGATCTAGGGGTTCACAGTTGTGGGAGTCAGCTTGTTTTGCCTTATATATGATTTGATTCTTTTTGGAGGGTGCCATTATGTACTTAAAATGTTAGTGTTTTTAAATGTGTTCTATTAACTGGGGCAATAGTATCTTTCAGTTTTAAAGAGAAAAAGTTAAGCTTCTATTTAGTTTTAACCCTCTTAGTTAACCTCAGTCTTTGAAGGATTTTAGAATTAAAATATGAATCGATATGAAATTGCTTTTTGTAGGTCAAAAGAGATTGAATAATAGTTTCAAATGGGTCTACCTGAAACATGTTCTATATTATTACTTCCTTGACTGATTTATGAGTAGTATTCTGTTCAAATCAATGTTTTATTTATTGTGTCAAGTACTGTGTGAAGCACTGGTGAGAAGTAGATGAAAACAGTGTTCATGTTATTAAAAAACTCAGTGTAATGGGAAAGAAATACATCACTAATGTGACTGCTCTGTAGAAAAATGCATTTGAAATACAGAGAAAGCACTAAGGTTGAGTAGGTGGGGTCAGGGGACACAGGTAGTTAGAATTCAAAGAAGTGAATGTTGGCTTATTGTAGAAGGAGAGTCAGAATATTTTAGGTGAAAACAGCATATGTTTGAAGTTTGCCAGTCACTCAGTTTCAGGAAAGGTGAATGGTACATGTTAAAAATCTTTAATTTATCAAGTTGTTAATGTACCTATTCTAGAAATAAATTTTATATCAGACACACAGAACTAATCTCCATGTTAGCAAATGGGAATCCAATGAAATGTTTTGAGCAATGCGATCAATTTCAGGTTTATATTTTTAAAGAAAGAGAATTATAACCATGGCTTAGAAGATAGAAACTGAGACTCAATTAATGGTCTCTAGATAAAAGACAACTTTAGAACGCTGTATAAGATACCACTGCTTGAACCAGGGCAATGGCACTGGGCAAGAGAAAGGGGAATGGGTAACTTCTGCCTGCCAGTGCAGGAGGCATGGTTGGATCCCTGGGCTGGGAAGATCCCCTGGAGAAGGAAATGGCAACCCACTGCAGTATTCTTGCCTGGGAAATCCCATGGACCAAGGACCCTGGTGGGCTGCAGTTTTGGGGTCGCAGAGAGTCAACATGACTTAGTGACTAAGCACGCACACATTTGCATATATTGTGGGATGTGGTGGTTGATAAATTTAGATAAGAGTTGCAGTTGTGAATACTCCCTCCCTACATTCTCTAACTCTGTCTATTCTTCTTACTTTTGTATGTTTGATACAACATTCCTGATCTTCTTGGTATTATCATTCTCTTTTTCTCAAATGTTGATGTTCCTTCAGTCCCCTTTTCAGGCTTGCAAACTCTTCTGGGTAACTAATCCTGTTTCTGTGAATTAGTTAAGACTTCTTTAGCTGCTTTTATGCTGAGTTCAGACCACATGTATTCAATTCAATGTCACTCCAGTGCTGTGTTTATAAAACTGAATTCATTTTTTCCCCCACAACTGCCCTTTCTTGGCTTCCCCTTTAGTGAATTAACATACAACCCTTGTCATTTAGGTTCATATGGATCTTCTCTAACGTCTTCATTCTTTTCCATCTCTAATACAACTGCCCTAATTTCTTAACTTTTGCAGTAACATTTTGGGCTTTTTCTATTGTCATTTCATCCATTCCTAGCATGTACTATAATAACTTCATTTCTTCAGTGACTTTCCTTCACCTATGTGACTAAATAATAAGCTTTCTTTCATGAATGCTTTGTGCTCTTTCCCACAAATACCAAAATGGCATTTTTGTCTGAATCTTTCCTTTGTGGCAACTTTTAGTTCTGTTCCGTGAATGGTGGTGTTCTTTGTCTAAATCTTTTCGCCTTATTGACTTACTAAATTACTTGTGACTGCTGAAGCCTGAGTCAGTGAACTTGTTTTATAAAAGATCAGATAGTAGATATCTTAGTCTTTGCGAGCCATAGAGTCTCTGTTGTCACTTGGTTCTGCTTTGTACAAAAGAGCACTGGGTGAGGCTCTATACCAGTAACATTTTATTTGCAAATACAGGTGGTATGTAGAACCCAGTGGGCTGACTGCTGTAAGTTGGCACACGTTGTTTAATACCATCAAGCTTTGTTTGCGTTGATGCTTCTCCCTAGAAAAGTTACCTACCTACTTTACTGAGCTCACAAGAGTATTTCTTTCTGTTTTTGCATCTGTATCCTTATCCTCTAAGTAACACTTTTTAATCAACTTGGAGTTAAGAACTTTTATTTAATTGGATGTTTACTCCAGGAAGCCTTGTGATACGGACTATGTAGAAGTTGTCTGCTTTAGGAAATTGAATGTTAAATTTGCTTCATTTGAGCGGCATTACTTGAGGAAATTTAATTTGATGTAAAAATTCAATTGTATTTGAATTTTTAAAATTTTGATACAGTAAAATCTCAAATTTTTATGGTAATGGTCTAAATGACAGAATTTTGGCAAAATTGACTACTAAGTTTGGCCCTGTGGCCATTTCTCCATAACTGTTTGGATAATTGGATGCTGTGATGCCTGTTGTAAAAGAACCGGGATTAAAGACTTGGGTATTTGTGTGTGTGTGTGTGTGTGTGTGTGTGTGTGTGTGTGTGTGTGTGTGTGTGTGTGTGTGTGTGTGTGTGTGTGTGTGTGTAGAAGAGGGTAGTATTAGTAGTAAAAAGATTAATGACTATGTTGTGATTCTGTATAGTTCTATAGCCTTCTTTATACTGTTCAGCTTCTCTTGTGATAGTTAAAAAACAAGGTTATACAGAGAAACTCATTTTATATTTAACATCTGAATCCTAACTTGTAACCTGAAAGAGGGCAAAATGTCATTCACTTCTTTGTCATGTGCTCTGTATCACTAGCTTCCGGTTAGTCTTTTTAGAGTGGTTTAAACATGGCATAGAATCATACAAACAGTATTTGATTTATTTCCTCTTTTACATCTTAACTTGGAGTTTCATAGAAACATTAAAATTTTAATCAAGGAAATCAAGTTGCTACCAGTTAAGAAGTAATATTAAATAGCGGGAAAGGGAATTGCATTCATTTCTTAGTACAACACTTCAGATAATGCTGATTTCCTGACTGGAAGCTAGGCTGGCCCATGACTAATTTTTTAGCTAGATCAGACCATCTCTTTTCCCTCCTCATGGTCAGAGTCACTTATTCCAGAGTCCATATTTGAGGGCAATAAGATTTTCTTGCCAGAAATAATTAAAAATGTACAGTATTAGAGTAGAATGTAAAGCTGAATGTCCTAGTTGAAGTTAAGGAAATGTCTTCAGTCTGAAGTGTTTGCAAATAGTTATTGTTGTTTTTATTCAAAACATGTATATTTACTCTGCTTTTAAAGGAGCGTGGCTGCTACTGTGACTCTTGAATGTAGTACCCTCCCCATCCCCTGAATAAAGAATAGGGCAGGGGTAGGTTGAAGATTTCTTTGGTGGGGAAGAGAAAGGAAAATGTTATATAGTACAGGTGGGCTGTAACACTGGAAAGTTCTCTTGTTCCTTTCTTCTCTCAACATACAACTAAATATAGATTTATCTTTGCAGGAAGCAAATTTTGAATAATGAGCATCAAGGAACCTGTAAATACAGAACACCTCAGGAATTTTTGTTGCAAATGTGGTATTATTGTACTTTAGAAGGGAAAATGTGGTTGGGTTAATGTTCTTGTAATGATGTTAACCAGGAAAAGGCTTATCTTTGGACTTCTTAAAATTAGCTCTTCTGAGATCCAGAAATTTGTAGATAACAGCTTTAATGACTCTTGCAGCTCCTCCTAATTGTTTGAAACTAATAGCGTTAGAAATTGTATTCATGTGATAACTGAGTGCCATGACTAGAAATCCTTTCTTGATATATCTTTTCTTTCCCCCCAGATTAGATTGGTTGCAATTCTCTCTCCTTAGACCTCCTAGGAGATGGGAATTTTCCTGCCAATCTTTTTCCCCGCCCCCATCCATACACATCAAACAAAAAGTAATAATTTTAGATCTGTACACATTCTTTAGCCCCAGGGAGCCATTATGTTGTACATTAACTATAATTCATGTTTAAAAAAATCCATGTTCAGCTGTATCTGATCTTTACGAGCTCCAATTTCATTTTTCTTTAACTATGGTTGATTGCTGATAGGTTACAGAATACAAAAAAATTATAGAATACAGACCATCCAGTTATACAGAATAAAAGCCACTTTTTTGTCTTTTCAGAATGGTAGTTAGCTGGCCATGGAAGAGCATTTATTCTCAGTGTTAGTTACAGGTCATTCCTATTACTCGGTACAGTCCTTTGGTTCTTTCGCTGTAATAGTCATCTACTCCTCAAGACTTAAATATCCCTTCTGTGAAGCTTTCTCTATGCTTTGAGGTAGTTTTCCTTGTCCTCTGTCTATACTGTCACTATAGTTTCTTCATATACATACTTATTCTAAGATACTAAAGTAGGCATGTTATAAATAATCACATTTGAGTTGAGCAGATAAGGGTTGAATGCTATTAATAAATAGGCATGCATTGGCATTTTGACCTTTGGGCTTAAATATGAGTAGGTTGGGTTCGGAGGAGAGAACTACTTAAATATAGCAAAGAGTTAAGTAAAATTTTAATAAGGCATTTTAAGATCTAGTTTGATTAAATTTGATAATGCTTCCTTCAAAAGTGCCAGGCACCTTGTTGAAGGATGTTGGGTTGTTTTTAATAACAGTGAGTTTTGTTTTGTTTTTCATCATTTACCTATAGCATGCATCTGCAAATGTTTGCTGTTTGTGCAGATACAATTTAATCTTGGTGGTTTGATTTCAGGTAATAATTTACTTTCTGTAATCAACGTTTCAGACCATCTCAATGACACTCTAAACAATTAAAGGAAAATATGAGTGTTTTGTCTGGGTTTCTTAGAACTGTGTTATTTCAACCCTACCTCCAGCCCAGCAATAGTCAGTCTAGGTTTCTTAGCTTTAAAGTGAAAAGCTCAGCTTTAAACTTTCCTCTGCAAAATTTAGTATTTAAAAATAATTCTTTTTTTTTCTTCTTTGCAGAAATGGAATCTGTTTGGAATTTGCAGAAGCAAGGTAAGAATGGTTAGGTTACCTGAAATGTTAGTACTAATCACTAGTTACAATACATTATTTTTGGGTGGGAATAATATGAATAGTGGCCCACCAAATAACTAGACTTTGTATTTTAAAGTTGTTTAATAATAACTACAACCAAAGGATAATAGCTGCCATACCAGGACTGCTAAAGACAGGGTAATACTGTAAGTGAAAAGAATGTATGTGAGTGTAGTTTTTACCTGCTGTGTAAAGAATGTGAATATTTTTCCTCCCTGAATATAAAGATAAGAAGACCAAAAATATTTTTTAATCTAGAAAACCAACATAAATGTTTCCACTTACGGTCAATCTTTATCTGTGTTGGAGTTCTCAAAAAACTGAAATTGGTTGTCCTAATTACTGAGTGCCTTCTGTCCAAATATAATAAAATATATTTGCTGTGGGATACCTGAAATAGAAGTGAGTTTTAGTTTAGAGAGTTAGTCACTGAAACTGATAGGTTAATATTGATAGGTTTTGGCTTTCAGAGCTCTGTAACTAAATTGGATCCCACTTTCCATATACTTTGCTGGGTAAAATAAGTGAATTGCAGACAGATGTGAAAGTCCTAGATTTTCAGAACTTGAGAGACATGAGAAATTCGATTTTCTTATTACAAATTAGAAAACTGAGGCACAGAGAGGTTACTATGTAAGCTATGTAAACTAGAGTGTAAACTAAAGTGTCCAGACTACAAAGTAAGTTTCCCTGATTTTCCAACATTGCTCTTTCTTATTCTTAGTCCAGATATTTTTTGTCTAACACAGCTGTGGCCTGAAAATAACTAACAAGTTCTTATTTTGTGTTGCTCTCTGTGTGCCTTTTTATTTAAACACGTAGTCTATAAAATATACTCTGCAAAAGTAAACCTACCTGTTTTTCGCTTTAAAATGGTTATTAACTATTAAGAATGAATATTATCTTCATAGCAAGTTGCTAGTGGATGTCCCTTGGAGTTCTAGAAAGGATATTGTTTCTGGACAAAATTAGATTGATTCTTAGCCTGAGGTGAGCTTGAGTTTTTTGATACTGTTTTCAGGCCTTTATACTTTTCTGTTAGATAGCAAGTTTTATTGGTTTCCTATTTTTTTACTAAAGCATGTGTATGATTAAAAGTTCTTAGGATAGATAGATGTGGTATGCAATGCAATCTTTGCTCTCCAGAAGAGGGGGGCATACAGACAAATAATGGAAATTTAAAATAACGCTGGAATGTTTGGCCAAACACATTCTGACTGTTTTATACTCGAGCCCAGGATATCCACAGGTTTTTGCTGTTGCTGAGAATAAAGTCTGGAGGTACTGTGGGAAATTAGAAGGAAGAAATAAGTCATAATTAAAACTGAAGTGATAGTTCTGCCAGACTTGTTAACCTGAAGTTTTTGGTGTTAGGTGTTAACTTGAACAGTTCTTTACTAGATAATCCTCACTGCTTAAAATAAATTTTGACTTCATTTTGCCAGGAACAAAAGAAAATAAATCTGAGTTTTTATTTAAAGTATTGGATTATTGACGACTTAAATTTTGTCTGCTTTTTTCAAATGTGCTGCTTTTATAGTCAGTAGAAGCACATTGTCCTGGTTAACTGAACTCAACCCTCTAATATATGGTCTTCCTCACTGGCAAGAGGACCTTGTTCCTGGGAATCCATTGAAATGGGTTGAGGAAAAGTGGGTCACGTGTATGTTAATACAAAGAGGAAATGGTCTTTAAATTGTGTTTTCATAAAAGAGGGCAGTTTACATGATGGTTATTGGGATTTATTTTTTGAACATGGGAATTTCAGACTTTGTTTTTATTTATGTGTTTATGTTTTAACCTTCCCTCCAGATCCCAAAAGGATAATCACTTACAATGAAGCCATGGATAGTCCAGATCAATGAAGGACCAGACTGCCTATTTGTAACCTTTCTGCAGCATTAGAGCCACCGTTCATGGGGGACACAAGGCTTTTATGCTCCTAGATCTTCAACGCAGCAGAGGAACCATAAGTAGAATCACAGGATAATATATACAAATATATATATATATACATTATATATATATAGTTATTTAAAAAAAGGCAACTGAAAGTAATTAGACTTCTTAAGGAAACAAATTTATTTCAAGAGACTACACATGGTTATTTAATCTCCGGTACTGAATAGTTTTGTTTTGTTTTGTTTTTAGTTTTTGTTTTTAAGTGTGAATGCAAGTGATTAATGAATATGGACTTATTAACAAGCGTGGTTCTAAAGTTCCTGCTGTCATCACCTTGGGCAACAAATGACCCACTGGAAAGGCAAATCCACTTTAAAAGATCTCTGTATCTTGTTCTGTGACTAAAGTGATACACTAATCACGGGGAACCCAGAATGATTCAACATTTTCCCCCACTCCTCCCTTGATCTTTTGGTTATACTTTGAACCCTGCGAGAATGCTGGATAAAATGCCTTGAAGTTTGCAGGGGTCTTTTTTTTTTTTTTTTTTTTAGTGAATATGATTTGCATGTCTTGCCAGGAATAAGCAGCCTCTGTGGGGTGTTGGGAAATATTTTCTTTGTTTTCTTTTATTTTTTGTGGGGTGGGGGGATAGGGGAGGGCATTGAAGTTCTACAGTTCTGAAGTAGTTGGTGGTACATAGTTTCACTTGGCTTTGGTTACCTATTGGACTTTAATAAGTAAAAACTTTATGAGTGTCATTTAAACAAAAGTTACAGAACAAACAATTGGCTTTAGATATTTAATCTGGAAAAATCCTCCTGTGCCCATGTTCTAACGTAACTGTGTAAGTGGGAGCAAAAATGTATTCTGCTTTTCAACTGTAGGTGCTCCAGACTTGCTCTCTGTCACTAACACTAAATGTGCTATTTTTCTTGTTTTTCATCAAACATCTGAAGAGAAACTTCTGTACCTTTCTGTAAATTCTTTTTAATTTCTCAGAAATCTAAAAGGGGAAGAAAAAAGTCCATGAAAACTAAAACTTCATGTTTTTAGCCAGTGAGGAGGTAATAAACCCTGCCTATAGAAGGTGTGTTTTCATGCAAACTATACTTCTGAGCTTATTAGCTTCTAATTATATCTTAATAAATATATTTTATTACTAGAGCAAATGGGTTTTTTTTAAGGAAAATAATGTGAAATTCTGGAAATTTTCTTTTGGGCAGAGAAGAGCATCAGCCCTGTCTTATCACATTACCATCCTGTTGCACTGCAGCTTGTATATAGCATGCTAAAATAAATTTTTTTGTGTGTGCAGAAACTAAGGGTCCAATATAAGGTTGGGTGATGTCAGTGGCATAAAAACAAGTTCTCTGGCCTGACATAGCATCGCGTCTCACACACACACAAACACAGAAATTAGTATATCCATGTATGTCAAATACAGGTTAAAATAGCAGGGTATTTATACAGAGAGATGTAGTCTTCTAATAAAAGTAGACTGGATCCCCAGGGTTATTTGGGGAGGAAGTAGCTACTTTTTGCTCAGCCCTTTTGCTTAAGAAATGTCCAGTTTTGAGCGACTGTAGTATGGATGAGTTTTCATGTTTTGTTTGATTATTTGAGGCTTTTAACAAGTAGTTTGTGAAAGAAGCTGTTGGACTCAGCATAGAGTAGAGAAAATATCTTTATAGTCTGGATTTCTGCCCTGCTTAGATTTTAAAAGTATAAGCATGGATTGCCAATTCCACTTGATGTAAACAAAACTTTTATACATAATATATATATATATAAGATAACTTATTGTATCAGTCCAGGTTCAGAAACTTGTGGTAGGCCAGTTCCAGATAGTTTCATTTCACCTGTAAACTGTATCACTTTTACGGATATTGTAATTTTCAAATGTATAATATGTTTACAGATGTGCCCTGCATTTAGTCTGCCTTGTTCTATTTTGATTTTTGTTGAGTCTCCTGCCTGCTTGCCAAAAGCTAGGATGCTTCAGGCCCATGTACAATTGAAAGCAGAGGCATCCTTGAGCTTTAAAGCATTGAACAAACTGGAAAATGCATCATACCACATAACTGAAGTGAAAGAAGTCTGTGTTTTGTGTTTTTTTTTTTTTTTTTTTAATAAAAATTTTCAAAAGGTTAAAAAAAAAAGATACAAGGTTGATTAAAGAAAAAAAAAAAAGGCTCCAGTTTGTTTTACAGGTTTTAAAGTTCTGCTGTGTGTTCAATTGCCTTGTGTAACCACTTGTCGCCTTAGGGCCAGATTCTCTCCCTCTCTTCTCGTCCTCATTCCCCGCCGCCCCCCACCCCTTTTTTTAAAACATCCATTTTGCTTGCCTGGTATTTGAAAGCTCTTCTGTCTCACAACTCACAAGAAACTTTCTGGGTTTGTGGTATACAGAGGTTGAACGAATATATATTTTGAAAGGAATTAGAAAAACAGCCCTCATCTGAATTTTTAATTTAGAAGCAATGTTTATCTTCAAAATATCTTTGACAAGCTGTTGTTGCTTTCCTACTTCCCTTCCGTATCCCTCAGGCCTCTCTGTTTAGAGAAGCCAAAAAGAGAATGTCTCCCTTGTCTGTTTGTCCAAAGGTTTTTGAGTCTCCCTTCTAAATGAAACAACGCAACATTTCACTTTGATTTCCCCCACTGAAATTTCCTTCACTATATGGTTAGAGGTATAGAGTTAGGGATGTCTCTTTACCTTCTGGAACCCTAGTGCCCCATCATATTAACTGTCAGTATTTTGGGGGCATTGGGTTAATGGACTTACTTGCCTAGGTACAAGCAGGACTTTGGGATATATCTCCTTTGTGCTGTTTGGTAACACTTAACTCTACTTGTCGCAATCTTTCTTCTTAGGTCCTCACACAATTCCTTACAGAGCACTTATTAAAAAAAAAATCTTAAAGAGTTGATCTGTTTCCTGATTATTTTATGTAAGCTTCTAAACTTCAGCTGTGATTAATTTAGCACATTTAAATAACGTTGATGTGTTATTGTTCGGTATAAAGAATTTTTCTTCAACTCAGAGTATTAGTACTGTAGCATAAACCAAATACAGTCTAGAGGGGATTTTTAACATCCCTCCATTATAAAGACTGAAAAGGTGTGTGTCTGTGTGTTTGTTGAGTGCTTGTGTGTGTGTGAGAGAAGGAAATATTAAAAATTAGTAAGTGAATGTGTGTAAGACATTATATTAGTATTCAGAGAATGAACTTGTATTTATTTTGTGCCATTTGTTTTCATTACACAGAATAAAGTCAGGTGGTTTTAATCCTTAAAAGGGTAGTATTTGAAAAATGGCACTAAGAATGAAATCATGACCTATTTTTTTAATAGCTATGAAGATACTAATTATGGGTGAAGATTTCTTTTTAAATCTGCCTTGATTGTAGGTGTCTGCGTCACATACCACTCTCGTAGATGTCTTGAATAATTCCCCTTCCCCTCAAAAGACAGGGTGTATTTATCTTTCTCTTCGTTCACCCCACTTTAATGAACTGAAGTTAATTCCATAGCCTTTACTCTGACTTTAGTAATGAGCTTTCACATACAGTGTATTTACAGCATCTATAGTTAGCACTTCCTCCTCTACTTTCTAGGAGGGGATAGACAATAACTAGGAATTTGTTAATGCCAGTTTGTTTTTTCTTGAAATAAATGGCTGGAGAGTTTTAGAATTTTGCTGTTTTCCTTAATCATCTGCTTTCCTAATCACAGAATCTTGGCAAAAACTTTATAAAGGAAAAAAAAGTGCTGCATTGTTTTTTCAAATAACAGTTTCTAGGGGAAATACAGCAAACCTCAATTATGAGTGTTGTCCACAAGACAAAATGTGTTTCTTCAACAAAACATTACATAGCAGCAGTAGTTTCGTGCTTGGTTGTTAGGCTTGTTGCTAACCCAACTGAAGGCATCTAATGGTTTATTTTATGCTGTAAACTTTTTAAAATACAAAAAAGCCATTTAGTGTGAAATTTGTGATGTACCAAATGGCCACAGTCAAGGAAATTGGGAAGAGAACATTGTTTGATTTTAAACTCCTCTAAGGAGGAAGTCATCGTTTCAAGACTTTCTTCCTCAAGTTCTAGAAATAGATTAAAAGTCCACAGTTTCCAAGGATTATGAGTATAGTTCTATCGCTGGGCCATATTCTCAAATAACACATGATCCCTCTTGTGTACCTGTGCTAACTGTGTACAACAGACTACAGTGGAACAAATACATGTTATGATCAGGTTCGTTAATGCTGCAGCAGTTGTAGATTCTGATCACGCAGTGTCTTTCAGTAGTCCTACCCATAATTTTACTGTTGAATTTTTAAAAGGGTAGAATTTGCTCATCTTCCCCCCCACCCAAAGTGTTAACTTGTTTAAGGGGAGGGGCCAGAGGATAAGACTAGGAGAAAAGCTGCTTTATGTTTGCAGAGACGCATTAGGTTATTAGTTCTTAATAAAGATGTTACTTTCATTAACTAATTGACAGAGCACCAGGATTCTTTTATAGTGAGAAAGTTGGGCTTCTGCTTCTAATTATCTTAAAATGTTTTTTTAAAATATATACATCAATCTGTTCAGATGTGTGAGAACAAGGACCACCATGGGTTGGTTTAAAGAAGGATGAGTCAGTCATTGGCTTCATTCAAAAGCAAAATTCACATCACTCAAGTTAACTGGGTTTTAATTAAATTCCACACCATTCTGCTACTCAAGAAGGAGCTTACAAATAGAAGTTTTAAATTGTCTGCACAACAAAAACACCCAGTGAAGTATGAATGGTATGTTGCTTTTGCATTACTGGGAGAGTCAAATAGCAATTCCGGGCTAGAAATGTATGAAACAGCCGTCCCTCACAAATGGGATTGCTGATTCGTACTTCCCTATCAAGTTTTATGTCCAGAGTTCTAAAGCCATTTTATAATACCGCAGTATCCCTTTTCTACAGCCTTATTAAAATAGCTGCAAACATTTATTTTCCAATCCAGTTTCACTTTGATTGCACATTGAAATTTTATTCTAAAGACCAACAAACCAACTTGAGGTAAATTATAGCTTTCCATATGTCCTCTCCTCAGGTGCTAAACTAGGCTCCAAAAATGGATTCTGCTTTAGTAATGTCTGCTTTATCCTTAAATATTACTTTTGCTAGGTGTAAAGATTTGGTGTTAACAAAAGTGGTTTTAATATGTAAATATGAATGAATGCCTTTAGTTTGCCCCTGTTTGTCTTATTAATCTGTTTCATTTATCCTCCATGGAGGAAAATCCTTTCATGATACTGAATACATTTCATTAGGTATTGTTGCATTTTAGGATGAAAATACAACTATTTTCTGTCTTGGAATAATCCTGCTGCTGCTATGAGAAACTGAAAAATCAAGAATGTGATGCACTTTTTACGTGACTATATACCATACCTTTATAGGTTGCTTTGATTACCTTTCCTGTAGCACAGCCACTAGCAAAAGTGATTGGATTTTAAAATTCCCTTTGGGAGATCCGTACAAAAAGTTTTTTATGGTATTGCCCTGTGAAGGATATTAACTTAGGAAAATACAAATTCTGTTAGTATTACACATTTTGGCCTTAAAATGTCTTCTACTACTGAAAATCTTTTAATTTTGCTTCTATTATTCCCTCTGCCTCAAAAAGAGAAGTTGGGAAGAATGGCTTAAAGGAAATAGTAGTACTGGTTTGTTGCTGATATTTTAGAAAGAAATCAATTGTCTACTATATATACTGGGGAGTTTGTTTGTATACAAAGGAGAAGTAACATTGCCCCAAGCCAATCTGATTTAGTTTAGTCAAATCAAAACCAACTATTCTGCTTCTCTAGGTATTTTTACTTAGCGAAGATAAACTTACGCTACTTGACATGAGGAAAAGTCATTTCTCAAGCACATACTTGAAGGAGATTGAACCCAATTATGATGGAAGAAAAACACCAAATGGGGTGGAGGAATATGAGAAAGATACGTGGTCCAAAGCTATCTGATTATATTTTGATGTTGCCAATATTGCAAAGCCAAAATTTTAATTTGCTTATTTAATATATTTGTTGGCCAGAGATCTATTTTTATATCAATGTGCCTTGCATGTATATTTTAAAAAAACAATAAAATTGGAAAGGCCATGTTACAATGCCTGAGATAGTTGATGGTTCTTAACCACCTCACTAATTTTTATGCAGTATGAGATGTTCATTCTATTGCCCAACTGGTGCTCTCTGTTTCAAGTTATAGATCTTGTCACAAACTGGAACTGTTTTATAAACTGGTGATTTAAGTTACTGTTTTGGTTGTTCCTTTTTCTTTTTTCGTTTTGTTCTTAGTCTGTTAGTGGCTGTTCTGTAGTGGGAAATAGTAAAAAGATTCTTCCCTTCCCTCCCCGCTCAGCACCTTCTTCAAGTAATGTGATGACACCACTTGTGTGCTTTGAAAAAAGTTTCAGCTTGCTGTTTCCTTTAGTGTTATAAAGTGTTATAAAAAGCATTGTTTGCAAAATCTAGGGAGATGAGTCCACTTTAATTTGGAATTCTTTGTGAGCTATGATCCAAGTTATTGGCTCTTCCCAACTTAAAAATTTTTTATTGTTAAAGCACCTTGCTTAGAAAATTTTAAATATTTATGTCTGCAACAATTGTCTCAAAATAATGAACTGTGCAATTCTTGTCATTAAAAAAAAGAAAAGATCTGAACTCTCCCTACTGTGGCTTGTTAGTTTCTCTGTATTTTCTGCCAGTGTAAATGTGAAAAGCTTTGCTTGCATTACGTTTTAGAAATGCATTTTGCACACTCGAATTTTGCTGAAGCTCCATGAAAAGGTTAGATCTAAGTAGATGAATAAAGCTATGCACATGTTTTGAAAGTTTAATTTGTGTGTCATTACCAAAAGTGACCTATCCTTATTATTTTGCTGCTCTTAGCTTTACCATCTGTAGAAACATGGCTCAAAGTTAGAGTTCTGGGCTAGTTCATCATTGGAACTAGAAGAGAAAAATTGGCACCTATTTTAATAACATAGTTTTAAAATGAGAGCTTGACTCGTGTCTGCTAAAGGGCTTTTTTTTTTTTTTTTTTTTAAACAGGGCAGTTTTATCAGCTTTACAAACTGTTGAATACTCCAATGAAATTTTGGTTTATTTGATCAAATAGAAATGAAAAGTGGTTGAAACTGAAATGAAGGAAGGACCTTTACCACATGGAGTTTTGTGACAATTTTATGTGTTAAACCTGGTTTAAAGGTAGGATGAGCTTTTTACCTTTGCTTTAGCATAAATTTTGGTTTACTGAATGATTGACTTGAGATTTAGAATCATTCAGTTGTTTAAAGATCAAAGCACAAGTTAAAGATAATGTGTATCTCTTTAAAACTGCCCAAGCTGATTAGAACAAGTTTAGAAATTGAGCTGATCTGATTTCATTGCTGCAGTCTGCATGTACTAAATAGCTTTACTTCACATGTTGTGTACTTAAAGGATTGTGTAGATGTACTGGCCAGGTTTTGTCAAATCATCTTTTAAAAGATTGTTTTGTATTTTCTTCCGGACCTTCGTAGAAGAGGCTAATATGTTTAAGTAGAGATAATACTAATGATATTTTCCCCTTGCTCCTAGATATAAAAGAAATATTTCCGTTTTATGTTTTTCCTATGTATAGAAGAGGATTACCTTCTCTATCATCAAATGTGCTCTTAATGTATGTTGTTGACTGAAAACACAGCAAGCCCGCCCTTCTGTGTCTTCCCTGGAAGTGACAGTTAAAAATGAAGTCTACTAGTCAGAATGCAAAAGGTGGCCCTTAATGCATGGCCTTAAAAGGCATGAATGCAGGAGTATAGCATCATCTTTGATGGTTATGGCTACTCCTCAGCATCTGTCAGGAGTTCACATGTTCAGTCTTGGAATGTATTGGAGGAGCGAAGTAATTTCTGTGTCTTGTGTGCGTTAGCACTTAGGAGCTGTTACCTCTTAATCTGGGGGAAGGGACAATTAGTGGGCTATAATTATGTGAGAGGATTTTTCCCTTCTGTCTCCCAATTTAAAAAATGTCCTTTCAGTGTTTGTTTTGCCCAGTCAAAAAGATAGGCCTTTTCTAGATATAAGAGCAGTGGCCAGAGATTTCCTCTTTTGCTAAATGCTTAGGTATTTGCCATAGCTGTTTTTGATGTCATGGATTCTGAGGAAGTGTCAGTTACGTGATGATCTTCCTTTATTGATGTCTTACTTCATGTTCAGTGTTTCAAAAATATAAATTACAAGCACTCTACATCCATACCCAGATTGACTTATTTTATCAGAAAAAAAAAAAAACTTGAGAAATTTGTAGATCAAATTAAGAGACAATAAGTGTACATTGTTGAATAAAAAATTTTAAAGTTTCCAAGGTGTTTGTGTTATCATCTTTTGTGTGCTTTAATTCAAAAAAATGTACTGAGCACTAAGGTAAGATTGTGACATTGGTAATATTTTTTAAATGGGTCAAATGTACAAATAATTTAAGGCTTAAATATAGCATAGTCATAAGTTCCTAATCAGGTTATTAAGGTGCTTAGAATTTGCATATGTATGGAAAAATCACCTCTGTGAGAACAGCTATGCTGTGTTTTGTCATGACACTGAGCCTTATGTTCTTACAGTTGAAATAAGCCTAAATTGAGCTAAACAGTGTGACAATTTGAGAAGCTTCCTAAGTTTGTTTAGCAGTGATCTGTCACAGGTGAAAAAATAGCAGTGCTAACATCAGTGTTAGAATGGGAGTAAGGAGAAAAAGAGAAAAGATGCAAAAACAATTACCAAAAGTGTGTCTGTCACTGTATAGACTGATAGATGTGGGTTATATGCTGTAATGTTTTTTGAAATAGAGGATCATCGTCCTTGGTGTGGTAATGACTTACTTGCAAGGACACCAAAGGGAACTTTGGGTTTTATGGAAGCTTGTCTTTAAAGATTCTTAGCCATGTAAATGTGATTTCTATAAAGCATTCAGTCTACAAAGTTGTTGGGGTTTTTTTTTTAATGACATTTATTGTGGATTTCAGCAGCTAACATTTGGAAGCAATATCAGCAGAACATATATTTTATTCTAGATTGTTTAGGAAGGTCTCATGCTTGAGGAATTCTTACTTGGAGCTTTTAATCCACTACTGTTGGATACGGCGAATGGATTGAATCTGGGAAGTCTGGGCATGAGAACCCCACTCTCTCCAGTGTTTGTAGTCTCCTCCATGATGGTCACATTCCAAGATATACTGATAGCCACGGTACCCAGGATACTGGTAGCAAACCCAGCTGGAAAACCCAGAGGATATCAAGTTATTAAAACTAGTTAGAGACCTGGTAAACATCCCCCAAACCTGAGCCTCTGGTTTCCCTAACACAATAGTATGGAATGCTTTTAGGCTTAAAAATTAATAGCAATCCTAAATATTATCAGGCAGCATGTATGAACAGGTGCCTACAACCAGCTGGAAGTTGTGGAAAAGGGGTATGAGAGTAGTCAACGTAAGTCCTTCGGTAGTGAAATGTTTGGGGGAGAAAAAACTGAGGTTAATGATAGTGGTACCAAAAACTTGAGATTCAGAGTTCTAATAGCTAGAATGTGACGGTCATACCAATGGGACATCAATGTGTGAATTCAGGTAATACACGACCATTGATACATTAATATTCATAAGGTTTACAACTGCAAGAGTTTGAAATGTGCTCCAACCCTGTTTTTTGCACTTACGCTCCACATTGTATCTTCATGGAGCCAACTTCGTTGTTGGGCCAACCCATGGCTTGCAAGGAGGGGTAGTCATCACAGATTTCCCATTGGCGTCCAATGAAATTTTCTTTCTCAAAAATTGTAATCTTAGACTCCTTATGATTCTGTAATACAGAAGTTTTTTTTCAGTTTAGCACCAGTGTTGAGGCTTGTCATAATTCTTTACCACATTTGTCAAACTCAAAATGCCCCTGGTTTACAGAAGAAAGTGCATGTAAAAATACTTCATGCAATACAGAGATTTTAAAAACTACCTGTAATCCTGTATAATCCAGTTTAATACTATGACATTAAAAATGTACAAAAAAAAAAAAGTACAAATAACTGGTATCGTTTGGAACCACAAGAGACCAGTGAAAGAGAATATGACAGCAGGAAAAAAATAGTTGAGACAGCCGACCAAGGATTAATACTAATGTGGAAAAGGTTCTACAAGTTGAGAGGAAAAGTAAGTCTGTGTGTGTGTTGGGGGTGGGGTGGGTACACGCACACAGCATTGGAAAAAATGTGTCTGGTAGGGGACATGAGGACTACACACAGCATTGAAAAGGCAGAGACTGACCTTTATGAAGTTCAGAAACAGGCAAAATTAGCCCTAGTGATAGTGGAAAGGAGCAGTTGGAGAGGGACACCAGGTAATTTTATGAGGCAATGGAATTGTATATCTGATCAGGGTATTAGGTGGGTATGGATATTTTTCAAAACTCATATAAGAATATACAGTTAGAATTTGTGTATTTTACTATGTGTAAAGTATACATTTGAGGGGGGCAGAAATCGGGAGTTAAAATGAAAACACGTCCAGATAGGGAAATACTTTTTAGTTCTAGAGCTGTTTAGCATCTCCACTGCTTGGATTTTGGTAGGACTTTAAGATGAGATCGTTAACTAAAATCATGAGAAAAATCACATGATACAGATGAGTATTTGAAAAGGTTTCAGCCCAGCCTTATTCCCAATATAGGGATCATTTTTCAGCACACCCCTGAAGATCACCCTGCTTGTGCTTGAGTTCTCCACAGAGGAGAAGCGTCCCATTCTGATGCATAATTGAGTAATGCTTAGTGTATGACTTCCCTGGTGGCTCAGACCGTAAAGCGTCTGCCTACAATGCGGGAGACCCGGGTTCAATCCCTGGGTTGGGAACATCTGGAGAAAGAAATGGCAACCCACTCCAGTATTCTTGCCTGGAAAATCCCATGGATGGAGCAGCCTGGTAGACTACAGTCCATGCGGTCGCAAAGAGTCGGACACGACTGAGCGACTTCACTTTAGTGTTAGAAACAAAGTTACGAATCAAAGATAAGAGGTACTGGAAGTCTTGCCTATTTCTTCAGTCATCCCACATACTAAAGGGTTACTTCACCTTTTCCCTGTTTCTAGGTAAAGTAGTATATAGATTGAAATTTAACTGTTCAAGGATTTACTACATGCCAAGTGCTCTAATTATCCTACTGCACTTTTGAAGATCTGAAATCTGCTTCCTGCCACCTCTAAGAAGGCCCTTGGTTGTTTAGTCGCTAAGTTGTATCCAGCTCTTTGTGACTCCATGGACTGTAGCCCACCAGGCTCCTCTGTCCATGGGATTTTCCCAGGCAGGAACCCTGGAATGGGCTGCCATTTCCTTCTCCAGAGGATCTTCCCAACACAGGGCCTGCGTTGACAGGCGAATTCTTTACTGACTGAGCCCCCAGGAAGGCCCACACTTTTGGCTTAATGAAAATATCTAGGAGAGAAAAAAATAAAATGGCAGACTTGTGTTTTTCTCTTTATACTTTTATCTTCTTCCTACCACATTTCAGCATGACCAACTGATGGGAAATAAGTCAGTCCATATGCACCCTCTCTTATCCATCCCCCACACGCACAGAAATGAAAATCTCAAGGACTCACAGCTGAACAGATGGGGCGGAAGGACATGAGGCGCTCAATGTGATAGGCATTACTCCCGCTCCAGGCATCCCAGCGAGGGTACTCTCCTCTCTCCAGGACAAACTGTTGCCCACAGAAGCTGGTATGCTCATAACCAACCCAGCTGCCAAAGACAAGTAATGGTGTTTGTTCATGGTGTCCAGAGCTTACATGGCCGCAGGGAGAAAGCATCTTTGTTTTAGATGGTAACAGTGGGTGAAATAGCCAGTTCCGACAGAGCCATACAAAGTCATACATTTATCACAAGAGGTGGGGAATGAGCTGGCAGCTGCACTGTGTGGGTTTGTAAATATATTTGTTTTGGGATTGTCTACTGAAGAGGTCTACTTCACTGGCTTGAGTAATGAGTACTGGCAATGTCATTCTGAAATTATATTTCCTTTCTCCTCAAGGTGCTATATTCTCTACTTAGAGCTCCAGGTTCAAGATCTAGTGACTAGGGCATTCAGTTCAGTTCAGTCACTCGGTCGTGTCCATCTCTTTGTGACCCCAGACTATGGCATTGGCTCCAGCCAAACCTATTGGCTTCTTTCTAAGGAAGCAAAGAGATGAATAAGCAGCATATGGATGACTTAAATCTCTTGTTTCCTTATCACTTCATGGGTTCTTTCTCCTGCAGACCTCTATATGCCTGATTTATTTATTTTGCCTTATTTATTAAAACAGCTCAAATTGACCTTTTTCAACTAGGTCTTAGTTACTGATGACACCTTAAAGTATTTCACTTTGAGGGTTGAAGAGCTCTAAGTTGGGGGTGAGCAACTTGTAGAAGCCTATCTACATACACAGCCAGTTCTGCCTAGACCTAGCCTTTGTGTTTTCAGGCGCAGTGAAATGTTTTCAGATGATCAAGGACTCAACTAACCTGCCAAGAGCAGGAAAACAAAGCAAGAGAGGGTCTTCCTTGCCAAGGAAACTAATCACCACCAAGAAACTCCTGAAAGACTAGCTAGAAACTAATATGACTCTCTGGAGTTGAGTTCCTTTGTATATAGAGAAATTAGCTCACAGTGTCTGCTCTGGGACATGTAGAAAGGGAGTTAGCTGTGAAGAGGCTGTAGCTTGATAGTTTCGTCTCTATTTTATGTAGGCAAGAAAAACTCAAGGGGCCTGTGGCTTGTTTTGAGAGAACCCCAGGCAGAAGCCTATGGGCTCCAGAAGCACAGAACTGGTAATGTTCACTCCCTCACTCCATGATGTGTATTTCTTTAATCTCCCCCAGATCCAATTCCAAGCCATGAAGAATCTCATGTTCCTTCTAGCTTTGAGTTACTGAATTGCACATGTAAAATTTTTTTTGAGATTACTTAGGTATGGATGCTTCTCTCCCAGAAATGATTAGAGTCTGGGGGAAGATCTTTCTTCTCTGATCTCCCATCTTTATGGTTCCATGTATGAAGGGATCAGAAATAGGAGGCCTGAGATTCTGCTGAGGTTGATACTCACGCGCCACATTCCACCTTGAGAGACCGGACGTTGTCAAAACTGCGCTCAGAGACATTTGGGCAGGAGCTGGTGAATTCCATTCTCTTGCCCTGGAAGTTCTCCTGGTCATAGATGGTAATCTGAAATGGGATTAAATGGGAGAATAGAGCTAGAATGTGGTCCATCAGGAAGAACAGAGGCCCAGGCCAACATCTTAACCCATGTCTGACCCAGTGTTTTTCATCACTAGCTGTAGCCCAGGAGGCCTGATGAGGTCTCTTCCAGTGTAGACAGGGTAAGAAGGGGTTTGAAGTAATATCACTGGTTGGAATTGTTCACAGGCCCATAGGGATGAGGTGTGGGGCCAGGTTTCTGATAGTAATCGTCTGCTGGGCATGATAGCTGGCCCTGTGGACATAACCAAGGATTTGTGGACTCATTCCAACATGCTTTCTGCATAAGTGTGGCCCAAAAGCCAGGATTCTGGAAGCTCCAAGGGCTCCCTCTGAATTAACTTTTAGCTTATTCAGCCATACCTGCTATAGAAACCTAATGTGTAAAGCGAGAGTTGTGATAAACCCCTATCATACCCTGAACTAGAAATTGACTCTTGAACCTGGCTAGAGGACAGCTCCCAAAACTGTGAACCAGACTTAGAGTTGATCCACTGAGGAGGTTAAGGGTGCTGAGGGAAACAGTGGCTGAGGATCAGCCACTTCAAGCAGTGGTTACAGTCAGCCTCAAGTTGGGGTCAGAAGGAGACCATGATCCAATCATTGATTTGGGATCCGATGGCAAGTCTCTCCTCATTTCTGGGCCCTCAGTTTCTCCACATCATAATCCACTTGGGCTGCTCTATTTTAAGATAACTTTAGCAGGAGGAGAGTTGACCTAGAAAACTAGATAACATCTCCCACCCAACAAGGGTTTCCAGGATCATCCTTCTGTCCAAATGGGAGCATCCTGAGAGAGCCTTCCTGAGACAGCATCTAGACTTTGGCTGGACCCTTCCTTTACAAACTGATGTTTTACTGGCTGGTCACTGTCCCATGGAAAAGCATAGCTCTGGGTCCTACTCTGAGGTTGTATCACACCCCCTGCCCTGATGGATTCCTCAATTTTTCCACGTGATGGAGACGGGCTTACCTTCCATGGCCCCACAGACCCCGGCATGGGGTTAGTTTGAGCCATCTTGGTGGTTGGAAGGGATTCTGGAAGACAGAACACACACCAGTGTCATGGCCTCTGGGGTGAGGGATGAGGGGCACGAGTGAAAGTAAAAGAGGCTTGAAGTCCAATAAACAGACTTTGGTGCAGACTCTGCCTCTCACTAGCTGAGCCTCAGTCGTTTTGCATCAGTAAAACTTCAATGTGCAGAGGTATTATAAGGATGAGAAGCAATGATGCAGATAAAGCACTGCACAGATACTAGGACCACTTAATAAACATGGCTCTCACTCACTTGCCTGCCTCCAGGCACCCGCTATAGCCTTGCCTCATTCTCACATACCCCAATATAAACCCTTTGGCAACCACCTGGTCCAGACCCCTCATATCACCAAGGCGTGGTCTCACTCTTATCTGGCTCTGCCTAGCCCTCATACTGACCAGCTGTCCACAGCCATGCTCCCATCCCCTCCCTGCCTCTCTGTCTTCTAGACCTACCCAGCCTCGATCTTGCTTCCCGAGACTTTGCTGCTTTCCCCAGCCTATGGCAACTTGCTTTCTTTCCTCCTTCCCAGCACTCATCACAGCACTGATCCGTGTTCCTATTGAATATGTCCTGGGTGAACATCTCAGGAGCAGGGACTGGGTCTCCAGAGTGATTGATGGAGGACCACACTGAACCCATGTTGGGATGGTGAGGGTTGGAGGAGTGGGACAGGTGGCACTGAAAGACTTATTGAAGGAAAGTGAGGAAGAAAAGAGGATGATAATAATAGCTAACACTTAACCATGGCTCAGGGTTTCCCTGGTGGCTCAGATGGTAAAGAATCCATGTGCCATGCAGGAGACTTGGGTTTGGTCTCTGGGTCGGGAAGATCCCCTGGAGAAGGGAATGGTTACCACTCCAGTATTCTTGCCTGGAAAATTCCATGGCCAGAGGAGCCCGGTGGGCTATAGTCCTTGGGGTCCCAAAGAGTTGGACACGACTGAGCAACTAACACACACACAACCATGGCTCACTCTGTGCCAGGTCTTATTCTTTATGTGTTACCTGCCTGAATACATTTAATCTTCACAATGAACCTATGAGTAAGCCCTGTCATTATCCCCATTTTACAGATGAGGATATTGAGGCTCATAGAGGCAAGGTAGACAGAAAAGATGATAGGAAGAGTAAAGGAAGGAAGGACAGTGAGGAGGGGACAAGGAGAGAGGGAAGAAAGGCAGACACATATGCATCAATTTTCTTAATTCAAAACAGCCATTCATGGCTTTTCCCTCTGACTGGTATTGGCCCAGAGACGAATGCATGTAAACTCTGTGATGTATCTTTCCATTCTGAACCTCTGAACAAGCATTTTCTACCTCTGCCCCCTCCCCAATTTCCCTCTGTGCCTTAGAAGCCTGTCATTTCTGGGGCTCCCAAGTCCCCTCCCAGCCATGGTGGCTAGGGCAGTGGTTATGGTCATGTAAGTGACTCCTTTGGGGTGGCAAGAGAAGTCTGCTTCCCCCCAGAGTTCCCCAATCTTCTCCAGCCATCCTGAGAGGCTCTGACCACAAGGCAGGAAGATGGGGCCCCAGTCCTGGGCAGGGGGAGGAAAGGAAAGGCCAGAGCACCCCTTGGGGCCTTACTCACCCAGCTCCTGCTGCACAGTCTGGGTCTCCATCTGGTGCCGCTTCCTCGGTGGCTCCTGCTTTTTATAGCCCTGCGGCCAGCGGCCTCTGGCCCTGTCAGCACTCTGCTTTCCCTTGGCTTTTGTTCCCCCTGATCCCGGAGCTTTGGTGGCTCAGCCTGCTGGGCGGGCATCCCCCAGGGCTTTGTTTAAACCTGGGATACAGAAATCCAGGGAGGCCCCGCTGCTATGGGCCAGGCTGTCAGTGCGGGCCCTGCTGCCGTGGACTTGCTCTCAGAGCAGATGGGATGTGAGGACAGGTCTGCATGAGTTCTTGTCCTCCGCTCTTCTCCAGGTTCCTCTCGCCACCCCAGGACCTTCCTAAGACCTCGTGTCATATCAACACATCAAAATGCACCTCCCTTCCCATACGGGGTATACATTTGTTGTCGATGTTTAAAAATTAAGGATTATGACGATTCTGAACTCTATTTTTTAACAAGTGGTTCACAAAAAAAAAAAAAAGAAAATAGCTCACTGTGTGCTCAGAAATCTTTATTATGTCATATTTATATGTATTGGGTTGAAAAAAATTTTTGAGTTTTTCCATAAGATGGTACAGAAAAACCCAGATGAAGCTTTTGCCCAACCCAATATAACTATGTAAGAGTTGAATTCAATTATGTAGTCACCTAGTAGACATGAAGTTCCCTATAGCTGTGCTATATTAATATTTATTCATTTTGATTTTGCAATTTTCTTTTTAAAATTTGGAGCCAAAAAGTATTTTTTTTTTTTGGTGTTTGTTTTAATATTGATATACTGGTTTCGGCCCTTAGCAGTCTCTCAAACCCAAGATACACTAACAGGTAAAATGATTGCTCCCTGGAAGTTCAGGGCTCCTGGTGAGAGTAGTGTGGGGTAATTGGAGGGCCTGCCCAGAAGGAGGGGAGGGTGTCTTGTTCAGGCCTCGTAGCTGCTGTGAGGAGCAGGAAGATGCCGTGGGTGAGGAGAGCTCTGAGCCTGGCGGATGTGAGTTCCAATCCTAAACCCCCTGGGTGGGTGACCAGGCAAGTCATTCAGCCTTCTTTCAACACCGCCCCCCTCCTTCCAAAAAAAGGAGACTATCTGCCTGACACATTGTACGCTTATTATTACGTATCACCCTACTCTCTTTCTGGTGATGGATACTATAAAAAATCTCAGCAGCTTGCAAAGAGGAAGGAACTCTTCCTAGTAAAGTTCTCTTAATCCCTCTGCGAATCTCTCCAACCTGTGACTTGGGTTTGTCTGACCCCTCTTTTCTCAGAACCAAAAATCCATTTGCAGATTTAACAGAACATTCCCAGTGGACAGGTCTGACACTAACACAATGTGCCACCCTAGGATGTTTCTGCCGCGTGACTAACTGGTGGCATCTGGATCAGTGGCTGGCAAAGGACAGAGTGGCCTTGAGTATCGTAGCAGGTACTGGCTGGCTGGTGGCTGTGCAAGGGCTCAAGGTACCAGCTGTTCATGGCTGGAGGTTCTTCCTCAACTTCCCTTTGCTTCCTCCTCAGAGTTGAGGATCTTAGGGAAACACTTACTTGTTCATTCATTCATTCATTCTTTTTTTCTTTCCTTAACCCCTGGACTGGCTTAGGTACCCCCATCAAGTGCTCTCATGGCACCCTGTACTTACTGATTATTGCATGGGTTTCAATAATCAATTATTCAAGAACTCAACAGGGGCTTGAATTGTGTGGGATTATTGCACGCTTGGAAACTGCTGTAGAAACCAGAAATACTGGGCTGCAAGGACAGAAACGAGACACAACTTGGGGCTTGGATATAGGATAAAACCTTTCATAGTATACTTTTCTGTATTTTTCAAGTTTTGAACAATGTGGACATATTTTCTATAGAAACAAGGCTATTTTTGAAAACAAAGAAACTGATTGCTTAATTATCTGCTTCTTCCTCTACACACCATCCTTTATGAGGGTAAGAGCTCTGTCTTGTTCACTGTTGCATCTTCAGCCTTGAACAAAAGTCTTGGCTCAATAAATATGTTCTGAATAAATGAATGAATGAATGACATCCAATGACAGGGTTATGTGACTCTGCAGGCAGAGATGAAACTGACATACAGTCCTTACCAGTTCTAGCCACAACTGACATGCTTGTGTTGTCCTTGTGCTTCATATACTCTCAGCATCTCCATTTGGGAGCTTTACACCCTATTGAAGTGTTAGAACCATAAAGAAAGACGATGCTGTGAAAGTGCTGCACTCAATATGCCAGCAAATTTGGAAAACTCAGCAGTGGCCACAGGACTGGAAAAGGTCAGTTTTCATTCCAATCCCAAAGAAAGGCAATGCCAAAGAATGCTCAAACTACTGCACAATTGCACTCATCTTACATGCTAGTAAAGTAATGCTTAAAATTCTCCAAGACAGGCTTCAGCAATACGTGAACCGTGAACTTCCAGATGTTCAAGCTGGTTTTAGAAAAGGCAGAGGAACCAGAGATCAAATTGCCAACATTCGCTGGATCATGGAAAAAGCAAGAGAGTTCCAGAAAAACATCTATTTCTGCTTTATTGACTATGCCAAAGCCTTTGAACTGTGTGGATCACAATAAACTGTGGAAAATTCTGAAAGAGATGGGAATACCAGACCACCTGACCTGCCTCTTGAGAAACCTATATGCAGGTCAGGAAGCAACAGTTAGAACTGGACATAGAACAATAGACTGGTTCCAAATAGGAAAAGGAGTACGTCAAGGCTGTATAGTGTCACCCTGCTTATTTAACTTATAAGCAGAGTACATCATGAGAAATGCAGGGCTGGAGGAAGCACAAGCTGGAATCAAGATTGCCAGGAAAAATATCAATAACCTCAGATATGCAGATGACACCACCCTTATGGCAGAAAGTGAAGAAGAGCCTCTTGATGAAAGTGAAAGAGGAGAGTGAAAAAGTTAGCTTAAAGTTCAACATTTCAGAAAACTAAGATCATGGCATCCAGTCCCATCACTTCATGGCAAATAGATGGGGAAACAGTGGAAACAGTATCAGACTTTATTTTTTTGGCTCCAAAATTACCGCAGATGGTGATTGCAGTCATGAAATTAAAAGACACTCCTTGGAAGGAAAGTTATGACCAACCTAGATAGCGTATTCAAAAGCAGAGACATTACTTTGCCAACAAAGGTCCGTCTAGTCAATGCTATGGTTTTTCCAGTGGTCATGTATGGATGTGAGAGTTAGACTATAAAGAAAGCTGAGTGCAGAAGAATTGATGCTTTTAAACTGTGGTGTTGGAGAAGATTCTTGAGAGTCCCTTAGACTGCAAGGAGATCCAACCAGTCCATCCTAAAGGAGATCAGTCCTTGGTGTTCATTGGAAGGACTGATGTTGAAGCTGAAACTCCAATACTTTGGCCACCTGATGCGAAGAGCTGACTCGTTTGAAAAGACCCTGATGCTGGGAAAGATTGAGGGCAGGAGGAGAAAGGGACGACAGAGGATGAGATGGCTGGATGGCATCACTGACTTGATGGACGTGGGTTTGGGTGGACTCCGGGAGTTGGTGATGGACAGGGAGGCCTGGCGTGCTGCAGTTCATGGGGTCTCAAAGAATCAGACACGACTGAGCAAATGAACTGAACTGAACACCCTATTGAAGTGTTAGAACCATGAAGACTGATGGAATCAATTTTTTTTAGCCAGTTTTTAATTTTTGAAGAAAAATGGAGCATTTACGTTTGATTGAAAAGTCCAAATACATGAACAAAAATATTGTGAGGGGGATGATGAGGGTCACTGTGCAAACAATTTACAAATATCCATCCAATTTTCCTAGAGTTATAAGTATCCCCAGCCTGTCCTCTATCCGTTTTCCTCAATTATCCTAAGTTCAAGGAAGCCAGAGAAGGATCACCCACCTCCAGGGCTACCACCATACTTTGCAAATAACATCTGAATATGGTTTTTAACCAAATTCTATAGGATACCCCCTCTGACATTGTCTGAAGCTGCTGCTTCCCTAGCCCTCTGATGGTTATGGCCTCCAAGCTCCAATTACCTCCGCCATCTCCTTCCAGGAAAGTCAGGGCAGAGCCACTCCAAGAGTGGGAATGAAGGGAGCAAACGAGCTTGTATCCCTTTCTCCTAAACTGAGCTTGGGTCTCTCCTCTTCATCTTTAATAACAATAACTACAACTTATGAAGCATTTACTGTGAACCAGACACTGCCTCCTTTATCCTCACGACAACCCCATGAAGTAGGTCATTATGATACCCATTTTACTGATGAGTTAATTGAGGTTCTGAGGATCCAAGTTCTGGGCCAGGGAACTCAACAGGGTCTTGAATGTATGTCTATCTGCTCCAAAAGCTGTAGTCTTTCCTCTGGGCAACCCTGCCTCTCTGACATTAAGTCAGATTATAATACCTACCTGACCCATTGCTGTCAGATGAAGGGAAACGAAGGCATTTAGGGCAGTGATGGGACCCAGTGCCATCAATAAATGGTAACTATATTATTGATTGTTCCAAATCAGATAGAATCTTGTGCCAGATACTCACAGAGATTAGTGGGAGCAAGCAGCAAAGATTTTAGAGATATTTATCAGGTAAAAAATATTTCCTTTGGGGAATTTCTGGACAGCCAGCAGGGCTGGTTGGGACTTTGTGATTTTACTGCCGTGGCCTGGGTCCCTGGTTGGGGAGCTAAGATCCTGCAAACTGCGAGGCATGGCCCAAAAACAAAATTTTTTTTCTTTGAATTTGGAAAAGACCACGTTTGTTCATTTTTTTCCCCAATATTTTTCTCTATTTCATCTTAACAGCACCTGGTGGCTCAGACAGTAAAGAATCTCCCTGTAATTAATGCTGGAGACCTGGGTTCGATCCCTGGGTTGGGAAGATCCCCTGGAGAAGGGAATGGCGATCCACTCCAGTATTCTTGCCTGAGAATTCCATGGACAAAGGAGCCTGTTGGACTACAGTCCATGAGGTCATAAAGAGATGGACACAAGTGAGCAACTAACATTTTCACTTTTCTGTCATATTTTCTGTACACTGTTGATCTATGGCGGACATGGATTGTGAAATCTGTTCTAAGTCCACACACTCATTGCATGAACAGGTGGGGTAACTGTCTGCCCAGTGGGATGGGCTTTAAGATTTGGAGGTGATAAAAGACATTAAGGGACTTCCCAGGTGGCACAGTGGTAAAGAGTCTGCCTGCCGACGTAGGAGACGCAAGAGATGTGGGTTCGATCCCTGGGTTGGGAAGATGCCCTGGAGGAGGAATTGGCAACCCTCTCCAGTATTCTTGCCCGGAGATCCCATGGACAGAAGAGCCTGGCGGGCTACAGTGCAAAGGGTCTCAAAGAGTCAGACACGACTTAGCGACTGAACACACATACACACCAGACATTAAGGAGAATGAGACCACTCCCAAATGTAATGTGGTTGATTTGAACCTTGAATTTCTCGACACTAGGGCTATGTGCCAGGCATGATAGAGGCTCAGTAGAACTTTATGAATGGCTTGGATCCCCTGGCCTTGCCTCTGGGCCCAGGGAGCCTCACAGGATGAGGCCCAGGGCGGGAGGGGTGAGGTCATGGGGCCAGGGTGGCCCCTGGACTCAGCACTTTCTGGCAAGAGCATAATGGGGCTGACCAGGCGGCTGAGCAGCACTTCTGTTGTTTGGGAATAAGCAGGCTGAGTACAAAGCAAAGGGCCCAGTCAGCGTTCAGCCAGCACCTACCTCCCCCATGAGGGGCTGCTCCTGGGGGATCTTTTTTGCCCTAGTCCTTGCTACACCTTTCAACAAGTAGGAGAGCCAGGACCTGGCTGGGCCTGAGAAGGCTTGAATACTGGGAGAGAATTTGGGAGGCATCTCAAGCCTCCAGATCTTTCTGAGCTCTCTCTGCATTCATCCATCCCTCTGCTTCCAGGCAAAAATGGATGCTTGCCTGCCTGCCTGCCTGCGAGGGACTGCTGCTGTCCTAAGGGGTCAGGCTCCTAGCCTGCTTCTTCTGTGTTTAACTAGCTGGAGGACATCTCAATTCCACTCAATCTTACTGAATTTCTCAGTTGTTGTGCAGTTGCTAAGTCGTTTCCGACTCTTTTGCAACCTCATGACTGCAGCACGCCAGGCTTCTGTCTTCCACTTTCTCCTGGAGTTTGCTCAAATCTTCTGTCGGCCCCTTGTCCTTTTGCCTTCAATCTTTCCAGCATCAGGGTCTATCCAATGAGTCAGCTCTTCGCATCAGGTGGCCAAAGTATTGGAGTTTCAGCTTCAGCATCAGTCCTTCCAATGAATATTCAGGATTGATTTCCTTTAGGATTGACTGGTTTGATCTCTTTGCAGCCCAAGGGATTCTCAAGTCTTCTCCAGCACAATTCAAAAGCATCAGTTCTTCAGTGCTCAGCCTTCTTTATGGTCCAGCTCTCACATCTGTACATGACTATTGGAAAAACTTTCTCAGTACTGAAGCTTAAAGTAATTTCCTCTCAACTGGAACCCTGTGAAGCTATTAGAAAAATAGGCACCAATAACAAGAGAAAAACAGGTATCCTATTGCAAGGCACTCAGCCCACTCAAACACAACCAAGTAGCTCAATTCTCTCTCTCTCTCTTAGTTCCCCAACCAGGGATTGAACCCGTGGCCCCTGCAGTGGAAGCATGGTGTCTCAACCACTAGACCTCTAGGGAAGTCTGTTTCATTTAGAGCAGCCAGGTTTAGCAAATAAAGATATAGGACACCCAGGTAAATTTGAATTCCAGATAAATGATTACTATTTCGAAGTATAAATAGGTCCCAAACATTTTTTGTGTTGTTTTTGTTGTCTATATTTTGGCCTCACCACCCAGCATGTGGAATCTTAGTTCCCTGACCAGGGATCGAACCCACACCCTCTGTGTTCAGTGCAGAGTCTTAACCACTGGGCCACTAGGGAAGCCCCACAACATCTTTTATGCTAAAACATTCAGTTCAGTTCAGTTCAGTCGTGTCCAACTCTTGTGACCCCATGAACCACAGCACGCCAGGCCTCCCTGTCCATCACCAACTCCTGGAGTCCACCCAAACCCATGTCCATTGAGTCGGTGATGCCATCCAGCCATCTCATCCTCTGTCATCCCCTTCTCCTCCTGCCCTCAATCTTTCCCAGCATCAGGGTCTTTTCAAATGAGTCAGCTCTTTACATCAGGTGGCCAAAGTATTGGAATTTCAGTTTCAACATCAGTCCTTCCAATGAACACCCAGGACTGATCTCCTTTAGGATGGACTGGTTGGATCTCCTTGCAGTCCAAGGGACTCTTACCTGTTGTTTATCTGAAATGGGCTTCCCTGGTGACTCAGCTGGTAAAGAATCCGCCTACAATGTGGGAAACCTGGGTTCGATCCCTGAGTTGGGAAGATCTCCTGGAGAAGGGAATGGCTACCCACTCCAGTATTCTGGCCTGGAGAATTCCATGGACTATTCCAGGGGGTCACTAAGAGTAGGACACAGCTGAGTGACTTTCACTTTCACTATACTTATGTGAAATTCAAACTGAACGGGATGTCCTGCATTTTATTTGCCAACACCAGTCTCCTTCCACCTCTATCTGGAGCCCCCTGTGATACTCCTCAGCCAATCCGCTTCTCTTTTTTCCTTTGGAGAAGACAGTGTGAAAAAAAAGTCACCATTCTCATGATCATTTTCCTGGCATACCCTGTCCCACCAACCGTCCTACAACCGTCCTTGGATAAAATGGAGAATGGGAGGAAATCTGGATGTTTTAAAGTATTTTCCCAAATGTTATTTAATCCTCCCAAGTAACCCTGAGAGATATGTTTGTGTGTTAGTTGCTCAGTCGTGTTCGACTCTTTCTGACTCCATGGACTGTAGCCCACCAGGCTCCTCTGTCCATGAAATTCTCCTGTCAAGAATACTGGAGTGGGTTGCCATTTCCTCCTCCAGGGGATATTCCCAACCTAGGGATTGAACCCATGTCTGCTGTGTCTCCCATCTGAGCCACCAGGGAAGCCTGAGAGATCTGCTTTAATTAACCTCATTTTACAGTAGAAACCTGAGACTCAGAAAGCCTATGTTACTTACCCAAGGTCACAATGCTGGGAAGTGGCAGAACCAGATCTCAAACTCAATTCTCTTTGGTTCCAAAATCTATATTCTTTAGCATGCTGTTTACAGGAATCCCTCGCCCTTCATTTGTTTAAACAGGTATGACTCATGGTGAGTAGCCATAAAAGCAAATTTATTTCATTTCCTCTGCGTCGTTATGTTTTTCCATTGTGGCTAATTTCTTTCCCTTGCCTTGGATATAAACCTGGGCAGTCCGATGACTTTTTGTGGCCATTTTTAGGTAATTAAAAAGTTGGATGGTACTTTGAAAAATAAAAGACAGTCTCAATTTAAAACGAGAATGTTCAATCCATCATCAAAATGTCAATCTCCATTTGAAGGTAAGTCTCCTCCCTGCTACCTCAGATAGGACCTGGATTAGGCAGAAAGCCTGCACCCAGGTGAAGGGCACTCTTTTTTCTCTTTCCTGCTTACTCACTGACTTCTGATCCTTCAGGAGAGCAGGACATTCCTTACTCAATGGTTCTGTGATAAGATGGCTTCACACTCTATGTCCAGCAACTCTTACAGCTGCCTGTCTCCTGGGCACTTCCTGGTTCTTGGGAGAGTCCCACCTATAGTAACCCTGACCCAGGTCTGTGCCTCTCCGCTCTGGCTATTCCTTTTACAGCCCCAAGGCACCTGATGGTTCACCTCTACTTTTACTCTGTGGAGGACCCCTCCATCCTTGGAATTCTGCTGGACTAAATCTGCTCCAGCCCCATTCCAGCCTCCTTCTGGAGGCATGACCCACCTCAGAAACCCAGACCTACATGGGAAACACTCATACGTGCTTTGCCTCAGCAAATTTCGGAATGCAGGCTGATTGTTGCTTAGGCTCCTCACTTTGCTTCATTCCTCAGCAATTGCCCAGCCCAACTTCTGACCTTTAGATTTCTCACTACAGGGACACATAACCAGTTTTCTAAGTGGAGCCCTTGGAGCCTTCACCTGAAGCTCTTTTACTCCTGCCCTGAAGGTTGGTGGGGTTCCCAGCACAATGTCCCAGAAAAACTCTCTCCACAGTTGGTCTCACATTTCTCCAACTTGATAACCTCAGCATCAGAAGGAAAGGTTAAGAGCCGTCAAATCAGTTCTCAAACACCTCCTTTGAAATTTTATGCAACATAGTGTTCTGCTGCATAACTCGTTTTGATTTCTAATACCTACCACTTTAATGCCCATTTTCACATCCTGTGACGTGCTGTGTTACTTTACTGCTCTCCACACTGCTCACCCACCTGGGCTCCCTTTACTCCCAGCAGGAGACCTTACATCCTGTTTCATCAGACATGGATTTCCTCAACTTCCTGCCCCTGGAACCTACCATACCTGCAACACTATTTCCACATCTACCTCTTCACCTCCTGTCCCAGATGTTTACCACTTCCTGTCCTGGGTAACATACCATTCTGTCCTCTTAGGAACTTTGTTTAACTCATTAGCCCTCTCTTGAGGACTTCCCTGGTGATTCAATAGCTAAGACTGCACATTCCCAATGCTGGGGGCCTGGGTTCCATCCCTGGTCAGGAAACTAGATCCTGCATGCCACAGCTAAGACCTGATGCTGCCAAAATACATACATAAGTAAATATTAAAAACATTGTAAATATTGAAATAAATATTTAAAATACTCTCTCATCTAGTATTTAAAAAGATAATTTCTACATTTTATTATAAAAGTATATGTGGCTTAAGTCACATATTTTTAAAATATGCACAATAGATAGTTTTTACAAACTATGTGTGATAGTATTTACAAACTAACTATAGATATTTTACAAACTATTTCAGCAGCCCTGCTTCTCATAAGTTACCATTTTCAACTCTTTTAGCTTTTCCTTCGGTATTCCTTGATTTTAGACATTACATGCTGATTTCTTTTTTTTTTTAACATGCTGATTTCTTATTTGGCAGATGGAATTTTAGCTCTCTTGCCCTTCCCACCCTTCTGTAGATCTATTACAAATTTTGCTTAAATCCATAATCATTGTATCAGCTTCTACGACTTTGTAAATATTATTTACTACTGGTCCAAGTAATGCATGATAATGTCCTCTTTCTTGAACCATGTTTTGCTTTCCCTGGAGTTAAACATTTCCTAGTTTTGTCGTGTGTTCAATTTTTCTGCGTCTTCATGAAAAGTGAGAATGAAAGTGTTAATCACTGACTCTCTGCAACCCCATAGACTGTAGCCCGCCAGGCTCCTCTGTCCATGGAATTCTCCAGGCAAGAATACTGGAGTGGGTTGCCATTCCCTTCTCCAAGGCATCTTCCCGGCCCAGGGATCAAACCCTGGTCTCCTGCATCACAGGCAGATTCTTTACCATCTGAGCCATCAGGAAAGACCCCTTAATACAATATTCATGAATTTTATTAATATGTTATTATTTATTATAAATATTATTTACTTATATTTATTAATAATTATTTTATATTTTATTAATATGTTATTGTTAGTATTTTAAATTATTTTATTAACAATTTTATTAGTAAAATTATTTAATAATTGTATTTCTATTGTATTAAGAGCCTTTCATGAATATTCATGAAATGCCTCTTAACACAATCTGCTATATAGGCAACCCATCAGCATCTATCGGCTCCATTTTTGTCCTTGGAGACTTCCATCTGGATGCCTCTGTTTTCTTGCTCCAGACCAAAGAAGTTTCCGTCTATGCTGCTGCATAGGTATTGTCCAGAGACCTCTCTTGGCTGACATCCTAGAAACTCCCTTGGCAGTGCTCCAGGGTTGAATCTGTATCCTCATTCATAATTCACCTTTTTATGTTAGTAAAACATATTCTGCAATAGTGTCCTAAGAAGTGGCAAATGGACATCATTTTTTTAAGGTCAAAATATCTAAAAATGTATTTTGGTGTGGTCACATTTGATTGATGGTTTGCTGGGTATAGAGTTGCTAGTACCTACGAACGGGGAAGGCAGCTCCCCATTGCCTTCTGTGTGCAATGTTGCTGTTGAGACATATAATATCACTTTGATTCTTGATCCTTTGTATAAGAGTTTTTTTCTTTCTAAAAGCTTATTTTAAAGGAAAAATTCCCAGTGATCTGAATTTCCTGAGGCTGTGCTTTTGTAAAAATCTTTCTTTATTTCTCTGGGCATTTAGTAGCCTCTTTCAAAAGTATGTCCTTCAATTCTCTGAAATGTTCTTATATTGTTTCTTTGATCATTTTCTCACCTCTGTTTAATGTGTTTCTTTCTCTGCAACTTTTATTGTTGGAATGTTGGACCTCCTGAACTGATACTCTAGTTTTTTATATTCCTATCTTACTTTTACATCTCTTTGTCTTTCTGTTCTGACATTTGAGAGATTTCCTTGATTAAAAAAATATATATTTATTTTTGACTGCTGGGTCTTTGTTGCTGTGTGTAGGCTTTCTAGTTGCAGTGAGCAGGGGTGCCCTCCGGTTGTGGTGCGCTTCTCTTGTTGTGGAGCAGGGCCTCTAGCTGCACAGGCTTCAGTAGTTCCGGCACTGTGGGCTCAACAGTCGAATGAGTGGGCTCCAGAGCGTGAACTCAGTAGCACGGGCTTTGTTGTCCCTCAGCAGGTGGCTCTTCCTAGACCAGGGATCAAAACGGTGTCCCCTGCATTTGCAAGGCCAATTCTAAACCACTGAACCACCAGGGAAGCCTGAGATTTCCTTGATTTTAGCTTTTAATTCTGTATTAGTGTCCTGTTGCTACTATCGCGAATTACTACCACAAACACAGTGACTTCCATTTCTGGAGGCAGGACTATATTCTTTCTGGAGGCTCTTGGGGAGGATCTGTTTCTTTGCCTTTTCCAGCTTCTAGAGGCTGGCTGCCTGCATTTCTTGGCCAATGGCCCCTTCCTTCAACTTCAAAGCCAATAGCATAGCATCTTTGAATCTGTCTCTGACTCTGGTCTTCCCGACTGCATCTGTCAGAAGGACCTTGTAATTATGAAGCCAGATGAAGAAGTGAACTGAAGTGAAGTCGCTCAGTCGTGTCTGACTCTTTGTGACCCCACGGACTGTAGCCTACCAGGTTCCACGATTCATGGGATTTTCCAGGCAAGAGTACTGGAGTGGGGTGCCATTTCCTTCTCCAGGAGATCTTCCCGACTGAGGGATTGAACCCCGGTCTCCCACATGGTAGGCATTGTAGGCAGACGCTTTACTGTCTGAGCCACCAGGGAAGATCCCATTAAGCCATATAACCCACCATAATCTCTCCCATCTCAAACTCCTTAATCATATCTGCAAAGGCCCTTTGTCAGGTATGATCATCTTCATAAGCTGTGTAGACATCTTTGGAGGGCTGTTATTCTGTCTGCCACAAACTTTTTGCTAAATTTGTTATTTTAACGATCCCATTTTTAATGTCCAAGAGTCCAGTTTTGTTTCCTCTGATTGTTTCATTTTTAAAGCATCCTGTTCTTATTCCAGAGACACAGCATTTTCTTTTATCTCTCTGAGGGTGTGTTTGCTTCTTTGAAGTTTTCTTCCTCTCCCTACATAATCTTCACTCGCTTCAGATTCCTTTACTTCTGTTTATTATTATTATTATTTTATGTTGGAGACATTTCCCAAATGTGTCATGATCTGTAGATTCCATCCTTATGAAAGAAAAAGCAGACTGAGTAAAACTTATTGGAAATTCTGGATGGCTGGGTAAGTAAGTGTTAGTCGCTCAGTCGTGCCCGACTCTTTGCGACCCCGTGGACTGCAGCCCACCAGGCTCCTCTGTCCATGAGATTTTCCAGGCAAGGATACTGGAGTAGGTTGCCATTTCCTTCTCCAGGGTATCTTCCCAACCTAGGGATCAAACCCGGGCCTTCTGCACTGCAGGTAAATTCTTTACCAACTGAGCTACAAGGGGATGGCTGGACAGAGACTGTCAACTGTAGATTTCATTATATGGCAAAGGGTGGTCAGTCAGCTTTTTTTTGTTGTTGTTGGCGATTGTTAAAAACCAGTGATGTTTTGCTTGGGTTGGCTTCCCTTTCTGGATGTCATACTGCACTCTTTGGGTCATTGTGCACAGCCCGAACACAGGGACTGGTGAGTTACACTCCACCTCCTTAAAGGACCCTTGTTCACTTTTTGTTTTGTTTATTTGTTTTTAAATATTTGTTTATTTGGCCGAAACAAGTCTGAGCTGTGGCACGTGGGATCTTTAGCTGTGGCATGTGAACTCTAAGTTGCAGCATGTGGGCTATAGTTCCCTAACCAGGGATTGAACCCAGGCCCCCTGCATTGGGAGCACAGAGTCTTAGCCACTGGACCACCAGGGAAGTTCTTGATTTTTGTTTTAAAGATCTGCTTGGAAGTTACATATGTCTCTAGTTTCATCAGGGAGGGAGTTTGTGTTTCTGTTTTTTGGTTTCTGTGTCATGTTCCTGTAGTTTTTAATCTCTCTCCAACTGACTTTTTCCTCAGCCTGTAAACATGCATAAGCCTCCCTCATTTCAAAAACAAAACCCCAATCTACCCCCTCCCCCAGCCTCTGCTTCCCCTTCTGGTCATCACCCACTCCCTCTGCCTTTATAACCACAGGCCTTAAAAGATTTAGTAACTATTTCAACTTCCTCACCTCCCTCTCAGGCTTCAAAAACAGCAGTCTTATTTCTGTCCTTGCCTTTCTTCCAAGACTTTTCTGCCCCAGAAGACCAGTGATTTCCATATTGCCACACCCAACTGACCCTTTTTTTTTTCTCTATGATATTTGGCCCATTGAACATGTCCTTCTTCACAAACACTCTCTTCCTTTGACCTCCGTCCAAGTGACCTCTCTGCTGCTCCTCTTGAATCTTCTTCATCTATTCCTTTTCCTCTTCCTGCTCCTTCCATGTCAGTTTTCCTGAGTCTGTTCTTGGCCTCCTTTCTCTTCTCATTCTAGACTCTCCTTAGATAATCTTATCTACTCCCAAGACCTCAACAACCACTTACTTTATGCTGATAACTCTCAAAGGTAAATTTCAAATTCAGACATCTCTCTTTGTATTCATTTCCTAGGGCTACTATACAAATAACCACAAACTTGGCTTAAAGCAACAGACATTTATTTTCTGACAGTTCCTTTGGCTACACATTTTACTCATGGTGTCAGCATGGTCAGTTCCTTCTGGAGGTTCTTAGGCAGAAACTGTCCTCATGCCGCTCTCGTAGCTCCTGGCAAGTGAAGTCATTCAGTCGTGTCTAACTCTTATGCACTGTAGCCCACCACGCTTCTCCATCCATGGGATTTTCCAGGTAAGAGTACTGGAGTGGGTTGCCATTTCCTTCTCCAGAGGATCTTCCCAACCCAGGGATCAAACCCCGGTCTCCTGCATTGTAAGCAAGACACTTTACCGTCTGAGCCACCAGGGAAGTCCTTTCGTAGCTCCTGGAATTGCTGGCAATTCTTAGCCTTCCTCGGCTTGTGGGTTTATCACTCTGGTCTCTGCCATTATCTTCACATGCTGTTCTCCCCAGGTGGTTCTCTGTGTCTTCGCATTTCTGATTTCTGATAAAGACACCGTCATTGGATTTAGGGCCCACTCTAATCCAGTAAAAAATCTGCCTGCAATTCAGGAGACCTGGGTTCAATCCCTGGGTTGGAAAGATCCCCTGGAGAAGGGAATGGCAGCCCACTCCAGCATTCTTGCCTGGAGAATTCTGTGGATAGAGGAGTCTGGCAGGCTATAGTCCATGGGGTCGCAAAGAGTCGTACATGACTGAATGACTTTCACTTCACTAATCCAGTATGATCTCATCTAAGTTTGCCTAATTTCATCTGCAATGACCCTACTCCCATATAAGGTCCTGTTCTGAGGTTCCAGATGGACATGAAATTTTGGGGAGACATTATTCACCATTCAAGTCCAGTTTTGTGTATTCAGCTTCCTCCTGGACACGTCTAGTTAGAAAGCTTCAAACAGACTCCTCTGTTTGAAACCCAACATAGCCGAACTGCTCAGATGATTTCCACTGTCACTCCTGCTCCCCAACTTGGTCTTCCTCTGACTTTCGCTGCCTCAGAGATGATGTCACCATTAAGTTATCCAAGCTAGAAATCAGGATCAATCTTGACTCCTCTCTGTTTCTAACCATCCCATCTAAACTTTGGCTGAATATTGCTAATTCTACCTCCTTAATAGTTTTAGATGTCTCCACTTCTCCATCCCCATTGTATCAGTTATTATAAGTTTGGCTGTAAGTAATAGAAAACCTAACGCAAACTGGCTTAGATAATAAGAAAATTATTTACTTCGTTTCACAGACAATAATGCAGTAAGGTAAGCTTCAGGCTTGATTGACCCAGTGATGTTGCAATAACCTGGGTTTTTTCCATCTTTGTTTTACTGACTTCAGTGTTGGCTTCATTGTAAGCCTGATTGCTTTCACGAATTGGATGTTTTCCAGTAGCATTCGGGGCTGTGTGTTTCATTGTTCACATCCATCAGAAGAGAGAGAGTGGCTTCCTGTGACTTTCTAAAGTAAGAAAGAACTTTCCCAGCCGCCTTCAACCTCTAAACCTCATGCCTTACAGCCAGAATTAACGAGGTTAACATTTGGACATATTTACTTCAGATCTTTTTAAAAAAATAAACCTTACAGATAAAATCAAAGATTCCTTTGTACTCACCCCCTGCCCCGTCTTATTCCCTTCAATCCTTTCTCAGAACCAACCACTATTCTGAAGTTAGTATGGATGTTTCCCATCTATGTTTGTATATTTCTAGCACAGAGTCGGACACGACTGAAGCGACTTAGCAGCAGCAGCAGCAGCAGTACATACTTATAAGGATATATGTGTATAATTTTTGTTTTGCAAAAATAAGTATATATAAAAATATTTGTGTATAATTTTCTATGTTTTGCAAAACTAAATACATAATGTACATGTAAATTATATAAATATAAATTACACATATAAATTCTGCAAATCCTTTTCTTTCTTCAACATTATATTTTTGGAATCTGTCCATGCTGATACATTCACTCACTTTATGGACTATATAATATTCCACAGTGTGAATTTGTTGTTCAGTTGCTCAGTTGTGTCACACTGTTTGTGACCCCATGGACTGCAGCATGTCAGGCTTCCGTGTCCTTCACGGTCCCCTGGAGTTTGCTCAAACTCATGTCCATTGAGTCAGTGATGCCATCCAACCATCTCATCCTCTGTTGTCCCTTTCTCCTCATGCCCTCATTCTTCCCAAGCATCTGGGTCTTTACTGCAATTTACAGTCTTACTTTGTGTCTTTTTAAAAAAATTGTGATTTTCTGTGCTTTTCTCCCTTCACTCCTGCCTTATGACTCTGTCAATGACCTTTTTTTTCCTCCACTGGCTTGAAAAGTGTACAGTCTCTTTCTTTTATTTTAGCAATTACATAGTCTTAAATGTGTCCAGTTTCTCTATGCTTCTGAACAAGATAAAGATCTTAATTCTGAACTGTCTATTCCTATATTGTATGTTATTGTTTGGTCCTTTATTTTATTCACTTTTAAAAAACACTTACTTAGATTTACCAATTAAAAACAAACAAACAAAAAAAGATTTACCAATTAATATTTTATCATTCCTTCTTGCATTTCAGTCCTTTCTTCTGGATTTGTCTTCCTTGTTACCATAGTAATTCTTCAATAGTTCTTTCAGTAAATTTATTAAAATAATAAACTCTCTTAATCTTTATAAGTCTGAAAACAAATTATTTCACCCTTACTTTATATGTAAGTATAAAATTTTGATTGGCAGTTATTTCCCCTGAGCAGTTTGATAATATTATGTCATTGTCTTCTGGAAACTTCAGCAATGATGGGAAATCCACTGTCCTTCTGATTAGTGTTCCTATGTAGGTAATCTGTTATCTTTTATCTTTAGTAGCCTTTAAGATATTCTGTTTATCTTTCAGTTCAGTTCAGTTCAGTCGCTCAGTCGTGTCCGACTCTTTGCAACCCCACAAATTGCAGCACGCCAGGCCTCCCTGTCCATCACCAACTCCCGGAGTTCACTCAAACTCACATTCATGCATGTTGATGTATGGCAAAACCAATACAATATTGTAAAGTAAAATAAATAAAATAATAATGAAAAAAACAAACTCAGTTCATCGAGTCGGTGATGACATCCACCCATCTCATCCTCTGTCGTCCCCTTTTCCTCCTGCCCCCAATCCCTCCCAGCATCAGAGTCTTTTCCAATGAGTCAACTCTTCGCATGAGATGGCCAAAGTACTGGAGTTTCTTTAATGCTCTGCAATTCCATTGGAGGTGCTGGATATGGACTTTAAAAAAAATTACATTTTGTGCTTCTTCAATTGGCAAACTCACCTCTCCTTCAGTTCTGAAAACTTCCCATTGTTACCTGTTAGTGTGCTTCCTCTCTTTTCTGCTACCTTTATCTTCCTCTCTCTGAACTCCTGTCTGGAACTTCTCATCCTATAGTAGTATAGTGTGTTAGTTGCTAAGTCATGTCCAATTCTTTTGCAACCCTGTGGACCATAGTCCACCAGGCTCCTCTGTGTATGGGATTCTCCAAGCAAGAATACAGGAGAGAGTACCCATTCCCTTCTCCGAGGATCTTCCAGATCCAGGGACTGAGACCTGGGTCTCCTGCATTGCAGGCAGATTCTTGACCGTCTGAGCGACCAGGGAAGCCCTCTCATCCTATATACCATGTATACTTCCTCTTTCTTATTTTCTGTCTCCTTATCTCTCTGTACCACATCCTGAACAACTTCCTCATCTTTGTCTTCCATTCATTAATTCAGTCTATAGCAGGATCTAGTTAATTGTCCAACTCTCTACTAGATTCTGTTTAAAAAACCGAAATGTCTACATGTTTTTTATTTCTAGAGTTTCTATTTGGTCATTTTGGTTTGTTTGTTTTGTTTTTAGAGAAGATGTGGTTTTGAAAAATACTATTTATTTGGCTGTGCCAGGTCTTATTTACATCACATGTGATCTTTGATCATCACTGTGGCATGCGACATCATTAGGTGCAGCGTTCGAACTCTTAGTTGTGACATGTGGGACCTAGTTTCCTGACCAGGGATTGAACCTGGGCCCCCTACATTGGGAGTGAAGAGTCTTAGCCACTGGACCATCAGAGAAGTCCCTCTATTTGGTCTTTTTCAAACTCACCTTTCCCCCCACAATATCTCACTTATGATATGGATTTTACTTCTCCCTTCATGTATTTGAACATTTTGCTGCTGCTGCTGCTGCTGCTAAGTCGCTTCAGTCGTGTCCGACTCTGTGCAACCCCAGAGATGGCAGCCCACCAGGCTCCCCCGTCCCTGGGATTCTCCAAGCAAGAATACTGGAGTGGGTTGCCATTTCCTTCTCCAATGCATGAAAGTGAGAAGTGAAAGTGAAGTCGCTCAGTCGTTTCTGACTCTTAGTGACCCCATGGTCTGCAGCCTACCAGGCTCCTCCATCCATGGGATTTTCCAGGCAAGAGTACTGGAGTGGGTTGCCATTGCCTTCTCCGTTGAACATTTTAGACTTGTTTATTTTAAATCAGCTTTCATGTTTCATGAATGGAAGCATTTTTTCAGATTATGCTTTTACCTGTAAATCTAGGGGTATAAATTTTCTCATTTATTGCATCTGCCATCTCTCCATCATGACATTTTCTTCAGTATTTATTTGCTTCTTGAGGGGTCAGCATTTTGCTCATTCTCAGGGTTTTGGAGGATTCCTGTAGGGGTTGTTTTGTCTTTCTCTGTGCTATTATTATATGGGTTTCACCACTTCTGTTTCCTAATTTCTTGGAATGGAGTTCTCAAACAGGCAATCTAGCATGGGCCCAGGTGCTAGCTTTGTGATTGGCTTGGTGTTAGAGTCTGATTTTTCCACCTAGAGACTCCAGGCAGATACTGAGCCCTCTTGCTGTGTTCCATAGCACAATGATGTAGTTTTTCTAGAAACTGTTTTATCCACAAGAAAGACTTTTTCTTCTTGGCTTTGAGCAGGAAACCTGCCTCCAGCTCAAGGAGCCTAGGCCACATCTCCCATCCTTAGAGGAGCATTGAATTCCTGATTCTGATACCCTATAGGACTCTGGGCTCTTGTAATGAGTGATACCTGAGTATATTCTGTGACTGGTCATGAGGGACCTATCAAGAGATTTTTAGGTAAACTTTTTATTGAAATCTAATATACTTATGGGGCCTCCCAGATGGCTCAGTGATGAAGAATCTGCCTGCCAATGCAGGAGATGGAAGAGAAGCAGATTCAATCCCTGGGTCAGGAAGATCCCCTGGAGTAGGAAATGGCAGCCCACTCCAGTTCTTGCCTGGGAAATTCCATAGACAGAGGAGCAACTGAGCACACATGCAACATACTTACAGAAGAGTGCACAATATATGACAAGTTTTTATAAAGTGCACACAATTGTTTGATTGCCACACACATCAAGATATAGAACTAATTGCCACTTTGCAGAAGCCTCCTCATACCTTCTCCAAGCACAAGGGTACTCTACTCTGAAAGGTAACTACTGTTCCAATCCGTACAGCATTAGATTCATTTTGACCGCTTTGTACTTCTTAAAATTTATTTATTGTGCCAAGTGGCTTGCAGGATCTTGATTTCCTGACCAGGGATCAAACTTGTGTCCCCTGCAATAGAAGCACTGGACTGCCAGGGAATGCCCCATTTTGTACTTATATACATGCAGCTGTAAGGTACATGGTCTTCAGTGTCTGGCTTCTTTGGCTTCTTTCTCTCAACATCAAACAATCTCATATTTGTGAGATTCTCCCATGTCATTATGTTCATTCCTAGTTTGCTCCTTTTCATTGCTGTATGGTAGTATTCTATGAAAATACCAGTTTTTAAATCCATTCTACTGTTGATAGATATTTGAGTAGCTCCCACTCTGGGACTGATATAAATAATATTGCTATGAACTGGGCTTCCCTGTTGGCTCAGCAGTAAAGAGTCTGCCTGCCAGTGCAGGAGACACGGATTCAATCCCTGGGTTGGGAAGATCCCCTGGAGAAGGAATTGGCAACCCACTCCAGTATTCTTGTCTGGGAAATCCCATGGACAGAGGAGCCTAACAGGCTACAGTCCATGGGGTCGCAAAAGAGTCGGACACAACTTAGCAAATGAACAGCAACAACATTGCTATGAACATACTTATATATGTTTTTGGTTAAGATCTATAAGCATTTATTTGGAGCATATACCTAGGGGTGAATTGCTGGGTCATACACACACTCAGTTTTAGCAGACATTGTCAAACAAGTTTCCAATGTTGTACTAATTTACACTCCCACTAAGGGTGTGGAGTAGTTTGCATGTCTATGGAACTAGAATTGGAGAAGGAAATGGCAACCCACTCCAGCATTCTTGCCTGGAGAATCCCAGGGACAGAGGAGCCTGGTGCGCTGCCGTCTATGGGGTCGCACAGAGTTGGACACAACTGAATTGACTTAGCAGCAGCAGGAACTAGAATAGATCTTTTCCCTCAATTGCACAGAACTGAGAATTATTAATAGTTCTTTTAGCTCCTTTTCATGGAGAATAAATCAAGATTGATATGAGAATCCCTGGTTTATCTCTTTTATATTCCATAATATGTGTGCTTCCTCAGTCACTCAGTGGTGTCCGACTCTTTGTGACCCGTGGACTGTAGCCTGCCAGGCTCCTCTGTCCATGGGATTCTCTAGGCAAGAATACTGGAGTGGGTTGCCATTTCCTCCTCCAGGGGTTGCCATTTCTTCCTCCTTCCAGGGGATGCCATTTCCTCCTTGCATCTCCTGCATTGCAGATGGATTCTTAACTACTGAGCCACCTGGGAAGTCCATAGTCCATGATATATAACTACAAAGTATATCAAAAGTACTAAGTTTTTCAAGCTTCTACCATGTGCCAGGCACTCTTCTAAGAGGCTGTTTTCCTCCCCATTACAACCCTGTGAGGTGGTAATTATTATTGCTTCATGTTCCAGGCAAGGGAGCTGCAACTCAGGAAGATTAAAGAACTGTCCCAGGACTCCAGAGCCTGAAGCAGCAGTTGCAGCAGCCTAACTCCGAAGCCTGGCCTCCTCACACCGCATGGCAAATACACACCTGCATCTTCCGCCAGAGTGTGGGCTCAGCTTTTCTCAGAAACCTCTTTTACACCTCCCTAAAAATCTAAAATGGGCTTCCCAGGTGGTACTAGTGGTAAAGAACCTGCCTGCCAACGGAGGAGACACAGGAGACGTGGGTTAGATCCCTGGGTCGGGAAGATCCCCTGGAGGAGGACGTGGCAACCCACTCCAGTATTCTTGCCTGGAGAATCCCATGGACAGAGGAGCTTGGTGGGCTACAGTCCATGGGATTGCACACAGTCAGACATGACTGAAGCAACTTAGCCCACGTGGACACGCAAAAATCTAAAATACAGAGCCATGTGTTATCAGATATGACTACCTGGAATCAGTTCAGTTCAGTCGCTCAGTTGTGTCCAGCTCTTTTGTGACCCCATTGACTACATGACTACCTGCAACAGGTGACATTGGCCCAACTGCAGCTTGAAATCCATGCCTCTGTACTGGTGGGTGAAAACAAGTAAGCGGCCACCTTGAAGAATGCTGCTCTCAGAAGTCTTGCTTCTGTCGCGCGCATCATGAGTTATGCTGGCTCAGTGCTGGCACACAGTGGCACCTTAGGAACATTCACTGAACAGAATTGTAGAAAAATTCTCATTTGTGATATTGACCAGGAGCCCTCTCGGCTGCAGTTCCTGGCTTCTAATATCTGACCACCAGGGGGCACAATATCTGTCGCTGGTGCACCCTCTTTGTCCTGAAGCCATTTCCCTGCGGAAAAGAGGTGTCTGCAGGAAAACTGAATTTTGAAAAAAGATACAAGAGAATTGGGTCTTTCCAGGTGTGGTCCAAGTACCACCAAATCATAATCACCTACTGTGTGTAGCTAAAATGCAAGCTCCATCTTGTTCACATGAGACCTAGAAAATCAGACTTTCCAGGGGTAGAACCTAGGAATTGTGGCTTAAGCAAGGTCATCAGGTGATTTTTTTTTTTTTTTCATGCACGTGGCTCTGTATTCAGACTACCCGTGTTCAAATATTGACTTTTTCACATGTTAACTGGTGGCTTTGAGCAAGTCAATTAACCTGAGACTCTATAATCATCAAAGAAGATCTTAAAAACAGACTTAACTCTTAAGAGATGCTGTAAGTAATAAATGAGACAATCCATGTGGAGAGCTCAGCATGGTGCTGGGCAGTATGTTAGCACTTATAAAGCTCAAGATATCATCATTATTGATTGATCTTAGGAAGGAGTGCGATGAAGGGGCAAGAGGACAGTGGATGAGACCCAAAGAAGTCTGGGATATCTACTTCCAGTGTAGGCTCTGCCGCTCTCACCAGCTGTGTGTTCTTGGGCAGGTCACTTGACTTCCCTGGGGCTCAGTTTCTGTACAAATAAAATGAGACAGTGGGACTAATTGGCCTGGGAGATCGCTTCCAGTGCTGATGCTTCATGAACTCTTCACAGGGTTTGAGGATTCTCATAAACACACACAACATTTACACACACACACACACACCACCTCTACAGCCCCTGTATGGCTCCTATGTGGGTCCTATCAGCCCTTGTGTGATTGTATCACATCAGATTACATTGCTAATGCTCTTCTCTGCTTTTTGTGAGAAGAGCAGGGCCCATGTCTTCATTCCAGGGACTCAGAGCCTGGCACATTGCCTGCCACATAACTGCTGTGCAATAAATATCATGTATATTGAGAAAGTAGAAATACACAGTGTGACACAAATGTGAAGAATTAGGATAACTGTTGTTCTTGCTGGTCTTAAGAAAACACCTATTGGGGTAGAGAAGAGGGTGAGGCCAAGAATGGCTGAAGGAGCCTGGAGGCTAAGGTGGGATTCGGGTGTGACTAATGGGTAGACAGAGAACTGGGAGCAGGGACTGGAAAAAAGGGAAAGCAGGTGGGACTCAGGGAGTTACAGTGGTTTATCTACCAGCCTCCTTCTGAAGGTGACTTTCTTTTTGTTGTGGTCCATCTGGTTTTTGTGAGGAGCAGGAATAGGGTCAGTGCCTAGCGTGATAACCTTCAAGTCGTAGACCTTCAAATATAGAAGTGCTGTACAGAAGTGCTGGAAGGAAGAGAGAAGTCAGAGGTGATCCTCTCATTTTTACAACAAAGCAGAAAAATATGTGCCAGGAAGAAAGAACCCCTTGCTTAAGACAACACATCGCAGGTTGTAGTGGAGACGGGCACGTGGGTCTGCCAACTTCCATCCCAGGGCTCTGCCCTGGACCCGGCTTCCTCCAACACTTTTAATGAACAATGAATGGACACAAGTGGGAACGTTTCGGAATGTGTGTGCATGTCTTTACTGGTCTTTGCGTCTGTCCAGCTGTGTGTCTAGCTGCCTCCTGCATCACTTCCCCTGGGTGGCCCCCAGGCATTAAAAACGCAGATAGCCCAAACTCACAACCTTCTTCCCAAGTCTTCTACTTCCCTTTTCTGTTTTCTCTCTCAACAAATGATGCCACTGTTTATTATTCTGTTACTCAGATTAGAAACCTGGGTACCACTCTTTTTTTCAGCTGCACTGTGCAACTTGTCAGATCTCATTTCTGCAACCAGGAATTGAACCCGGGCCCTCAGCAGTTAAAGCCTGGAATTTTAACCACTAGGTAGTTAGAATTCCTGTGGGTACACGCTTGACTCCTGCTTCTCCCTCACCCATCATCACCAAGGCCTGGCAGTCCCACCTCCTGCTCTCTTCATTTCATCCCCCTGAAGCTGCTGGGGACTTTTTCAGGAACCCTGCAGAGTCCTAACCAGTGTCACTTCTCTTCACTTCATCTCCAGATCCCAACAGTTTGAAGCATCAGTTGCTGTCTGGTTGTAAAATATGAACCTGTGAAAATATTTATTGAGGTTCTGTGCTAGGTGATAAGTGAATGATGATGAACAAGACAGGGATGGTCCATGAGATAAGCAGAGCAAGGATGATATGGACAAGTAAGTGGGTAATTACAGTGGATCATGGTAAGCGTTATGATGAGGGAAGTATGGAGTGAGATAAGAGCTTTGGGGAGCGGCAGCTACTGAGCTTGGTTTGTTGAATGAGTAAATGAGAGTAAATGAACAGTTCTAATCCTGTGAGATTTCACTATCTGCTCACCCTCCCCAACCCCCATGTCTTGTGGGCTGTATGTGCACTGCATTTTGTGAATATGTCTGGTTTAAACAAGATAGAAGTTTCTTTGTTCTCTGACTTCAAGTCCAGACTTAGTGGTCTAGGGCTGGTGTGCTTTTAGAATAAGGTTGAAAATTCTTTGACACTCCTCCCATTGAGAAGTATAGGTTTGTGACCCTTCTCCTCAATTCTGGGTGAGCTTGTGACTGCTTTAACCAATAGCATAAGCAGAAATGATGGCAAGTGGTTTCCAAGGCTCAGTTGTAAAAGGCCATGGAGTGTCTGTCTGGATCCTTGGAAGCCTTGCTCTTGGAGCCCTGAGCTGCCATGTAAGAAGTCCAGCTCTCTTGAGGTTATCACGCTGGTCACACATGGGTGCTCCAAAAGATTGTACCACAGGAACCTTTCCCTAAAAGCTGCCCCACCAAAATGCTGGACATGTGAGTGACACTGACTTGGACATTCCAAGCCAACTCGTGCACCAACTGAATACCAGCAGGTGACCTCAGTCAGTAGTACAAAACCACCTAGCTGAGTCTACCTGGAAGTTGCGTTGGCACTTCCTGTACATCCATAGAGCGTAGTCATATGGCCACCCTCTCTGAAAAGAAGACTGGGAAATGAGATCTTTAGTCTGGGTAGATATTGCCTAGCTACTGATTAGCAATCTCTGTCACTCTGTGTATATGTGTAAGTGTGTGTGTGTGTGTGTGTGTGTACAAGCTGGACCTGGAATGTGAAGCTTTGGTTGAGGTTGACCACTCACTTCCCAAGACCAGACTGCTCACACTTGCTTCATCTGACACCACTTTCTGGTACCCACATTCCAGATGGATGAAGAGATTCTGAATTAGGGCAGTGATTTCCCAGCATTCTGCAGAAGAGAGAGAAGACAGGCTGGTGGTGGGTGCAGCCTGGAATCCCAGCAATGCTTCTGAGCCAGGCCTGGGGACCCCAGTGCCAGGTGGGCCAAAGACCTACGGTCTGGTCTTTTGGTCCTTGGGAGTAACCTCCCTCCTAGCCAACTTCCTGCTTCTGCAGGTGAAACCAGTTCTCGTCAACATTCCATTACATCCTTGCCTGGGAAGCTGCCTGACTTGCTAGTATACAATATTTCTTGATGCTGGTGAGTGAGCAGCCTGAATGATACTGGCCAGCTAACTCCTGAGGCTTTATGGTGCATCTGGACAGTGTGGCCCAGTGGCTGCTGCACAATCTCTGGAGTCAGAAAACTGAGAGCCAGACTCCTCACCTACATGTTGTAAGATCTAGGGGCACAGCTCTCTGAGGGTCAATTTCCTCTTGTGTAAAATGGGGATAATAAGAACTGTCTCATAGGATTTTTATGAGAATTCAATGGAATTATACAAATATGGCACTTATCATAGTGCACCTCAACATATATTAAGCCATTGTTATCATTAGTGTTATTCCCGCTACTGCTAGTACTAAGCCCTGCAAGGCTATATCTCTGCCTCTAAGGAAAAGAGAATTGGAAGAAGAATAGTATGTTTGTATAAGATTGTTGATGTAATTTTTTTTTGAGATCTTACACATTTCCCCCCTTACTGTTGATGTTTTTAACAGCTCACCCACCATTGCCCACCTTTCAAGGAGCTGGGTTATCTTGTGCTCCTTGCCTCAGAGGTTGATGCCTCAGATATAAAGTTGCTTTTTGGCCTTGCTGGCTCAGACAGTAAAGAATCTGCCTGCAATGCAGGGGATGCAGGTTCGATGCCTGGGTTGGGAAGCTCCCCTGGAGAAGGAAGTAACAACCCACTCCAATATTCTTGTCTGGGAAGTCCTATGGACAGAGGAGCCTGGCGGGCTACAGTCCATGGGGTCGCAAGAGTCAGACACGACTTAGTGACTAAACCACCACTACCACAAGACAGATGTAAAGTTCACATCTATTTCCCACACTCTGCAGTAGAGGACTATGCTGTGTCAAGTACCATAACTTTTAAAATATATTTTAAAATATTTATTTATTTGGCTGTACCAGGTCTTAGTTGTGGCATGTGAAGTCTTTTAGTTGCAGCATCTGGGATCTAGTTCCTTGGCTAGGGATCGAACCCACACCCCTGCATTGGCAGCATGGAGTCTTAGCCAGTGGAAAACAAGGGAAGTCCCTCTAGTACTTTATAGTTACAAAGGGAATCTGTGGAGTTGGAGTCACCTAGACCTCGGTTGAATTCCAGATGAGTGATCCCAGCTAAGTTACTTAACCTCTCTGGTCTTCTGTCCACCTTGCTACAGTGTACAGATACTAATATCAACCCCACAGGATTGCAGAGAGGATATGAAAGAGTCAAGGGATGTAAAGTTCCAGAGTCTGGCCCTGGGAAGCCATACAGTATTTGCTTTGCTTCTGTTACATAAATGAGGATCAGAGAGGTGGAGTGAATTGCCCCACGCCACACAGGAAGTGATAGAGCCTGATTTCAGAATCAGATGCTGGAGACATCAAGACAGTCAGACACACTGGGAAGTCTTTCTAAAGAAGAGGGCTTTCTCCCAGGGAAACACTTCTAAACTTCATCCCCAAACTTCCCCAGGCCCCTCTACCAAGCAGGGAGAAAGGATTTTCACTAGTAAGAACTTCTGCTTTGGGAATGGAACAGCCCCACCTTCTGACTCATTCCTGGTCTTGGCGGCCAAGCTCTCCTGGTGGCCAGGCGGTTTCCAAGCCAGGCCTCACCGATGCCTCGGCATGGGTAACTTGTCAGGGTGTCTGTACCTGGAAATTGCTCAGAGGGAACTTCCCAGATCTGGCAGGCCCTGGCCACAGCTTGGTCCTGAACAGTGGAGGATGGGGGTATACTTGTAGTTTCTGTTGTAATGAGTGTGTAGGATTCTAAACATGAAGAATGCCCATTGTGTGTCTCAGCTTTTTTTTTTTAAACAAGCTAAATCAAATACATATTTAATTAAGAAACTAATAATGCAATATTACCCAAACAAAATGTAAGCACATGTTCAATTATCATGTTCCATATTTCAGAGAAGAGGCATTAAGGATTTATGCTATAAGTTTATTTACAAACATATCTAGGATGCTGAGTTCAAGGGATTGATCCTTTTAAGAGACTGCACCTCTTAATATGCTCCTCTTTCTATCTGTCTTATGGATTACTTTTTAAGCAGTTGGTGTCTTACTATAAAGAAAGGTGCAGCAAATCCAGACCCAAAGAACAAAGTCATCATAGCTAGTAATCTCCACTTGTTTTCTACTGAAAATGGTATATTCTTCCCTGGACCCTCCTCATAGTGGCTCCGATGAACCACTGAGGTTGTGAACCTCCGGATGCTCTGTCCCAGCATAGCGCTGTTGGACGCTCTACAAAAGATCCAGAGACCAGAGGCGGAAGAAATGGCGGCTGCAAACCTACCGCTCCTTGCCTCACGACCTTGCTCCTCTAACAGCAAGGATCCTTTTTTTTTTTTTTTTTTTTTTTTTTAATCTTCCTTTTATTTATTTGTCTGAACTGGGTCTTAGTTGCAGTGCTTGGGCTTCTCTTGTTTCCATTCATGGGCTCTAGAGTGTGTGGGCTCAGTAGTTGTGGTGCTTGGGCTTAGTTGCCCTGTGGTATGTGGGATCTTTGTTCCCCCACAAGGGATTGAACCCATGTCCTCTGCACTGGAAATCAGACTCTTAAACACTGGACCACCAGGGAGGTCCTGTCTCAGTTTTGGCTCCACCATTTTCTGAGTTTCCCTCCTTCAGGGCCCCCACATCTTGGGGATAAAGAGCCCATGTTCTGCATGTTTCCAATTCTGCAGCATCCCAGAGCAGGTAGCAGATTTATTTCAGCCTCCAGTTCCCAGCGACAACCACACCCTCTCAGGGAGGAAAGTGATGGGCCTGACTCTGGGGGTCTCCAGAATCCAGAGCGAACATAAAAAGTATTTAGAATAGACTGAAAGATTACCTTGCTGATGGGAAGGAGGAGAAGGAAGGCTCCAGAGCAGTCCTTGTCTATGGCTCAGGTTCAATGGCATTTTTTAAAAACTGGGATCAGAGAGACGTCTAGGTATTTCTCCTGTACCCTGTGGGCTCTAGATCGTGTTTGTCTCTTGCTTGGGAGGCTGCGTCATAGGAAGAGCACAAGCTTTGGATGCAGCGGACCTAGATTTAAATCCTGGCTCTGCTACTCAGTTTTCTCATCTGTGAAGTGGGGATAATCACGTCCATCTCAACTAGCTGTTGGGAAAACTTCAAACAGTGCACATATGAATAGCCTGGCATGAGGTAGGTGGTTTCTGCAAAGAAAGCGAATTCAGAGTAATTTTCTGTTGGCCAAGGGGCTCCGGTGTTGCCCACCTGGGATCATATGAAACAAGGAATTGGGAAGAAAATGAAAGAGCAAGTAACTACCTTCTTAACCAAGAAACTTTGGAGTAAGAATGGCAAAGAGATGCCAACATGGGTGTGCTGGTAAATGTTTAAAAACTGGCTCCTTGGAAAGATGTGTACAAACACATAGGTTATTAAAATGTTTTGTACGTATAAAGAACGTGTAGCACACAATTTAGAAATAACAAAATATACCACATTCTTGTCAATTCCATTTAGCCAATTATTCCCACAAAATGCTTTCATTGATTTTTGAGAGCCGCTTGTATCAGTAATCAACCTTAAGTTATACATGATAAATAGGTGTTTTTGTTTTTAATTTTCTTGGTTGCAATGCATGGCATGTGGGATCTTAGTTCCCCAACCAGGAATCTAACCCACTCCCCTTTCATTGGAAGTGCTGAGTTTCAACCACTGAACCACCGGGGAAGTTCCAAATAGGTGTAGTTTTGACATGAATGTTGGTTGATATTTTTGTTTAAGACATAAAATGAAAGTGCGACGATTATGATTTTTTTTTGTCTGAATTTGACTTGTTGGTTAACAACTGAGTAACTTCCTTGCTGAATTGCATAGCAGTTTTCAAGTACTGGAAGGCTAGTTCCTCAAATTTTTGTGCTATTCACAATACAATGGCTATAGATGTGACACACTAAGTTTACTCTACATTATTAATATTTCTCCACCAACACTTTAAGTCTAGGGAATTTCCTGGTGGTCCAGTGGTTAGAACTCAGTGATTTCCCTCTTGGGGATCCGGGGTTTGATCCCTAGTCCAAGATTAAGATCTGCAAGCCACATGGCACAGCCAAAAAAAAAAAACAAAAACCCAAAATAACAACTTAAGCCTAGACAATCAGCTACACAATGAACAAGCCCTGTTTTGCGGTGTTTGCCAATTTCCATGTTGTAACTACTCCTACTGTGGCCAATTTCGTGCCTCTAACATGACAAAACTGAACACAGTGTTGGGAAGAGATGCAGTAGTACACCAATATAAAATATTTCCACCATACAGGAGTAATAGGTATACATAACCTCAAGAACATAGATAATAATAAAATGGTAAAATAATAGTTATAGTAAAAGCTTGGAAGGACTGATGATGAAGCTGAAGCTCCGATACTCTGACCACCTGATGAGAAGAGTCAACTCCTTGGAAAAGACCCTGATACTGAGAAAGATTGAAGGCAGGAGGAGAAGGAGGTGACAGAGGATGAGATGGTTGGATGGCATCGCCAAGTCAATGGACATGAGTTTGAGCAAACTCTGGGAGATAGTGAAGGACAGGGAAGCCTGGCGTACTGCAGTCCAAAGGGTCGCAAAGAGCTGGACGTGACTGAGCGACTGAACAGCAATAGTAAAATAGTAAAAGTAGTAATTAGGAAGTTGAGTTTTATTTTCAATTTAATGTACTTAATTGTAAGTTTATATAATTTAATTTAAAAACTGATTTTATTGAATTATATTTGATTTGCAGTGCTGTGCCATGTAGATTTCTTAATATTTATTTATTTTTATTAATTTATTTGGCTGTGCCAGGTCTTAGTTGCTGCACGAGGGATCTTTAGTTGAGGCATGTGAATTTTTAGCTGTGGCACATAGGATCTATTTCCCTGACCAGGGATCAAGCCCGGGCCTCCTGCATTGGGAGCAGGAAGTCTTAGCCATGGGCCACCAGGGAGGTCCCCTAATTTAATTTTTTTATATGAGTGTGCTCAACAGCTGACTCTAGAAATTTGACCATTGGCTCTTGTAAGCAGGCATAAACCAGCTCTGGCACAGAAAATCAGATGGGTCTTATAAGTGGGAGAAGCCGGGGGAGTGTGTCTGAGGGAAGTTGGACAGCACCTCCTACCTTAAGATTCCCTGGTAGCTCAGCTGGTAAAGAATCCGCCTGCAATACAGGAGACCCCAGTTCAATTCTTGGGTCAGGAAGAACTGTTGGAGAAGAGATAGGTTACCCAATCCACACCAGTATTCTTGGGTTTCCCTGGTGGCTCAGCTGGTAAAGAAACCGCCTTCAATGTGGGAGACCTGGGTTTGATCCCTGTGTTGGAAAGAGCCCCTGGAGAAGGGAGAGGCTACCCACTCCAGTATTCTGGCCTGGAGAATTACATGGACTGTATAGTCCATGGGGTTGTGAAGAGTCGGACACGCCCTAGTGACTTTCACTTTCACTTTTTTTCCTACCCTAAGCCAAAAACCACTAACCAGGTCCCGCCAGCCATTGTCTATGGTATGTAGTGTAGCTAGATCACCCAACGTTTCAAAAGAAGCCAGAAATGTGGATTTTTATGTGATTCTCTTGACTTTAAAAAGATTGGCAACAAATCAAGACATTTTTGAAAACACAGTGCTAGCCAGTCAAAACACATTTATGTGCAGAATTCAGCCCACGGGTTTCCATTTGTGACCTCAGCATTCACTTGCGCCTTTCAGGCTGACCTGTTGGGGACCCACTGAGCTGGGCTGGGGTGAGAGTGAGGTGAGGGAGGCAGTAGCCTCAGGCACAAAATTGAAGGAATGCCAAAAACTCACTAATTAAGATAAAAACATATTTTAAAAAATTTAAACGAACGCAAAAAAAAAAAATTCTTGTTGAACACAATAATGTTCTCTATACAGACAGGATCAGTGACAGTATTGTGCCAGGCCACATTAGGGCCTGAGGCAAAAAGAAAAATCTGTACTACTGATCTGGAACTAGAGGAGCTTGAGAACATTTCCAAGCACTGCCACTCTCTGGCCCTGTATCCTAGAGTTTGAGGGAAGGGCAGGGATCCCCTAAGAAATGGCCTGGAAGTCTTCCCAGGCCTCGGTTCTTCTTACTAGCCTCTATGATCGTGGCTCTAAGGAAAGCCCAGAGAAGTCTGTCCAGCAGCCTCCTGCAACCCCGGAAGGTCTGAGTTCAGAGGAAGAACTGGACCCACCAGAGGTGAGACGGAAAACCTGGGGACTCACTGCTCCTAACTGCAGGGTCCTTGCTGTGTGACCTTGGCCAGTTGATTGGAGATTCAATTTTCTGTGATGTGGGGTTTTGCTCTGCTCCCTGACTTCTAGCCAGTCACAGCATCTTGTTTACCTCTCTTGCAGTTTTTCATTTTGGATCTTAGAATCTGCAGGTCAGCTCTATCATCCCCTGCTCCAAGCAAGAAAACAGTTTGCTTAGCCTAAACCAGTGGTTCTCAATTTTGTTACCCAGAGGCTATTTGGCAATGAAGATTTAAAATATATATATTTATTTATTTGTCTGTGTTAGTCTTAGTTGCAGGATTCAAACTCTTAGTTGTGGCGTGCGGGATCTAGTTTCCTGACCAGGGATCAAACCCAGGCCCCTCACATTGGGAGTATGGAGTCTTAGCTACTGAATCACCAGGGAAATCCCAGTGGGAACACTTTTGATTGCCACGACTGGAGATGGCTGCTGCTACTGCTGCTGCTAAGTTGCGTCAGTCATGTCTGACTCCGTGCGACCCCATAGATGGCAGCCCACCAGGCTCCCCCATCCCTGGGATTCTCCAGGCAAGAACACTGGAGTGGGTTGCCATTTCCTTCTCCAATGCATGCAAGTGAAGAGTGAAAGTGAAGTCGCTCAGTCGTGTCTGACTCCTCGAGACCCCTGGACTGCAGCCCACCAGGCTCCTCCGTCCATGGGATTCTCCAGGCAAGAGTACCGGAGTGGGTTGCCATTGCCTTCAACTGGAGATGAAGTCAGGTGCTATTGGCATCTAGTAAATAGAAGCCAGAGATGCTGCTAAACCTCCTTCAATGCAGAGGACAGTCCCCTGTAAAGGAGAATTATCAGGTCCAAAATGTCAATGTGCTAAGGTTGAAGCTGGGGTTGAGAAACCCGGGCTGGGCACAGATAGATCTCTGCCCCATTTTCAAAGTTCTCCTGAGAGATTGTGTTCTCATCCATTGTCTTAAAGCCCTGGTAACCAGAAACATCAACACTTGTTCACTCATGTTGAGAACTTGACGTTTTGAAAGTTAAGGAGAGGGACTTCCCTAATGGTCCAGAGGCTAAGACTCCACGTTCCCAATGCAGGGGGCCAGAGTTTGAACTCGATCACGCATGCTGCAATTAGAAGTTTACATGTCAAGCCTAGAAGATGTAGAGTGCTGCAACTAAGATCTGGCACAATCAAATAAATAAACAAAAATAAATAAGTATTTTTTTTAAAGAAAGAAAGTTAAGGGGGATAGAAATGTTCTAGGGACGGCTCCAGGATCCTGTTTAGGAGACAAGGGGAGGGAAGGCAATGAAGTCAGTGGTGAAGGCTGGAGTCCTATCTAGCCCCTGAGTTTGCACAATAAGCCAAGCTGCTGGTTTATTTAGAGTGTGCATTTGGGAGCCTGAAAGATGGGGTTGATGGTGATAACGGGTGTCAATGTTATGTTGCAGGAAGGAGGACCCCTTCCAGGGCCCGAAACTGGGCTCTTGTCTAACACTCGGAAATGAATTGTCCGAGGAGACACATGTGCTGACAAAGCAAGAGACTTTATTGGGAAAGGGCACCCAGGTGGAGAGCAGTAGGGTAAGGGAACTCAGGCGAACTGCTCTGCCGTGTGGCTCGCAGTCTCGGGTTTTATGGTGATGGGATTAGTTTTGGGGTGGTCTTTGGCCAATCATTCTAATTCAGAGTCTTTCCTGGTGGCGCATGCATCGCTCAGCCAAGATGGATGCTAACGAGAGGGATTCTGGGAAGTGGATGGACACGCGGTGTCTCCTTTTAACCTTTCCCGAACTCTTGCTGTTGGGGGTGGCTTATTAGTTCCCTATTCCTTATCAGGATCTCCTGTCATAAAACAACTCATGCAAGTGGTTACTATGGTGCCTGGCCAGGGTGGGCGGTTTCAATCAGTGTGCTTCCCCTAACAACTATGTTTAGTCGCTAAGTCACGATGATTCTTTTGCAATTCCGTGGAGCCCGCCAGGCTCCTCTGTCCACGGGATTTCCCAGGAATGAATACTGGATTGGGTTGCAGTTTCCTTCTCCAGGGAAATCTTCCTGACCCAGGGATTGACCCTGCGTCTCCTGCATTGGCAGGCAGTTTCTTTACCACTGAGCCACCAGGGAAGCCAAGGGATGTCAATGCCCATCCCCCAAACTATTCTTGGAAATATTTTCAGTAATTCCCAGGATGAGAAGCTACAGACATGTAAAGTCAGATAAGATTTTTACAATGTGAGGCCTTAAAGAGGGTCCACCTGGCAAGAATGGGGGCTGTCAGACCTATCTCTTCCAGATCCTGCCATGGGGACTAAAGTTATTTGTGACCCTGGAACCTGGAGGAAAAACTATCTAAGTTGTGGATAGTCTGCTGTGGCCTCTTGGGAAAAACATGCCTGGTGCTATGTAAGTCTGAAAAAAAAAGTGCCCAGGACAGCTGGAAGGTTCAAAATCTCATCAGTCAGGAACATTTCTGCGGAAGCCCAGTTGTAGCATTTAAGCGTGCAGACTGTCTTGGTTAATTCGCGGTTGTGTTGGGGAGAAACTTGGAGAGTTGCTGCGTCCATCCTTTCCTCCTCCGTGTCCTTTTCTCTGCCAGTTTGTTCTTCTTGTCCTTGTCAGGCAGCAAGTGGCACGCCTGGGCGTCAGGCACAGATGGAACTGGAGCTCTTGCTGAGGGCCAGAAATAGTTATGCAAATATCTGGCTGCTGGGGCTTTATATTCTCCCCCTTCCCCTCCTCTTCCTTCCCCTTACTTCAATTCCTTCCTTAAAGCTTGAGATTTCAGGGATCCAGACTGGAGCTCCTGGGGTCTTCTCACTTCCTAGAGGCACAGCTCCTGGTGGGAGAGAGAATTCTCCCCTAGTGCCTGGAGGCTGCAGCCCAGGACCCCAACCTGAGGTCACACAGGCCTTTGGCCATCTACCTCACCCACCTGGTGCTGGGGGCCTTTACGGGGTTGGTCCTCCTGCTGGGGCAATCCCCTCTGTTTGGGGTGGATGTTCCATGCTTGTTTCACGGCTGTTCCTACCCCGCCCCCTCATACTAAAAAAGATGATCCCCCTGAATTGGGGGTGAGAGTGGGCTGCTTCCTCCTGAACCTGGTGGAGCTGCAGTTCTTCCCCTGCCAGTGGGGTCTTTCCCCGCCAGCACCTTCTTGTGGCCTGCATCGGGTGCTCCCACTTCTGGGCCGGCCTGCTCATCCTCCCCTGCTCCCTTCTAACAAGACAGCCCTGGGTTCCAGGAGCCCTCCTGCATGGAGGTGTAGCAGCTGGCAAAGTGCAGACCCCAGCATGGCGTGCTTCAGGCTCACTGCCTAATAGTGAGAGGCAACCAGCTCAAGGGAGCAGCAGAGACCTGATGTCTGACTGGGCAAAAAACCCTGCACTGGCCATCACTCTCCTGCCTGATCCTTGAGGTTGGGGAATGTGGCATGGGAGTGGGGAACCCTGCTTCCTCCTGAAAGCATTACCTCAACAGATATAAGATAGCAAAGTGATTAAGAGCAAGGTTTCTGGGTCCGGACTGCCTGCGTTCAAATCCCAGATCTGCCAGGTACCAGCTGGATAGCTTTGGACAAGTTGCTTAACCTCTCTGTGCCTCAGTTCTTTCATCTGAAAAAAAAAAGGTAGGGGGGATAAAAATGAACCCTGCCTTCTAAGAACACTGTGAAGATGAGTTTATAAATGTAAAGTACTTGCCAATAGTAGCTGATTGCAATAAACATTAGCCACTGTATTTTTTTTTTTCCTTTTAATATTTATTTATTTAGCTGAACCGGGTCTTAGTTGCAGCTTGCAGGATCTTTGATTTTCACTGTGGCATGTGAGATCTAGTTCCCTGACCAGGGATTGAACCCAGGCCTCCTGTTTTGGGAGCTCGGAGTGTTAGCCACTGGACCAGCAGGGCAGTCCCTATCCATTGTGTTAACCTTAGCTCTCTGGAGAGTTGCTTTTGCCTTGCTGTCTCATGCACCCAGAACTGTGAAATCAACTACTAATTCCTCCCTCACTTGCTCCTATGGCTATTGTTAGCTGAGTCCCCACACAGATCCTCCTTCCCAATCTCTCCTACGCTGTCCCCCTCCTTCCAGTCCCCCCATCACCTCCCTGGCTCAGACCTGCCTTCACTGCCATTGCTGAACCTGCCCAGCACCTTCCTGCCTGAACAGTCCCCTCCCTCCCTCCCAACCAGCACTTGCCTCCTGGTCAGCACTCCAGCTGAATTAACCACCTGAAGCTCCTCAACCTGGCATCCAGCATCTTCTATGAGTCAGCCCCAACCTCACTCGCTATCCACTCTTTCCCATTCCAGCCACGCTAGGGGCCATGCCTGGACTTTCTTCCCACCCTTTGCTCCAGTCCCTCCTGGGGAGCTCTGCCCTGGTCAGCTTTAGGACCAAACTAACTGGGTTCCAGCTCTGCTTTGCCACTCACTGGCTGTGTGATCTAGGACAAGCAGCTAGGGGTTTGGGGGCTCTTTTCTGTATAAAAAGAGACTGACAGGGACTTCCCCGGTGGCCCAGTGGTTAAGGCTTCACCTTCCAGTGCAGGGGGTGTGGGTTCAATCCCTGGTCTGGGAGCTAAGATCCTACATGCGTCTTGGCCAAAAAAACAAAGCATAAAACAGAAACAATAGTGTAACAAATTCAATAAAGACTTTAAAAAGAGGTCCACATCAAAAAAAAAAAAATCTTAAAAGAAAGAGAGACTAATAATACCCACTTCACAGCGTTGTTGTGAGGATTAAACAAGATAATAAAGTAAATAAAGTGCCAGGTGCACAATGCTCCTTGGCAAGCAGTGCTCTTACCATCTAAATCCTACTATTATAGGCTCTGATCCTAGCCTCTGTCTGTGAAGCCTTCCTTGACTCCTCCTCTGCTCTGTTGCTCCTCTGAGCCTCCATGACGATTTCACTCGACAATTAATTACACACTGCTGTGACTCCCCTTGACCGTGGCCTTCAGTGGTTATTTCCATCCATCCTGCTGTGTGACTTTGCATGTATCTCTGATGTCTTTGCATCTCAGTCGCAGGAGGGGGAAAGGTGCTGTGCTTTGTGGAAAGAGGACACACAGTCCTGCTCTTAACAGTGCTTTGCAGGGAATAGCGGCTTGATGCATCTATCCTGATTTATCCTGATATTGTTAGGCCAGAATTGGGAGTGGCCAAACAGGGCTTCGTCTGAAGCATGTCAGAAAACCACAGGAGATGGTATTCCTCTGTCTCCTTCCACAACTTGGGGCAATTTTTAACAATCATTTAACAGCTACGAAAGTTCTTTCCAAGGTCTAATTAGAGTCCTGCTTGCTGCAGTGGAAGCTATTCTCCTTGGGCCTCAGGCAGTTCGTGTCTAGGTCCTGAGTAGCGGTGAGCTACTGCTTTTTGTTGTTGTTCAGTCACTCAGTTGTGTCCGACTCTTTGTGAGCCCATGGGCTGCAGCATGCCAGGCTTCCCTGTCCTTCACTATCTCTGGAGTTTGCTCGAACTCATGTCCATTGAGTTGATGATGCCATCCAACCATCTCGTCCTCTGTTGCCCCTTCTCTTCCTGCCTTCAATCTTTCCCAGCATCAGGGTCTTTTCCAATGAGTCTGTTCTTTGCATCGGGTGGCCAAAGTATTGGAGCTTCAGCTTCAGCATCAGTCCTTCCAGTGAATATTCAGGGTTGATTTCCTTTTGGATTTACTGATTTGATCTCCTTGCTAACCAAGGGATTCTCAAGAGTCTTCTCCAGCACCAAAATTCAAAAGCATCAATTCTTCGGCGTTCAGCCTTCTTCATGGTCCAACTCTCATATCCGCACATGACTGCTGGAAAACCGTAGCTTTGGCTAGGTGGACCTTTGTCGGCAAAGTGAGATCTCTGATTTTTGGACTGCCATGAACAACCATGAAAGGCAAAAAGTGCCTTTGGGTTATGTTAATAAGCTTGGACACTATTCCTTAGGCCATGGGTTAGCAAAGTGTAGTCCTTGGGCCAAATTTGGCCCACATCTTTTTTTTTTTTGTGGCTGCACTGGGTCTTCATTGCTGCACTCAGGTTTTCTCTAGTTGTGGCAAACAGGGGCTGCTCTCTAGCTGTGGTGCACAGGCTTCTCATTGCAGTGGCTTCTCTTGTTGCAGAGCAGGGGCTCTAGGGCACGCAGACTTTAGTAGCTGCGCCTCACAGGCTCTAAAGTTTGGGCTCAGTAGGTACAAGGACTTAGTTGCCCACGGCATGTGGAATTTTCCCAGACCAGGGATCGAACCAATGTCCTCTGCATTAGCAGAAGGATTCTTAACCATTGGACCAACAGGGAAGTCCCCACCATCTGTTTTTATAAATAAACTGTTTTTGGGACACAGACATGATCATTGGTTTCTATATTGTCTACGGCTGCTTTTGTGCTGCATAGAAATGACTAGTTGAGACATGTGAAAAGCCTAAAATATTTACTATCAGACACTTTACAAAAAAGTTGGCTGATCCCTGTACTAGGCCATCAGAAGCCTTTGAAGAATTCCAAGCCGGGGAGTGACATGATCGAGTTGGTATTTTAGGAACATCACTGGAAGATGTGTCAGAGGGGATGAGGAGGGAGCAGGTGGCTGTGAGGAGATTGTTGCAATTGTCTGGTCAAGAACTGATGAGGCCTGAACTGAGGCAGTGCAATGGGGATGGATAAACGATGCAGGCTGGAGAGATAGTTAATGAGAAGAACCAATAGGACATGAGCTCTGAGAAGGAGGGGATGGAGGGAGAGGGAGGAGGCAGGGGGAGTGGATTTCTGGCTTTACTGACTGAGGGTTAGAGTCATCAACCAAAAGGAAGAAGTCAGCGAGGAAGACTTGTACACTTGGCTTTGGATACAGTTTACTTGGGGTATTTGCAAGAGATGGGGAAAGTACCAAGCCCTCTAGTGTGATGTCTGCCATGGAAATTTGCGAGTTATCCATGGCTTGGGAGGTATTTGGGGGTCCTGGGAATGAACAAGATCTCCTAAGAAGGGGGTGCAAGATCCAAAGTACAGAACACAAGGAAGAAATCCTAGGAAGCACCAACACCGAAAGACAAACAGAAGTATGTCCAGCAAAGAGATTCAGAAGAAGAGATTCTATGGGCCAAGTTGAGAAGAAAAGTCAGGTCAAATAGGCAGCAGTAAGCAAGCCTGAGAGGCAGTCCCTAGATTAGCAATTGGTAGGTCATGGTTTGGGTGACTAACTTGTCCCATTTTGCATGGAACTTTCTGTTTTGACACTGAAAAATCCCATATCTCCAGGGAACCCTCAGTGTTGGCATTAACAGTTTGTTGCTCTTCTACTGACATCACCAAGAATGATGTCAAGAAAAGTTTAGCTTGCAAAGTACCCCACCAGGACTTCCTTGGTGGTTCAGTGGTTAAGACTCCACGATCCCAATGTAGGTGGTCTGGGTTCGATTCCTGGTCAGGGAACTAGATTCCACATGTTGAAACAAAAAGGTCCCGCATGCTATAATGAAGATCGACGATCCCACACGCTGCAGCCAACACCTGGTGCAGCCAAATGAATACATTAAAAAAACATTTTTTAAAAGTAACTAACTTCTGGAGACATTATTTTCCCATTGAGCTGACAAACCTATATCCTAGTTGGATCCTCTTTGAGTCACTGCTAGCATGATGAAAACATGAAGCTCTCTCTTGGTACAGCGCTTGACCATTACACAACTTTATTCCATCCTTACAACAACCCTGCGAGGTAGGAGTTCACAGCCCTAATTTTATTGGAATGGAAGCTGAGCGGTTAAGCTCTCATGGCAAAATAGGCTCAATTTCAAGCCTCATAACTCCAGAAGCCCATGTCCTGGCTGCCTCCACAGCTCTGCTTGTAGATGTTTATAATCTAGAACACTGGGCTGGAGGCTGGTGGGACTGTGGATCCCCTGCTTGTTGCAGAGTTAGGCAAAGGCCATGAAATTCTTGGGAGCATGGATTGAACCCTATAACTATGTGCAGATCAATACAGAAGGAGTAAGGCTGCAGGTTCAAACAAAAGTAGACATATAAACTGAGGCCATCAAAGTTGTGTAAGAGGACCCATATTCTATGCAATAGCTGGGTTCTTTTTTTTTTTTTTAACTGCACTTGAGTGGCTTGTAGGGTCTTAGTTCAACCACCAGGGTTTGAACCTAGGCCCCAGTAGTGACAGCTCCAAGTCCTAACCATTGGACTGCCCAGGGAACTCCCAATAGCTAGGCTCTTTTAAATATTGTTTTATTGTAGTAAAATATGCATAACATAGGGCTTTTCTGATAGCTTAGTTGGTAAAGAATCCACTTGCAATGCGGAAGACCTGGGTTCAATCCCTGGTCTTGGGATGATTGGTCAGGGTTGGGACGATCCCCTGGAAAAGGGAAAGGCTACCCACTCCAGTATTCTAGCCTGGAGGATTCCATGGACTGTATAGTCCATGGGGTCACAAAGAGTCGGACTCGACTGAGTGACTTTCACTCACTCATAATGCATAACATAACATTTACCATTTTTACCATTAAGTGTATAATTCAGCATCATTAGTTACTTTCATAATGTTGTACAAGCATCACCGCTATTCATTTCCATTAGTTTTTCATCATCCCCAACAGAAACTCTGTACCCATTAAACAAGGACTCCCCATTTCCTCCTCCCCTAGACTCTGGTAGCCTCTACTCTACTTTCTGCCTCTATGAATTTGCATATTCTAGGTACCTCGTGTGAGTGGACTCATATAGCATTTGTACTTCTGTATACGGCTTCTTTCGTTTAGCATAATGTCCTTAAGGCTCAATCATGTTGCAGCCTGTGTCAGAATTTTTCCTTCTTTTTTATGGCTGAGTGATATTTCATTGTATAAATGCCACGTTTTGTTCACCCATACGTCTGTTGAGGGATGGGCTCTTTTCATATTCTTATACTTCTAATAAAGTTAATCATATATTTCTAATGTTTTTAAGTGTCATTTGAGAGACAAGGATACTATATGCTTCCTAAAAAAAGACCATGCCACCTATGAAGTATTTGTCCCTTCAAAATAAAACTCAAATCTGCTCAAGCCTCTAGATTTGCCAATATACAGGAAATACAGAGGCCTGAGTATCATATTAAACTACCCTATGGGGATGCCATCAACAAAATCCAGACAGGAAAATCTGTAGGATAAATGACCTAGTTTCTTCTACAGATAAGTTGCAAGGGGAAAAAATATAGAGATAGGAGAGATAAAAAAGATATAAGAGATACTTAACAGTCTTGTCCTGCGAATATTCTCGCTCCTCTAATTTTGTAATAATTTGGGCAGGCTAAACATGTGCTACACTGAGACCATGTTTGTGTCTCCAGACCTAGATCTTTCCTTAGTTCTGGTTTTATAAATGCCGGTAGTAAATTAAGCCTGACTTATACAATGCATCTTATGTGGAAAATGTCTGTGACTCCAGGTATCTGACCAAACGTGAGAAATTACTGAATAACTAGTATAATAATGGGCTTTCCAGGTGGCTTAGTAGTAAAGAATCCGCCTGCCAATGCAGGAGACAAAGGAGACGTGGGTTTGATCCTTGGGTTGGAAGATCCCCTGGAGGAGGAAAGGGCAATCCATTTCCGTATTCTTGCTGAAATAATCCCATGGACAGAAAAGCCTGGTTGCAAAGAGTCAGACACGACTGAGCAACTGAGCACACATGCAGCGTAACATTTGAAGATAACCATTGCTAATTTGATGATTACCTGTTGCCGTTAAAAGAATTGGGCTTCCCTGATGGTTCAGACAGTAAAGAATCTGCCTGCAATGTGGGAGATCTGGGTTCAGTCCCTGGGTTGGGAAGATCCCCTGGAGGAGGGCATGGAAACCCACTCCAGTATTCTTGCCTGGAGAATCCCATGGTAAGAGGAGCCTGGCAGGCTACAGCCCATGGGGTAGCAAAGAGTCAGACACGACTGAGAGCGACTAACACTTTCACTTCTTCACTTTCATTAAGTGAATTATATTTTTTTTAAAAAGTCAATTAACTGCAACATGTGAATCTTGATTCAATCAAACAAGTAGTTTTTTAAAAAAAATGTTATGGAGATAATTGGAAATTTGAACACTGATTTTCTGATGATATCAGCGAATTATTGTTAAAAAATTTTGAGTTTGACAATAGTATGTGGTTTTGTTTTTAAAAAAGTCCTTATCTTTTAGACACATACACTAAAATGTTTTCAGATGAAGTGATATGATATTTGTTTTATATAATTTGGAATTTGTTTTAAGGTTATGGGAGGGAGTAGAGTTGAAATAAGATTTCCATGAGTTCATAACTATTGAAACTTTGTGATGGATAATCAGGGGTTTGTTGTCTTATTTTGTTTGCTTTCGTCTGTGTTTGGACTTCCTCAAAATAAAACTTTTTTTCCTTTTCTCTACACAGGCTCTTTGTTGCAGTGCACAGGCTTAGTTGTCCCAGGGAATGTGGGATCTTAGGTCCCCAACAGGGACTGAACCCACATCCCCTGCATTGGAAGGTGGATTCTTAACCACTGGAGCACCAGGGAAGTCCTCCCAAATAAAACTTTTTAATGTCATTTCAGAGATACACTCCTTTATTTTGGGCTGACCTTCGGCAGGTGCTCTCTTCCTAGGATTTAGCTTCAAGTTCCCTAAAGAGCATTCTCCACCCACATTCCAAGTGTCTGTACAAAAGAATAAAGGATCTTATGCTAATAAATGCATTTTAAGGAACAGTATTCAATATGTGTTCTTGTCATCTGAACGTCACTTGTTATCAGGCAGCTATGCAATTCTGTGGGCTTGAAAAAAATGGCTTGCCTAGGAATTTTCCTGGTGGTCCAGGGGTTAAAACTTCACCTTCAGTGCAGAGGGTGCAGGTTCGATCCCTGGCTGGGGATCTAAGACCCCACATGTCTCACGGCCAAAAAGCCAAAACATAAAACAGAAGCAATATTGTAACAAATTCAGTAAAGACTTAAAAAAAATTGTCCACATTAAATATATATATATATATATGTATATAGTTTTTAAAATGACTTTCCTACCTGCAATCCTTTCTGGAGGGTCATGTTGTGGTAGCTTACTATGTGACAAATATCATCTACATGCTCTACATTTTCCATTTCTCCTAAGCCTCACAGTACCTCTATGACTTACACATTATTATCAGCCTCCATTTTACAGATGGGGAGAGTCAGAGAGATTAACAAGGGCTGACATCTGTTAACCATTTACGATCTGTCAAGTACTGGGCTAATTGCTCTAAATGAATTTGCTTGTTTTATCCTTACATGCTTATGAGGTAGGCACTATTATTATCCCCATTTTATAGATGAGGCAATTGAGGCTTAGAGAGGCAAAGGAACTCGCTAACAGCTGCTAGACCAAGTGTTCCACTCTGCCCTGAACACAGCCCAGTCGCATGATTCAGAGCAAGCATTCCGGGCTCCGCTACTTATTAGCTGTGTAGCCTTGGGTAAATTATTTCATCTTCCTCAGCCTGGTTTCTAATGTGCAAGATGGGGATAAAAACATCACCTCCCTGGTGGGATGGTGGGGTAGGGTGTTGGGGGGGCGTGATGGGAGGGAGACTTAAGAGGAAGGGAATATATGTATACATACAGCTGATTCACATTGTTGTACAGCAGAAACTAACACAACACTGTAAGGCAATTATCAGCTCAGTTCAGTCACTCAGTCGTGTCCAACTCTTTGCAACCCCATGAATCGCGGCACGCCAGGCCTCCCTGTCCATCACCAACTCCCGGAGTTCACTCAGACTCACGTCCATCAAGTCGGTGATGCCATCCAGCATCTCATCCTCTGTCGTCCCCTTCTCCTCCTGCCCCCAATCCCTCCCAGCATCAGAGTCTTTTCCAATGAGTCAGCTCTTTGCATGAGGTGGCCAAAGTACTGGAGTTTCAGCTTTAGCAATTATACTAAATATAAAGCAATTATACTCCAATGAAAAAAATAATTTTAAAAAATATAAAAAAGAACATCACCTCTGTAATAGGGTGAGACTGAGCACTAAATGAGACAATTCTGGCCAAGGGGTTAGCATGATGGTGACCTACTGTGAGGGTTCAATTGTTGTAATCAATTTTTATTATCACCAGGCTTCTTGCTCAGGGCGCTTTTCCACTCAAGTCAGATTGCTTTGGGAGCTTAGGAATTTTCTGGAAAAACCAGCCTTTCTGTGGTCATCTGAGCTATTTTAAGTGGACACTGCTGTGCCGTTTTTCTATGAGGGGTGGAGGGGACTACACTTTTACTTAGAACCAGTACAGGGATTATTCTGACCTATGAGACGTGAAAGATTAAAAACAAGTGAGCTTGAGGCAAAATCGTTGTGGGTGTTGCCCTGGTGTTTCGTTCTTGCCAGGTCTCTGAAATCAGTTCCTGGTCCAGGCTGGAGGAGCTCTTAGGAACATCGTGTAATACTCCAAGTGCCCTGATGTGGACATACATAAACAAAGCAGGTGTTAATATCTCTGTTTATTCACTGCCATGATACAGGGAAAAAACATGGGCTCTGAGCCTTGGGGACCTCAATCTGAATCCCGATGCTGCCACTGGCAGGCTGTTTCCTTAGCTGAGAGTTGGGAAGGTTATGACAATAAAGCTAAAAGTTACAGAATGCTTCCTATATGCTGGGCCCTTTTTACTCATTAACTCACTGAATTATTTTAAAAGTTGGTAAACTTTATTTTTTAAAGCCATTTTATTTTTTAGGCTGTGCCACACAGCACGTAGGATCTTAGTTCCCCTACCAGGGATCGAACCTATGTTCCCTGCAGTGGAAGTGTGATGTCCTAGCCACTAGACTGCCAGGGAATTCCCTTTAAAGCAATAGCAGAACTGAGCTCAAAGTACAGTGTTCCCATAATACCCTCTTCACCTCCCCACACACAGCCTCCCCACTGTCAACACCCTGCACCAGCGTGGGACAGTTGTCACACCTGATAAACATACACAGCACATCATCATCGCTTAGCCTATAGTCTACATTAGGGGTCACTCTTGGTGTTTACATTCTGTTGGTTTGGATAAAAGTATCAGGACATGCATCCATCATTGTAGTACCAAATAGAGTAGTTTCGCTGCCCTAAAAATCCTATGTGCCCTGCCTGTTCATCCCTCCCTTATCACAACCCTGACAACACCTGATCTTTTTATTGTCTCCACAGTTTTACCACAGAGTTGGAATCATATAGCCTTGTCACATTGATTTCTCTTGCTTAATAATATGCATGCTCCACCATGTCTTTTCATGGCTTAACAGTTTATTTCTGAATAAGAATACATTGTCTGGATAAAATAAAATGTCTGTTTAACCATTCAGCTACTGAAGGATATCTCGGTTGCTTGTTAAGTGTTGGCAATTATATATAAAGCTGTTGTAAACATCCGTGTGCAGATGTCTGTGTGGATATGTTCTCAACTCCGTTAGGTAAAGAACAAGGACAATTGCTGCGTCATATGGATAGAGTGTGTTTAGCTTTATAAGAAACTGCCAAACTGTCTCCCAAAGAAGCTGTGCCATTTTGCATTCCCATCAGCAATGAATGAGAGTTCCTGTTGCCCCTCACCCCCTCTAGCATTGGGCATTGTCTGTGTTCCAGTCATTGGCCTTTCTAACAGATGTGTAATGGTATCTTGTTGTTTTAATTTGCGATTCTCTATGACATGTGTCGGAGAAGGCAATGGCACCCCATTCCAGTACTCTTGCCTGGAAAATCCATAGACCGAGGAGCCTGGTAGGCTGCAGTCCATGGGGTCGCGAAGAGTCAGACACGACTGAGCGACTTCCCTTTCACTTTTCTCTTTCATGCATGGGAGAAGGAAATGGCAACCCACTCCAGTGTTCTTGCCTGGAGAATCCCAGGGATGGGGGAGCCTCGTGGGCTGCCGTCTATGGGGTCGCACAGAGTCGGACACGACTGAAACAACTTAGCAGCAGCAGCAGCATGACACGTGTACCTTGGACAGCAAGGAGACCAAACCAGACAATCCTAAAGGAAATCAACCCTGAGTATTCATTGGAAGGACTGATGCTGAAGCTGAAGCTCCCAGCACTTTGGCCACCTGACGATAAGATCCGACTCATTGGAAAAGTGCTTGAAGCTGCGAAAGATTGAGGGCAGGTGAAGGGGGTGGCAGAGAATAAGGTAGTTAGATTCCATCACCGACTCAACAGACATGAGTTTGAGCAAACTCCCAGAGATAGTGAAGGACAGGGAAGCCTAGCGTGCTGCAGTCCATGGGGTCGCAAAGAATCGGACATGACTTAGCGACTGAACAACAAGATGACATGTGATGAAGAACATCTTTTCAAATGCTTATTTACCATCTGTATATCTCCTTTGGTGAAGTGTATATTCAGGTTTTGGGTCCATTTTTAAATCGGATCATTTGTTTTCTTATTGAATTTTAAGAGTTCTTTGTATATTTTGGATAACAGTTCTTTATCAGATGTTTTTTGCAAGTATTTTCTCCCAGTCTTTGGTTTGTCTTCTCATTCTCTTGACATTGTCTTTTACGAAGCAGAAGTTTTTAATTTTAATTTTAATGAAGTCTAGCTTCTTATTAATTCTTTCTTCTCATTGTTTCATAAATTGTGCCTCTGATACTGTATATGAAAAATCATCACCATATTCAAAATCAGCTAGGTTTCCTCCTGTGTTAACTTTCTACAGCTTTGTGGATATGTTTAGGTCTATGACTCATTTTAATTTTTGTGAAGGGTGTAAGGTATGTGTCTAGACTCTTGTTTTTTTTTGCCTGTGGAGGATGTCCAGTTGTTTTAGCACCATTTGTTGAGAAGACTAAATTCATTTGATTTTCAAACTAAACTTTGAGGTGGGCATTTTTAGCCCATACTTTTCAGATTAAAAAACTGAGGCACAGAGAGGTTTTGTAAGTCACTCAGAGTAATACAGGCAGACATGACAGAGCTGAGATTTGATCCCAGGCAACCTGACTCTTGAGTCCATGCATTCAATCCCTATCTATAAAAATAATGTCTCCTTAATAGGTTTGTAGTGAGGAAGAGACATAGTGTTTAGCACATGGTACGTGCTCAGAAAGCAATTGTGATAGTCATTGTGCTCCCTAGCTTCCCAGGTTTCATTGAAGCGTCATGTCCTCAGAGCAGCTTTCTTTCATTCCTTCAGCCAAATGAGCCATCCATCACAGCATCATCTCATCATCCAAGGGATGACAGTGTGGTGAATCCTGTGGGCATGCTAAGTCGCTTTAGTCATGTCTGACTCTTTGCCACCCATGGACGGAGCCTGCCAGTCTCCTCTGTCCTTGGGATTCTCCAGGCAAGAATACTGAAGTGGGTTGCCACGCCCTCCTCCATGGGATCTTTCTGACCCAGGGATCGAACCCGCGTCCCCCGCATTGGCAGGCAGGTTCTTTACCACTAGGGCCATCTAGGAAGCCCGTGGTGAATCCTACTGAGGTCAAAGTTCACCCCTCGCCCTCACCATGTGAGTTCCCTAGAGAGAGGGTCCAAATCTGATATCTCTCTGTTCCTCAGAGTGCCTGGTGCTGCCCTTGGCACTTGGCAGGGTCTCAGCCCAAGTGTGTTGAATTAAGTTTGGATTGCGTGCTATTCCTTTATTCAAGATGCACATTCTGGGTGTGGTCTATTCCTCAGGATCGCCCAGCTAATCCTCAGCTCTTAGCTCCTGAATCCCCTCGCTTGAACCTTCCCTGGTGTGTCAGGTTGAGCCACCTCTGCCTGGAGAAGTTCCGGGTTGGGCTGTTTATGGAGGCAGCTGCCCTTGTCTGCTACACCCTTCTTCCTGCACCACCCGGCTCAGTTTCTTCCACATTCTGGGTACCTCCCTTCAGTATGGACACCGCCTGTAGAAGCACCCACCTCTCTCTCTCAGCTCAAGACGTAAGCCCTTTCTTGGAAACCTGTTCTCTAAATGCCTCTGGCCTCTTTGGGAGAGTCTAACACTCCTTCTCAATGGGTAGAGCAGCTCACCTGATATTGACAGGACATGAGGACCCAGGGGCAGACCTCATTCCTAAGAGCTTCTGAAGCTGTTAATTTTGGTATTGTTGGGCTCCTTTAGGGAGTGCGAGCCACTTATGGCTATCACCGGTGGGTCTTGGTTCACCCCATAGACAGCTCCACCTGAAGCATGCCTCTCTCAAACCAGCCCACCAGGAATCTGGGGGGTACATCCTGCCAGTACCCCCTTGGCAGCCCCTGCTTTGGACTGGGCCGTACGGCATCCTCCAGCATCATCCTGCGTCTGCCTCTGCAGAGCTGCTCTGGGGAGATGTGACCCGCAAGACTCACCTGGACAGCACTGCCCCGGGAAGGCACCCTCTTGGACACAGCCAGCATAGTCCACTGGCGCCCGCCTAGGACAGGGCCTGTTTTATACACTCAGCGTGACCCCAGTGCCCGCCCTGAGCGCGCCCAGCAGCCTCGGTTGCCCGGTGCAGAGAACCTCCAGGCAGGGCCTGTGGGACCCTCACAGAGGTCTCCAGGGCAGTGCCGGGTGCCGCCTGGCCCGCTCTGGAGGCGCGCCCAGGCGCTGCCAGGAAGGCCGACCGTTTATCCCCGGAGCCGCCAGCAGGGAGCTCCCTTTCGGTTCGGCTCGCGCGGCCGCGGGGGGCGGCGCTGCGCTGCGCCGCGCTGCGCTCCTGCCCGGACCGGGCCGGGGCCGCTGGATGCCGCGTCTCCGCTCCTGCTCCCTGCCGGGCGGGCTCCAGTGGCCGGTGAGTGCGGGGCGGCGGGGGCGACCGCTCGGTGACCGGCCGGGCCCGGGGTGGGGGTGGAGGGGCGGCGGGGCGGGCTCGGGCCGGGAAGGCGGGCGGGCGGCGGGGCCCGCCGGCTCCTCCTCCTCCTCCTCCTCTCCTGTCCCCTGGAAGCGGCGGCCCGGACTCCCGGCTCTGGTCCCTGGCCGCGCCGCGAAGCTCGGCGCCGGGGACGCGGGGCCGATCCGGAGCGGGGCGGGAGGGCGAGCTCCCGCCCCTTTGCCTGCTCGAGCGGCGCTGGGAGGCCGGACAGGGTGGCCTTCAGTTTGGGAGGGTTCGGGGCTGGGGGGAGCCCAGGTGGCCCCGAGCTGCGGGGTGCAGGCTGCAGCCTGGGGGTGTAAGGAGAATTCTTGAGGCCAGTCCCAGGCACCCTCCTCGACAAACCGATGGACCGAGGTTCGGAGGAAGAGCCCTTTATCCCTCCCAGCGGCCTTCAACCCTTTCACTGCCAGGCCGACACCGGGCTCCTCTCAAAGGAGCAGCTGCCAGACAGCTGGCAAAACAATGGAGACCCTGCTTGCCTGGGCCCCCTCTCCTTGGGACAGAAGATGAGGTCGGGGGGGGTGGGGGCGGTGAACCGTAGGCTGCGGGGATTAGGGCGTGCAGGCTGCCCCCTGCAACTGGCAGCTCACCTCGCTTCTCCCTGCCAAGGGGTGGGGTACGTGTGGGAAGGTCGGCCCGCCTGCCCCAGGCCTCTGGGAGAGACTGACCCGACGCCCCGCCCTGCGAACCTGTCATGCCAGTTGCTTCACCAATGGGAAGGGGAGGTGGTAAGGTTCGAGATCGCGCCCCCCGCCCCCCGCCGCCCCAACCCCGCACCGCCCTGCTGGGGGTGCTGCTGGGTGCTGCTGGTACCCAGCCTGGTAAAGAGTGGGTGCTGTTCCTGGCTGAGATAAGGCCTGCAGGGACACACTGCATATTGGGGCTTTGTTGGGGGTGGGGTGGACTGGGGGCTGGGGGTGTCACCCTGTTGCAAGGCACATGTGTCCTGGTGATTAGTTGGAGAGGCTGCCAGTAGGGAGGGGGAGGATGGGGAAGGCTGCCAGCTGGGTTTTGAAGCGGTGCTCCTTTTGCCTGGTCACTTGGCCAATGGGGCATGTGTTTGGCAGTGTCCTCGTGGTTTGTGTTTGTGCACGGAGGCCTGGGAGGATGCTTCCTAGGAGGAGCTCTCCTGCCTAAGGTCTTCCTGCCTTCAGATGGTTCCCCCCAAATTATGGAATCGCATTTGCTCCGCTCTTCACTATGGCAATGATTTATATGGATTCATTTTGTCTTTTGGAGTGCCTGGTATGCTGGTGGCTGAGGAGGCCTAGTAAAACCCCCATATAAAGAGTTAAATGAGCTGAGTGTGTATGCACTGCAGTCAGGCTGGTCAGGACGAAAGGTCGTCCAGGTGATTAAGAGCAAGATCACCTTAGCAAGACATTGAATCTAGATAGTCAAGCTGCCTTTCCAGGTGCTTGCCAGGTCTGGAGCCCTTTTCTTGGGCAGGTTGGTATCCTGTTGTCATGGCAATGGGCTCTGCCTTGCCTCCTGTTCTCCACCCTCTTAGCTCAGAAGTTGCTTTCTATTTGGGGATATTGAAAGTTACTCTCCTGAAGTCTCTGGCTTCCGGACAGACCTCACTGGCTCTTTGTCAGTGGCCTGCCACCTCCCCAGCTTCCCCTTTGTCCTTTTGTGATGAAGACTTTCCAGGAAATATCCTCCTGGTTGCTGGACATGACTGGTTGGTTATATATAGCCTCGGGTGGAGGTGTGCTTGTCCATTTGGGGTTAGGAACATTGAAGCTGGGGCTCAATTCCAAGAAGATGGTGGGGAAAACTATTGTGTTGGGGGGTTTAGGGGAATGAGAAGGGTCACAGGTGAGAGTGCAGGGTGGGTGAGGGAGGAGGGGAATGTTGATGGTCACTTCCTGTGGGAGCTTTGAGCTTTGAACAATCAATGACCTGGCGCCTGGCAGCTCTGAATATCTGGTTTGTTTATAGTCTCTTGGCCTGGCTCAGGTGCCAGGGTATGTGACCGAGGGCTTCCTCTCATGCTCCAGGCTGTCCTCAGAAGCCTTCAAGTGTATATGCCCTTCCTGAATCCTGCCTGCTCCCTTAACCTCACTGCCTGGCAGTTGGGGCAGCCAGCCTGTTGCCTGGAGCCCCCTTCATTGGATGAGTTTGTGGCTGCTCATTGAGGGGTGCGTGTGTCTTCAGAAAGGTGAATCTGAAAACTCCAGTTTTCCCCCCAGAGGCAGACATCTGAAGGTGGACTGGGAGGGGCAGAACTGGGACTTGTGTGAAAGGGAGAATCCAACCTGCTTGGGTGGAGCAGAGAGTTGTTGGAACTCAGGAAGCCTTGATCCAGGCTTGCTGTGTCACAGGTCTCCAGGGCAGCAGGGCTGTGCTGACTCTTTCTCAACCAGAGGTCAGTCCCCTGCCAGACCTCCCTCACCTGGAGTGGACACCACAGACTGGAGCCAGAGCATCCGAGTGAGCAGGGTCCCGTGGGTGGCCCTGGGGCCCAGGCCTTGTCCTAGGCCTCTCCTGGATGTGGCGGGTAAAGCCGAGGGGCTCTGGCCCCATGTAGTTTAAACATTTGAGGGGACCGGAGGGCCCAGCCCACACTGTGCTATGATTAACAGGCTTCCCCCCGACTTGGGTTGGGGGCTTGATGGAGCTTTTAAGTTCTGCTTTGCATCAGGCCCTGGGGTTCTTTATGGCCTGCTCACTGCACCTCCCCGCCCACCCCCTTCACCATTTTTTGAGGCAGCCTAAATTAGAGGGTGAGTTGGTGCAGTGGTGGGAGCTGGATTGGGAAGGGTGGGGAGCAGACCTGAAAACCCCACCCCCCACCCCCACTTTCCTGTCTTTTCCCTTGAGGTAGGAATTGTGTGGCTTGTAAATTATACACATTCCCTTGACATTTCAAATAGTTTACAGTCAGGCAGCAGTTTAAATTGTGGACTGACGATTTTATAGGGCCCAGGGCCCTTTCTCTCAGTCAAGTACTTTAGAGTCACTCTCAAGGAATTGTTTTTGTTATTCTCTAGTATTCAGAGATGTCGGATAACTGGGCTGTTGGTCATGCAGCCAGTCAGCAGGAGAGCGGGATTCGAACCTGCCGTGTGTGGTTGAACGGAATACCTCTTCGGCAAAGGCCATGTCTGAAGTCTCAGGCCCCTGGAGATTTTGGAGTTGGACTAGCTGAGGTCTAGAGAGAGGACGGGACTGGTTCAAGGTCACCCCGGAGGTGGGGTGTGGGGATGTCAGCTGAGGTTAGTGCCCTGCGGGCTGCGGCAGGCCCCGCGTGGGGCCGAGGAGGCGCACCTGGAAGAGCCGCGGGGGACCTGGCGGGGCTGCTGGCGTAGCTCCTGCACTTGTTTCTCCCGGGACCTGCGGGATGGTTGCGTTCCAGGGGAGACCGTATCGCTGCGGAGGCGCCGCGGGGCCGCGGCTGCCCCGGACCGGGCCGCCTGGAGGTGCCAGGGCCGAGGTTCCCCGCGCGGTGGCGGGCTGGGCGGGGAGCCGGCGGGCCGGCGGGCCGGCTGATGTCATGTGAGAAGCGTGCAGACGGACTGAGCGAGCACACCTGGAGCCAGATAAGCTCCGTGTGACCCGGCCGTGAGTCACGGGGCGCAGCGGGGCTCAGCAGCACCGCCGGGAAGAGGCTCCGCGGCGGCGACAGGCGTCACCCTGCGCTGTCCTGGGGCCCGGCTAGGTGCCAGTGGAGCCCCCCACCCCGGGCCACTCCTGCGATTGCTCGGTGCGGGCGGGTGAGCCGGGTTAGCTACCCATCAAGGCCTCGGGGCCTTAGGAAACTGCCGCTCGGGGAGGTCAGAGGCCGAGCGAGAGAGGCCGGCTCTCTCGGGAAAGTATTTCCTTTGTATTTATTTATGAGTGCCGTGCTGGGTGGGTGAGAATGGGGGTACTGATCGTTTTAAGTATCCACCCGCAGCAGCCAAGTCTGGGCGCCCTGTCTTGGGATTTTAACGTTATAGTTTCCATTTCCTGGGGTTTCTGCTTTGCCAGCTGCAGGGTGACCCATTTAAATCTGTCCCCGACTTAAAGCCACAAGACAGCAATGAGATCTATTTTAACCAAGTCCCTCAAGTCACTTTTTTCAAAGCATGAGAAAGCAAGCTTTGAACTTGCCCTTGCAAACCCCTTTACAGTGGTAACGCTAAATGGATTGCTTACTACTTTGTCAAACCTTCCTTTTTTCTCTTTTGAACTTTAAAATCACAAAAGTAACATGCTAAAAAAAGGTTCCATCTGTAGCAAGTCTACAAGTGTTACCCCTCTTTGCCACTACTCCACAGAGAAAATCACGGATATATTTGTGTAATGGATCTTTCCAGGCTATTTTTTTAAAAGCTTGTCATGAATATTTTATATATTATGTATTTATAGTTTAATACATATATTTTATATAAATAGAATTTTATATAAATTTTCTTTCTGTGGGAAATAAAGGGCATGAAGAAGGAAATTTATACATAATCCACTATCTAAAGGCCCTAGGCGTAAGTGAACACATGCAGGTGTGCACACACGTACCCGTACCAGCTAAATATTCTCACCATCAATAATTAAAACAATATAGACAAAACACAGAAGTCTCCTTTGGTTTTCCCAAAATCTTTGTCTCTTTCCCAGAGTATACATTTTTCTATCCATGTGGAAATACTATACATAATACACATGTGTATATATGCACACATATACATAGCTTAAAAGTTCTTAGTAAAAATTATATACTATCTGGCAGCTTTCTTTTTTTCATTAAACAAGAGAGTATAGAATCTTTCCAGGTCAGTATACACAAATCTACATCATTCTTTTAAATAACTGTCTAGTTCTATAATTATAGCTATTACCCTAGTGGTGGATATTTAGAACGACAGAATTTTGCTATTACAAACAATTCTGCAAAGATTAACCCCATTTATTGTGTGAATATATCTATAATGTCCTATAAATGGAATTGCCCTGTCAAAGAATATATATCTTTAAATATTTTCATAGATACTACAAACCTGCCCTTCTTATATCAATTTATATTCTCAACATGTATGAGACACCCTGCTTCTCATCCTCTGATTGATGTTATTAATCTTGGTACTTTTTACTAAATTGCTAAGTGAACACAATATATCTCTGTTTTACTTCATACATCTGTGATTATTATTGAGGCTGAATACCTGTTCACGTTTGTTGGCCATTTATATTTCTGCAACTATGAATTGCTTGTCCTTATCTTGGCAGTAGTTTTATGGGGCCTCTGGACTTGAGCCAGTGTGATCCAGCTTGGCCCTGTTCTCACTGGATTGCTTTCACTTCTTTAGGCTTTACTTTCCATACACAAAGGTCCTGTCCAGCATTAAGATTGCTTGTCTAGGGATTTCCCTGGCATTTTGGCGGTTAAGACTCTGAGCTTCCAATGTAGGGGGCACAGGTTGGATCCCTGGTGGGAGAACTATGATCCTGTGTGTCTCACATCACAGTAAAAAAAAAAAAAAGATTCTATGTCTAGACTTACTTTGTCATACTGGTGCTGATAGTCATTTGTGCACTTCATCACCCTCTCTACCATTCCATTTAGATGGCAAGACTGTGCCCTGCTACTATTGGGTACCACTTTTGAGGGCTTAGTCTGGGCTAGGCATTTTATGAAAGGTATATATATATATTTCATTTAATTCCCATGGCTTAAATGGCAGGTACTATTATCTCCATTAAAAAAAAATGACTTAAGTCATTACCTTAAGTGACTTGCCCCAGATTGCCTCAATATTAACTCAAATTTGTTCTCAGCTTTATTTCCTGATACCCGAAGCCTAAATTCTTTCATGAATTTTATTTATCTTTATACTCCCTGTATTTGGTAAGGTGCTTGATAAATATATATATTTTCCCAACATTTTATCACAAAGCTCTGCAAACATTTTTAAAAGTTAGAGTTTTACAGTACCTTCTAGATTCTACAGTGAACACTTTGTGTGTGTGTGTGCTTAGTCATGTGTGACTCTTTGCAACCCCATGGACTGTAGCCCACCAGGCTCCTCTGTTCATGGGATTCTCCAGGCAAGAATACTGGAATGGGTTGCCATGCCTCCTCCAGGGGATCTTCCTGACCCAGGGAGTGAACCCGAGTTTCCTTTGTCTCCTGCATTGACAGGTGGATTCTTCACCACCAAGCCACCTGGGAAGCCACAGTGAACACTTTACTCTCCTGTTTACCACATCTTTATCCCTTGATACAACCCTAAGCCATCTTAACTTTATTTACTTTTTTTTTTTTTTTTTGCCACACTGCGTGGCTTGTGGGATCTTAGTTCTCTGACCAGAAATTGAACCTGGGTCATTGCAGTAAAAGTGCTGAGTCCTAGCTACTGGATCACCAGGGAATTCCTCCATCTTACATTTTTGATGCATCTCAAAGTACACAACAGACACTAAATATACCTTCCCCCAAAACGTTAGCATACATATCATAGAGTTCAGTATTTGTTTATAATTCTTTTTGTCTTTTGAGTATTTCATCCAATGAAATGCACCAATCTTTCTTGATAACTGTTACATCTGTTAGTTCAATTCAGTCACTCAGTCATGTCCAACTCTTTGCAACCCCATGAACCGCAGCACGCCAGGCCTCCCTGTCCATCACCAGCTCCCGGAGTTCACCCAAACCCATGTCCATTGAGTCGGTGATGCCATCCAACCATCTCATCCTCTGTCGTCCCCTTCTCCTCCTGCCCTCAATCTTTCCCAGCATCAGGGTCTTTTCAAATGAGTCAGCTCTTCGCATTAGGTGGCCAAAGTATTGAGTTTCAGCTTCAACATCAGTCCTACCAATGAACACCAAGGACTGATCTCCTTTAGGATGGACTGGTTGGATCTCCGTGCAGCCCCAGGGACTCTCAAGAGTCTTCTCCAACACCACAGTTCAAAAGCATCAATTCTTCGGTGCTCAGCTTTCTTCACAGTCCAACTCTCACATCCACACATGACTACTGGAAAAACCATAGCCTTGACTAGACGGACCTTTGTTGACAAAGTAATGTCTCTGCTTTTCAATATGATGTCTAGGTTGGTCATAACTTTCCTAAGCCTAGTCCTTATCAAGATATGTAACATGAACATCACCCCCAAAAGTCCCCTTATGCCCTTTCTCAGGCAATTCCCACTCCCAACCCACCCTTGCTTCCCAGAGGTAACCACTGTTCTGACTTTTTTTCCCCATAGGTTACTTTGACTATACCAGAAGTTCATATAAATAGTACCAAATAGTAGTTCAAGGCTTCTTTTATAGTCACTTAAGAGATGGAGAATCCCAGGGACAGGGAAGCCTGGTGGGCTGCCGTTCTATGGGGTTGCACAGGGTCAGACACAACTGTACTGGCTTAGCAGCAGCAGCAGCAAGAGATGTTTTTGAGATTCATCCTTGTTGTGTGTATCAGCAGTTGTTTCCTTTTTATTGCTGAGTAGTGTTCTTGCCTGGAGAATCCCAGGGACGGGGGAGCCTGGTGGGCTGCCGTCTGTGGGGTTGCACAGAGTCGGACACGACTGAAGCGACTTAGCAGCAGCAGCAGTATTCCATCATGTGACCATGTACATTGAATTGATGCATATTTGTTTTTTAAGTTTTATTTATGTATTTATTTTTGACTGTGTTGGTCTTTGTTGGTGCACTTGGGCTTTCCCCAGTTGTGGCGAGCAGGGACTACTCTCTAGTTGCGATGCCCAGGCTTCTTATTGAGTTCTCTTGTTGTGGAGCACGGACTTTAGGGTGCAGGGCTTCAGTAGTTGTGGCACTTGGGCTCAGTAGTTGTGGCTCTTGGGCTCTGGAGCACAGGCTTAGTTGTTCCATGGCATGTGGGATCTTCCCAGATCAAAGATCAAACTGGTGTCTCCTCTACTGCCAGGTGGATTCTTTACCACCGGACCACCAGGGAAGCCCGATACGTGCATATTTGAATTGAATGGTCCTTGTCTTCAAAATGCTTTATGTCTTAATGTGATAAAGCAGCTGAGTTGATTGAGTCAATGGTATTCTGCTTAGATTTGGGGGATAGTAGGGTCGACATGGGGAACTTTCCAGATGGTGTGGTGGTAAAGAACCTTCCTGCCAATGCAGGAGATGTGGGTTTGATCCCTAGGCTGGGAACACGCCCTGAGGAGGAAATGGCAACTCATTCCAGTATTCTTGCCTGAGAAATCTCATGGACAGAGGAGCCTGGCAGGCTGCAGTCCATGGGGTCACAAAGAGGCAGACATGGCTGAGTGACTGAGCGTGTGCACGCACGCACACACACACACACACGGTCAAGATGATTCAGGTACATATCCTAATTTGCATACATACCTTTCCTCCACTTAAAATTAGGAAAGACCTCCTGGAGTAGGGTGATGGGTGAAAGGCAGAGAAGTGGATCAAAAAAAGTTATCATCACTGGAGGGAGTGAGAGATGAAGGGGAGGTAGGTAGAAACTGCAGCCTGAAAGGAGTCCGGAGGTAATGATATCATTGCTACCAGAGACTTTGAACTTGAGGACAGGAGATGTGGCAAAGTCCAAGGTCTACAGGAAGTTGACAGAACCCAGGTCTCTGGCAAACTAGGCTCTGAGACATAAGAAACAGCTGCAGCTGTATTGCAGGTCTGACCCTGGAGGGGGACGCTGCCAGTAGCTCTAAACGTGGGGCACAGGAGAGAATCCAGGCCACAGCCAGGCCTGGCAATTGGTGGGACAACAGTGAGGAGGGGGGATCTTGTGAGCTGTGCAGATAACAGTGGCAGGACAGGGGGTGATGAGGAAAGGGCTGAAATGGATCTAGTTTCCAGAGGCCCCAAGGATTGGGATGAGAGAGGGGTGACTTTGGCAGAAAGTTAATAAATAACCTGTGTCCACAGGAGACTTAGATATTTGGAATTTTAGAGCTAGAAGAGACCTAGATCATGTCGTCCAACCTTGAGCAAAGTGACAGGTTCAAGGTCCCCCAGTGATTTGTTGGCAGATCCAGGCCTAGATACCAGATCTTCTAACATTTCCTGCCAGCACCGTCCCCGTGCTGCTGCTGTGACCGTCTGCGGCTTCTGCCGGCTGCAATGACAGTGAGGGACAAGCTTTTGCCGAGACAGCCCAAAGATTCTAGAATTCTGGGGCTGTTTTCCATTGATACCGATCAGATACCTAGCCCCCAGCAAAGAGCCAGGATTGGGTAAGGACTGCAGAGTGAGAACTGGAGACTCTAAAAGGTGTGTTGGTGGGACAGCATTGGAGGCAGTTGGGTTCTCTGTGGTTGAACTGGGGCTAAGATACTGGTTTGTTCCCTCCAAGTCCCCAGGGTGGGTTTCTTTCCCCATTTCCCCCCCAGGTCCCTCTGGAACCATCTTCTAAGCTAGCCTTTTAAGAGCATGCAGGTAGTGATGGATGAGAGGTAAGATGAGCAGTGATCAGCCAGAGATCCTTCATCCTAATATATGGTAGGTCTGTCCACACCCCCATCAGCATTCAGGAGGAGAGAGAAAGACTCCCTATGTTGAAATAGAGGCCTGAAGAGACAATACCTGATCCAGGCACTCTGCCACCCTGTATCAGTCCAGGTGCAGCTGCTGGCCAGGGCTGTTCCTGGATTTGTACTTCTTGGGCCCTTAGATTGATTTCCTAGCTTCCCACCCCCAGGTACTATGCATGGAGCAGTAAGAACGAAACAATTCAAAGGGAACTTTGTTTTATCAGGTAGAAACTGAGGTCAGAGGGGGAGAAGGGTACCTGCTAGGTCCACAGAGAGCTGATGGCCAGATTTCCCACCTCTTTGCATATGCTCTACAACAGAAGAATTCTCTAGGCTTGTGCTGCCCAATCTGATAGCCACAAATCAGATTGTCAAATACAGTAAGTCCCTTACTTAAGAACCTTCACGTTGCAAACTTTCAAAGATACAAATGTGCATGCCAGCCCCTATATGCCAGCTGTTGGTTGCATTGTACTACTATACTTTTCCAGGCGTAGTACTGTAAGAGTAAACATGTTTTCTTTATTTTTTGTGTTTTTTTATCTACATATCATTTAAGTGGAAAGTATTATAAACCTATTACAGTACAGTACTATACAGCCGATTGTGTTGGTTGGGTACCTAGGCTTTGTTGGACCTGTGAACAAACTGGACTTACAAACATGCTCTTGAAACAGAATTTGTTCATATGTAGGGGACTTACTGTACTTGAAATGTGGTTTGTCTGAATCGAGACATGCTCTAAATGCTAAACACACACTGGATTTTGAAGACTTAATATGGAAAAGAGAATGTAAAATATCTCAATATTTTTATATAAATAACATGTTGAGATGACAATATTTTGGATATATTTACATTAAATAAACGGTATTGTTAATTTTACCCATTTCCTTTTACCTTTTTTTTTTTTAATGTGGCTGCTAGAAAATTTACAACTCCATATATGATTTGAATTATATTTCTTGTGGACAGTGCTGCTCTAGAAAAGATACAATGATCTCTCAGGAGCCACATGGGTCAGGGCGCTGGGTGGAGCAGAAACAATCAACCAGCACCCCAGGGCCCTTGGGCATTCCTGGCCCTTGAAGCCTTCCTAGGCACTGTACCTGGGTTGGGAATCCTCAGTAGAATGGGGAGCCCGGAAGACCCTCTTGGTTGTGAGGATGGGGTGCACTGAGAGGAAGGGCCTCTCCAGGGCTTGGCCAGAGCTCACTGCTGTAAAGAGTAAGCTTGCAGGTCTTGGGTCTAGAACTCAGAACAGGAAGCTTTCACAGAGAGAGAAAAAATTACATTTAATTTCTAATTAGGCGGTATGGCCTACTTCTTGTTCCCTGCTGGTTAGAACTAGGAAACCTCTCTCAACTCCACCCCCACCAGGTTTTTCTCTGGTCCTGTCCCCAGTTGAGTGTGCTTGGGGATGGGAGGAGGTTGGTCTCATAAACACTAGAGCTCTGGAGCTAGGTTTTTCTCTCTGGCTGCCACAACTTACTTCCCAAGGCTATATTTAGGTGTCGGTCTGGGGAAAAGGATGTGAGTTTTTCAGGATCCTGTTTATCCAGCAGACCCCACCCCACCCCCACCTTGCAGCTGTCTGTCTTCTGTTCAGTCTGGAACTTCCCCCTTACTTCCCTCCCTGCTTCACTGTGGGCGCCCAGGCCCTAGAAAGAAAACAACATTTGCCATTGAATCCTGCAGTTGCCACCTACTAGCTGTGTGACAACTAACATATACTTAATTTTCGGAGCCCCGTTTTCTCATTTGCAAAGTAGAGATAATGATACCTACCTTGCAGGGATGCTGTGAGGTTCAAATGAGATAGTGTAAAGGGCCTGGCATTATGCCTGGTGAGTGGCAGTCATTAAATAAGTGTTGGTTCTTTGAGATCTGTCCAGCGGTGGCTCAGGCTGCTGCTTCAGGGGTAGCAGGTTTAGGAACGAGCCCAGGAGCATGTGATGTCTGGTGCCTTAATGGACAGTGGCTGTGGAAGGTCACTTGCCTTGTTCCTTTGTGTTTGAATCTTAAGTTAGGTCCCAGGTTGGCTTGATGGCATCCTTTTTTTAAAAAAATTCTTTTATTTACTGACTTATTTTTGGCTATGCTGGGTCTTCATTGCTGCATGGGCTTTTATCTACTTGGGGCGAGTGGGGGCTTACTCTCTAGTTGTGGTGCTCAGGCTTCTCATTGTGGTGGCTTCTCTTGTCGGGGATCCGGGCTCTAGGGTGTGCCCGCTCTAGGGCCCCCGGGCTTTGTAGCTGTGGCACATGGGCTCAGCAGTTGCAGCTGCCAGGGTCTACAGTACAGGCTCAATAGTTGTGGTGCATGGGCTAAGTTACTCCACGTGGCATGTGGGATCTTCCTGGACCAGGGATTGAACCTGTGTCTCCTACATTGGCAGGCGGATTCTTTACCACTGAGCCACCAGGGAAGCCCCAACAGCATCCTCTTAACTAGGAGGTTAGAGCTCCCAGATGCCATGCTGTGTACACCTAAGCGTGGGTCTATCAGGGATTACAGGAAATGATAAGATTTTGAAGTCTGGGCTTTTACAAACTTGTATCGTTTCCTTATTTGTAAAATGGGAGTAATGATAGACCTATCCATGGCATCACCAACTCAATGGATATGAGTTGGAGCAAACTCAGAGATAGTGAAGGACATGGAAGCCTGGTGTGCTGCAGTCCGTGAGGGTCGCAAAGAGTTGGATACGACCTAGCGACTGAACAACAATAACAAGAACACCCATAGCAGTGTTATGAGGGTCACCTCGAGACAGTATTGGGTGAGACAGAGCCCCTGGCACGTAGCTGGCACTCGGTGAGGGGCAGTTGTGCTCATTGGTTGGCCATGTGTGGGCTCTGCTGGAATAACCTCTCTCTGTTTCTGTCTGCAGCGGCAAGGGCGGGGCACAAGGGCCCTGTACTAAGCACCTGTAATCCTCTGGGGGTGCCACCCCTGGAAACAGCGCCCCCACCATGTTTAACCTCATGAAGAAAGACAAGGACAAAGATGGCGGGCGGAAGGAGAAGAAGGAAAAGAAGGAGAAGAAGGAGCGGATGTCGGCGGCGGAGCTGCGGAGCCTGGAAGAGATGAGCCTGCGTCGCGGCTTCTTCAACCTGAACCGCTCCTCCAAGCGCGACTCCAGGACGCGCCTGGAGATCTCCAACCCCATCCCCATCAAGGTGGCCAGCGGCTCGGACCTGCACCTGACGGACATCGACTCAGACAGCAACAGGGGCAGCGTCGTCCTGGACTCGGGCCACCTGAGCACAGCCAGCTCCAGCGATGACCTCAAGGGCGAGGAAGGCGGCGGGCGGGGTTCGGTGCTGCAGCGGGCGGCCAAGTTCGGCTCCCTGGCCAAGCAGAACTCGCAAATGATCGCCAAGCGCTTCTCCTTCTCCCAGCGTAGCCGGGACGAGAGCACGTCGGAAACCTCCACCCCCTCAGAGCACTCTGCCGCCCCATCTCCGCAGGTGGAGGTGAGGACCCTGGAGGGACAACTGACGCAGCATCCCGGCCTGAGTATCCCTCGATCAGGACCTCGGTCCCGAGCCCCGGAGCTGGTGACCAAGAGGTTTCCGGCTGACCTGCGTTTGCCCCCGGTGCTGCCCCCACCACCCCCTGCCCTCCGGGAACTAGAACTGCTGCGAAGGCCCACCGGGGACTTCGGCTTCTCCCTGCGGCGCACCACCATGCTGGATCGGGGGCCCGAAGGCCAGGTCTACCGGCGGGTGGTTCATTTTGCGGAGCCCGGCGCGGGCACCAAGGACCTGGCCCTGGGGCTGGTGCCCGGTGACCGTCTGGTGGAGATCAATGGACTCAAGGTGGAGAACAAGTCCAGGGATGAGATTGTGGAGATGATCCGGCAGTCTGGGGACAGCGTGCGGCTCAAGGTGCAGCCTATCCCAGAGCTCAGCGAGCTCAGCCAGAGCTGGCTGCGGAGCGTGGAGGGACTCCGCAGGGAGCCAGCCCATGTGAGTGTTTGCCTGGGCAGCCGGGGGTGAGCGGGGACTGGGTATGCTGGCCTCTCTGGTGTTTGTACCTGGGAGTTTGGTTGGGGTACCCAATAGCTATCATTAGAGCCTAGCAAGTGCGAGGGGTGATGCGATCCACTCCTTGGGCTCTGGGACAACTTATCTGGCCTGTGGGGAGAAGTGACCCCAGCAGATGTGATACACTGCAATACAGAATGTGTGATACCTGCGTGGGCTTGTATGTCCTGAGCCCTAAATTGAGGCACTGAGAAAGCTAACATGTGCCACTTCCAGCTATGAGAGACACTCTGGACTACTACTAGTCCAGACAGGTATTGAACTAAAATATAGGATTTCCATTTTTTATGTATTGGAGGTGAAAAAAAGAAATTATTTTAAATCAGGTCTCACATGGGACATCTGTAATGTGTGGCTGCTTTAGTATAGCTCTTGGGGAGATGACTGCAGGCCTCCTTTTACCCCTGAGCAACTGAGGAGCTGAACACCAGGTAAGGTTGCAGAGATAAGCAGGGGCCAGATCATGGAGGACCTTGTAAATAATGGTAGGAGTTTAGATTTTAGTCCAGTGAAATGGTACCATTGTAGGATTTTCAGCAGGGGAGTGACTGGATCTGATTTATAAAGATCACTTGGGCTCCAACAGTCTTTATTATCTCCTGGAAGAAGAAAAGCACAGCCCTGGAAAGGTAACAGGGATCTAGCCTACAGAGATAGTATGACCTGACTGTCCCTGAGATCTCAACTCATATCCAGCCCACACAAAACAGCCATGGAAGGGGTGACATAGGAGCAGAAGACACTGAGATTAGATGTGTGAGCAGGTCTCTAGGGGAATGGATATCTCTAACCCCAGGGGACTTTTGATAGGGTGGCTACATATCAGTTTGGAATGTTCTGCCTAGAGACAATCCATGAGGGATAAGTTGGCTCTAGCCCTCCCTTTCTCCTGCCTGTGGGTTTTAGGATTGTCTGGATCTGGTCCCTGCAGCCTGACCACTGCATAGCCTGGCCGGGACCTTTCAGCACTAAGTGACCGGCCAGATGTGTCAAAGTCAAAAGTGGGAGGAAATGCTAAGGAAGCAGGCAGAGTCCCCATCCTAGCTTTCTCCCAGGGAGGGGAAGTGGACACTCGGTTGGCTGTTCAGTCTGGCAGCATCTTGGGCCTGGAGGGCCTGGGAGCAGCAGGGTTAGGCTCTGGCAGGAAGCACTGGAGTCAGGTCTCCGACCTTCCTCTACCCTGGGGCTGGTGGGGTCAGGATGCTCTGCTAGTCAGGAAAGGGTTGTGAGGGGGAGGGAGCCTGTCATGGAATCCAGGGTAGGACTGGGACTCATTTATTCCAGAAACACTCATCAAGCACCTACTATGTGTTAGCCATCAGACTAGACTGAACTCAGGGAACCACGGCCTAGAGGGAGTAGGCTTTATTTCAGAGCCAGAGATCATACCATGATCATACCACGGGTCTCTCTGCTTTCTACCAGGGTAATATTGCTTTTAACAGATGGAATTTTCTTCCTCTTTAAGAATGAATCCCCTCTGGGAGATTGTTGCCAGCTCCCTGCTGAACCACAGCACAGGCCTCTGAGGGGCCCTGGGCCTGGCATCCCAGATGCTGTTCAGTTTTGTCCTTATAGCACACGGATCATCCTGGCATCTCACATTTCCCAGCCACTCTCCCTTCCCAGCTAGCTGCTGCTGCCTCCTCCCTGGGGAATTGGATGGCTCAGCTGTCGAGGCCCTGGTGGATCCTGCAGTACAGCAGGTACCCCTGAAAGGCCGGGTTGCTTTCACCCCTGTGGGGCAAACCCAGCTGATGCCCAGAGGACGTCTCCCTCCACCTGGGGGATCAGGCATGGGAGGCAGTAGAAAGCCCCATCGTCAGGAGTCTCCTAGAGCCCTCTGACAGGTTCAGAGTAGCCTCTGCATCTTTTCCTACCTGGGTAGGTGGTGGGGACTCGGGCCACAGCAGAGAGAAGCAGAGCGAGCCCGGCATTCCAGTGTCCTGGGACGGCCCCCCGGGGCTGGTGGAGGAGTGTTGCAGCCTCTTCTGGGACTCTCGTCCTTTATCTCCTCCTCTTCCTCCCACTCCTACTCCTGCTTCTTTTCTTGGCAGCGATTCTAATCCCAGTTCCATGCCAAGAAAAGTCTTCCCGCCTCCTCCAGGCTCCTGGGCGGGGAACCCTGACAACTCCAGCCCCACAGGGACAGCTCCTGGCGGTCACCCTGCCCATCAGGCCATCCATCAACTGTGTCCACACGTCGCCTGTCCCCAGGGAGCTCTGAGGGAGCTGGCTAGACATCTGTTCCCTCTCTGCACACAGATGGGGGCCATGGGGCCTTTTCTCCGCAACCTCTTCAGAGGACCCCAGGGAGACACAGCCCCGTGGGTTTCCTTCTCACATGGTGTGTGTCCAGAATGCTCGGTTCACACCTCCTTCGTGTGTTCCTGTGGCTGCTCAACAGGGTTCCACTGGGAGCAGGGGTGAGCTCCGGCAGGACTTGGGACCTTATAGGAATCACTTAGCTGGCCCGGGAGAAGCAGCTCTTGTGTCTTTTCTTCCACTCACCTGCCTATGAAACAAACATTTGTTGAGCACTTCCTGTGTGCTCGGTCCTGGGGTCCAGCACTGAATAGCACATAACCCCAGCCCCAAGGAGCTCACAGTCTGGTGGGAGAGATGCTCAAGCAGCAGACAAAGACGGTGCCATTTGAGGAGCTCAATGACAGAAGCCAGGACATGGTCCTGGGGAGCACAGAAGAGGGACTTCTAGCACAGCCTTGGGAAGGAATGAGAGAGAACCAATATCTGGGAGGGAGATGAGTGTAGGGGAGACAAGAGGAGGAAGAGGAAGGCAGTAAGACACATGGCGAGGTCTGGAGACTGGAGAGAATGACACATCTGGGGAATAAGACTGGGGGATTGTGTGGGGACAGTATTGAGAGGAGCAGCAGGAGAGGCGAGCAGGAAGCATGTCATTGAGGCCCTTGTGAGTCATCTAGGGAATGCGAACTTTAACCTAAAGGCAGTGAATCGATTTAATTAGGGAGTGATGGGAACAGGTTTTTGAAAAACCTCTCTGGCTGCTTATGGAGAATGCTTTCAGCTCAAGCAAGGATAGCTGTGGGGAGACTAGTGAGGGAGCTGTAGTATCTCAGTTAAGATGGACGGAGGCCTGAATTCTGGTAGAAGCAGTGCAGATGGAGAGACATATCCGACAGGAGCAACTGAAGTAGGCTCTGTTGTCTTTTTTTATTTGTTTTTATTTAAAAAATTTTTAAAAATTATAGTTGATATACAATGTTGTGTTAGTTTTTGGTGTTCAGCAAAGTGATTCAGTTATGCGTGTGTGTGTGTGTGTATATATATATTTTTTTTTTCAGATTCTTTTCCACTAGTTCATTACAAGATATTGAATATTGTTCCTTGTGCTATACAGTAGGACCTTGTTGCTTATCTATTTTATTGGTATTTGTATTTGTTAATCCCAAGCTCCTAATGCATCTGTTCCACCTCCCGCTTTCTCCTTTGGTAATCATAAGTTTGTTTTCTATGTCTGTGAGTCTGTTTCTCTTCTGTAAATAAGTTTATTTATATCAAATTTTTAGACTCCACATTTAAGTGATGTCCTAGGATATTTGTCTTTCTCTGACTTACTTCCCTTAGTATGATAATATCTCTGTTTATTCATGTTGCTGCAAATGGCATTATTTCATTCTTTTTTTTATAGCTGAGTAGTATTCCATTATGTGTGTGTATGTATGTGTGTATAAATATAAATATATATATATATCACATTTTCTTTATCAGTTCATCTGTCCATGGACATTTAGGTTGCTTCCTTGTCTTGGCCATTGTAAATAGTGCTCTTATGAACTTAGGGGTGCCCTGTAGTCTTGTTGATTGGCTGGTGTGGGAGAAGGAAGAGAGGAGGGGTCAAGTGTGATGCCAGAGTTAGGGGAAGAGGCTAAGTCCTTTCTTCAGCTCCTCAGGGGAAATGTTTTAGGATGTCTGTTTGGGGATCAGTTACTAAAGTTTTCTAAAGGCAAAGAGATCCTTGAGTCGGTGAAATTGGAGGAGGTTTTGGTAATGATGAGGATCTTAAAACCCTAGTTGGTTCAGAATTCCTTCCTCCAGGTCCATGAGTCTGTGTGGGCAAGTCAATACTCTATAAGAAGGGGGAAAAGCCTGTTATGGACTAGGACCTGAGAGAAGGGAGAGCCGATCTTTTCTGTTCATATTCTCATTGGGCCTTCACAGGGGACAAATATGGTGTCTGAGAAATGGAGGGTGTTTCTACTGAGCTCAGAAAAGCCCACCTGGCTAAACCCTGCCCAATGCATTTGTCCCCCTGCCACCAAGAGCCAGAGGAGCTGGCCTGCATGGGAGCCATACCTAGAAAGCACTGGTCCCCTGAGCTTTCGAGGATGTGGTAGGAGGGGAGAGGTTGGTGCTTTAAGGAAGGTGTATCACTTATCACTCCCTCCCATCCAAGGCTGGTTTCCTGAACCCTCTCAAGCTGTCGGGCATTTGCCTGAGATCTGTAGTCCAGTCTCTTCTGTTGGAACTTAGGGTTTGTACTCAAAGGCTGTAGGGATGTAAGTTTCCTAAAGAGGTCATCGTGTCCATCTAAAACCACCTCCAGACTCAGGATAATCTGGAAGATAGCATTTATAATGTAAACAGCATAGACTTTGTAGCCAGAAAGACCTGTGTTTGCGTTTTCCTAAAGTTACCAAGCTTTTGTGAGCTTTAGTTTACTTACTCCTTTAAGCTTTTTTTAAAAAAAAATTTGCTTGGCTGTGCTAGGTCTTAGTTGCAGCATGCAGGATCTGGACCCCTGATCAGTTGCAGCATGTGAGATCTGATTCCCTGACCAGGGATGGAACCTGGGCCCCCTGCATTGGAAGGTGGACTCTTAACCATCCGACTGCCGGGGAAGTCCCTCCCTTAAACATTTAATGAATCTGCTTAGGGACTAGCACTATACCAGGCTTAGGGAGATTAAATAAATAAAATGCAATCTTTCCTTGAGGAAGCATGAAGTGAAGTGAAGTGAAGTCGCTCAGTCGTGTCTGCATAGACCTAAGTAAAGAAATGCAACCAGGTACTATAACTGCTATCACAGGTCTGAACAGCTATGCAGTGGGGTGAGGAGGAGGAAATGGCCAGTCCTGCCACAGGAGAAGGGGTGGCAATTAGGAGAGGCCTCCCAGGCAAAGTGAGCCATGACCACTCTAATGCTAATGCTAAGTCACTTCAGTTGTGTTCGACTCTGTGCGACCCCATAGACGGCAGCTCACCAGGCTCCCCCGTCCCTGTGATTCTCCAGGCAAGAACACTGCAGTGGGTTGCCATTTCCTTCTCCAATGCAGGAAAGTGAAAAGTGAAAGTAAAGTCGCTTAGTCGTGTCCGACTTTTAGCGACCCCGTGGACTGCAGCCTACCAGGCTCCTCCATCCATGGGATTTTCCAGGCAAGAGTACTGGAGTGGGGTGCCATTGCCTTAACAGGCTCTATTCTTTCCTCCCAGAATTTGAGAAGACTCAAACTCAGAGAAGTATTCACGCCCAACTAACTACAGTTTTCTCTGAGAAGGAGAATAAGACTGGTGCTAAAGGGAAACTTGTTTTTTATTCTGCACACCACGCTCTGTGGGCCTTTATTGAAGATAAACATGTTTGTGTATCAGATGATGTTACTTATTAGACTTTAGCAGTAGTAAACGCTCAGGGAGATTAGTTCCCTTCCCTCTGCCCAGTCTCTAATACCATCCATGGGAGGCAGTTTTACAGCCTCGGTGTTAATGAGGGGCTTCCCTAGTAGCTCAGCTGCTAAAGAATCTGCCTGCAATGCAAGAGACCCCAGTTCAATTCCTGGGTTGGGAAGTTCCCCTGGAGAAGGGATAGGCTACCCATTCCAGTGTTCATGGGCTTCCCTGGTGGCTCAGATGGTAAGGAATCTGCCTGCAGTGTGAGAGACCTGGGTTGGATCCCTGGGTTGGGAAGATGCCCTGGAGGAGGGCATGGCAACCCACTCCAGTATTCTTGCCTGGAGAATTCTCCCCATGGACAAAGGAGCCTGGCGGGCTACAGTCCATCGGGTCTCAAAGAGTCGGACATGACTGAGCCCACACACACATGCTACCTGTGTTAATCAGTCCATTCTAGTGCTTTTCCATTCTTGCCCCTGGTAAGGTTTTCTTTCCAATAGGACTCCTAACAATTTTGTCCAAACTCTTTCTCTGAAGCTCTGTTCTTAAAGACAGCCCACTGGTGGGAGAGGTGGGACACTGGGATGCTCTCTTGCTTTTTCCAGCATTTTAGAGCCAGGCTTTTCTGACCTGCAGGCGTGTTCCCCAATGGCCTTGCAGGAGACTGGCCAGGCAGGGTTGTCTGCATTTGGGAGAAGGCTATAATGGAGGCCCTGGGAAGAAACGGTGTGAGCCTCCTCTTCCTGGTCCCCAGGACCCCTGGGTACTGTCACGAGTGGGGCCCAAAAGATTCCAAGGGGAGACTTGAAACTGCTGCTTCCTGGTCTGCCAGGCTGGCTTCTGGGCAACAGGCTTTCCCAGGGGATTCTGCTGGTGGTGGGGTGGTGGGGTACTGCCTGAGTTCAGTGTTCTAGAATGCCCTGTTCCTACTGCTACTCCAGGACATTGTCACTTCATTTTATGCCAAAGTTTCTGGAATCAGAGTCTCACCATGGGAGAGCCTGGTTTGGGGGCTCAGGGTGGAACCCAAACTATGTCCTTTTGGATATATGAAAGGCAGGTGGGTAGGTTCAAGGATGTATGACCTGGTGAGCGAAAGGTCTTTTGGGGAGCATTTTGGGGGGTTGTCCTGGATTAGCGGGGCGCCTGGGACCAGCAGAATAGTGTGGTGAACTAGGTCACTTCCATTCTGCTAGGTCTCCCTTCTGTCTTCAGAGGTCCAGTCTGCCTTTTCCCCAGGGAGATGCTAGATGAACGACAGCCCCAGAGTGCCCTGGCCACCCAGCCCGTGGGTGGTGGGCACAGTGCCCAGGCCGCATTGGCCTGGGTGTGGGTACATGTCATGGTCACTGGTTGTTTTCGCAGGCACAGCTTGGAGCCCTGATGCAGGGGCAGGGCCTTGATGGAGGTAGGCTGTTCCAGCCCCTTCCGGCACTGGCCAGCACCCCTCCGGCCCACCCTGATCCCCCAGACCACCTTGGCCTCCTCTCCCTTCTGATCTCTTTTATTTATATTGAAATGGTTCTGGAAAATACCAGATATGCAAACACCCAGACGGGGGGAGGTGGGTGAGGAGTGGGGTGAAGGGGGGGGTGTGTGTGTGTGTGGCGGGTGGGAACACAAGTATTTTAAAAATGCTGCAAATCTCTACAGCATTTCCCAGAAACCACAAGCACGCGTTCTGCCTGCCAGCAGGGCTCCCGCTGCCCCCCTACCCTGAGCTGCTGGATTCTCCTCACTGGAGCCTGGGGTGGGGAGCAGCGTTGTGGGGGTGGGGATTGGTGACCCGTTGGTGTGGGGGCTCCCCTGCTGCCTGGGCAGGTTGCCTGGCGCCTCCTTTGTCCGTCTGGGCAGCGGGTATGAATGTGCCCCAGGCCTCCGCAGCACCCTGGGCACCCACTACGCCAGACAGGCACTGCCAAGGAGTGGAGTCATCATGGTCCCCCACCCCTTGCTGTGCCGTTTGGGGGGCCCCCAGCCAACCCTCGAGTCCCATGTGGTGTTTGGCAGCAGCTTCTGTTCTGTTAAATACAGGGGACAGTGTTAGCAAAGCTTATTTTTTCAGTCATTGGCTCTAGTTGGGTTGGGAAACTATTTCCTTAGACCTGGGTCACTGCTCTGGCTCCCTTCACCTCCTGCCATATGTTCCTCAGAATCAGGGCATGGCGTTCTGCCCCGGCCTGGTTCACCCAGCCACTCTGCACAAACTCTGTGGCAGGAAAGAATGTCAGGGGTCCACCTGGCCTTCTGTGTGGCACCCAGTACAGTGTGTAGCTCACACAGGCTCCCTAGGTGGTATTTAATTGATCTGGTAAAGATTTAGTCCGAATAGAAATGCTTTGAGGGAAGGGCAGGAAAAATAGTAGCGAGATTGAAGATCATGGTTAGTGTTCACTCCGCTTCTGTTAGAGGCTGTTCTAGATGTCTTCCACATATGAACTCAGTACATTTTCCCAGCAACCCTTTGAAGTAGGTACTATAATGATCTCTGTTTTGCAGATGAGGAAACTGGATTACAGAGAGGTTCAGGTTAGGTAAGTTGCCTACGGTTACATGGCTACTAAGTCCCTGGTCAGGATTTCAACTCAGGGTACACCTCCTGGCCCTTCACTCTGCATAGGAGAGCTGTTTATCCACATGCGTATGTATGTGTTAGTCGCTCAGTCACGTCTGACTCTCTGCGACTTTATGGACTGTATGCAGCCTGCCACACTCCTCTGTCCATGGAATTCTCCAGGCAAGAATACTGGAGTGGGTAGCCATTCCAGTATTCTTCTGGGGATCTTCCCAACCCAGGGGATCTTCTCCAGGGGATCTTCCCAACCCAGGGATGAAACCCCAGGTCTCCTGCATTGCAGGCAGATTCTTTACTGTCTGAGCCACCAGGGAAGCCCTGTGTATCCATATATCCATGTATACATCCATACATCTACATAAGGTAGAGGAAGGCAGTCTCTGGGTATCCTTATACATCCACTGCCCAGCCCAGGCCTGGGCCTTCTGATTCCTGCTCCCAGGTCCCTAGAAGCCTCTTCTCCAGAAGGAAAGGGGGCTCCAGGGGGATGACTGGCCACTCATGCTGTGTGGATGCTACAGAAGGATGTGACCGTTGCTCTCAGCCTCTCTGGAGAATCCACCTGAGGAAGCGAGCCCAAGGGGTAGCAGGCAGGATTCAATCTTTTTTTTTTTTTCCTGATGTGGACCATTTTAAAAGTCTTTATTGTGTTTGCTACAATATTGCTTCTGTCTTATGTTTTGGTTTGTGGGCACTGATGTGTGTGGGATCTTAGCTTCCCGACCAGGGGTCAAACCCATGCCCCCTGCATTGGAAGGTGAAGTCTTAACCACCGGACCACTGGGGAAGTCCTGGGATTTAACCTTGTGGGAGCTGGGAGAGGTACTGGAAAGGTGCCTGAGGGAAGCCATGGGAAGAGAAGTGTCTTGGCAGCCTTCAGGTTTGGAACCCTGGAGTGGGGGAGGGGTGTTCATTTGCCCCTTATACATCTTCCCCTGCTAGATTCCGGAAGCCAGGCACATTGCCCCCTCACCTTTTTGGCTCTCACTGACATGCTGGTACTGACCTCTGTAGCCCTTAGGGTAGCCAGATCCCAGAATGTCGCCTCTGACCAGGAGCAGGTCCTCTTATTTTATACAGGAGTGAGCGTGTCATTTTCTAGTGTGCCCCGTGGGACAAAGGCAAGGACTGCGGCCTGGCACAGTGCCTGGCAGGTGGCAGGCGTGCAACTCAGCGTTCCCGCTGGCTTCTGCCATCCAGTGCCTGCTGTTTCTTTTGTCTGTAATGCTTTTTCCCGTCCACCCCCGTATATTTATACATACACGGGGGCCCGGTTTGACCATCATTTCCCCAGGGAAACCTTCCCTGGTCCTCTCTCAGACCACATCAGGTCTACAGCCCCCTTCTTCTCCTTCATCAGGATTGTAATGAATTTGTTCTCTTCTCATGTCTGCCCTGCTGGAGCACTTGAGAGGGGTGGATATTTTGTTGAAGGAAAGAAGGTGGTTCTCGAGTAAGAAACTGGTTCCCTTGTTCAGCTCAGTCTGTGTTTCCTAGAACCGTCCCCGCTGGCCATCCTCCGTGACTCAGCTGCAGTGTGTTAGGACTCTTGGTTCTGTGCTCAGATGCTCAGCGTCCCTCACAGGAGTGGAGGCGAGATGGGACTAGGCAGCCAGGAACTGGAGCCTGGGAAGGGGCTCTGGGAGGAGGGCCGCTGGGACAGCCTGCCCAAGGAGGCACCGAGCGCGGGTGAGAAGCAGATTTGGGGTCACCTGGGGTCACACAGTGTCCGGCCCAGGGGACCTGGGAGGAATGTGCCTGTTTTAGTGGCTGCAGGTCTCTGAGGGGGTGGAGCGTGGCCCGGCCAGGGCACAGGGCGCCCTCTTCCCTTCTGCTTTCCCTGGGCTGCCTGAGTGCTGGAATGTTGGCAGGCTGGGAATGTTCACAGCAAGGATTTTTCCCAGTCAGGGTGACAGATTCCAGCTGGAGCCTGGGGACAGCTCCCCCGTGGGCAGGGGCTACCGGAGAGATGGGTGGGGCGGGGGCAGAGGTGGGACAGCCCCAACTCCTCTGCTCTTGGGGCCCGGACTCGATTCCCATCCTCTCTGGGAGATGCAAGGGGGACCCAGCGAGGGGGCAGCCGGGCTCCTGGAAAAGCGGTGGGAGGCCTTGGGGACCAGAGACCTTGCTCAGCAAGGCAAGAACATGGCTGGTCTTATCCTCCAAGCCCTCACTTCCTCCAGTCGGTGCATGCATCAGGAAGGGTGCCGCCTGGAATTCCATCCTCAGGTGGGGCTGCATCTGCTCAGACCTGGTTCTCTGGCCTCTAGGGACCAGCAGCCTTGGCGCGAGGTAGCACTGCTGAGTTTGTCATCTGCATCTTTCCGCCACCTCGCAGAGGCCCCACAGCCACCTCCAGGGTCTGATTCTTTCTTAGTGACCTTTCCAGCCCCTATGCCCTCTGATCTCAGTTCTGCTGGCTCCTCCCTCCCACTCCCATTTCTGCAAGGAGCTGACTCACTTCCTTCCTTCCCCACCAGCTTCTCTCACTGCCAAGTGCTAGGGCAAGCGTGTACCCACAGGGAGGGGGGTCTCTCACAGGGCACTTCCTGGGCTCCCTTCTCTGTCAGCAGGACTATGAGGCTGCCCCTGGCTCTGGGCAGAGCAGGGCTGGAAGCAAGGTGGACCGGGGATGGGTGGACCTGGCTCCAGGCTATAGGGAAGACTGGGTACCAGCGCCCAGAGCCTGGGACAGTCAGGGTGGGACATCAGGAAACCTTGAGGAGCACCTGAGCCCCGTTACCCTGGTGGGGGTTGGTTCTGGGGAGAAGAAAGGCTGATGACATCATCCCTGGGATCAAGAAGCCTGTACTTTCTCTAGAATAGAAGACATCTGCGAAAAGATAGATCTCAGCCCGGAGTGGCGCGGGCCGGAGGCCAAGCAGTGACAGCACTCGTCAGGCAGCACGAGACGGTCATGGCTCTCTGTGACACCCGGTTTCACGCCCAGCCCCATCCCATCAAAAGTGTCTGGAGAGTCCCGAGGAGCCTTCCAGGGACAAGGCGATGGGAGGGGTCTGATACAATGCCCTCGTTAGTTCCTCCTGTGGGTGACAGCGTCCTCCCCTCCCCACCCCCAGCTCCCTCCTCTGTGTGCTGGTTTGGTTGTGGAGCTGCCTGCAGAGGCACCAGCTTTGGGGCAGTGAGAGATTTCCTCTCCGGGTGGGCTGGCATCTTCTCTCCCCCCTGGAGCCTGTGTGCCTGGCACCGCGGGCACGGGGGACCCAGCCTGCACTGGGCCTGCCGCAGCCTTGCTTCCTCTTCTGCAGGCGGCCTAGGTTACCTAAAGGACACGGGCACAGGGTGAGGTCAAGTCCCCACTCACTTGGCGGTGCGTCAAGATCAATAGAGGCGAGAGGCAGACTGGGCGCCCCGCCTGAAGACCCTGGGGGGTGGGGGTGGCTGTGGGCTGTCTTCCTGGAATCCAGTGGCCAGCAAACATCCTTATTCCCCTTCGTGCTTGGCCTTGCCTGACGGAGCCCCCGTTTTCTCTGGCAGTCTCCGGTGACCCTGATTCTGGCTTCATTATTTCTGGACAGTGACAGGAGGTTCTTACCTAGGTGAGGTTGGGGGTGGCAGGCAGGAATGAGGCTAGGTTTGGAGAAGGTGAGGGGCACCAGCCTGAACACCTAGCTTGGGAAAATGCCCCCACCCTGCATCATGGGAGGTGAACCATGCTGCCCAGGCCCATGGAAGCCTGCCCGCATGCCTCTCAGGCAGGCATCTGTGTGCCTGGGCAGGGCGGTTCCCCTCCCTGCACCCATCATTACTTGGCCCTGACTTGGGGAGAAGAATCAGGTTCTGTGACGGGACACCTGGCTTGGAAATGGCTTGTACACACACACACACACACACACACACCCACAGCAGAATTTAGTCTGGGTTGTCCTTTTTACCCAGACCCTTCCAAAGCATTTTTGCCATGAGTCCTTCTAACCAGCCATCACCTTCTCTGTGCAGAGGAAGGCTGGCCTCAAACCAGAGGACTTGGTTTCTGGGGCAGAAGAAGGCACAGTTTTCTGATTTTTTAATCAGGGCCCTAGGTTCCCCACCCAACCCCTGTGTCTTCCTCAGACCACTGGTTTTGAGGTCTCTCTCTGTGCCTCTGAAGGAGGCCCTGCTATAAAGAGTTTCCCCTCCTCCCTCCCCATCCCTTCTCTTCAGAATCCCCAAACTGCAGCTCTTACTGTTTTGTAGGAACAGATGCTTGGCAGATCTGAAGTTGGTTGGGAGGGCTGGTTTTGGCTGCAAGAACTGCTTTCAGCTTATTTGGGGGAGGGCAGTGTGGGCAGAAGGGCCCACAAATCGAGAGTTGTATGTGATTGTGTGTGTTGTTAACACATTGGTACCGGGCACATCATGGATTCTGGAGCCGACTGCCTGGCTTTGAATCCTGGCCCTGATGTTTACTAGGCACGTGTGCCCAGTCATGTCTGACTCTTCACGACCTCATGAATCGTAGCCCAGGCTCCTCTGTCCATGGGATTTCCCAGGCAAGAGTAGTAGAGTGGGCTGCCATTTCCCCCTCCAGGGAATCTTCCCAACCCAGGGATTGAACCTGCATCTCCTGCATTGCAGCCAGATTCTTTACTGTTGAGCCACGAGGGAAGCCTCACTGGGTGACCCTGGGCAAATTAATTTCTCTGTGCCTCATTTCCCTCATCTGTAAAATAAGAATAATAGTACTCTCCTCATAAGGCTGTTTTGAGGATGAATGAATCAATACAAGTCACTCAGAACAGTGTCACATCATTATCTGTCTCTGACAGGCTGAGAAGCTCTTGATACCTGGGAGCTTGATGGGCCATCTGCCCACAGGAATGCCACAGCCTGTTAACAGCTCAGCTCGGCTCATGGCAGGTGCAGGGAGGGGTTTACTCTTCTCCTCAGGATGATGCTTTTGCCCCTGAGGCCTTCCAGGTCGTGGGTGTTCAGTTGCTCAGTCGTGTCCAACTCCTTGTAACCCTGTGGACCGCAGCATGCCAGCCTTCCCTGTCCTTTACCATCTCCCAGAGCTTGCTCAAACTCATGTCCATTGAGTGGGTGGGGCCATCCAACCATCTCATCCTCTGTCATCTCTTTCTCCTCCTGCTGTCAGCCTTTCCCAGCATCAGGGTCTTTTCCAAAGAGTCAGCTCTTCCAGGCAGAGATGGGGAAATAAGGTCCAGGTGGGACCCCACACTTACTTGGGGCCACAGAGTAGCCTCAGAGTGGGATTGCCTTGCCCTGAGCATCCACTGTCGTCTGCAGTTTGCTGCCAGCTTTCGAAGCTCTGCTTCTATTCCTGTGACTTCCTCCAGTCAAATTCTTGGCTGATACCAGTACCTTTCAAAGGCCAGGCTTCTTTCTACCTATTTGTTTTCCAATTGAACAAACAAACTCTACTTTTTTGTGGTCTCTTTACAAATCAATGTATTTCTTTACACCTGCCTTGCCTCTGACAGCCCATGTGGATTAGGGCTAACAGGAATTGAGGCATATGAGACTTCTCAGGTGGTCCAGTGGTGAAGGCTATGTGCTTCCTTCGCCACTGGACAAGGGGGCCCGGGTTCAATCCCTTGTCAGGGAAGTAGATCCCTCATGCCACAGCTAAAGATCCTGCATGCCACAGTGTGGCAATGAAGATATCATGTGCCCCAACTAAGACCTGGCACAGCCAAATAAATACATATTAAAAAAAAAAAAAAAGAGTATTGTGGCACAGAACAGAGAGGCAGCCCTGACCCACCAGTTCCTGGGTCTGCTCTCTGCTCCTTCCTTCACACATAGGAGTTTGCCCACGCACTCGCACCTTGAATTTTCTAGCTACTGTTGCAAAACTTTTCAAGTGAAGTGCCCATGATAGAATGTGGTAGCAGTCGGATCCGTGCCTTGCTGTCTTGTTCCTCCTGAGGGAGCTTGTTGGAGCCTCTCTAGCATGGTGAGCATGCCCCAGAGTCCTCCTCCTGCCCCTCCTCTTTAGCTTTATCCAGATGACATTGCAGGGAAGTGTCCAGCCATGGTCCCCACTACTCCAGGGCAGACCTCCTGGCTTTCTGCTCAGTATAAGACTTTATTGCCTTATTTGCCCTCAAGAGTTCAGGGTTCTGCTGGCAATTCTCCTTCTGGGAGCACTAACATCAGATGAGTCCAGCAGCCGGTGATGTGGGGAAGCCCTCAGGCCACTGCATTCCAGATGTCTTACCCATGCAGGGTCCAGAGACTCTGCAGAAACAAGGAATGATTGTGTGGCACTGAGGGGCTTTCTCCCAGGCCTGGGATGCCTTGGGGTGGGGGCTGGCTTCCACTCAGCCTTGCCTTTTCAGCCCCTTGGCATCTGGCTTCTGCTCCCAGGCTGGGGGTTCAATTGCGGCTACCATCCCTTCCCCCACTTCTCTCTGAAGCCTGGAGGTCAAAGCAAAGCACATGGGGACAGGAGTCTAAGCTGAATCTGGGTCAGGGGTGGGAGAGAACAGCAGGGGGTCAGGGACAATGCCTGAAGGAGTCTTTGTCAGAGACGACAAAGACTTTGTCAAGGACAAGCTGAACAGGGATCCTCTGGACCAGACCTTCCCAGTAGAAAGTTCTGCAGAGTGATAACTGTTCTGTCTTCTTTGCTTTCCAGCTTGGTAGCTGTTAGCCACACGTAGTTATTACCTACTTGAAATGTGGCCAGTGTGACTAAGAACTGAATTTAAAACTTTATTTGATTTTTAATTTAATCAGAAGCATTCTTTTGTTTCAGTTTAAATAGCCACACTTAACTAATGACTACCATGTTGAATAGGGCAGCTCTAGATAGCTCATTCAGGAAGAGATGGTGGAGTGGTCTGGAAGCTTGTCTCCTCTTGCAGCCCCCCCGGTGAGTCTGGGTAGGGGGCATGTTTTCCCTTCCTCCCAGGAAGGAAGGCTTGTCCTCTTGGGCAATTTCTACACTTCACCAGCTCAGGAATCCTGATGCCCCAGGGCCAACAGGTCCTGGCCGTGTGCCACCACAACTGTGGTAGTGCTTCCCCAGCTCACCAAGCATGTTTTCTGCCCGGCCTGGTAACACACAGGCACTCACATGCCCCAGTGGATTTGGCCAGGGCTCTTAACGTGGAGGTGTGGGTTGGTAGGAAAAGTAGAAGCTTCTGCATCTTCCTTCCTGCTTCTATGGAGTTTGGATCTGTGCTTTATTTTGACTTCAAAGGATTCTAGAAACAGGCCCAACAGAGGTCCCCAAAGGTGAACACACAGATCCTCAAACATTTATTGAATGTCCAGTGTTTGGAAGACACTGAGATTTAGCTGAAAGAACGGCTCTAACTTTGAGAATAAATAGCATAGGCTTCCAGCTCACACCCCAGGAGACCTCACTGATATTTTATTTAAACTGGTGTGTCTGACCCTTAAACTGGGTTTCCTTTTTTTTCTCCTATGGACATAGAGAAGAGTTGTCGATTATGTGAAAAAGAGAAGAACAGTTCTTCATTATGCCTATCGGCTCCTATCTCTCAGAGCGGGCAGGGATGGGAATATTGTGTCATTCATTTACTAGTGCCCCAAGTCTTGGTGGAATTTGGGGCAGGAGAGTGAAGGATGTTGGGAAATCATCCTCAAGGCTGGCCCTTGGCTTTGGACCTTGTGGGAGCTTGGCAAGCAGAGCCAGTTTGGAAATCCCCAAGGGCCATAAGGAAATCCCCAGCAGCTGAGAGTCCTCAGGGAGCAGCAGGCCAAATGAGGCACCAGTCAGGTGGTCCCTGCTGGCAGCCAGGACCTGACTTCGAGGAAATGGACTCCTGGTCTTGTCAGAGAGGACAAGCCCAGACTTCCCTGCCTGGGCTCTGTGCCCATGAGATGGTATGGGGTCCACAGGCTCTGAACAAACCTTTGGGTTTGCAGAGACAGGGACTTGGGGAGCCCTAAGCCTTAGTGGGATTCCCTGGTGGCTCAGACGGTAAAGAGTCTGCCAGTGTTGCGGGAGACCCAAGTTCGATCCCTGGGTCGGGAAGATCCCGTGGAGAAGGAAATGGCCACCCACTCAGTATTCTTGCCTGGAAAAAATCCCATGGACAGAGGAGCCTGGGGGCTACAGTCCACGGGGTCGCAAAGAGTTGGGACACAACTGAGCGACTTCACAAGCCTCAGTGACCACCTCTGGGGCAAGCCCACTGACCCTTCTGGATTGCTTGTCCCAGAACTGTCCCCACCACACAGGCTCAAGGCGTCCCTGGAGTCTTTTCTTTATTCATGAAGTCATCCATTCACCTGTTTTATTCCATCAGTAAGCGTTTGAATGCCTACTATACATGAGGACTGTTTTGGGCTGTGGGAATGGAGCAGTAATGAGCACAAAGTCTGCGCGGAGCTCGTCCTTCTCGAAGTACCCATGGGGTGAACGGAGAGGCCATCTTGACACTTCAGCCTCCTCTCCAGGGGGCGCCTCTTGGGGGAGGGGCCGGGAAGGCGACCCCGAGGAGGTGATATCCCACTGCCTGGGCCCTGGCGGACCCTTGAGAAGGAGGCGGCCGCCCTCTGCCGGGCTTTAGTAGCAACACAGGGCGGATGCACCGCGGGATTCCAGGCGCATGTGCCGACCTGGCCCCGCCCTCCCGATCCCGCCCTTGCGCTGGCGGCGAGCGGGCGGGGCCGGGAAGTGTAGGCCTCAAGGGTTGGGGGCGGGGCCGAGGCTGACTGGCCCCCTAGCCACCTCCTAGGCAGGATTATCTGCCCAGCCCTGGGTGTGCACCCTGGGTCTCAGCAGGTTTCCTCTAGTCCTCCTCCCCTCCCAGCAGGTTTCCTCTAGTCCTCCTCCCCATCCCTAGGCTTCTTCAAGGAGGTCAGTTGATTATTGGTTATTGATGCCCAACAATTTAAAAAAAATTGATGCCCACTTGTTATTGATGCCCAACAATTAAAAAAAAAAAACACCTTTAGTATCTCAAAGGGTACCAGTCACTACTAACACCCTTACACTGTTGTTTCATAGGCGAGAAGACGTTTGTTACACACACACACAGGTAATAAAGGATAATCCTTCCCAGCAGAGGAAAGTCACAAGTACTGAGGAACCTTTGAACTGATCACCCTGGAGAATGCATTTGTCTGATGGTGAGGCGTTTCCTACCCCAGGAAGCATAAATGCTCCAGCCCCTCCCCAGCCATCAGAGCTGAGTGCTGGAAACAGAACTTGTCCCAGCTTCCCTAAATAAAGAGTTCTATTGCATGCTTCTCTCATAGCTCAGTTGGTAAAGAATCTGCCTGCAATACAGGAGACCCTGGTTCAATTCCTGGGTCAGGAAGATCCCCTGAGAAGGGATAGGCTACCCACTCCAGTATTCTTGGGCTTCCCTGGGGGCTCAGCTGATCAAGAATCCACCTGCAATGCGGTCAACCTGGGTTCAATCCCTGGGTTGGGAAGATCCTCTGGAGAAGAGAAAGGCTACCCACTCCAGTATTCTGGCCTAGAAGAGAATTCCATGGACTGTATAGTCCACGGGGTCACAAAGAGACACGACTGAGCGACTTTCACTTTCACATTGCATGCTAGGTCGCTTCAGTTGTGTCTGACTCTTTGAGACCCTATGGACTGTAGCCCACGAGGCTCCTCTGTCCATGGGATTCTCCAGGCAAGAATACTGGAGTGGGTTGCCATACCCTCCTCCAGGGGATCTTTCTGACCCAGGGATCAAACCCACCTCTCTTACATCTCTTGCACTGGCAGGTGGGTTCTTTACCGCTAGTGCCAGGGGGGCAGGCCAAGAGTCCTATTAGTGACATTTTATACATTGCAAATTAGTAATAGTACAATGGATACTACACAGTTAGAATCCATTTCTGGAGACAGTGCTTATAGCCTTTTTCTTTTTTGGAGTTCTGATTAAAGGGGAATAACAAAGACAAATGGGGTCAGAGCAGTATTCTTTCATTAATGTGTTAACTAGAACCTCAGTCTCAATGTTTTACAAATGATCTCCCTCTAAACCAGCCTCAAGAAATTCAGTCTAGTGGTTAGGGGATGAAACAAACAAAAACCCAAAAAACCCAAAACAGGCATTGTGCTTCCCCACAGTGTTCACCTTGAGGTATTACATGTCAAAACTAGTTTCACAAGTAAACCACTTACTCCTCGGAACCTCCTGCCTAGCCTGCCCCAGCTCTGCTCAGCCACTTTGTCTGGCCCAGTGCCCAAAACAGAGCCAAGGACCGTTCACTCATCCAATGCCACCAATGTGGGAGAGCAGGGTAGTTGAAACTGTTCAGTTCAGTTCAGTCGCTCAGTTGTGTCCGACTCTTTGTGACCCCATGAATTGCAGCACGCCAGGCCTCCCTGTCCATCACCATCTCTGGGGTTCACTCAAACTTAAGTTCATCGAGTCGGTGATGACATCCAGCCATCTCATCCTCTGTTGTCCCCTTTTCCTCCTGCCCCCAATCCCTCTGAGCATCAGTGTCTTTTCCAATGAGTCAACTCTTCGCATGAGGTGGCCAAAGTACTGGAGTTTCAGCTTTAGCATCATTCCTTCCAAAGAAATCCCAGGGCTGATCTCCTTTAGAATGGACTGGTTGGATCTCCTTGCAGTCCAAGGGACTCTCAAGAGTCTTCTCCAACACCACAGTTCAAAAGCGTCAATTCTTTGGCGCTCAGCCCTCTTCACAGCCCAACTCTCACATTCATACATGACCACTGGAAAAACCATAGCCTTGACTAGACAGACCTTTGCTGGCAAAGTAATGTCTCTGCTTTTGAATATGCTGTCTAGGTTGGTCATAACTTTCCTTCCAAGGAGTAAGCATCTTTTAATTTCATGGCTGCAATCACCATCTGCAGTGATTTTGGAGCCCCCCAAAATAAAGTCTGACACTGTTTCCACTGTTTCCCCATCTATTTCCCATGAAGTGATGGGACCGGATGCCATGGTCTTAGTTTTCTCTATCTAAGTATTCCTTTGGTCCTCATTCTTTTCTCCACAGCTAATTGCACATACAGGCTTCCCTGGTGGCTCAGTGGTAAGGAATCTGCCTGCTGATGCAAGAGATGCAGGTTCCATCTCCGGTCTGGGAAGATCCCCTGGAGAAGGAAATGGCAACCCACTCCAGTATTCTTGCCTGGGAAATCCCACGGACAGAGGAGCCTGGCGGGCTATAGTCCATAAGGTTGCAAAAGAGTTAGAAACGACTTAGCAACTAAACAACAAGTTGCACAAGTACCTTTCAGATCAGTTGGTTAAATCCAGTGGGTATTTACTGAACACCTACTATGTGCCTAGTTCTACAGGGTGGGATGGTCTCTAAAGGAAGTAGGAAATGTTCTTGTTCTCCAGGGAGAGAAGAAGGCTTAAACATATCACACAAATGTATTACCATCAAAACATCAGTTTGGTCATGGCATACATTCACTCATTAAAATTCAATAAATTCAAATACAGCTCACTACCCGCCCTTCCACCACACACACACACAATCAGTGCGAAAGTAGAGCTTTCCTGTGAAACCTTTCGGAAGATGAAATGGTGCAAAGTGAAGAAGCAATTACCTTGGGGCACATTTTGCTAATGGATGCATTACAAAATCATGAAGCACAGATACAGATTCAGTTCAAATCTATGGTGATTTGATGCCGAGAGGCTGAGTGTGGTTCCTGGGGAAGGAGCTTGGCAGGGTTGCCCGGGGTGTGTGCTGCCTCTAAAACGCTCGCTGCAAAACAAACGCTGCACGCAGTGTTTGCTTCTATAGCATTTTTTTTTCCGTAAAAGCGAACCACCTCTTCAGATTTCTTTTGCTTGTCGGAAGCAGGTACTAATGTAGGTCTTCTGTAAAGCTAAGTAGCATAAAGCAAACTTTCAAAAAGCAGAGGATTCCTATATGTGGTTGTGTAGGAAACTGTATTACTTGTAGTCTGAAACTGTAACCATTGTACTTTGTCTACTTCACTGTGTACATTATGCTTTCAGGTATAAGGATGGTATATACAAAAGCACGTGTACTGTATTTTGTGAGCAAGTTAAGGGATTTTTAAGAGTAATTTTGACTATATTCTATTTTTGTCTTACATGTTGACTTTAGGGAATCTAACCCCCCATGGTGTGTGACTCCCATGTATGTGACAGAGCACTGTGCTGAGTATATTCAAGAATCACCATGCATGAGCGGTGATATTAATATTTATGTATAGGCAGTGAATGCTGTAGTTTTTAGTAATAATTTAATCACTATCGACCATTTGGCAGACCTAATGCTAGGTGCTTTCCACGTACTATTTTTTTTAATTCTCACAGCAACCCAAAAAGATTAGTATACTATAAGGCAAAAAAGTGGAAAGTTTAAGAAGTAACTTCCCCTTAGGTCAGACTGCAAAAAAAAAAAAAAAGAGGCTGAGCTGAGATTCGGTCTTTGCACTACCACAGCACGCAGGCCTTGGGTTTTTAGGAACGGCTTCATGAAGGAGGTGGGACTCGAGATGGACTTGGAGAAGTGGGGAGGGTTGGGAAGGTGGAGAGGCTTTCAGAAGTAGAGGCTCTGAGGCTGATGAGGGCCTGCGGTCTTGTCTGAGAGAGTGAGAGCCTGGCGTGCTGGGGAGATGGCGAGGGTGAGAGAAAGGTGAAGAGAAGTCCTGAGGAGGAGCCAGATTGTGGCCGTCCTTGGAGGCACTTGAGGCACCCAGCATGGTCTGGCTAGCTGTGGGAGTGGCCGCATGGCCCCCCAGAGCTGTAGGGCAGGTGTAAGGACCAGGCCCCGTAACAGCACTGAGCGTTGGGCCGCAGAGGGACCAGCCGTGGTTATGTGTGAATCTGAGTGGGTTGCCAGGACCCCAGCTTCCCTCTCTGAATGAAGAGGTCTTCCTTCTCACGAAGAGAAGTGAAACTGCTCCGAGAAGGTCCCTGTCAGTAACACCAAAAATCTCAGAGACAGAGTAGACAGGACCTAGTCATGAGCAGAACCTCAGAGTGGATGGGCCTGTGGTTACCAGAAGTTGGAACAAGACTGTGCAGATAAAGTGACCCTCAGTCACCCAGAAGCTTCCAGGACCTTGCTGAATGGGAGGGGCGCCCCGAAGGTTCTCATGCAGCCAAAATAGAGAACACCCAGTCTATGTGTGAAAACCCAGGCCCTTCACTCCCAGCAGAGGCTGTGGGCTCGCCGACATCCCACTGGTTCTGCTCTGGCCTCTTCTGTCAGGCTTGGTTATCGGGTTTTACAGCCTTTGGCAGAAACAGCTTGTCAGAAGGAGGTGAGACTGCTGGAGATAGGCACGTTGACAGGCAGAGTGACAGCAGGGGTAGGGGACAAATGGACTGAACGAACAGCAGATACACAGACACAGAGGGCATCGGAAGCCACAAGGGTGGAGCGAGGCTTCACGTTGGCTGCGGTGCCGAGATGGGCCTGGAGAGTGCCTCAGAGAGTGGTTCGGGGCATCGATGAGGCAGAAGCCAGGCTGTAAGTCAGGAGCTCAGAGTTTAAGGTGTTTGAGATGAGTTCTGTGCCTCAGACAGTAAAGAATCTGCCTCCAATGCAGGAGACCCGGCTACCATCCCTGGAGAAGGGAAGATCCCCTGGAGAAAGGAATGACAACCCACTCCAGTATTCTTGCCTGGAGAATCCCATGGACAGAGGAGACGGGTGGGCTACAGTCCATAGGGCCACAGAGTTGGACACGACTGAGAGACTAACACTTTCCCTTTCAGAGTATTTTAACTGAAGAAATTTAGAAAGTCTATAAAAAGTCTGTTATTTTTATGATTTTAAGTAGTCACAGAATTGAGAAAACTACTTAAAATAGAAAATATTTTGTCCCTTAAAGGGGGTAGACTTCAGTTACCTGGAAATTTTGCTTGTGATGTCCCTTTTCTCCCCTTAATGATCACAGATAATAACTGTTAAAACTTATTGAAAACATATGGGCTTTGCAAGTCCCACTTCATTTAATCCCTGCAATAACCCTATGTGTAGGCACTGTTTTTCTCCCCATTTTACAGGTGAAGAAATGGAAGCACAGAGTTAAGTTGTGTAGTTTACTACATGGAGGAGCCAAGATTAAACCAGGCAGTCTGACTCTGGAGGTCTCACTGACTTAAGCACAGTACACTGTGAATAATTCCTTTAAAGCAGTGATCCTCAGAATCATCTGGAGGGCTGGTAAAACCATAGATGCTGGGTCCCCTATCCAGAGTTTCTGATTCAGTAGGTCTGGGGTGCAACTGTAAAATTTACATTTCTAAAAAGTTCCTAGGTGATGTTGATCCTGCCAGGCTGGGGACCACATTTTGAAAACCAAAGCCATTTCACCAACTGAGGTTTCACCCATCTCATACTAACAGTATCAGTGCAGCCTAATCCTTGTTTCGCAATGACAGAAATTTAAGTCATCTGCTCATGGTCCCGCAGCTAAATCATTCAGTCCTTCATTCACCGACTCTCTCATTGATTTAACAAATAAGTACCTCTGCCTTAGGCCTTATGTTCACCGTCCAATCAAGCAACTCTCAGCTGTGGCTGCATGTAGGAATCACCTGGGGAGCTTTTAAAAATCCCAGTGTCCGGGCTGCCCTCCTAGACCAATCAGATCAGAAACTGGGAGGAAGTGGTGGGATCCAGGTGTCGATATCTTTAAAGTCCCACAGGGGTTATCAGTGTGCTGCTGAGGTTGGCATCATTGTATCAAGAAAGCCCTGGAGATGCAGAGACCTGTGACATGTGGTACATGCCCCTGAGGGGCCAGATCATCTTCCTAGGAAGACACACCATTCCCTAGGAAGCAGTTATTGCTGTTTAGTCGCTCAGTCTTGTCCGACTCTGCGACCCCATGGACTGTAGCCCGCCAGGCTCCTCTGTCCATGGGATTTCCCAGGCAAGAATACTGGAGTAAGTTGCCATTTCCTTCTCCAAGGGATCAAACCCGGATCTCCTGCATTGGCAGGTAGGTTCTTTACCACTGAGCCACCTGGGAAGCCCCCTTCCTAGAAAGCAGTGCTTGAGCGCTAAGGCGCTTCAGTTATGTTCAGGTCTCTTTGACCCTATGGACTGTAGTCTGCCAGCTTCCACCGTCCATGGAATTCTCCAGCCAAGAATACTGGAATAGGTTGCCCTGCCTCCTCCAGGGGATCTTCCGACCCAGGGATTGAACTCGCGTCTCTTAGGTCTCCTGTATTAGCAGGAGGGTTCTTTACCACTAGCACCACCTGGGGAGCCCAGTCCTGATGGCTGGTACAGTGAGTGGCAGGTAGGAGGTGGAACTGGGCTTTGGTCTTCTTGGGCAGTGCTTAGCAGCCTTTTCACTGGGCTCACTGGAGCGGCCAGGATGACAAGCCTGGGGTCTCCAGACCCCCTGCTGGGCCCTGGTTAGGTGACAGTTCTGCTCAGGCTTCTTAGCACCCTCACCCTCACCCCACCGTTGCTCTTCCTGGAGAGGAAGAGGGAGGTGACAACTGTTTCCTTTATTCTGCAGAGCTGACAGCGTCTGAGACAGCTTCAGAAGAGCTGTCTCTTGGCTCCTTCCCACCTGCTCCCAGCCCCCACTTCGGCCTCATGGGTGTCCCCAGCCCTGGTCTGGGCACCCTGGGGTACTAACTCCACAGGCTTCTCTCCATGTGGAGCACTGGCCTCTCACTGCAGCCCTTGCTCACCACCCAGACACCCACAATTTCCTCTGCCTGCAGGCCCACCCACCCCGCCCCACCAGCCCCACCCTCCTCAGTCGCTGGCAGCGTGGGGGAGAGGGACGTCTACACAGAGCGTGCAGTCGATTCCATGCACGTCCCCGGTGTATTTATAACAGGGAGGCGGCCACAGTGGGCCTCAGACTGATCGTGTGGGTCTCCGCTCCTGCTGGACTTCACGGGGTGGCCGTGCAGCTGCTGTTTGGGCACAGCGTGCAGCGGGCCCTGTGTGTGTCTGTTGCTGTTGTTGTATCGGAGGTGACGTTAGTGGTTGTCTTGGCCTCTGCCGCAGTCATTAGATGGCTGGGGTGAGCCTATGATTGCATGTTCTCAAGAACACCGTGCTGTGATCGAGTGTTCATGCGTGCTGGTGTGTGTGTGTGTACGTATGCTCATCTTGATCCTGGCCTGTGGGGCTGGGGGGCTGCAGGTCTCAAATTCCTCTGCTATTTTTAGGGGCCATATCAGCTCAGCTGTCGGGAGCCTGGGTGTGTGTCAGCCGGAAAGTCTCCCCCTCCCTGTCCCTTGCCCCTAGCCCTCCAACACCTCCGGCCCCCCACCTCCACCCCACGTCCTTCCCCTGAGAGCCTCCTCCTCCTCCTCCAGGCACGCTGTATCCCCCCTCTGCCTCCTAGCATACCTGGTTCCCGCAGTCCTCCCGGCCAGGCCACTCAATCTCTCACTCTCTCCGACTGGCTCTGGCCGGGGTTGGGCAGCTCCGGCCGGGAGGGGCCTGGGGAGAGGGAGGGGAACAGGGGCGGGGCCGCTGCCAGTGCTATTTTGAGCCGCTAACGGGAGCAGCTTCGGAGAGGAGACTCCTTGCTCTGGGCTGCTCCGGGCCAGGCCATGCGGGTGAGTGTCCCTGTGACCCCCCACCCCGGAAACGCCCCAGACTCCTCACGCTATTTCCTCATTTAGGAAAGGAGGGGCCTTTTTGTCGTTTCCCTCGATGTGGCTGAAGTAGGTGGGGAGGGAGGGGTCAGGCTCCTCTCTTGGCCTCTTGGTGGGGAGGAAATCCTTCATCCTCGCAGTCTCTGCCTCTCTGAGGCAAGGGGCAGGGACTCCTGGGTCTGACTCATGACTTCGGGAGTTTGGGAGGGGGCACCATCCTCTAAACCTCAGGGTCCGGGACAGTATCAGTCACCCCACCTGCCGGGACACGCCTTCCTCACAAACCGTGAGTGCTCCAGGCCTTTACTCCTGACAATGCTATTTCCTCCCGAAGCCCAGAACCCTAGCATCTCCCAGGCCTTTGGAAGTCCTGTCCCTGGTTTGCGTTGCCAGCAGAGCCCTCCACCTACCCCCCACCCCTCTTTCCTCCTGGTGAACAAGAGAGAGGGGCTTGAGAGGGCTGGTCTGGGGACTTGTCAGGGCTCCCCACTCAGAGCACCCGAGGGTGGGCTCAGCGTCGCCTCCTCCATTTCTATGAATCGGACACTCGAACGGGGCACAGATGGCATCTTGGGGATGCCCTGACTCTCTACAGGTCTCTTTTTTAGCAGAGATTACTTCAGAAGAGTAAGTTCCTTAAAAAAGCAAGTGAGGAGAGACAGAGCTGCCCTCAGTGTGTTCTGCTCCCCCCACGCCGCTCCTCCTGGCCACCAAGGATAAGGTTTTCAGTTGTGTCAGCAGTTGGCCGAGTCTAGGAGCTGGCCTGGCGGGGGTGGATCAGGAGCCTGAGATGTGCCCGAGAGCATTTGTGTCCCCCTGTGCCCAGAGCCTGCCCCGCCCCAGCCTCAAAACTGGCACCAGCTCCGAGGTGTGTGGGCGGGCTGGGGGTGGAGCCCGAGAGACTTCACACCCTGGGAGTGGGTGCTTCCTGCTTAACACCCCACCCCACCCCACCCCTGCCCACCTTGGGCATCCAGGTCTCTGGCACCAGGTCACAGATTTGGGGCCATGCACGGTGATGGCCAGGCAGTTGGCAAAGTGCCCTGCAGGTGGGCAGTGAGGATCCCCAGAGAAGGGGGGCCCCCCAGCAGGTCTGGCCGTTGGAAGAGGAAGCCTGGGCCTTCTGCAACTGCAGTGCTGACAGGAAGCCATCCCAGTGCACCTGCTTCCTCCAGGCTGGCCCGGCCGGCAGAGGCCTCTCACTTGGCGGCTTTCTGTTCCGCCCTGGGCCAGAGGAGGGCTCTCGCTGGAGGCTGGACCGAAGGGGCCGGGCTGTCCCTGCCAAACTCTTCTCCCTTTTCTCCTCTGGAGCCTGGCCTTGAAGGCATTCCTGGCAGAGCCACCCCCATTCCTCCCAGGAGGCTCAGTATAAAGCTTATTGCAGTCACGGGCAGGTGGAGGGGAAAGGCTATCTCTGGAAAACCCCTGCTTTCTACCCAAACTGTTGCTCTGGCAGGAGGTGTCATGGGAGGTCAGTGACGCAGGTGAACCAAGGAAGGGAGGGGGCAGGGCTACCTTCTGTCCCCTAACATGAGCCTCCGAGGTTCCTGCTGGAGGACAGACCTGGGTGTGCGTCCCAGTCGGCTACTTGCTCCCATGAGACTTTTGTTGTTGTTCAGTCGTGAAGTCGTGTCTGACTCTGTGAACCCATGAGACCTTGGACAAGTCAGTCCTGAGCTTCCTTTTGCTCATCTGTAAAGTAGGAATCAAACTAGTACCTGCTTCAGAGGGATGTTGTGAGGATTAATTGAGATAATGCATGTCAAGGGTTCAGCACAGTGCCTGACACTTAGTACATGCTCAATAAAGGCTAACTGTTCTTACTGGTATTTCTTCCTCACACCACCACCCTCCTCTCCCATCCTTAGATAAGTTGGTGCTAGGTTAGGACTAGCAGGAAGAGGGTCACCTGGGAGATACCCTCTGCATTCAAATGGTAGAGGGGAGAGCTGCCAGGCTCCTTGGTCACAAGTGGCGGATCTTCTCTTCCTTTAGGCACTCACTCTTGGGGTGTCCACTGTCCTTGGGGGCTCACAGTGGGTGGATGTCTTGCATGGACATTTGGGCCTCAATGCATTTGCCCAGGCTGAGCACTCCATGCCTGGAGGGTGCCTGGTGGGTGGGATGATTCTCCTAGGGGCGTTTGTACACCCGTCCCCTCCTGCAAGGGACCCAGAAGATGATAAGTAAAGAGCGGATGGTCCTGCTCGTGATGCAGAGGGTGAGACCCAGCCTGCCCCAGCCCCACAACCCAACCCCAGCCTTGGAAGCCTTCAGGGCAGAGAGTAGATGGGTCTCTCCACACATTTCTTAGATTTCTCCTCCTTGAGAACAAGTGTTTTTGGCTGTTATCTCTTCCACTTTTTCTTTTTTATGGACTGTTTTGCCATCTTTATAATAGAAATAAATAGTAAGTAACAAATACATAACACAATAAATACCAAGTGTTTCTATTGCGTCTAATTTGCACAATTTACAAGATTGTTATGATCACTGTTTGCTTACTATTTAGGTTCTAGTGTTTTTGATTGATGTTATTTTAGGAGGAGTTTTCCATATGGCTACATTGTCCACATAGTTGTTAGTTTAAATGGCAACATAACAATGGATTGTACTAATTTAGCACAGTTTACCTGATCCCCTCCCACTCTAGGGAGTTAATTATTTCCAATTTAGGGCTATTATAGATGCTGCATCTTTGCATAGGTTTGTGTGTGTGTGTGTGGCGGGGAGTGGTTTCTCCTAAGTCAGCTTATACATTCCCTAAGGTGGGATGGCTACTGTTGGCTCTGCAAAGAGCTACTAAGCAATTTCAGAGTGTCCTGCTCTCCCCTCATCCCCATGGCAATTGGGTTTACTATCTACTTATTGTTGCTAAATTTAGAGATTATACCTCCCTTGTTTTTCCCCACATCCCTGGGAATCGGGATGGACAAGCTTTATTCTCGATAATTTACAGCCAACGGAAGAGACCAGATGGGAATAAGAGGTTTGTACAGAGGACCCCCATTGCAGGACCGTCAGGCAGCAAACATCTATTAAGTGCCCACAGTATGATGAGTAAAAACAGAGTCCTGCCCATGAGGAAATCACAGTCTGGAGAGTGATCTAGGCAGCACAAGCGGCTCCCAAGATCCATCCTGGCTGTGAATCACAATGCTCCCACCTGCCAGCTGGGGGGCCCTCAGCGCGGGACTTGCCTTCTCCATTTCCTTACCCAGAAAGTGTGTTGTTGTTAGGATTAGGTGAGGAGGGAGTGTGAAGCACCTACCCCTGTGCTGAGTACCACAGTGAGGATTTGGTGAGCCTTGGTTTCTCTCCCCTTCCCGGAAGAGAAGAGGCCAGGAGTGCCAGAGAGGCAGGAGGTGGCCAGAGCCTTAGAGAGTGGCAGGGTTATGGTCCCTTTGCAAGTCCAGAAACTCAGTTTGGACACGTTGAATGCTGGTAAGCTCCGCCCTTTCAATCTCTGCTTTGGCTGGACCCAGGCCTCCCGGAGCTCGATGCTGACACAGATCTTAACCAGAGTTGGCCACTAAGGATGACTCAGCCCCCCAGCCCTGCCTGACACAGCAGAAAAGATGGGCCTCCAAGGGAGCCGCACAGGCTTGCAGCCGGAGCCACTGGGGTTGAAACCCCAGCCCCACCACTTACCAGCTTTGTGACTTCATCTCTGAGTCGTCTTCCTCGTCAGTAAAACAGGAATAATAATGGTTCTCCTATCCTAAGGCTATAAGATTTATATACAAAAATACACATAAAACACCTTTACAGGGCCCTTCTCATTGTAGGTGTTCCAGGTTCAGTAATGAATGTTGTTGGAAATGTCTGAACTCACCAGAGAGAGAACAGGTCAGAGAAGAGAGGCTGTTGCTCCCAGGTACCCTCGCTCCACAGAACCATCAGGTCTCAGTTCTGCTAGGGTAGCAGAGAGAGATGCAGGTGACTGTAGCAGAGAGAGATGCAGGTGATGTAGCAGAGATGTTGCCACCATCTTTGGGACTGCATTCCTTACCTGTTCTCTGTGGGACAAAGACAGGTATTTCTTAATTCTAATTTTAGTTAAAATCTAGTGATAAGGAAGAGAGGAAAAGATCCAGGCACTTGAGCACAGAAGCCACAGAAAGAATTTCCTCCAGGGAAAAGCCTACATCTGTGGTCGGAAGGATGCTCCTGAGGAGCAGCTGACGTGGAGGCAGCCGGGTGTCCTCAGAGCCTGAGGCTGACAGGCTCCTCTCTGGACACACGGGAGAGCTGGAGCAAGGCATCAGAGGATGAGTCAGTGAATTAAACAAGCCAACTTACAGTCTAGAATATAACCTGACAATAGGGTAGAAGCTTCCATGGTGGCTCAGTGGTCAAGAATCTGCCTGCCAATGCAGGAGATGAGGGTTCAATCCCTGGGTCGGGAAGATCCCCTGGAGAGGGAAATGGCAACCCACGCCAGTATTCTTGTCTGGAGAATCCCATGGACAGAGGAGCCTGGTAGGCTACAGCCCATGGGGTCGCAGAGGAATTGGACACAACTTAGCCACTGAACAGCAACAAATAGGATAGAAACATAAACAAAGCAAGTTAAAAATAATTCACTGAAAACAAAATATTCTCTCCTTTTTTTTTTTGCTATGAATTCATGATAAGTAAGAATAAGAGTGATGGGCTTCCCTGGTGGCTCAGTGGTAAAGAATCTGCCTGCAGTGTAGGAGATGCAGGTTCAACCCTGGGTTGGGAAGATCCCCTGGAGAAGGAAGTGGCAACCCACTCCAGTATTCTTGCCTGGGAAGTCCCATGGACAGAGGAGCCTGGCGGGCTACAATCCATGGGGTCGAAAAGAGTCAAACATGACTTAGTGACTCAACAACAACAATAAGAATGAACCAGTTTAAACTCCGCTGACTTGAACAGATTCTTGAGATGACACCTCTCCCTGGGCTGAGGCAGATTCCACCTGTTGAGTTTTGAGAGGACCCACTCTGGTTTCTAACCCCCAGACAGGGCAGCTGTGTTGTTCCCCAGGCTCCTACCCTTGGCAGGTGCTGGTGAGTTGCAGGTAAAAGGCAAAGCCACAGGAGTCCTAGTCCTTCCCTAACCCCCTCCTGGTTCCCAGGCCTGCAGGTTCACTGAATTAAGAGCTTGCATGAAAATCCCATAGACCGAGGAGCCTGGCGGGTTATAATCCACGAGTTACAATCGCAAAGAGCTCGACACGACTGAGCATGCACGCATGTGCCTGTCCGCACCCCGACTCCTAGGGTACCGGACCTAGAAAAGACTTTAGCCACTGTCTGGACCAGCCCATCCCCTGATTCCACAGAGAGGCCAGAGGGGTGAAGCAGCTTATTCAAGGACACACAGCTGCCCAGGGCAGGAAGGTCGAGGGCCTGTACCTCATTTTGTCTTCTCTTTCCTCTAATCTTTTATTCCTTACTCCTTCTCTGACCTTTTGAGCTTCATAATCCTCCCCCCTCCACTCCATCCTTCCTTTCCCCTGTGGCCCACAGTCTTTGTCCCGGCAGGTCCTGGTCTTTAGGAAGACTCCGAGCCCCTGAGAGAGCCTGCCCCCGTTTCTTCTCTGACCCAGGGTGTGGGCTGCTTTCGGCACCATGGCCTTTTCATCAAGGTTTGCCTTCTGGGAGCAAAAGGAAAGTTATACTTCAAAATCTTTGTGCTTTTTTCCCTCTGTGCTTGGCATGGCGTGTGCAGGCAGGAGACTGGCTGGTGCGAGAGGGAGCTTTGGGACCTGGCGATGGACTGGGGCATGTGTATTAGGGGGTTGGGTAGAAGGACCAGGGCGGGCAGTGAACTCCCTCTTCTTGCCTGGATGGGCTCCTCTGCTGGGTCATGCTCCTCCCCTGAGCTCCACCTCTGGTAAGCTGAGCTGCCTTTTGTCCCATGGGTGCCCCTCCAAGTTAACCCCTCAAGTCCTCTGCCGCTGCTTCTCTGACTCACCCCTGTGCACTTGAGCTGCTGTGAAGGGGCCACTGGGAATGGCTTTGGCTCTGAGGCCTCAGAACTGGGTCTCCCCAAGTCTGGGGTCTGGAATGGGGAGGGCGAGAAGGAGCCAGGAGTGGGGAGCCGGGCCAGTTGACTGCCTAGGGCCAGAGGGTGATTCAGGCTGCAGACCTGCGCGTGCCTTTGTGCTGTGCACAGTCCCCAGCTGGGCAATGACCTCCAGCAGACAGAACCCTCCGGTGGGGGAGGGGCGGTGAGTCAGCCTCAGGCTAAATCCAGACCTGAGCTCAGAGCTGGGTCTGGTGTCACAGCCATCTCAGGGGGCTGCCATGCCTCACCACTTGGGAAAGACCCTTGGGGCCCCAAGCTTGAGCCACCCAGAAGGAGGACAGACTTGGAGCTGGCGAAGGACACGGAGTGGACTTGGAGTCTGGGCCATCGCTGGGCCCGAGCTAACAGCACTGCGTGCCGTAATGAGTGTGTCTGGGTGGTGTGTGAACACTCGCTGACCCTCTAACCTGTATGCCCGGGAATTAATGCATGGTGTGATGGGGGATGGGTGGCATGGGCCTTTGCGGGGGGCGTCAGGTGCAGACCTAGACTCTCCTTCCTTTCCTCTCCACCAGCCCCTCTCTGCCTGTTCTCTGCTCCAGTCCCAAATTTCTGAAGTCGTGGAGTCCCTTCTGATGAATAATGGGCCTTTTTCCCCCTGTCCGTGGCAGTGTGAACTAACTTTGAAGCTTGAGCCCACTGAAAATAGCTCTATGGGCTATTAGCTTTAAAACTGCAGCAGCCATCAGGCTGGTCAGTGCCCCCAGGCATTGCTAATTAGAGCTCAAAATCAGCCATGGACCCTGGTTACACAAGGATAGTCCCCGCGGGTGGATAATTAAAATGATTCTGGATGCGTTTCTAAGGATCTTTTCCTTTAGGAATCAAGGACTCCTTCCCATGCTCCTGTCCCTGGTGACAGACCTGTCTTTTTCCTCTAGTCCTAAGTGACTGGGGGAAAAAGAGAAATGAAAACCATTGGGACTGCCTGAGCTTTTGAAGGGAGGGATGCTAGTGAGCGGGAGAGGAGAAGCCTCACCCAGACCGGAGGCCTAGCCCTCTGGGTCTGTTCTGAGCCAGGCTCTGAGCTGAAAGAACCATCAGAGCGGCCATACTGTCTGTTCTTTTCCCAGATACGTTATGGTCACTGCCGTCTGCCCCTGACTCTGTTCCTCCTCTCTAACTCAGGCCAGCCAGCTCCCAGGCCGGGCACAGACCCCAGAGCCCGGGCATCTTTCCTCCTTTCCCCTCCTCCACCCCCCCAACCTTGGGGTTGCCTCCCTCAACTGCATGGTTGGCAGAGTTCTGTGGGTCTGAGGTTGGGAAGATATCTGGTCTCCTGAATTCCTGCCTCTGCCCGACTTCCTGTCTCCAGCCAGGGCTCGGCTGGCTGGTGGGGAAGGCATGCAGACTCTGTGCTGAGGAAATCGTACCGACCTGGAGGCCAGCCCGATTGGGCTGCCTATTCACCCCACACTGAGCTCTGTAGGCCGCATACACAGGGGTCCTTCCCCCGCAACAGTCCTGGGGTCAGGGGGCTCTTGTTCAGACCACCTCCTGTTTGAGCTGGGAATGGCTCTTGTAGTTCGGCCTGAGTTGAACTCGCTGGATGCTTCCTATAAGCAAGGCCATGATGTCACTCTCATGGGTGGACCTCTGTAGGCAGCCCATGTGGGCCACATGGCCGGTCACTGACGGTAAAGGATCCATGGCTTTAACCCCCCACAGCGATGCTTCATCCTTGAAGTTGTCCCTGGACAATCTTGACCCCAGGGTAGGATAACTGTTGCCCGGGTCCAGAGCCCCAGGACTCCCAAGCACTCAGGAGCTCTGCCTCTCGGAGGGAGCCACAGCTTGGATGTTTACTTCCTGTGCTTTCACTGCCGGGTCTCCCCACCCTGACCTCTGACCTGCCAGTGACTTCTGTCTGCTCCCTCAGGTTAAAGAGGAGGACAAAGCTCTCCCGAAGCCTGGCCCTCCCGCCAAAGAGGAAGGGGCTGTAAGTGGTTCTCCCAGACGCATGTGTGTGTGTGTGAGAGAGAGAGAAAGGAAGTGAGTGAGTGAGTGAGTTGTGTGTCCAGGCGGGCTGTGTCTGGGAGGCAGTTCCATGGAGCCGGCAGGCCTGCTAGCATGCCCCTTCTCGTGTGGGGTGGCTGGAGGGAAGGCCACTAAAGTGATGGGAAGAACAGCAAATGTGATGCCAGCCTGGGGTGTGTGAAGGAGATGGCAGTGCCAGGCATGTTGGGGACCTCTCCCTAACCCCCCTCTCCTTCATTCCTTCCTATGGTCCTCGTTTCCTGAACTCTCTGGGGCTGGAGAGGCATGGGTAGGATCGCTCTTAGGTGGGCGAGCGTCACATGAGAGCTCAGCTGTTGGGACTCCGGGTCCTGCTCTGATGGCACAAGACAAGATGGGGAGGTATCTCACTGCAGCTGCTGCCATCTCTTCCCAAGACCCCGTCAGCTGCTCGGTGCAGGCAACCAGAGGCAGGCGCCAGCCACCCGGTGCCGTAACCCCCACCAGTCATTCTGCCTTGGGACAGAGGCAGAATAAAGGGACAGTGACCCTGAATAAAGCTGGACGCTTTTAAGGCAAGAGGGGAGAGAGTTCTACAGCAGCCAGGTCCAGAGATGTGCAGTTAGGCGAGGGCTGCTGTTGGCCCAGCGGGCAGGAGGGCCAAGGGCTCTGGGACTACTGGGTCACGGAACAGATCCGAACTTCGTTACCCCAGAAGGTGCCTGCCCTCCCCCGCCCCGCTTCCTTGGGTGGAGATTTGATTAGCCAGGTGTTAACGGCTTCTACCTGATCTGTTAGCAGTCCTGCCAGGCCAGGGTGATTTCAAAGGGATATGTTTGAGATCTGTGAGGGAGGGGCCTTAGAGCATGCCAGCTCTGGAGGGAGAATTAGATGTAAAGAGCTTAAAAGACTGCCTGGCACATAATAAGCTCCGGATGATGTTAGCAGTTACTAGCATCATCACTGTGATCATTAGCTTCAGTTAAAGGGTGTGGGAGGAAAGCCAGAAGGGAGTGGAGCGTGGGACCCAGCAGTGGGGGTCACGTCAGCTCTAGGGGCTCTACATGCCACTGAACACTCTCAACCCAAGAGCTTGAGGAGGAGGCCCCTTTAAGGCCTCCCTTCCCCACCCCTGCAGCCGGGCCACCCCTGCTGCTGAGGCTTGGGCTGAGGTCACTTGGTCTCAGTCCACACATGGCAGCCAGAGGTCTGTCCACTTCTCTGAGCACCTTCCTGCATATCAGCAGAGTGGCTGCCAGCCCCTCTCAGAGTCTGGTACCCAGGAACACCCTAGAACCAAGGTCACTGTTTGGGAGAACGAGGACTCAAGCACATCTCATGAATGTCAGAGGCTTACCAGCAAGGGGCCCCCAGGTTGACCTGGCTTCCCCAGGCAGGGTGGCCATCTTTGCAGGGGACTGCCCTGCCATACTAGCCAGCCTGGTTTGCCATGCCCAGTGGCAATCCCTGGAGACCACAGACTGTCTCCACCAGGCAGAATGTCACAGCATCTCTGGGGAACTCCTGGGTGCCCAGAAGTGGGCTGAGCCAGGGCCCCAGCTCTGAGCAGAGCTGAGATGTGGTTGCTTGAGTGCTTAACCCTTTGAGTGTCGCAGCTGCCCCCTCTTCCTCCTATTATTCCGCACACACACTCTGGGAGTCAGGAGGTCTCCAGTCCTTGAGAGGTTTGCACAAGGAAAACGGCGGGGAGAGTGGCAGAAAGCAGGCTGAGGTGGAAGCTTCCTGGGCCAGCACTGGTTTTCCGCAGCCCTGGAGAGCTCGGGTGAGGAGTGGATGGTGGCCACAGACCAGAGGAGTCGGGAGGAAAAAGGCTTGGCATGTTTGAGGGCTGAGAATTCCTTCCTGGCTGTGGTTTTCATTGGGATGGGCAGGCTCTGGCGCTGACTGCTGAGAAAGCCGGGTCATAGGAGGACCACAGAGGCAGGAAGGCCCAGAGTTAGGCGCAGGATTTAATGGTAGGAATGGGTGTTTGGCCTCACTGTGCTGCATCTCTGCTGTGTTTGGTCTGTGAGGGATTGGGCTTCCCTGGATCCAAGCTTGATTGCTGTCCTGATGTAAGCCCGTATTGCTGGGGTGCCTCCTGGGCCTTTGGATATCCTGTGCTGGCCTCTCAAAGCTCAGTCTAGAGATGGACAGCAGGTGACCTGCCTGTGCTCTGTGGGAGAGAGAAGCCAAACTCTTCGATGCAATTGTTCTATCTGGAGGATAGAACGGGGGCTTCCTGGGGCGGCCTCTTGGAGCTTGTGTTGTCTGTTGAATGAATGGAAGTTCTCCGTGACCAGGCGTGAGGGCACGCCTCTTACTTCCTCTGGGTAGGGTGGGCAGGGACACAGGGCCTGCTGCTAATGTCTCCCTATATTTGTGTGACCGTAGCCAGAGGGCAGCTCAAAGGGCAGCAGTGGCCCATCTAAGAGTCCTCAGCCTTCCACCAGCCCTGTGCCCTCCGAGCCTCCCCAGAGAGCCAAGAGCCCCACTTCTACTCCAGCCATGAACGGCCCGGCGGCTACCTCAGCGGATGGCCCCAGCGAGGAGGCCCAGGGCCTGTCCCGGAAGAGGGTGGCGAATGCAGTGAGGAAGGTGGTGAGCAGGGTGCTGCCTGGTGAGGAGCCTGGGAGCGCCAAGGAGCCTCCGGGCAGAGGGGTCCGATCCCCTGAGCACCCGGCTCGAGGCAAGAAGGCAGAAAAGGCAGCCCCTGGCCCCAAGCCGCCACCCCCACCTGCCCCCCCTCCTCCGCCTAAGCCCGAAGCAAAGAAGGAGGCAGCCAAGGACGAGCTCTCCATGGGCCTGCGGAGCCTGATGTCCCGGGGCCGGGGCAGGGACCACAAGCCGCGGGGCAGGCAGTCTCCTGGGAAGGCAGAGAAGCCCTCCTCCAGCCAGGAGCCAGGCTCCTCAGGGAAACCAGGCTCCCCGGCCCCGCCGGAAGAGCTGGCAGACCCAGGCTCCGCTGGCCCGAACCTCAAGTCGAACCTCACTGGATCGCAGCCGAACAAGTCAGCAGTCCCTGATGCTCAGCAGGAGGTACCCGAGTGTGTCACTAACCGCCCGGTCCCCTCGCTGTCCTCGACGGAGGGCTGGCGGTCAGCTTCCCCAGGCTCTTTTGCACAAGCCCTGCATGACCGCAAAGAAGCTGGGCCCGGGCCACGTGCAGATGGCAGGGCTGCATGGCTTTCCTTTACTGAACGCCAGAACCCAGGGGCCCTGTTGACCGCATGGAGCTGCTCTTTTCTCACTTTTCGTGGGAGGTGGGGCCTGGCCCTGAGCCGTGTACCGTGTCAGCGGGAGGCCACATCCCAAGCTGCCCGTCAGAATCTTAGCAGATCGTTAGAAGGGTAGAAAGAATTTCTGAGATCAGGTGGCCTGTGCTCACACCTTGCCCCCAGCCCCTCACTCCTGCGGGCCCTCAGCATCTCGAAGCCTTCCGCTGTCGCATGGGGTTCATATCGGTCTACCGTCTTTCCTCTGAAGCCCTTGGGGCCACAAGTATTTTGGAAATGAGTGATTTTTGTATTTGGGAGTGTCTTATGATGTACATAATGAGCAGCAACCCGTAACCAAGCACATTATTTCCACGAGAAAACGATGCCCCGGCTCAGTGGTAAAGGAAACACCTGCCAGGGCAGGAGACGCAGGTTCGATCCCTTAGTCGGGAAGATCCCCTGGAGAAGGAAATGGCAACCCACTCCAGTATTGTGGCCTGGGAAATCCCATGGACAGAGGAGCCTGGCGGGACACAGTCCACAGGGGTCGCAGAGAGTCAGCCACGACTGAGTGACTGAGCACACGGTGACGCTGATAACAGTGTTTGTTAATGCCATCCCTGCCGTCACGGTTTCTTCAGGCCTGGACAACTGTCCCCTGCTGTCCCCTCTGGCAGCAGGACTCTTGAGGAACTCTAGGCCCGAGTGGCAAAGGAGCACAGTGGGCCCCCCCTTTGGATCTGGGGTTCCCATCTGTCCACAGAGTGTCCTCTGGGTGGGACAGGAAGCTGAGAGGCACAGGGGATTCATCCAGCCCCTTTCCCTGGAAGGTGATGCCTGCTTGACTGGTCCTTGGGTTGGGGGGCATTTCTCTTCAAGCTTTGCCATTTTGTGAACCCTTCTGGGGCCTCATGGGGTTGCGCAGGGGAGTGGGGTACGTGCCAAGTTTCACTACTGCTTCTCTCTGCTCCTTCTGGCTGGAAGGGGACAGTTGGGGACGTGGGGGCAGGGGACTTCCTAAAGGCCTGTCCTGTCCCCCAGGCCCTAGAGGCCTACCTCTCTGACTGCTACCCGATAGGATTCCTAAGGTCCCAGACCCGCCTTGCTCCCCATTCCATTCTTCCTGGGCTTTGAAGAACTGAGAGGGGAGCAGCCGCAGCTCCCCCATCCCTCCTGGCCCACTCTGTCTCAGGGAAGTGACGACCTGGCACACAGGAGTTGGCAGGGGCATTTTGGCTGGATGGGCTGGTCGTGAGTTGAACCGCTAGCCCCTAAGGAGAACCTCCAAGGAGCCAGAGAGGGTCATGTGCCTGGTCCTGGGCCGGCTTCCCTCCCTCTGGCTCTCTGGGTCGAGTTGGGGCTGAGATGGGCCTTGACCTGGAGTTCAGCCATGTGTTTCCTGGGCCTGGGGCGGGGGCCAGAGAGGATGCATGGGAGAATGGGCCATCTAGGAGCTGAAAGGGTTAAGGTGGTGGAAAGAATTAACCCTGGAGCTCCCAGGCACCTTTTTTTAATTCTCCTGCGTGCGTGCTAAGTTGCTTTAGTCGTGTCCAACTCTTTGTGACCCCATGGACTGTAGCCCACCAGGCTCTTCTGTCCATAGGATTCTCCAGGCAAGAATACTGGAGTGGGTTGCCACACCCTCCTCCAAGGGATCTTCCCAACCCAGGGATTGAACCTCTGTCTCCTACGACTCCTGCATTGCAGGCAGATTCTTTACCTCTGAGATATCGGGGAAGCCCTTTTATTGTCATTTGATAGCTTAAAAGCTTAAAGTGGTGCCTTGCTTGCCTCACTGACCATATTCCACTTACCCATGGGGGTCCCAGTGGCTTCCTGAGCTAGAAGCTTGGTGTGCTGTGCCCCTAACGTTCCCGGGGGCCAGGACTAATGGTGGTTTGACCTTTAGGCTGGAGCTGCCCCTGAGGTCTGGCTGACCCCCGCAGAGGAGGCCCACCGGCGGCTCGAGAGGATCTTCACAGCTCCAGTAATGCCGCCTCTCACCTGTGGTTCCCAGTCCCTTGTCTCTTAGCAGGGGCTGCCGGCCAGGCTGTGTGTGTCCGTGTGTGTAGGAGCACCGACCATGGAAGGCGGGCTCCCTGGTGGCCTGGAGGCCTTCACGTGGGCTTCCCACGTGAAGAAATGAGAGAAGAGCAGGGCGGGGGGTCTGAGCACAGTGAGGCCTGTTCCTCCAGGGAACCCATGGGAGGGGCCCCTCTTGGCTGGAGATCCAGCCCGCTCCTCTGGCCCCAGTCTCTTGCCCCAGAGGGCCTGTCTCGGTGCCAGGACCTAGTGGGTGTGAGGCAGGGAGCAGTCACTCTCCTTTTTTGATCAAGCCCTGATTCTCCAGACCCAAGTGGGGCTCTAAACTCCTTGCCCATTTCTCACAGGCAAGGTCCAAGGCCGGGCGGCCTCCCCTTCGTTTCTAAAAAGGCCTTGGAGTAACCAGACCGAGATGGGGAGGCGAAGGCTGGCCACAGGCTCTGGCCACAATCTGTGGTCCTTGGGCAGCTGGCAGGTGCACCTGGATAGATGCAGCCTCTGCGTGCTGTGGGGTGGGAGTGGGGTGGGTGCTATGGGACTTTGAAGAAGGGATCCTAGACATAGAGCTGCTGGTGGTCTTGTTTGATGAGCTACGCAGAGGTGACAGCTCTCAAAGACCATCCTTGGCTTGGGGAGTGGCACCCTCGGGTGGGTGTTTGGAGGCCAGGGACAGCCCATGTTGGGGTCTGGTGGCTACAGGGGAGCTAGGCTGGGCAGTTCCCGGGAGATCAGGCCACAGGCTCCCAGGGTCTCGGGCCCTGTGGGTGGTGAGGTGGCCTGGCCTAGCAACACAGAAGAGGAGGCTGTTGCAGAGTAGACTAGATGGCCTAGGAGAGACTATGGCCAGAGGCAGGGAGGCTGCCACCTGTCACAGGGAACGACTTATCAGAGCATCTGCACTAAGGAGTCTGATGGTGACAAGTGTTTCTTCACCACCCAGGGCCTCTCCTTACCTGGTCTGGCCTCTCCTTACCTGGGTGCAATGCGCCTGCCCCAGCCAGCCCCCTTACCTCCTGGGGATGCGTCCCTCTTTCCCCCTACTTGGCCCGGGGTGCTTGCTGAAGGGGACACGCGGACAGCCTGCTTGTCTTCACCCCTCTCCTCTCTCTCTCTTTCTCCTTTGCCTGCCGCTGGTAGCTGGACCCTGAGGCCGCCTCTCCTGCCCACAGCCAGGTAGGGCACTCCTGCCCCGCTCAGGAGCCCTCCGGTGACCACCCGCCACCCCCGGCCTGTACCTGGGCTGGCGTCTGTGCTCGGGCTTCGTGCTGGAGTGTAAGGCCTCTTTCCCCTTCTGGCTCCCAGCTGGTATCTGGGGGGATCCCTGGGGGAGGCGATGCCGGGAGCTGGACATGGGGCCGCCACTCTGTGTCCAGCCCTGGAGGAGCCTCTAGGCCTCTGTGGCGCGAGGTTCTCAGCCACTGAAGCCCGAGGGCCTGGCGAGAGTGTCGGCTCCTAGCTGTTTCTGTTTCTGCGGTCTCTGGGTGTGTGTCTTCGCTCAGTCGTGTCCAACTCTGTGTGACCCTGTGGACTGTAGCCCTCCAGGCTCCTCTGTCCATGGGATTCTCCAGGCAAGAATACTGGAGTGGGTTGCCATACCTTCCTCTGGGGGAATCTTCCCAACCCAGGGATCGAACCCCAGTCTCCTGTGGCTCCAGCTCCGGGTAGAGAAAGCTGAAAAGACTGAATCTCTACCCAGCGCCCCACCACCACCTCTGCCCCCTCCCCAACTCTGGAGCCTGAAAAAGTGCCTCCTCTGTCTCCCCCTGCTGGCCAGTGTGGGAACCTCTCTTCAGATTAGCTTTAAAGGACTTGGTTGAGTTAGTTAGAGGCCCTTATCCTTTGATGTCATCAGTCACCAAACATCTGTCCCCTACAACGTGCCCGTTCAATACAAAGGTTTCACCTGTCTCATGATTTCTTTTTAAATAATTTTGTTTTATAAAGCCATTTTTTTTTCAAATATAAATATCTAGCCTTTTTAAAAAGATGCCTTATTAAAACGCTGGCAGCCCCATGATGGTGATCCTCCTGTTTGAGGGATAATTTCACCTGTCCACGATGTACAGAGTCTAGAGACCACTGTGTTAGCCAGCCTTCTGACTCTAGAGCCCAGGAGGGCTGAAGCAAGGGAGAGGGAGTGATCTGAAGCTGGAATTCACCCTGGGAGTAGGACACAGATCTTTTTCTTTCAGCTCCAAGAAATGTAATAGAGAACATACTTATTGTTATTATTTGTTCTTGTCCTTTATGATCCCTCACCCAGAGGATCAGTATCACAGAGCAGTGTCTGTACGTTGGCCTCAGGCCTCATGAGGATGGGGGACTCTAAGAGACTAATTATACCTCCGAGCTGGGGACCCCCAGAGAGCTGGGAGGTAGGGCTAGTTTGAGGACTGCTCATGCCCTGGGGAGGGTGACCATCTCCCCACGAGGCCACTGGATGAATCCTGCTGCCCTTTCGCCCACAAGACAAAAGGACCCTGATGGGCCGTGGGGGCTGAGCCCCTCTCCCGTTTGCCCAGCTCCCCCAGGCACCATTTCTGCTCAGCTCAGGTTGTCTTAGGGGGTGCCGGGTTTGGCAGCCCCACACCCTGACAGTGCCCGTGAATGCTTCTTTCTGACTGGTGACCACCTGGGCCTCCAGGGGCTCCCCGCCCCTTTATACTCATGTCCCTGGCCACGCTGCTTCATGCCCTTCTGTGGCCTCAGCACGTCCATATGGGTCTGGGCCCATTCCGGGGAGGCATGGAGGGGGCACAGGAGGCTGGCATGTGCATCTGAACACAGCCCCTGCCAGGACAGCATCCTCTGGAGGGAAGGCCAGGGACGAGGCTAGGAATCCAGACCTTCCCATCAGCTTGCACTGAGTCCCCGGGAGACATTCTCAGATTTGAGGACATGTCTTTTCCCTGCTTGGTGAAGGAGGGACTGTCAGGTGGATGATGGAGAAGCTGGGCCTGTGAGGTCACAGCAGCTGCAGCCCAGGGTGAGGGCTCAGGGCGCAGAACACTGATGGTCTAGGCTTCGCGGAGAGGGGACAGGTGATTTGCTCTCCTGGGATCTGCTATCTCCTGGGCACATCCACCACGTGTCCCTGTCTTTCTTCTCTGACATCTCTGATGTCTCTTGTCCCACTTGCCCAGTGGCTCATCTGGAAGCCCCTCCCGTCACGCATCTCCCCTCCTGCTGTCCCTGCCTGCTTTCCAGAACAGGCTCCGACTCTCTGTCCTTCCCCTCCCTCCGACAGGTGAAGACAGAAGAGCAGATTGCCGCCGAGGAGGCCTGGTATGAGACAGAGAAGGTGTGGCTTGTCCATAAGGATGGCTTCTCGCTGGGTGAGTCTGGGGAGGCCCAGGGGCCAGGTGCCTGGGCCTCTCTGGTTTCAGGACTGGGCAGCTGTTGGGCCTCTGGGTCTGGCCAGGGCTGGATGGTGCACAGGGAGAAGGCAGGGCCGTGAAGGCCCCAGAGAGGACTGCCATGGCTTCCCAGGCCCATGTCTGTCTGTCTGTCTGTCCCTGCTTTGCAGCCACTCAGCTCAAATCCAAGGAGCTCAGCCTGCCCGAGGGGAAGGTGCGCGTGAAGCTCGACCATGATGGGGCCGTCCTGGACGTGGATGAGGATGACGTGGAGAAGGTTCGAGGGAGGCTGGTGGAGGGCACCAGAGGCGGGCCGTGTCGGGCTGGGCAGGCTGTCTGCTGGCGCGGCCAACCAGATCTGCTTCTTCTTCGGTGCCCACCTGTCTGTCCCATCCCGCAGGCCAATGCTCCCTCCTGTGACCGTCTGGAGGATCTGGCCTCGTTGGTGTACCTCAACGAGTCTAGCGTCTTGCACACGCTGCGCCAGCGCTACGGTGCCAGCCTGCTGCACACGTATGCTGGCCCCAGCCTGCTGGTCCTCAGTCCCCGAGGGGCCCCGGCCGTGTACTCGGAGAAGGTGCGGCCCCACAGACCCACCACCCTCTACCTCCCCACCTCGCCTGCCTTCCCCAGCTCTGCCCCTTCCACTTGGCATACCACGGGGCTCCTGTCCACATTCACAGTGACCTTGGGGACAGGAGTCATTTCAAGGGATGGGGACAGAAGCCTCACCCCCCACCTCACACAGAGGCCAGGACTTGACTGGTATCTGCATTTCCATGCATGACCTTAGCCTCCAAACCTTCTGGCTCCTCTGGAGTGAAAAGCCCAGAAAGGTGTGGGTCTTGGGGGTGAAGGCTGTCCACATGGGGCCAGCTAAGAACGCCCATCCCTTTTTTCCATTCCTCTCACACCCAAGGTGATGCACATGTTCAAAGGGTGTCGGCGGGAGGACATGGCCCCCCACATCTACGCAGTAGCCCAGACCGCTTACAGGGCGATGCTTATGAGCCGTCAGGACCAGTCCATCATCCTCCTGGGCAGCAGTGGCAGTGGCAAGACCACTAGCTGCCAGCATCTGGTGCAATATTTGGCCACCGTCGCAGGCACCAGTGGGAACAAGGTGTTCTCTGGTGAGGCAGAGGCAACCAGGGAAACAGAATGGACTGGAGGGGGCGGTGCTGGAGAGGGGCCGGGCCGGAGGGAGAGGGGGTGGGGCGGGACTGGAGAGGGGGCGGAGCTGGAGGGGCGGGACTGGGAGGGGTGGGGCTGGAGAGGGGCGGGGCCGGAGGGAGAGGGGGCGGACCGGAGGGAGAGGGGGCGGAGCTGGAGGGGCGGGATGGGAGGGGGTGGGGCTGGAGAGGGGCGGGGCCGGAGGGAGAGGGGCGGGGCCGGAGGGAGAGGGGCGGGGCGGGACTGGAGAGGGGGCAGGGGCTGGAGACGGGGTGGGGATGGAGGCCCTGCCAAGATACCAGCTCTTTTCCTCCCGGGCCTTTCTGTGTCCTCAAATCCCCTCTGTCCCCAGCAGTTCTGGTGTGAGTAACTGAGCCTTTGGGTACTAGGGGAGTAGCCACGGGCTGGGCCTCCCATTCTGCCTGGGCCTCTGGAGCCCGTGGCTGGGGGCGAGCAGCACCTGGCCCTCCTGACAGCCCCGGGGTTTGTTTTCTGCAGTGGACAAGTGGCAGGCTCTGTCCACCCTCCTGGAAGCCTTTGGGAATAGCCCCACCGTCATGAACGGCAACGCCACCCGCTTCTCCCAGATCCTCTCCCTGGACTTTGACCAGGCTGGCCAGGTGGCCTCCGCCTCTATTCAGGTGAGGGACATGCAGGGTAGTAAGAGACTGGCTGCCCGATTTCATGCCTAGAAACCAGACTCTCTCCTGTGCCTCATTTTCCTGAGATTCTGCCCCAACGAAATGGACCCCAGCCCCAGCAGGGCTGTCCTGCTTTGCCCAGAGCCTCCACATTCTGCCCACCCACCGTGCCTCCTGCCCTGGGTGGGGCATGGCTTGGCTTCCTGCCTATCCGGGGGTGGCCCACACCTTAGTTGCTCAGGGCCTTCTCTCAGCCTGACTGACCCATGCAAGACTGGCCTGTCAGTAAAGTAAGGCCCCCTCTCTGAGGCTGGTTCCCTTCCATGCTTGTGAAATAGCTCACCCCGAGTGCCTGGTTCCCCTGGAGGCTGGGTTGGGTGGCAGGGCCTGTGATCTTCCCCAGCTCTGGGGTCTGCCCCCACGCTTGCCTGTGAGGTGATCTGGCCTCTGGTTGAGCTCCTGGAGAATAAGATGCAGCTGCTCATTGCCACGGGCCTGGTTGGGGAAGCCTGACCTGGGCCTGCCCTCCGGCCCACACACTCTATGCTGTGCCGCAGACCATGCTTCTGGAAAAGCTGCGTGTGGCCCGACGTCCAGCCGGTGAGGCCACGTTCAACGTCTTCTACTACCTGCTGGCCTGTGGGGATGGCACCCTCAGGTGAGTGGGACAGAGGGCACTGGGAGGATGCTCTAGGCTCCCACCCACTGACAGCTCCTGGGCTTTGCCCCCTGATTGCATCCCATGCCGGTTGTTTATTTCACGGCCGCTATGTGTTAGGCTATGAGCTAGGCCCTGGAGGTGATGAGCTGAATGAGCCATAGGCCTTGCCCGGCAGGAGCTCCCTGGCCTTGGACCCTGGGGGCCTGGCTATAGGTGAGGGGCACTATTGACCCTTCAGCATTCCCAGGGCTTGGCTAGGATCTCTGCTCCCTGTGACACCAGATCTAGAGAGGAAAGCACCCCGAGGTGCAGGTGGTCAGGGACTTGCCTGCAGTCCCATGGCTAGTGTGGGGCTAAGCTGGTGTTGGAGCCCACATACGGGCCAGAGGCTGAGCCTTTTTTCCATTGCCTTCCATGCTGGCCCCCTTGCCTCGATGTTGGCTCCTCTGCCAGGCTCTTCCCTTTAGACCTTGGGCTTGCTGTCTGTGTTCACTGAAAAAAGGATAAATGATAAGGCTGAGCAAGCAGCTCAGGGTGCTAGCCTCGCATCCGGGCCAGTTAGGAAAGGTGCCTGATGGAAGGGCATGGTGGAGAGACGGAACTGAGTCTGGAGGCAGAGTCTCTGCCTCCACCCTGGTGGGGAGATGGACTCGGTGTGGGGACCCAGCCCTGCGCTAACGCCTCGTGTGTACCCCTAGGACAGAGCTCCACTTGAACCACTTGGCAGAGAACAATGTTTTTGGGATTGTGCCACTGGCCAAGGTGAGGGGCCTGTGTGTGTGTGTGTGTGGCGGGGAGGTTGGCACCCGGGGCCTCAGAGTAGGAGAAGCTTCGGGTGGCCTGGAGTGCCCCAGGGGAATAGCAGGAACCTGGCTCCAGGTGGGTGGCAGTACCCCAGCCTGGGCTGCCCTGAGGGCCTGGCAGCATGGGGATGGCTGAAGGGACACCCCGTCTGAGATCCGCTGCCCATGTGCCCGTCTGACCCTGCAGCCTGAAGAGAAGCAGAAGGCAGCTCAGCAGTTCAGTAAGCTCCAGACGGCCATGAAGGTGCTGGGCGTCTCCCCGGACGAACAGAAAGCCTGCTGGCTCATCCTGGCTGCCATCTACCACCTGGGGGCTGCAGGCGCCACCAAAGGTAACCCACCGTAGAGCCCAGCAGGCTGGCTGGTCACCCGGGAAAGCTGGTGGGCGCCCGGCCCGCCCCCAGTTCGTCTTCACCCCGCACACACTTGCCTATTATCAGGCACCTCTCTCTGGCTTGTCCCTTTTCCCAGTCCCCCTCATCAGAGCAGAAGCCTCTAAACACCCAGAGGAGCGTCTCTGCCAGTGATGGCCAGAGGCGACAGTGGCCGGAAGGGCTGTGAACAGCAGGGGGCTGGGGGGAAAGACTAGGGCACGAACTCAGAGTAGCCCGCCTCCCCCAGAATAACTCTCCTTCTGTTCCCTTCCTGACAGAGGCCCCCGAGGAGCAAGCGGGTAACTGACGTTGACCCCGACCAGGGGTGTAGGGGCCACCGTGCCCTGTCTTGGTGCTTGCCCTGGGCTCTCTCTGGGGGCTGGGCTTTTTCTATCAGAGCAGAGGGCACTGGCCTGGGAGAAGCCCCAGGTTTGAGGGTGGAAAGGGTGCCTGTGGGCAGCGGGGCTTCTCAGAGGCCCAGGAATAGCTTCTTCTACGTGCTTTGAGTACAGATCCTGGAACCTCTCAGGATGCCCTCCGTGGGGCATAGGTGGGGAAGGGTGTGTTGCTTCCTGGGGCTTCCCAAGGCCAGTTTCCCCTCAATCTTCCCTAATCTTCACTGGTTTGGTATTTAAGAGCCTCTTCCTCTTGCATGTCAGGGTGGAGACCACTAGGGGGAAGCAGGCGCTGTGGTTCTTAAGGGCCTCTTCCTCTTGCATGTCAGGGTGGCGGCCACTAGGGGGCAGCAGGCGCCGTGGTATCGAATGGGCTGCAGCTTCAGCATTAGTGCTTGGGGTCTCACGAATGGCTGGGAGCTTGGTGTGGCTTGGTCTGCCTTCCTCCGAGATGAAATGGATGGGCCGGCGCTCTGAGCGCCTCTTCGCCTCTTTCTCCTCCAGTATAGAGAAAGGGCTGCTGCTTCTGAACGGCACCTGGGGCGCAGGCTTCATCTTCCTCTGGGATAGGAAGGGCCCCAGGCTGTCAGCAGGAGTGAGGAAGCGCTGGTGGGTGGGAGGCCGGGTGGGAACAGGAAAGAGCAGGCATCATAAGGTAGGTACCTTATGATCCCAGCAGGTGGCATCCCTGCCAAAGAGGAAGCGGGCTCAGAGTTAAAGCTGCTCCGCACTTGTGGATGGGCGGGTGGATGGGCGTATGGTTGTGTGTTGAGGACGTTCTTTCCCTCTGAGGAGGTGACAGCCCAGGTTTCCTGTAGCCCTACTCAGTGCTGACTGCATGTGGAGAGCTCTGAGTGCGTCAGCACATGGACCTTGTTGAGCAGCGTCTGTTAGCTCTTCAGAGCTTCCAGGATTTGCTAGAGGAGTGTGTGTGTGTGTGTGTGTGCACGTGCACATGTGTGTATGTGTGGTAGAAAGTATTTTTGGGTCTCTTTCTGTGTGTGTCGGTGCGATTATATCCATACAAATACTATGAGGCTGTGAATGTGTGCATATGTGTGTGTGTGTGTGTGTGTGTGTGTTTCTGAGTTTCTGAATGGGGGTTGTGTTCTCTGTCTGGCTCTTCTTCACAAACCCCCACCCCCTACAGGCCCTACCCTGGGCCTGGCAGGCTCAGCTGATGACTGTTTGCTAACACGCTGTTTTTCTTTGCATGCTGCATGCTGGTCCTTTGCCTTACAGAAGCTGCCGAAGGTAAAACCTTGTTTCTTGTTAGCGTTCCCTAATTGCGGCGATTAGACGCGTGTTGGCTGAGGCGCGTCGTCCCAGCCCCCTGCAGCTCTTTCTTGCCTCCCCACTGTTGGGCCACAGTGGACATTTGAGATCTCCCCTGGTGGATGGCTGAGGCGAAGGGGAAGGGCCCTAGTGTGTCCATGGAATGGGGGGGGGCGCCAGTACTCTTCTGATACACGTCCCCTGCCCCCCCACCACCAGGCACAGGCTGGTCTTGTGCTTTTCACAGGTGGGCCGGCTTGTCCTCTGTCCTTCCCCACCACTGGCACCTGGAGCCAAGCCCTCTAAAGGGGCTTTCCCAGCTGTTGGGGCGCCCTCTGGTGGCCGCAGCGTGGAGTTACCTCCTCTTTTTGGATCTGCTCATTCTCTCCAAGGGGCTTCCCTGGCGGCTCAGACAGTAAAGAATCTGCCTGCAATGCAGGAGGCTGGGGTTCAATCCCTCGGTGGGGAAAATCCCCCTGAAGGAAATGGCAACCCACTCCAGTTTTCTTGCCTGGAGACTTCTACAGGCAGAGGAGCCTGGAGGGGAGGGAGTCCATGGGGTCACAAAGAGTCGGAAACGCCACCCCTAAGAGACACAGGCAGCACTGGTAGCTGGTGGTTGTCCCTGTTATGCCTGGAGCCCTTGCTGATGTCATCAGGGCTCAGTTTTTTCCTTCTGGAGGGTGCCTGTTCCCTATCGCTGCGGGCGCGAGGGAGCCGAAGGGTACAGTGGTCATCAAGTAGCCTGAGGAAGGAGACCCAAGATGCTAGATTCTTTTTTCTACTTCATAGCTGGGCGCAGGCAGTTTGCTCGCCACGAGTGGGCCCAGAAGGCTGCGTACCTGCTGGGCTGCAGCCTGGAAGAGCTCTCCTCAGCCATCTTCAAGCACCACCACCAGGCTGGCACCCTGCAGCGCTCCACGTCCTTCCGCCAGGGCCCTGAGGAGAGCAGCCTGGGCGACGGCACAGGTACTCGAGTCCCGTGTGGTCAGAGGCCGCTTCCAGGGTGCACTGCCATCTCCGGGTGGGCAGACTGTTGGGCGAACAGATGCTCCATGCTGCCTGGGCCTGGGTGGGGGTGGGTAGGGAGCATGCCCAGGTATGGAGTCCCAGGGAGCAGGAGACAGAGCTGACCCTCTTGCCCACAGGCCCCAAACTGAGTGCGCTGGAATGCTTGGAGGGCATGGCATCCGGCCTCTACAGTGAGCTCTTCACGCTTCTCGTCTCCCTGGTGAACAGGTGGGTGCCAGGCACTCTCGGCTTCCTGGCCTGACAGAAGTAGGGTTGATGCCTATTGCCTGTGGGGTCGCTGAGGCAGAGCTAGCCTCCACCAGCAGCTGAGTTCTCCCCTCGGGTCCTGGGCTCCTGGGTGGGGATGGGGATCAGGCTTAGGGCAGGGTAGGCTGCCTGGCCACCGGGCACCACCCTGGGGGGCTCTGACCTGGCTCTCCCTGGGCAGGGCCCTCAAGTCCAGCCAGCACTCGCTCTGCTCTGTGATGATCGTGGACACCCCAGGCTTCCAGAACCCTGAGCAGGGTGGGTCGGCCCGTGGGGCCTCCTTTGAGGAGCTGTGCCACAACTATGCCCAGGACCGGCTGCAGAGGCTCTTCCATGAGCGGACCTTCGTTCAGGAGTTGGAAAGATACAAGGAGGTAGTACCTTGCCCCTGCCGCCTAGCCCCCCAGGCTCGCCTGGCCCTGGCACACTAGGGAGTCGGGGGGCATCTGTGGATGCAGTGGATTCCCTGCCGGCTGCTCCCTGCCCAGCTCTTTACTCTCTGACGTTTCTGTCCCCTGTGCTGTCTGGAGCAGGAGGCATTTCCTGCCAAGGGCGCATCCTTTCTTTTGTGGAGTTTGCTTTCCAAAAAGCCAAAGATGCTTGCAGGGCCCCTCCCTGGGGGCCCCTCTTTGCCCACCTTCAAGGCCACCTGCCTTGGCCCCATGAACCATCTCCGGGCAGTTCCTGCCTCCACGCGTGTCTGGCCTGACCTTCCCTGTCTCCTGATGTGTTAGGGTGATGACTGATTAAAAGGGTATCCCAGATGGTATCTGAGAATCCTACCTCACGTGGAGCTGAGTTAAATGAGCTGGGAAGTGTTGGGGGGTGATATTTATCTTGGATGAGAGAAGATTCAGGAGGAAAATGACCGTTGTTCTTCAAGTGTTTCAAGGATGAGTATGTGAAATCGAGAGTGGGCTAACTCCAGGTGGCCAGATCAGCGGGTGTGAGTAACAGGAATGTGTACGAGACTTTATCTCACTGTGAAGGAGGTGAGGAGAAGGTTAACTGTCCAGAGACACAGTGCGGGGCCTTGAGAGGTGGTGAGCGTCCATCAGTTGGGCTGCTGGAGTGTCCCTCACGCTCTGATGGGACGTTGGACTTGCTGACCCCAGTGTCCCCTGCCTGGCCTGCTCATAGGGCCGCACATGGCCCCGTGCTCACTATCACCCCACCTTCCTTCCTAGGAGAACATCGAGCTGGCATTTGACGACTTGGAGCCGGCCACGGATGACTCTGTGGCCGCCGTGGACCAGGCCTCCCATCAGTCCCTGGTAGGAATTCCAGGGAGGGCCTGGGCTGGCCTTTTATCTCCCTTCCTGTTCTTCTCCCTCGGTAGAGCCCTTCCCTATGAACTACTGCCTGCCAGTCAGAGGGGACACTGTGGGGGGGTGGGGGGCGTGCAGCAGTCAGGCCCAGATACCAAGCACTTTGCAGTTGTGTGCCCTGCCCTCAGCTGTCAGCCGGTCTGGCCAAGGAGGGGACACTGTGACCTTCGGCCCTGGTGCCATAGAGAGCTTCACCCCTGGGTGTCTGAGCTCAGGCCCTGTCCCAGCTGTGCTTCAAGTGTGTCTGCCAGGAGCCCTCGTACCACTTCCTTGCGGGTGAGGGCCTGGCTAGACCCAGAGGACACAGTCATCCCCTCCCCTTGTCCCCAAGTACAGGAACAAGCAGGGCAAGGAGGTGGCATTCTGGCCGAATATGGATACAGTATGCAGATATAAAACCAAGGGGCTGTGTGGGTGTGAGCCCTCACCCCTCATTCTGGGGATGGGCCTTGTCACCCGCTGGGCAAGCGTCTTGGGCACCTTGCTGCCTGGGGGACTGGCTGGCCTGATGGGCACTTAGAGTTCGGCAGTCTTCAGTTAGGGAAGCTTCATAAGGTGCTTGATTGAAGAACCGGCAATTTTGCCAGGTTGCTGATCTCCCTCCTCTGCTTGGATCCCACCTCCTTTCCCCCTCTCTCTGTGGGAAGGCTCTGGCCCAGGGGTGGTGCCCTGAGAGAATGAGTATCCATCCCCCTGGGACAAGTGCTTAATGTGCCCAAGTGCCCCCACCTCCCAGGGGAAGTTGGCTTTTCTTCCTGATACCTGGGCCCCCACCAAGGCCTCCCTCGAGAGTCTTTGCCCTTCCCAGGAGGTGGGCCAGTTGGCCCCGGGGACTTACGTGTAGCAGTGGGTCAGGTGGTGTGTTTGGATAGCGCTTGGCTGTCTCTTCCTTCCTCTGACCTCCCTCGCCTGATGGGCCTTGGCATCAGCAGCTGCACCTCCGGGCAAAGGAGCCCCTGGGCACCCCGCCCGCCACTCGCCCCTCCAGTGGTTGCCTGCTCATTCCTGCCACGCAGCTCCAGCTACTCTGTTGCCCACCGGTCCGTAGCCACCTTCTGCTTCCTCCTAGTCCGCACAGACCCCCTTGGGCAGCTGGGGTCAAAGAGGGCACTGCTCTTACTTCTCTTGTCCCCAGTCCCTAGAGGCCAGCCAGAGTCCTTCCTGCCCAAGGAAGACCTGGGAACTGCATAGAAAAGGCACCCTCACACCTAGTTATTTGGTCTGTATGGGGAATTAGAAACAGAATTCAGTATTTCCACATTCTCTTGGAAAACTGGGGAATTTACCAACACTCTCAGGCCCAGGTTCTTCCAGGATGGCAGGTGGCTGCTGCTAAGTGCCGGCTGGTAGGTGCTGACACCTGTCCCCGGTCACCCCAGCTCTGCCCGTTTTAGCTGCTACATGCGTTAAGTCAACCATCTTAGGCTTTCGGCACTCAAGTTTATGACCTTGCAGTGACCCCACCCTCAGAGCTCTAGGCCCTCTCTGCGTTCTCCCCTCCCGGGGGGACCAGGGGTCACCCCACAGCCGTCTCTTACCTCTTACTGACAGCCTTCTTTGGGCCAACCTCTGTACAGACCTGCTCTTTAAATGTGCCTGGAAGGTGATACCCAGAGAGTGCAGGCAACATAGGGCTCGCTCAAGCCCCCCTGACCTCCCAGGGACTGAAGGTGGAGGAGAACCTCTGGACGGGGGCCTGGCGTTCATAAGAAGCCTTCAGTCTTTCGGGACTTTGGACACAGGTCCTAGGAATCATGTCGTGCTGTGGGCTTCTCTCTCTGGCCCTTCTTTCTGCTTGCTGCCCACCTGCTCCACAGGGTGGCAGCCGTGAGTGGCAGGAGCTGGAATGTATGTGTGTGTATCCATGTAGCATGTTTAGAGTGTGTGGTTGGGAACCAGTGGTCCTGGCCGCCACCCCCGTCCCCCCCACCACAGCTCCGTGTGACCCTGTGGGATTTCTTTCCATCTCCCCAGGTCCGCTCGCTGGCCCGCACAGACGAGGCGAGGGGCCTGCTGTGGTTGCTGGAAGAGGAGGCTCTGGTGCCAGGGGCCACGGAGGACACCCTCCTGGAGCGCCTCTTTTCCTACTATGGCCCTCAGGAAGGCGACAAAAAAGGTGGGTACCCCTGGAGGGCAGCTCCCCGCTTCCTCTCCTGAGAACCTGGTTATGTATATATGAGTCCAACTGGCCTTGCCTGGGGTGGGGCTCACTGAGTCCGTGGGCTTTGTGGTAGGGGGGTCTGGGCACTGATGATCTGAACCTTGCTTCCTCCCCACCCTCAAACCAGGCCAAAGCCCCCTCCTGCGCAGCAGCAAATCGCACCATTTCCTCCTGGGCCACAGCCACGGCACCAACTGGGTGGAATACAACACAGCCGGCTGGCTGAGCTACACCAAGCAGAACCCAGCCGCCCAGAATGCCCCCCGGCTCCTACAGGACTCCCAGAAGTAAGAGTGCCGCTCGCTCTCCCCACCCCGGTTTTCTCTTCTTGCTGTTTGAGGATTTCCTCTGCAGTGTCTCTCTCGGGTGAGGGAGGGGAGGGTCTCCCCCGCCAGGGTCCCCCACACACACCCAGATAACCTGGACCCCTGGCCACGGTCATGTTGGGGTGGTGGGGCGTCCTAAGAGCTGTGCGAAGGGGCAGCCGGCCTCTACAGGCTCCATGAATGAGACCTTTCCCCTCCCTGGCCTCCCCTCCCCCGGCAGAAAAATTATCAGCAACCTGTTTCTGGGCCGGGCGGGCGGCGCCACGGTGCTCTCAGGCTCCATCGCAGGCCTGGAGGGCGGCTCGCAGCTGGCGCTGCGCCGGGCCACCAGCATGCGGAAGACCTTCACCACTGGGATGGCGGCGGTCAAGAAGAAGTCCCTGTGCATCCAGATTAAGCTGCAGGTGGTGAGTGTGCCCGCGGGGGCGCCGGGGCACTTCCGGAACGCTGGCAGGTGGCCAGGGGCCTCCTGGGCTCACTGAGGTCACCCGCGCCCGCTCAGCACCCCACTGGCCTCGGTCGCGGCTTGCGGGGGTCGGGTGGGGGGCACGGTCCTTCCTCAATGTAGCCGCCTGTGAGTGGTCTCCGGGGCCTGGTAGCCTGGTAGGGGCAGGATTGGCTAGGCTCAGCAGTGTCCTGGCCGGGGGAGGGGAGGGGGGCCACCTGCCATCCTGCCCAGAGTGGAGATGCTGGTACCCCGGTCCCCGCCTCCTGGCTCGGGCTGTCAGCGCCCACTGAGGACCGATCCTTCCGCTTCGGCAGGACGCCCTCATTGACACCGTGAAGAAGTCCAAACTGCATTTCGTCCACTGCTTCCTGCCGGTGGCCGAGGGCTGGGCCGGGGAGCCCCGCTCCGCCGCCTCCCGCAGAGTTAGCAGCAGCAGCGAGCTGGACCTGCCCCCGGGAGAGCACTGCGAGACCGGCGGCCTCCTGCCGCTGGACGTGCCACTGCTGCGGGCCCAGCTCCGGGGCTCCCGCCTGCTCGACGCCATGCGCATGTACCGCCAAGGTGGGGCCCTTCATCCCAGAGCCGCCCCTGACCCTCCCCACCGCGCTAACAGGCCCCCCCACCCCGGGGTCTGGAGGGGAGCTTCTCCCCTCCCGTCTCCCACCGGCCCTGGACCTCGCTCTTCTCTGTCACCGCCTCCCCTGGGGTCTCTCCCTGCATCTCTCCAGCTGGGTCTGTTCCTTTCGCTCTTTCTCTCCATCCTGCTGATCTTCCTTCTCTTCCACAGTCCAGCCCTCTTCATCCCGGCCCAACCGCACCCCACATGCCCTGTCCCCACAGCTCTCTCCTTCCCCTCCCCTGGTCTGGGCAGGCCAGCTCTGCCCACAGCTGACCCAGTGTCCTACTGGTACAGCTGCCTGTAAGAAGGGGCCAGCCCCGCAGTGAGAAATGAGGTGCTAACTCTTTCTGAAGAACTTGAAATTTCCAACAAAGGTCAGATAGACCCTTTCTATGGACCAATCTAGAAGAGGGGGCCAGAGAGGATGATAATAATAGTGGTTAACATCCTTAGCGCTTTTATAGTATACCAGATGCTATTCTAAAGCTACCACACAGATTAACTCATTTAATCGTCACAACAACTCATGAGATGTAGGTACTAGTACCATCCCCAGATGAGGTGGCTGAGGCTCAGAGAGGGTAAGTAGCTTCCCCAAAGTCACACAGCTCGTTAGTGGCAGAGCAGATCTGACCTAAGCAGACCAGCTTCCCCATAGCGTTTCGTTTGCCTGAGATGTTACGAGTTGCCAGGTTTCTGCCCTCATCTCCCTTAGCTGGAGGATCAGGCAGGCTCCCACCCACCAACAACCAGGTCCCCATGAGGTACCCCCAGGGGCACCGTCACTTTTCCTTAGCAGCCAGAGCCAGGAAACAGGCTCCCTGCCCTGCTGAAAATAAATCATCGATCTGTCCCCACGTCTTGATATGGAGTTGGTGTTTATTATTTCAAAACCAGATTGTTACCGCTCTGAACCAAAATCAATGTGCTTTACTCAAACAAGCAGGTCGATGCAGCCAGCGGCGGCAGGCCCCCCTCCCCTCCCCCAGCTCCCAGCCCCCATCGATAGCACTGATGATTAATTAAGATGCCAGGCGTCCGGACCTGCTATCCTGGCCCATCAATTTAATTGCAATTCAGATACAATCAATAGCTCACTTTGTCTTGGCCCCTCGGCGGCCCCCGCCTCCTGTTTCAATTATCAGGCACATGCATCAGCCCTTCTCCCAGTTGGAGGGTTTCCCAGAGCAGCTCTGGCTGCCGTGGCAGAGCGAGCCCCCGGCGGGTTGCTGGGAGCCCCGGTTTGGAATCCAGGGCTGCCCTCAGCTGCTCCTTGGGAGCTTGAGCAAGCCTGTCCCTCCACCTCACGGGCCTCAGTTTCCACGTCTGGAGGATGAGGTCTTTCTGGCTCTAAGGCTTCTTTTTTGGTTTGAGATTCTGTAGGAGTAGGTCTCTTGGTCTTCTGCTATGGGCTCTGGTGTTCTCGGGGTGACTTGGGGTAACCTCTCACTGGCCTCCATGCTGACCTTGCTCCAGCCTCAAGCCCAGGTGGTAGAGGATCTCTGTTAGAGGTGACACTCTTTAGGGAAAAGGAATCTACAAGGCTTTTTGGTCACCAGGCCTAGGGCCCACAGTCAGGATAGGGGCAGGAGGGGTGCCCTTTCTGATACCTGCCACAGGGAACCGAGGAAAGGAAAGGAGCATTTTGCTGAACATTCAACAAGTGAGCCAAGCTTGTTTCTCCATGTTTTCTCCTGTAAGCACTGTGACTGCGGGATAAGTGGGAGGGCTCCCCATTTAAAGATGAGGAAACGGAGGCTCAAAGAGGTTGAGTGACTCATCCAAAGTCATTGATATGAGGAGCCAGGGCAGGATTCCAGCCCCAAGCACTTGCACTTTTCCTCTCTGCTACTCCCTGATGCCCTCGTTTTTATGAAGTCCTTGAGACATCATTCTCTGGGAACAGACGAGGCTGATGGGCCTGGGCTCCTCTCTCCCTAGGTTACCCTGACCACATGGTGTTTTCCGAGTTCCGCCGCCGCTTTGACGTCCTGGCCCCACACCTGACCAAGAAACACGGGCGCAACTACATCGTGGTGGACGAAAGGCGGGTAGGTCTGTGCCCCCACGGCCCCACCAGGCCCTCCTCCCCCTGTTCAGACCCCTCTGAGCCAGCTGCCCTCCCTTGCCTAGAGAGAGCTGGGCTGGCCCTTGCTCAAGTGGCTGGTTTGGGCCGCCTAGGGCCGGGATGGGCACTTAGCAGTGGGCTTGGTGGTGGAGGGAAGGCAGCCTGGGCCATGGACTGCAGAAATCACAGAAGAGCCACCTGCTCTCAGGGCCCAAGGTGAGGGTGTCTGCTATCTGCTGAGCCAGACAGTCCCCCAAGAGCCTCCCAGGGGCAGGTTAGAACTAGTGTTTTGGATGCCCCACCGGTAGCGCCTGGGCTCCTCAGCCTTGAGCTCTACGTCAGGAACCGGTCCCTCCAGCAGGAAGCTGCCCAGGGCTGAGGCAGGCATCCCTCCCAGGAGAAGGGTTGCCGTGGCAGTGCCTCCCTGGTGCGGGGTGAGCCTCGGGCTCCCGGGGCAGGCCCTTGTCAGCCAGGTCAGTGACTTCCTGCCGCACAAAAGGATGTCTTCCTGCCATTCTTGGCTGTCACTCTGATCCCCAGAGGCAGCTCCTCAGAGAGGCAAAGGGCTCCTTGAGCAGAGGAACCCTCCTGCCCTGTGCCTTGGCCTCAGGCACAGCCTGACTCGGAAGGCATCTCAGGCCTTAGGATGGCTTTCCTACAAGGGAGCCTGCTATGCCAGATGGGGCAGGACCCCCCCACCTCCCACTGCCCCCCTGAGTCACAGACCCACACTGATGGAGCCTCAGAGACCCTCTCTCCACCCGTCCATCCAGGACCTGTCAGTGTCCACGGTGACCTTGGCGTGGATGTCGATGACCCGAGTCACACCCCCTTGTCTCTGACCCTTGACCTCCATTCCCAACTCCGCCCAGGATACACCCAGTGCTTCATCATCTCTGGAAGTGCTCCACTTCTGAAATCTCTGACCACAGCCTCCTGTGTGTGCGACTCATCCCCTTGCTTCCTCTCAGGACACCCGCTCTGTGACTCCATCGAGACTTCTCATTTCTGGACCCCACTCCATTTTCTCTGCTCTGTCCATTCCTTTCTGACTTCCCTTCCTCTTCCTCTCCGTCTGGATGCTGTGGTCCAGTTGGTTTTCATCACCCTCAGCTTCTCAGTCTCCCATAGCACCTGCCCTGCCCAACCCCTCCCTGAAGGGTCACCTTTGGGCATTAAGCCCTCCTTGGATTGGAGCTCCCAAACAGCTGTGGGGGAAAATGACGCAACCGTGGGGACCGAAATTCCTATAGGTCCGTGATCTCCAGTTTTCCCCGCGCTCCATCCTTACCTGGCTTCTGTTCCGAGCTCCTCTGCTATCCCATTCTCCGTCTTTCCCCTCAAATCCTCCCCTGCTGCATTTTCCCAGCACTTGACCTTGCCTCTGAACCCTAATAACAATCGGGGTTCCAACCTCCACTGGCCCCTGCGCTCTCCTCTCCAGGTGTCCCCTCCTCCCCTGCCCTCCTGTCTGGGTGTGGGAGGGGCACCTCTCATCCAGTCCCTTCCTCCTGTGCTTCAGAACCCATTCCCTCTGGTCTCTCTGGAAAGCTGCTCCATCAGCATGAAGTCTTCTCTGTCTCCTGTCCCTTGAGCCTCTCCTTCTCCGCCGGCTCTTTTCTCTCAGTTGAGAAGTAGTCCACAGATGTTATGTTCAGAAGGGAACTTCCATCAACCCTCCCTGGTGCCCTGGGCCATCAACATTTACTTCCCTCCTGCCGTTCATCCTTCCGCCCGCCACCCCCCGTGGCCCAGTTCCCAGCCCGAGGACACCTGGGACTGGCTTGTCCTCCCAAGCCCTCCGTGTTGCCAGAGCTCACGGGCACTTTTCAGTGCTTCTTGCCAACATGTGACCATCGACAGCCCTGTTCTTTTTGAAGGATTTTCTGCTCAGTTTCTTCTCTGCCGCTCCTGGTTTTGCCCTTGTGTCCCTCTTCTCTCTTTCTCGGTCCCTCTGAGCTTCCCTTCATCCATGTGCCCCTGAAGTAAAGGTCCTTCTCTTCTTTAAGACTCTGTCCTTGACCATATCTGTTTTCTATACAACACCCTCTTCCTAGGCAACCTCATTCACACTCGTCACTTCAATTACCGCATATATATTGATGACTCCCAGATCAATACCTCTAACCCAGGCTTCTCTCCCTTTCCAGACATGCATTTCTGTCTAGCTGCTTTCTAGCTCTTCTACCTGGATGCCTTACAGCACCCCAAACTCAGCATGTTCAAACCAAACTGATCATGTGCTTGGGCTCAGTCACAAAGTTGTGTCTGACTCTCTGCGACCCCATGGGCTGTAGCCTGCCAGGCTCCTCTGTCTCTAGAATTCTCCAGGCAAGTGGGTTGCCATTCCCTTCTCCAGGGGATCTTCTCAACCCAGGGATCGAACCAACCAGGGGTTGGTTCAATCGATCAACCCAGGGGTCTCCTGCATTACAGGCAGATTCTTTACCACTGAGCCACCAGGGAGGGCCCTAGAGATGGAGAATTGAATTAATTATTTACTATGCGAGTCAAAAACCTCCATATGTCCCTAGCTTCCTCTCTCTCATCTACCTCTCCCCGACATTGAGCAAGGCTCTGTCTTTTTTTTTTTCTTTTGGCCACACCCTGTGGCATGTGAAATCTTAGTTCCTGGACCCAGGATTGAATCCTGCATTGGAAGTGTGGCGTCTTAACCACTGGACCACCAGGGAGGTCTCTAAGCTCCATCTTCTTAACGTCTCTTGCATCTCCCCCTCCTCTTCTCCCTTTGGATCGGGCTCTAGTCTTCTCTCCTATGGATTCCTGCCTAAGGGGTCCATGCATCCTCCACTCATGGGCCGGTGGGATTTCTGTAAAGAGCAAACCTGACCACGCCCCTCCCAGGGAGAGAACCTTCAGGGGCTCAGAGCGCACAGGCTTACATCCTTTAGCCCCTGCCCACCTCTCCACCTGCACCTTAACTGCTGCCCACCCCTCTCCAGTTATTCTGAACCACCTGGAGTTTCCTCAGCGCTTCCCATTGTCTTATGCTTCCAGGCCTTCATGCCTGCTTGTCCCTCTGCCTGAAATGCCCTCGCCCCTACTTTGTCTGGTTAATCCTTACTTGTAGCTAAAGACAGCGCAAGCAACACCTCCTCCGGGTGCCTTCCACGGCCCCCTTCTCTGGCTTAGATGCCTCCTCCTCTGTGCATTTCACCAGTTTTCGTGTCTGGCTCCCCCACAAGATAGCTTTGTTCCTCTTGCAGTCATCTTTATATCCCCAGAATCCAACACAGAGCCTGGTGCTGCAGAAGCCACTGAAAGTGCCTGTTGACTACATTGTGGACTGAACGGAGGAAGAGAAGGGCTGAGTGACTGGGTGAAGCCCCGCGTGGAGGCGGGGAGTCTCCTGGGGGCTTCCTGACAGAGGCGTCTCCTTGCAGGCAGTGGAGGAGCTGCTAGAGTCCTTGGACCTGGAGAAGAGCAGCTGCTGCATGGGCCTGAGCCGGGTGAGTTGACCCTGCAGGAAGGCAGCCGGGCCCACACTCTGGTCACCCTTGTCCGGATGGTTGTTCCTCCCCTCCTGCCCTCCCCACTCAGTCCAACTTCTGGAGTCTCCTGGGGCCCCTGCTGGGTCTTGTCCCCCAGCCCCCTCACCCCAGCTGCTCTGGGGCTGCACTTCCTCTCAAATGGGCTTCCCTGGTGGCTGAGATGATGATGAATACGCCTGTAATGCAGGAGACCCAGGGTTGATCCCTGGTTTGGGAAGATCCCCTGGAGAAGGGAATGGCAACTCACGCCAGTATTCTTGCCTGGAGAATCCCATGGACAGAGGAGCCTGGGGGGCTACAGGCCATGGGGTCGCAAAGAGCCAGACACAACTGACTGACTGACACTATTGCTACAACTACTTCTTTTCAAGCTGCCCCCTTCAGGGCTGGGGGCCAGGAAGTTAGATGCTCCAGCTGCAGCAAACTTGACTCTGCTTCCCTCTCAAATATTGGCTTGCTCAGGGCCAGGAACACCTCTGTGATGTCAGGAGGGAGTGGGTCGGAAGGTGGTCCTGAGTGGGCCTGAGTCCTGGTGTGGGGAATGGGGAAGACTGAGAGCTGGGAGAGGCGGAAAGAGCGTCTTCATTGCTGAGCTGTCCAGGGTCTCAAAGAGGAAGCAGGGCTCTGTGAGGCTGTGCCGCTGCTGCCTGCCCACAGGCCGGGTTCCTCACCTGATTGGAATGTACATAAAAGGCAGGCGTGCCCGGCCCTGAGTGCCAGCCTGCCGCATCACTCCACCCCAGAGGGCCAGCCGGGCGTCCCTCCCTCGGGGCTGGGAGCCTGCGTGTCCCCCTACTGAGACTGGGAGGCTGACAGGCAGCATCCACGGACGTGCTCCAAGGGCCGAGGTGGGCAGAGAGCCGTGGGGAGTCCCGGGGAGGGTTCTGGACTGTCCATCTGTCCGCAGAGAGGGAGGGAACTCGTGGGGAGAGTGAGGTAGCAGGGGATGCTTGCAGAAAGGGCTCGCACTCCGCTCCTCAGCTCTGTTCTCCCTGCTCTGTGTTCTGAGTCATGATTTTGATTCCTACCGCCCCCTCCCTCTCTCCCTCTTTCCCTGGGAATCCCTTTCCTGTCCTCCTGTCTTTGGGTCTGCTGTCCCTGGTTTTTCCTTTTTCTTTGGGCCCCGGCAGTCCCTGCTGGTCTGTGTTCCTTGGTTTCGGGCTCTGCTATTTTCTGCTGCTTTCCTGGTTCTCTCTGCCTCCTGTGGTCCCGCCCTCTTCCGTGTCGTCTCTCGGGTTTTGGTCTCTGCTGTGTCTGGCTCCTTCCTCTCCTCCTCCCCACTTCTAAGTTCTTCTTCCCTGGGAAGCCTGAAGTCAGATTTTTTTCACCACAGCCTCTTTGGTCTTTCTCTGGGTGGGGTCCCATCCAGGGACTGGCAGGCTGAGCTACTGGCTAGCCTTGGGGGGATGGCACCGTCTCCAAGGCATGTCTTGGGTAGAAGAGGGCCTGTCCAGGCTGGTCCTCTTCCCAGCTGCTGTGTCTGTCTCTCGGCATTGTCCCAGGCACCTGCTAAAGCCGGTGAGCCCCGGAGCCCACTCACCCTCAGAGCAGAATTAGGGGCAAAGTCAGATGTTTGCTGACATCTGGTTTGAAAGAGAAATTTCTGGGTTTCTAGGCTGCGGTTGGGCTTCCCTAGTGGTTCAGCGGTGAAGGATTCCCCTGTGGTCCAGGAGCCACAGGAGATACAGGTTTGATCCCTGGGTCAGGAAGATCTCCTGGAGGAGGGCATGGCAACCCACTCCAGTGTTCTTGCCTAGAGAATCCCATGGACAGAGGAGCCTGGTGGGCTACAGTCCATGGGGTCGCAAAGAGCTGGACACGACTGAGCGACTTAGCACGCACGCACACAGGCTGTGGTGGTAAGCGAGGATTCCTGTGTGTTTGTCACATTGTTCCAGAGGAAAAGCGGTCTCCATCTCATCCCACAGGTGGCTGGGAGTGGAGCTCAGGCAAGGAAGTTTGGGGGTTTAAGAGCCTCCCTGACTTTGTTTGTAAAATACGTATGGATGGGTATGTCTGGGGGAGGAGATGGCCCTGAGATTTCACCTAATACCCCAAAAGACTCAATGGCACAGACAGCTGTTAAGAGAGGCTCACTACTCTCGACTCTGCACCACCCTTTCTCCAGAGTCTCCGTGTATTTCTGGGCCATTCTCCATCCCCCTCCCTGGCATCTCGCTGCTTCTGCCTAGTCAGACAGCTGCGTGCTGACCACTAGCACGTTGGCCCCCTCCCTCCAGGGACCTGGGTCTTCCCCACGCGCTGTGGAATCTCAGGCTTCCGCACTGTGGGACACGGAGGCTCAGAGAGGGCTGAGACCCACGGGAGATGCCCGGTGCTCAGCCTTATGTGTTGTGGAGGACTGAGCTGGCTTTCTCCCAGGCCAGCCCCACGGTACTCGGTTCCTGCCAGGAGACAAAACGTTCCCAGCAGAAAGTGCGGCCGTCTCCCCACTCCTTCCTTGGAGGGAAGCCTGGGGACGCCATACCTATTGGTGCTGTTTCCTGTGGAGTTCATGTCTTCTCTGTACCCCTCCAAAGTGAATATTCTGTCTTCTGGGCTTCGTGGTGGTGGTCTATACTTCCACGGCCTTTGCCCTCTCTGAGGATACCAGAGTCCTGTTTTTTTTCACCTGACCATTTCCCCCTCTTCTTCTCTTAGCACAGAGAATTTTACCCAGGCCCAGCTCAGGGCAGAGAAGACTGAGAGGAAAGGCCAGGTGTGGGGGCGCCCAGCTGGTTCCTCTCACATCTGCCCTCCTACCCCCAAACCTGTATGACAGGTCCCTTGCCTGGGCCAACCCCCGCCCACCCCACCGGTTTTTTCACGAGGTGAAACCTGGGTGTGGGGGTGGGTGTTGGCACATGAAAGAGGAGACGGTCTGGAATGAAACTGAGTGGGGAGGGTGCGGAGAAGGGGCCCCCTCCCCACCCTCTCCCTTCTCTGCACGCCGCTGCCTGGTATTTCCTTCCTTCACACATGTGCCATCCCCTGATCCCAGGAGGCTGGAATCTGTGGTTGGGCCTGTGGTGGCCGTGGTGGCCGTGGGCACAGGGGCGTGGGTGGCCCTGGGGACAAAGCCACCAGAGGTGTTGTGGGGCGTCCACAGCACATCCTTCTTGTCCCAGATGACTTCCTTCTGGCCTCCGTCTCCCTCGTCTCTTTCCCACAGTACTCCCTCCCAAGCCTCCCCAGCCGCCAGCCCTCCTCCCCCTTAGACACCAGGGTTTTAGGCTCTCCCCAGGCCAAGGGCCACGCCCTGGGCCTGCTGGTTTTCTGTGCCAGCTGCTTGTTCCTCTACCGGGCTGCCCCCTGCCTCTCTCCTTCCCCACCTTCATCTGGCCCATGTCTCCACAGGTGTTCTTCCGGGCAGGCACATTGGCACGGTTGGAGGAGCAGCGAGATGAACAAACCAGCAGGAACCTAACCCTGTTCCAAGCGGCCTGCAGGGGCTACCTGGCCCGGCAACACTTCAAGAAGAAGAAGGTGCTGCTCCAGGGACAGCCTGGTCCCTTTACCCAGCCTATCCGGGCAGAGCTGAGCTCCAAGGGTCGGGGTGGGACTGGGAGGGACATTCCCATGGGGCAGGAGGCCGGGCGTGGGGCTGTGAGTTATCTTTGTCTGGGGGACAAGAGGCAGGACCTCCCAGGGGCACCCTGGGCCAGGGCAGGGGATGGGCAGCACCCCCCTGCCACCCAGAGTGCTCGTGTGCCTGGTGATGAGACTGTGTGGCCTGGTCCGAGGCTGGGTGGTGAGGAGCAGGGCCCAGGCAAAGGTGGGCTAGGGATCGCAGGCTGCTCCATGAAGATTAAGGAGCTGTGTCAGCGACTCCTTTTCTTATTAGCAAGTCCATAAAACAGCCAGCACCGCCGCCTCTTGTGTTTCAGCAAGATTAGGTTTTATAGCACATCTAGGCCGGCGTGCTGGAAATAATCAGGCAGCAAATAAAGCAGACGAAATTATTCCTAATGATGGCAGATCGGTTAGTGCCCAGTGCGGTGCTCCAGGGGCCGCACTCTCTGCCGCCCACTCTCTGAGGATTGGAGGGAGGCTGGGGGCAAGGGGTGGCTCAGGGAGTGTTTGACTTGAGGTGGGTCCAGTGGCCAGAGGGGCAGCCCCAGAGGCTGGGGCTGGTGGCGGGGACCATCCTGGCTGGACTCGGGTCTGACAGTCTGCTGAGCACCACCCCCACCCCAACTTAGATCCAGGACCTGGCCATTCGCTGCGTGCAGAAGAACATCAAGAAGAACAAAGGGGTGAAGGACTGGCCCTGGTGGAAGCTCTTCACCACCGTGAGACCCCTCATCGAGGTCCAGCTGTCAGAAGAGCAGATCCGGAACAAAGACGTACGGAACAGCCCGGGGAGGGGAGGGCTGAACTTCATCCACGTGGGCCAGAGTTTTGCCAACTTGTCTTGGGCTCCCCAGTGCTCCTTTTTGCAGTCCAAAGAGCTGGTGTCCTTGAACCATGCCCAGCAAACAGAAGGCGTCCTTCTAGGGTGCTGGCTGAGCCCCCGGGTATCCTCTTAAGATAAAACCTCAGGCGTCCACCGCCCATGGGGAAGGGTCTAGGGAAGGAGCCCCAGGCAGGCGGTGGCTTCCAGTTCCCTCATGTCACGGCTTGAGCTTCACCAGCTTGGTTCACCCCAGGGGTGCAGATCCTGCCCCAGCGTCTCCCAGGGGCTCTGCCTTACTTTGCCCTCCTTCCTGCGCCCTAGGAGGAGATCCAGCAGCTGAAGAGCAAGCTCGAGAAAGTGGAGAAGGAGCGGAATGAGCTGCGACTCAGCAGTGACCGGCTGGAGACCCGGGTGAGTGAGTGATTCCCAGCACCAGCCAGACTGACCCCCCTCTGCAGGGTGCCCGGCCCAGGAGGCCCCACCCCCCACCCCCCCACAACTGTTCCAGCTGAGTGAGGCAGTCAACGGGTGGTGACTCCCTCCCCCATCAGATCTCAGAGCTGACATCGGAGCTGACGGATGAACGTAACACAGGAGAGTCCGCCTCCCAGCTGCTGGACGCAGAGACCGCGGAGAGGCTCCGGGCTGAGAAGGAGATGAAGGAGCTGCAGGTGAGGGCAGGGCTGAGCTAGTGGCTGCCACACGTGCTAGTGCCTGTCTGGTCCCCCTAAGACACATGGCATCCTTGCCACCAGCCCAGCACCCCTGTCTGCCCTGGTAAGCTTGTGACCATGGTCTGTGTGGTTCAGGGGCACGGGCGGTACTGTGAGGGGGTGGGGCAGCACGGCACATAACCACCTCTCTGCAGACCCAGTACGATGCACTGAAGAAGAAGATGGAGGTGATGGAGATGGAGGTGATGGAGGCCCGTCTCATCCGGGCAGCTGAGATCAATGGGGAAGTGGCTGATGGTGACACAGGTGGGTCAGAGGCCGGAGGACTTGGCCATGGCCTGAGTGGCAAGTTCTGAAGCCCCCCCTAGGCAACCACACCCCTCGTCTCCTGTCTGTAGAGCTGTTATAAGGCTACGTGAAATAAATTGATGAGAAAGTAGAGGTCCCAATAAGTGCAGGGGATTATCATGGAAGGTGGTAACAATGGCAACCCACTCCAGTATTCTTGCCTGGAGAATCCCATGGACAGAGGAGCCTGGCAGGCCACAGTCAATGGGGTGGCATGAGTCAGATATGACTTAGCAACTAAACCACCGCAGCAACCATGATAATGACAATGTTTGAGGACCATGGTCTGGCGGTCCTTGGGAGAAGACAGCACATGGGGCCGCATCACTCTCTCTAGGCTTCTCCCGGCTAGTGGCTCCTTCTGCCTTGGAAGGAAGTCACTGATCCAGGGACCTTTCTGAGTCCCTCTGGCTGACTCCACCTGCTCCCCAAGCCTTCATCCCCCTCCACCCCTTCTCGGGGACTCTCAGCATCTCATTCTTCCGCTGTCTGCCCCCACCCCACAGGCGGCGAGTGGCGTCTGAAGTATGAGCGAGCCATGCGGGAGGTGGACTTCACCAAGAAACGGCTCCAGCAGGAGTTTGAGGACAAGCTGGAGGTGGAGCAGCAGAGCAAGAGGCAGCTGGAGAGGCGGGTGAGGCTGGTGCCGGAGAGGTGTGGGGAGGGCTGGACGCCACATGTTGGCGTGGGGAATGGCCAGTGAGCCAGGCAGGCCCTGGGAGCACAGGGAAGGGTTGGCGCTGGATGTGAGGGACACCCAAGGGCAGACTACTGTCAGAGTGTCTTAGATTCCCTGGACGAGACTGACTTCATCCTTGGTCCCCAGACCACCCTCTCCTTCGCCCACTGCCCTCTCCTCACCTCCTCCACCAGTACCTCCAGGCCTCTCGAGGGCCACTGACCCTGCACCCCCGTCTCGCCCCCCTAGCTCGGGGACCTGCAGGCAGATAGTGATGAGAGCCAGCGGACGCTGCAGCAGCTCAAGAAGAAGTGCCAGCGGCTGACAGCTGAGCTGCAGGACACCAAGCTGCACCTGGAGGGCCAGCAGGTCCGCAACCACGAGCTGGAGAAGAAGCAGAGGAGGTGGGTGGGTCCCCTGGCCTGGATGCAGCAGGCCTCTTTGAGCAGTTCCCTGCCTCCCTCCAGGGAGGAGAGACGAGAGGGCCTGAATTTGGCCCTCTCATCTGCCTGGTCCCTCGCCCTGGAATAGGAGTCAGGGTCTGACTTCTGACCTCCAAGGCGCATGTAGACCACAGCGTTCCTGACAGCCTGCTCAGGGCTCTGCTCTCAGATGTTGCCTCCCTCACACCCCAGTGTGTGCTGTTACCCTGCCTGGGATCTAGAAGGATGAGCGTCAGCCAGGCCCCATGCAGGAACCACTCCACGGTGGTCCTGCCCCTTGCACCCCCCAACACCCGGCTCCCCATTCCTGTGCCCCCCCACCCCCGCCCCTGTTGCCTCAGCTACACAAACACAGACTCCTGGCTAATGTCATTAAACTACCTGCCACTTCCATCTCATTATGATAATGCCCCGAAGTGGCAAAGGTAGGGGGGACAGCCCTCGCAGGAGAAAAGCCAGTCTAAATTAATTTCCCAGGCCAGGATGGGAATGGGACACCTTTATTAGGAACAGGGAGGAACCCCCACATTCTGGGAACAGCAGGACGTTCCAGGGAATGGGGTGAGCACCCAGTTCCCCTCTGCAGAGGACGGGTTCTCAGAAGAGGCACCGGTTGCTTTTGTGAAGGGACAGCCCCATGGCCCTGGGGGTAAGGAGGGCAGGGCTGGGTCCCTCCAGGGACCCGGGGTTACCCTCGGCCTCCTGGGCTCATTGCCAAGTGAGGGGCACTAGGAAAGCCTTATATTCTTCTCCCCCAGCGCTCTGACTCTCTGCTCCCCTGGTTCTTATCTGTACCCCCACCCTCCCTTTTACCTAGAGACAGGCACCCTTAGGGGCCCCCCTTGGAGCACCCCATGACAGTGCCAGCTCGACCTAGTTACTATCTTGCTGCACTCCCTGCTGGGTAACTTATTAAGTTTCAGCGGGCCTGGAGTTTTCTTACTTTTTTTTTTTTTTTTCCTTAACGTGGGGTTGGGATGGGAGTGAGCTTGTCAGTTTTCTACAGGGACAGGAACCCGATTAGCTATTCCAGGAAGGTGTTAAGAGGAATTTCAGCAATTTGCTCCTTGTTTGGAGTCACTGGGCAGGAGATGGAAGGCTGGGAAGTGGAGGAAAAAAGGAGGAACCCCCCACCCCGGCCATGGCCCGCGTTCCCCCTTGAAGCATGCTGCCAACTGGGCACAGGGGGATGGGGTCCCCAGCCCGGGGTGGGGTGTCCTGGGGTGATGGGGTGCTGCTGGGACAGGTAGGCCTGGGTAGAAGCTGGGGCCCAGAGGTGGCCCGTCTAGAGCTGTAGAAAGTGCGTGAGATGAGGCAGGATGTTCATTTCCACCCCTTCTGACACCCCTTCTGCCTTCACCCTGGTCCCTCTTCCTATCCTTTGATCTGTTGAAAGAGAAAAGGCTGAGACTTAATGCCAGAGGAGAGTCTGTCCACTTTTTCCCTGGAAGCAGTCTGTGGGTCCCTCTTAGGCCCCCTTGATGAAATGCTCCCCCACCCCTCAAGCCCAGACCAGGTTGCTCAGCAGGGCCCTGGTGGCCTGACCTGTAACCCCTCTGCGCTGGCCCCAAGCTCAGGCTGCATGAGTCCTCCCGTCTTGCACCCTGTCTGGGTCTGTGGCACCACTTCCTGGCAGCCTCCGGGTGCTGGGGGCTGTGACTCTTCCTTCATCTGATGGAGCCGCCATGGCCATGCTCCCTGGCAGGTTCGACAGCGAGCTCTCTCAAGCACATGAGGAGGCCCAGCGAGAGAAGCTGCAGCGGGAGAAACTGCAGCGGGAGAAGGACATGCTCCTCGCTGAGGCCTTCAGCCTGAAGCAGCAGATGGAGGTGCGTGGAGCTGCCTGCCGTCCATACCTCCCCCCGCCCCAGGCTCGGGCTCGCCCAGGACCAGCCTCATCTTCTCTTTCCCTCCAGGAAAAAGACATGGACATTGCGGGGTTCACCCAGAAGGTTGTGTCACTGGAGGCCGAGCTCCAGGACATTTCCTCCCAAGAGTCCAAGGATGAAGCTTCTCTGGCCAAGGTCAAGAAACAGCTCCGAGACCTGGAGGCCAAGGTTAAGGATCAGGAGGAGGAGCTGGACGAGCAGGCGGGGACCATCCAGATGCTGGAGCAGGTGCTGAGGGCTGGGCCAAGGGAGGCAGCACTGTCCTCTCCATGTGGGGCAGAGGAGGACGAGATCCTAAATCCAATCGGTCATCCCTTCTCTTATTCACAAAGTACTGAGGGGGCACCTGATCTGTGCCAGCCACAGTGTGAAGATAATTAAGCTTTTTCACGGCACTTTCCATGAGAGCAGATCTTAATTGAGCTCCACTGGTGAGGGGCTCAGGAGGCAGGGTAGCTGGAAGGCCGTGAGCCCGTCCAGCCTGCCACTGAGCCACCGTGTCAGTTCAGGCAGCTAGAGCCCCGAGGCCAAGTGGAAAAGCGGCAGGATTGCCCCCGCGCCCAGCAGCCTTCCCTGGGCCTGTGCCAGGCCTCTAGTAAAGGAGTTCAGTTTCTCTGGAGAAGCCAGCTGCCACCAGAGCAAGGTGGGAGCACAGGGAACTGCTGGCAGAGACGTTCCTGCTCCTGAGCCCAGGAAGAGCGGCCGATCGGGACGTGGTGGGGAGGAGTTGGGGTGCTGCCAGAGAAGAAACCCAGCCCTTTACTCCCATCCACCTGCAGGCCAAGCTACGACTTGAGATGGAGATGGAGCGGATGAGGCAGACCCATTCCAAGGAGATGGAGAATCGGGATGAGGAGGTGGAGGAGGCCCGGCAGTCATGTCAGAAGAAGGTAAACCAGTTGGCTCTGACCCGTCCAGTAGAAACACTGGTTCCCCCATCACTGCTTTATAGTAATAACTTTTCCAGATGTAAACTATTATATATAGGATGGATAAACACTAAGGTCTTACCCTGTAGCTCAGGGAGCTATATTCATTATCCTGTGATAAAGCATAATGGAGAAGAACACTTTTTAAAAAAGAATGTCTCTATGTACATAACGAAATCACTTTGCCGTGCAGCAGAGATTGGCACAACATTGCAGATTAACTATATTTCAATTAAAAAACAAATCTAAAGTAAGGGCTTTTCTGTTTTCTTTACCTCTGTTTTCATTCAGTCGCTCAGTCATGTCTGACTCTCTGCGACCCATGGACTGCAGCACGCCGGGCTTCCCCATCCTTCACTATATTCCACTGCTATTCAGGACTGGGAAGTTCTGCTTGGGATCCTGGCGTTGGCCAGGATGTGTGCTGCTCTGAGGGTCCGTAGAGAGGCCCAGGCCCTTGGGGAGCTAACACCCCCCTGCTTTCTGTGCCAAGCTGCAAGCACAAAGGCTCTGGAACAAGAGCTCCCACCTGGGCCTGCGCCGCTGCTCGTGGCCTGCTGTCCCTCCCCTCCCTCCAAGGCTGCTCTGAAACCCTGGGAACTTTGAGTTCAGGGTATGCCCCTCCAGGTCATCCATCTTCAGCCCCTACCCCACTATTCTCCCAGGGGCGCAGGGGGGTCCAGCAGGGAAGGGGCTGGCTGGCACCTGACTCTGAAGGGACCCATGGGCCCCTGTTTGCAGTTAAAGCAAATGGAAGTACAGCTTGAGGAAGAGTACGAGGACAAGCAGAAGGTGCTGCGGGAGAAGCGGGAGCTGGAGGGCAAGCTGGCCACACTCAGTGACCAGGTGAGCAGAGACCACTGGCTGCGGCGGGGAGAGCCGGGAGCAGGAAGGCGCTGGCTCTGTAGGGCCCTGCCAGGAGGGTGATCACCTGCAGGAGGGTGATCACCACCCAGGGCACACCGGGCTTTCTCACCTCGGCTGGTGTGATCCCAGCCCTGCCACTATCGTTGCTCATTAAGGCATCTCTGAGAGTGAGTGCAGGGCGAGGAGGGGGCTCGGGGAAGACAAGCAGAGGCCCTGTGGCGGAGCCCAGAGCCCCAGCCCTTGGTGTCCACCCAGGTGAACCAGCGGGACTTTGAGTCAGAGAAGCGGCTCCGGAAAGACCTGAAGCGCACCAAGGCCCTGCTGGCAGATGCCCAGATCATGCTGGATCACCTGAAGAACAACGCACCCAGCAAGAGGGAGATCGCCCAGCTGAAGAACCAGGTATCCGCAGACAGGACGTCATCAGTTCCCTCTCCCTCTTGCCCCTGCCAGTGGTTCTTGAATCCTTGGGAAGGACGGTGATAGGGAAGCGGGGAGAAGCTGGACTCCTGAGGGTCAGCGTGTGCTGTAGGCATGACAGTCAAGCCCAGAGTGATGTGGATGGCCCAACACCTGCCACCCTGTCGTGGGCAGAGAAGTCAGTGCACTCAACGCATCACAGCCCTGGGGTCTGAAGTGAACAGAGGAGAAGGAGGAGAGTGCCAGGTTCCCTCTCCCCGGGGAGCCCCCTGCACAGCCCTCCTGTCCCTGGGGAGTGGCTGATGTCCCTCCCTGGGGTGGGGGTGGGGTTGGCTGTGTTCAGTTGGAGGAGTCAGAGTTCACGTGTGCAGCGGCCGTGAAAGCTCGGAAAGCGATGGAGGTGGAGATCGAAGACCTGCACTTGCAGATCGATGACATCGCCAAGGCCAAGACAGCGGTAAGGACGCGGGGTGTGCAGAGCCGGATTCGGGCGGCTGAGGGACAACGGAGCCATGACAGTGGCTCCTTTTATGCCAAACAAGGCTCCTTCCCCAGCCCAGGACTTTCTGCAGGGAGAGTAGGCCTCCACTCCTCTGCCTCTCCCCACTTAGAGGCCTGGGAGGGGGCGGCGAGACGGAGGAGGAAGCCAGCGAGGGCCCATCTCCCTGTTTAACCACCTGCCTGTGGGAGCTTGGCCACAGGCCCCAACACCATAAATAAAGCAGCTAATGTGGCTGAGGGATGTAAACAGGTACCTAGAGATTAGCAGAAGCACCGATAAGAGGACGGGATGACTCTGTTTCCCTCCCCTGCCCCCGGCCAGCCCCACTGACAAGCCCAAGTGGCAGCTAATTAGAGCGCTTATTTAATGCCTCCCTTTTAATTCCCCACCTCTCCCATGGCCCATCCATCGGCCGAGAGCTCATTACTGGGATTCGGCCGCTGGTATACCTCCTCGGGCAGGGAACGGGGCAGGGGAGGAGGCTGGGCTTGGCTCTGAGCTCCCTGGCCCCCCAGCTAGTCCCCCAGCTGCAGAGAGATGCCAGTCTCCTGGGCTTGATTTATCCCTGTGACATTTGTGCTCCTCAGCAGTTTTCAGGTGAGTAATTCAAATTCCTTAATTGTGTTAAAAAAGGCTGTTATAAAATTACCATTTTATTTAAATCCAAGTTAATAAATTTCTTGGCGGAGGCATCCCCAGCTCCCTGCAGCCCGGTAACAAGATGGATGGGGGCAGAGAAGGAGCCAACGTAGTCATTTTGGTTTGGAATTACTGGCTAATAGATTCATTCATTTCCTGAAGCTGCTGTTGGCTGTCTCTTCTCCTCCCTACAGGAGTGGACTGGCCGTGGGGACTGGATGGTCAGGAAGCAGGCAGTCCCGGGGGAGAACACCAGTGCAGGCCAGGAGAGCTTCACAGATTTGAGGGATCCTTCCCTGGGGCCTGGAGAGGGCAGAGGTTAAGGCCTAGCCGCTAGTGCTGGACGATGGGTCGTTTGGTTCTGGGTGGACCTTTTCTGCCTTCTCATTAGCCTCCAAAGAGCTGTGGGGAAGCAGCTGTCATTTAGCCCAGGGTCTGCCTGAGCTGGGCTTCCCAGGTGGCGCTATTTGTAAGGAACCTGCCTGCTAATCCTGGAGATATGAGAGACATGGGTTCCATCCCTAGGTTGGGAAGATCCCCTGGAGGAGGGCATGGCAACCTGCCCCAGTATTCTTGCCTGGAGAATCCCTTGGACAGAGGAGCCTGGTGGACTATAGTCCATAGACTTGCAAAGAGTTGGACATGACTGAAGTGACTTAGCACACACACACACGCTGCCTAAGCTGCAAAGACAGTCCTTCCACTCAGCTCCCAGGCCCAGAGCAGGGCAGGACAGGCAGCTCCCTGAGCATCACTGGTCCTGGCACCCCCTCCAGCGGGTCGGCCTGGCCCCATCCTTAGCTCCTCCCACGGGTGGTGGCCAAAGGAGGTTCAGTCTTCCCACCCAGAGCCATTAGTCACGCCAGGCCTGATGCTCTTGGTCTGTCTGTGCCTCTGTCCAGCTGGAGGAGCAGCTGAGCCGCCTTCAGCGTGAGAAAAATGAGATCCAGAACCGGCTGGAGGAGGATCAGGAGGACATGAACGAGCTGATGAAGAAGCACAAGGCGGCCGTGGCTCAGGTACCCTGCCCGGGAGTGCCCCGCCACACCCTGCACGGGCACCGTCCCCTGGTCCTCCTCGTAGGTCCCTGTCACGGTGCCTGTGTGCCCTGGCCCTCCAAGTGGAGCAGAGCGCGCTGGAATTTGGTGCTCATGGGAAGTCCTGCTTCAGTACTCTTTCCTTTCCCAGGCCTCCCGGGACCTGGCTCAGATGAATGATCTCCAGGCTCAGCTGGAAGAAGCCAACAAAGAGAAGCAAGAGCTGCAGGAGAAGGTGGGGACCAGGATTTCCCTTGGTAAAGAGAGGGTGACAGGGTCCCTGTTCGTGGGGACCAGCTCCCAAGCTCACAAGTTCACACGCGCTTCTCTCTGCCATCAGTCAACGTCAGTGAGTGCAAAGGCCTAGGCTTGGAGCCATGTCACCAGAGCAGACGTTTTTGGCTTCAACTGCCTCATTTTGCATTTCTATTCCCTCTCTGGTCCTTAGTTCTCTCCTTTCTCTCCAAAGGGCAAAATGTTTGTCAGCACAGGGTCAGGTTGGGGGGTGCCCTTGTCCCAGGGACCCATCCTTCCAGCTCCCTGTCCAGCCTTCTGGTCACCATGGTGATCTTGCAGGGAAGGGGGTACAGAACCTGCCCCTCTTCCCTTTCCAGGCTCAGTTCTTTCTTCCTTTCCTGCCCCCACCCCCCAGCTACAAGCCCTCCAGAGCCAAGTGGAGTTCCTGGAGCAGTCCATGGTGGACAAGTCCCTGGTGAGCAGGCAGGAAGCTAAGATCCGGGAGCTGGAGACACGCCTGGAGTTTGAAAGGACCCAAGTAAAGCGGCTGGAGGTGGGCACACACTTCCCCTATCCCTTCTGCAGTGGGGAAGGGCCGAGCGGCCCTGGCTGGAGCCACGCATGCTCAGCAGGGCCGGGCAGGCCTGAGGCCGCACCCCCGAGGCCTCTGCCAAGCTTCCAGGCCAGCTGATGGGCTGGTGCCTTCTCCCCCGCCCACCCGACCTGCTCTCTGGGCACCGCGGAGCCTGCCTGCTTTACATTCTGTTTCCGTGCGTGCTTTCTGCCAAGGGACCACAGCAGCTTAGCTTTTCGTCTTCATATTTTCCTCCACCGTGCGCTCCCCCCGTCGGTCCCCTCTCTGCTCTCCGGCAGGGTCATAAATATGCAGCGGATGGCGCCACTTCTTCAAGGGCTGGAGTCTGTCCTCTCATCTCACCGCTTGCTCTTTCTCTTTCCCTTTCTTATTCCCCTTTTCCGTCAATTTTCCCCATGCCTGCTGTCTCTGCTTTTCTCCTTCCCTCTTCATTTTCCTCCATTTTTGCCCCATTTTTTTCCCTCTCCCTCAGAGTCTGTTTTCTCCCCAATCTCATTCCCTTCCTTACTTCCCTGAGCTATTTCTTCCTTTCTCCCCATCCCCTTTGTCCTCTCCCTCTACTTTTCATTCTCTTCCCTCTAACCCTTCTCCTTTTTCTGTTCACCCCCGTCTTCTCTTTCCATCCCTCCTAACTATAATCTCCATCCTCCACATTTAATCCTTTCGGTTCCACTCTCTCAAAGCCCACATGCTCCAGCGCCTTTCTAACAGAGCAGGTAGGAAGAAAGAGGCCGGCAAAATGATCTCTCTGGGTTTACACTCCTCTCTCCCTATTTCCTTTCCTCCATCTCGAGCGTGCAGACATCATCTGAGCGCTGACTGGCCTCCATGAGAAGTGTGTTCATGCTGTGGGTGCTGAGCATCCCTGCCTCTTTCCCCCTTACCCATGAGTCAGTGGAGCAGGAAAGAGGATGGGGATGGAACCAGGTGACCATGGGGCTGGCAGTGGGCATCGGAGGGCATTAGTACCCTTGACCTAGAGAAAATGTGGCTGAACCTCCTAAGACAAGGTCACAGTTCTCCAGAGAGCTAGAGAGAATTAGAGGAGGCTTAGGAATAGTCCGTGCTCTGCCTTGGTAATATTTTGGTCCACAGTGTGCACACAGAAAGGGTTAAGTAGGTTGCCTCAGGCCCCAAAGCTATTACAGGGCAGAGGAGGCCGGTGGGCTGGTGGCTGTGAACAGACTGCAGCATTTGCCTCCTTTTCTCAAGGGTCCCAGTCCCTTTCCTCAGCTCTGTCTCTCATTTTGCCTTCAGCTCAGACAGCAGTCCTGTGGTTTAGATGCGCAGAATGTTAAACACCTATGGCCCTTAGAGATGTAGCCTAGCACTCTTATCTTTTCAAGACATAGAGGCTAGGGGCCGAGAGTGGAGCCCCCATGGCCAGTCCAAGATTAGGACCAGAGGCAGGGTGCTTCCCTCACACTGCCCCCACCTCCAGGTCGTTCTCTGCTCGGCGTCCTGTGGCCTGGGAGGGGGAACGTGTTCAAGTTTCTGGGGAAAGAGATTCATCGGGTTTAGAGGGATGGCTTTGTATTTGGCATGTGATGACTGTTTAGTCTCCTCCTAATCCAGAATTCTCAGGAAAGTCATTTGCCTCTAAGCACAGGCTCTCGCTTTTAGAGCTTCTGGGTTTAGGGTCTCTGGGGGAAGCCCTGCTGCCTGTGGAGGCCCCGCACATGGCGTCAGTATGGACTCGAGACAGAGCCCTCTTCCGACCTTGGTGATGGTGGTGATAATGACGTAGCTCCTTTCATCTTGCAGAGTGCTGTTACATCGCTTACCTTATTTGGGCCTTAAAAGACCCCTGGGGAATAGGTGTTATTCTCCCCCTTTTATAGAACGGCAAAGGGAGCCACCCACCCTGGGGCTTTAGTGCTTGCCCACCTGAGTCCGGAGCTCTGCCACACCCCACTCTCTGCCCCGCTGATGGATCTCTCTTCCCACTGCCCTGTCCAGAGCCTGGCCAGCCGGCTCAAGGACAACATGGAGAAGCTGACTGAGGAACGGGATCAGCGCGCGGCGGCTGAGAACCGGGAGAAGGAGCAAAACAAGAGGCTGCAGCGGCAGCTCCGGGACACCAAGGAGGAAATGGGCGAGCTTGCCAGGAAGGAAGCCGAGGCGAGCCGCAAGAAGCATGAACTGGTAATGCCCCCCACCCACGAGGCCGCAGGCCGGCAGCCCTCTGAGAGGCTGCTAAACACACACCTCCCCACCCTGGGCTTGTGGAGGTGGGCTGCAAAAAAACCATGGTTTAGAGAATTGGAGGGATGAGAATGTGCCAAGAGGACAGATAGTCCACCAAGCCTGAGGGCAGGCCAGGGGCTAAGGAGGGTGGCACCAGCTCTGCCTCAGGTGAGGCCCGGCCCCCACAGCCCAGCCACACCAGGGCAGAGAAAGTTCTGCAGGTTCTCTGCAGCACCCACAGAGCTGCTGCTGGCCTGGAAAGATGTGAAGCCAGCCTTTTCTGGGGCAGCTGGATAAGACGCCAGCCCTCCTATGGACTGCCCCCTCTCCCTTCTAGGAGATGGATCTGGAGAGTCTGGAAGCTGCTAACCAGAGCCTGCAGGCTGATCTGAAACTAGCGTTCAAGCGCATCGGGGACCTGCAAGCCGCCATTGAGGACGAGATGGAGAGCGACGAGAACGAGGACCTCATCAATAGGTGAGGGGCCTCTGGCAACTGTGGCCGGCTCGGAGGCCCTCTTGACCACCTCCAGACCAGGTAGAACAGCTGTGACCTGGGTCTCCCCACCACTGAGCTGCCTGCCCACCCTCCCCTCACTGCCAGACCCCAGCACGGACCCCCATCCGATGGCGGCTGAGGGCTGGACAGGTGGTGCCCACGTGAGAAGCCCTCCCCACGTCCTCTCCATTCCCCTTCCTGGGCCTCCCAGGACCTGGCTCTCCAGCTCTGCCTGTTCAAGATGAGTTATTCCCCCGTTTAGCTGCATTTCTGATGGCGCCTGCCCCACTCTGGGGACAGCAGAGATTTAAGGGCCGTGGTGTCTTGTTACAGTACCAGAGATTTTCTCTCATAAAACCCACCCGGGGAAAGGTTTAGGAGATTTGTGGTCTTAGGCTGAGGAGGCAGTCACGAGGCAGGCAGACCAGCGGTAGGGGTGAGTCTGGAGTAGGGGTAGGCTCTGGAGAAGCTCCTAAGGCTGCCCTGGGCAGACCCTCCTGCCCCGGGATTTGCCCCCATCCCGCGTGAAGGCTGGGACTCCATCCTGCTCCTGGGCTGTCCAGGAAGCCTGCTCCTTTGGGGCAGGGAAATGGTACCCTAGGCAACCTCCCTCTGAGCCTCCCTCTGAGCACAGCACTGTCCTACCTCCTGGTCTTAGCCAGCCAGAGCCTTGTCTTGCTGAAGAAGGAGGGGGTCCTCGGCTGAAGGGTCCACCCTGGTTTGCCCGTTGACTTTTCTGTGTTCTTTTGGCCCCCTTGCCCACTCTTTTCTTTCTGTTTCCAGTTTGCAGGACATGGTGACAAAGTATCAGAAAAGAAAGAATAAACCGTGAGGACTGGAGCGCACGCGCTCTCTGCCTCTCCTCGCGTGGTGTCTAACTGCCCCTAACCCCGGGCTCCCGCTGTGCTGCATGTCGCATGTGGACACACAATGACCTCCACTCCTCCTCCAGCTAGTCTCTCACGCTAACCGGGCTGACTCTGTCCTGGGGGAGGCAGGGCAGCAGGCCAGGGCCTGCGTCGGAGGCAGAGGGCAGGCCATGAGGGTGCTCCACCTGGGAGGCTTCTGGCCCCCACATCCTTGGTCAGCAGGATGGGGGCTCCATCAGAAAGTGGCTACCCTTGGTAGCCGCTTTCCGGCCTCTTCCTCTTGGGGGGGAAGATCTGGGTTGGATTTCTCCCCATCTGTGGGCTCCTTTGGAGCCTGACCTGCCTCAAAGAGGTGGGTTGTTTCATTTTGAAAGGTCCGCCCCCCTACTTTTGGCAGACGGGGTAGAAGGAGAGAGGCATCTAACAGTTACTTGTTGGGAGAAAGCAAGCAACTGTGGATGATGGCGTGGCAGGCTCTGTGTGGCAGGGGGAGGGAACACAGCCAGCTGTGTTTACTGTACCCGCCGTGGGCTCCTCGGGTCAGGAGGCCCCAGGCATTGGTGCCGGAGCTGTCAGTCAGGTGGGGGGAGCCCAGTAGCCCCACCCCCTTTCCGTTTCCTTCTTTCTGGGTGGGAGCCGGACAGCAGGTGCAGATGCTTGCACCTTCAGGAGGATTAGATCGAAGTGATCCTCCGTCAGATTCAACAGGGCTGGTCTTTAGAGGTTGTTATTCCAGGGCGGCCTTGGGTTTCCACCCCTCCCCTCTCTCTTGCTGGCAGGCCGCCTCCTCTGGCCAGGATGGGCTGGCGGCAGCGCAAAGGACTCCGTGAGAGCTAATGATAAATGTAATAGTGTGTAACAGTGATAGAGGGCCGCTGGAGCCCGGTTGTCACACACAATTAATATCCCCCGCCGTTCTGTCTCCGTTTGTTTGTTCCCCCGCGATTCGGCTCCCAGTTAACTAATAGCACATGAGCCTGGACATAAATTGTATTTGACACGAGGTTTAATTCCGACCATTTAAAATTTCAACTGCCCCCTGAGCTGGCCTGGCCCTGAAGTTTGTTTACGGGCCTGATTATTTAAGGAAAAGAAGCCAAACATCCTCTATAGGCTTGAAACTGAAGAGAAGGCGAGGGCAGGCAGGCCAGCTCCTCAACTCATGCGCTGCTCTGAATGTAAGGAGGCAAATTCGTATTCTGGGCCCGTAACTGTGTGTCCCCTGTGTGTTCCAGCCCTGCCATCCTTGGGCTGTTGGAGCTTCGAGGCCTGATAAAATGCGCATTTCAGTTCACATTCTAAATTCCTGCACACATGCGCGTGCACACACACCAGTGTGCACTCATGCAGGCACACGGGGGTCTGCAGTCCTAGCCCGGTTCCTGCTGATGGTAGAGGGTGGTGTAGGGGTGGTGTGGGTCTTTCCCTCGGCAGCCCTGAGCCCGAGCTCCAAGTTATTGAGCGCGTGTGCTAAGGCGGGCGAAAAATAATGTTTCGATTTACTTAGAGATACAGTTGTTATTGCCATAACCTTAATGAAAGCAGTAAACAGCACAGTATTAAGGGAGATTTATACAGAAACGCTTTTAACATGTAGACATAGATTTTGCGATGCATACAGCACCTCCTTTCTAAAGGCAATCAATATGGTTATGAACGGTGGTGATAAATTACAGGCTCTGAAGCTGGAGAAGGAGGTTTTTTGCACGGGTGTATAAATCAGGAGGTATTGGCGTTCCGTGGGGCCTGTGCACCACAGTAAATCTGCCGGGCTCAGATGGGCACAGGGCTTGCATTAACGGTTTCGGGGTTGTCTACTAAACTCCTGTTTACCCGGGGCATCAGCCAGCCTCGTCTTTGTTATAATTCTGTATTTGACGGAAGCCCATAAAATACGCCTCTTTATTCCCCTCCCCACGAGTCCTGCTGTCTCACAGTCCCCAGAACAGTGTCTGGTGGTGTGGTTTCTTCCGTGTGTGTGTGTGTGTGTGTGTGTGTGTGTGTGTGTACATGCCTGTGTGACTATTTATTCAAGAACATAATTCAGGAACGGGGCTGCTCCTGTTGACACAGATGAAAGGAAATTTATATCAAGGAGAAATCCTAGCGTATCCATAGCAGGGAACATGGTGAGCAGACATTTTGCAGAATTCTAGAAGCATTCTCACTCAGAAGCTGTCTCCAAGCCCTTGCTGCTTTGTGAAGAAATCTCCATGATTTCAGCATCAGAATTTGACTCCTGTGGGCTATCGAGAGGGCTCAGGTCAGCTTGGCCAGTAAAAGCCTTTGGGGAGCAAGAGCCACAGGCTACCTGAGGGAGGAAGAGGAGCTAGGAGAGACAGAGCCTTTGCCGGGGACTTCTGGGTGCCCCCCACCCCAATCTCCTGGTGCAGCTTGGATCTTGGAGCTGTGACCAGCCCCTTGGAAAATGCTGCTGCCCTGCCCTGTCCTTTCTCTGTTTCTGAAAGGCCAAGGGGAGCTTCAGGACGGATCTGGGGTACAGTCTGTAGTGCCCAGGTTGGCATTGCCATCAGCCCAGGAGACTCCAAGTTCAAGTTCACTTAAGTCATAATAAAGCCCTTCTCTTCTCCGTCCTATCACCACCAACCCTCCTTTTGCAGTGAAGTCATGGAAAGTGGGAGTAGCCGTAGCCACATGTGGGGGAACAGGCAGACAAGAACAGCAGAACAGGCCTCAGGGAGGAGGTGAAGGGCCCCTGACTCCGCTTTTTAACCAAGAGCCATTTAGCTATAATTGATGAATGGATGGTCTCCCTGTCATTCTCGGTCGGCTGAACAGCAGCTTGTCCCAGAAAGTGGGGTGGAGGTGCCTCCATGCTCCTCAGGGTCTTCTTGGTGGCTGTCACACAGTGTGGCCTGCTGGGCGGGGCAGGGTTTTTGTGAAAGGTGTGCTCTGGTCTAACCTCTCTTGTTCTCTCTGACTCACTGATGCGCATGCCGCCCTGCATCCCACCCCCCGCTGAGACAAACCTGCTGCCACTTAGTGCTCCCTCCTGGACCGTGGGTCATCACCTCTTCCCAGCCTTGCCTACCTTTCTGCTCCTTATCCCACAGCGAGGGGGACTCAGACGTGGACTCGGAGCTGGAGGACCGGGTCGACGGTGTCAAGTCATGGCTGTCTAAAAACAAAGGGCCTTCCAAGGCGGCTTCTGACGACGGCAGCTTGAAGAGTTCCAGGTAAGCACGTGGCCTTCGCTGAGAGCAAAGGCCACCTCATGCCCCAGGGATGGATGAGCAGTGCCTTGATCCCAAAGGGTGTGCCTCACGCCACCTGCGTCTCTTTCTTGCCTGGAGGGGCCTCGGCACAGAGGATATGCACAGGAGGCCAGGTTTCTTCTTAACTCAGGGTCTGCGTCACCATTATTTTGCCTAAGGAATATTTCCTTTACCAGGCTCAGGGCTTTGGTTTGGTGTAGGTTTAACTTCATCCCTACTCATTCATTCAACAAATGTTGATCGAACTGCCTGATGGTTTGTGTCCTTGGAATCAAGGCTGAAATAGGGCACAGGGAGACTCTGGATCCCACAACCCTGGACAGGGCCAGCTTTAGACCTCTGAGGTCTTGGTAGGAATAGTAGCAGAAGAGGCCTCGGTTCCCCTTGACTCCCCATCACAGCTACAGACACACTTCATTCTCTGCCTGTTCTCTTCTTCCTCTGGTCTTTTCACTTGGCCTCTGCTATGCTTTCTGCTAACACCCATCTACTGCAGAAACTGGCTCCCCTGTTGTCCAGGCCAGTCACGGTCTTCTGATGGCACAGGCAGCTAACCCAGAAATGTGGGACTCCGATTCCCATTCCTCACCTCTTGGCCAGCATGGGTCCCCTGCTCTTACCCCTCCTGCCACCCCTTCTCTGCTGACTACCCCCTCCCAACTCAGAGCCATCCTGATCCCCCAGAACACACTGTTCCACCCCCTCCGAGAGACAGCTGGTGTGCTGGGTAGAAAGAGTAATTCCTCTCTTCCCACAAGGGCTTCCCAGGTGTCTCAGTGGTAAAGAATCCACCTTCCAATGCAGGAGACGCGAGTTCGATCCCTGGGTCAGGAAGATCCCCTGGAGAAGGAAATGGCAACCCACTCCAGTATTGTTACCTGGGAAATCCCATGGACAGAGGAGCCTGGCAGGCTACAGTCCAGGGGGGTGGCAGAGAGTCCGGGGACACGACTTAGCAACTAAGCCACAACCACAATTCCTTCTCTAATGCCCCTGAGGCCCCTTGCCAAGCCCAGACCCTCACCACAAACACCCAGCCAGCCCCCCTCTAATTGGTTTAATGTATTCAGCCAAACATTTTGTTATTGCAGAAAATGCTGCCTTCCCCGCCCCACTGCCGTTCACCGCAGCGTGGCACCAGGCTCCAGGTAGTTGACAATGAAATAAATTGAACTAAACGTTTTAGAGGGGGAAAAGTGATGAAATAGAACAATAGTCTAATTTACATGACATTCTCCGTGAAGCTATTTTCACTGACGCAAATTATTTTGCTTCATTTCCTCCGACGTGCTCAGCGCCACTTTGCCAGAGCTGCTGCGAGCTCTCCTTCTTCCTCCTCCTCCTCCTCCTCCCTCCCCCGGTGTCTTTATTCTCTGGGTTTAATGCCTCTCTCTCTCTCTCATTCTCTCTCTGCTGCCCCCGAATCTATCCATGCCAGAACCGCCCTCAGCACCGCGGGGAAGGAGGGCAAGGGGGTGGAGGAGAGGCCGGCCTCAGTGCTCAGCTCGCTGAGCTACCGAAAGCGGCTTACCCTGAAGGACTCCATCGGGGGCACCGGGGACGAGGACTCGCTCTTCACCACCCTGAGCGAGCGGCCGGCCTCCCCAGAGAGGCCCCCTCGGAAGGCCCGCGGGGGCCCCAAGGAGGAGCCAGGCTCGGCCAGAAAGTCCGAGGAGCCAGACGAGGGCGGCTCGGTCCTCTCCGGCGGCGGCGTCGGGGGCCGCACGAGCCGGCTGGAGAAGCGCTGGGGCTCAGACTTGGACCGGGCCTCGGCCGTCTCAGCGCCGGTCAGCCGGGCCTCCTCGGCCACCCGGCGCGGCTCCGGCGGCGAGGACGGGGTGCGCTCCTCCTTGAGCTTCTCGCTGTCGGGCTCCCCCAGTTCCCGTCGCAGCACCTCCCGGCTCGACAGCCTATCGGTGACCCTCAGCCCTTCCTTAGGCCGGGCCTCACTCCTCGGCCGGGAGAGCCCCGATTCCCGCCTGTCCCTGGGCCGGAGCTGCCTGGACGACTGGGACGATGGAGCCAGCGTGGCCTTGAGCGAGGCACACTCGCAGTACAGCCACCCGTCGTCTCTGGCCCGCAGTCTGTCGGTGCCACCCCGGCCTCGCGCCTCCGCCTCCTCCACCCCGGAGGAGCCTCTGGGCTCCAGCGTCCGCCCGGTCAGCCGCCGCTCCTACCTGGACCCAGACCTGGAGGCCGCCATCAACGAGGTCCTGAGCTACAAACCCACCCCGTTCCACCGGAGCAGCCTGGAGCCGGACTCTGAGGAGGATGACCGGAAGAGCATCCAGAGCACCCGCAGCGCCCAGCTGGACCCTCCAGAGCGAGCCACCAGCATTCGCCGCTCCGCCTCGGCCGCAGACGTGTCTCGGTCCCGCGGCAGCCGGAAGAGCCGGAGCAAGAGGAGGAGTAGCTCCAGCTCCAGCTCCAGCTCCGAAGATTCCTCGGAGCACAGGCAGCGGAAGAAGGGGCGCTCTCGGAAGAGCAAGAAGAAGGCCAAATCGAGACGGAAGAGAACGGAGTCCTCCTCCTCCTCCTCCACCTCCTCCTCCTCCTCGTCCAGCGGCTCTACCATCTCCGGCCACAGCCGCTCGAGCGTGAAGAAGGGCCCGGCTGCGGAGGATGAGGAGGCCGGGCAGGGGCGCCGGCAGTCCCGGAAGGAGGAGAAGAAGCGCAAGAAGGAGGTGGACAGCCTGATGATGCGGTACCTGTACAGGCCCGAGAGCGACTAGTGCAGTAGGTGGCACCCGGCACGGAGTGCAGAGCATGGCGTGTGCCACTCGGTGTGAACTAACGTGCTCCCGGCCCACTCGCCACCACTCGGGCCCCTCCTGCGTTCCTCTCCAGCAAGCCTGGCCTCGCAGAGCCTCCTGGCTCCCTCAGAGAGCAGAGGCTGGCTGAGCTAGTCAGTCGTTCTGAGCCCAACGAGGAACTCTCTGGTGACGTCAAGTCACAACTCCCACTTAGCAAGCCCTTACCCTGGGCCAGGGACCACCCCCCTAAGATACTTGCCGTATTTTATTCACTTAATCCTCACACTAACCCCAAAACAAAGATCCGATCACGAGCCCATTTTCTAGGAAAAGAAGGTGAGGTTCAGGCGGGTTAAGTCGTTTGCCAAGGTTACTGAGCTGGAAAGTGATGTTGCCAGGATCTGAATGAAATCTCTTCAGCTCACCTTTAACCACTCCTCTGTATGACCCAAGGCAGATCACATGAGCGTAATATTTACTGTATGGGCCTAGCAGCATACATGCAGAGCTTTTGCCCATAGCCCTGAAAGGCTGGGCCCGGGAAAGGGCTGGAACTGACCCCCCGATGTGAGTTGATGCATCAGTGGCCATCAGCAATTAAGGGGCCTTTTGCTCAGCTCTCCCTCTGCCCTGCAATGTCATCTTCCCCTCTGGCATGGATCTTGAGGCTCAGAGTGCAAGGCTTACAGCACCCACAGCACCACACCCTGCAGCAGACCTGGAGATGCCTGACTCTCTCCCCACCCCTCCCACCTGAAGCCCACACATGGGCGTCACCTCATCTTAGCTCATCTTGTAAAGTTTTAATGAATAGAAATTAGCAGCTGTTGAGTGACAGCCCCCTCCTGGCTCTCCTGCCTCTCCCAGCCTTCTCCCTGTGGGAAGGAAGATCAAGCTGTTAGACCCTTTATGCCCACACCCCCACCTCCGAAAAAAGGCAAAGACTGACTCACTGGAATACCATTGTTGCCACTCTCCCTGGTGGGTGGTGACATTTGGATCACCCTGCTTATATGAAGCTGTTTTTGGCATGGTACCCTCCCAGGGCAAGCTTGCTGCTTCCCAGGAGGTATGACTCTAGAGCATAGCCCCCCTGGGGCACGGGCAGTGTTTCCTTGATGCATGAACTAACACACACGTGTTGCATGGTTGTGGGCCTCTTATGCAGTGGAGCTGCTGAGCAAGCACACGGACTTGGGCTGATTTCTACCAAAAGGGACCAGTTTCGTTTTAAGGAATGGAGCCTGTGAAAGTGAATGTTACTTGCAGCTGCTTGGAGATGGTGATGGGATGGGTTTGGGGAGACAGCATGGGGGAGGTGGAACCTGAACCCAGACCAGGCTCATGGCCAACTCAGATTCTGTGGGCCCTGAGTTGCTCCAGAACCAAGCCCTTGGACTTAGACCTGCTCTGTGGCTTCCCGCATGTGCCAGATGGTTGCAGGATGCTCTGGGAGGAGCAGGAAGCATCTCAGTTGTTCTAGGGAGCTGCTGTCAGCACCGCAGTGAGAAAAGGCAAGGATCATGATACTGTGACCATCACAGCTTTCCACTCAACCACCCTGCTAAATGCCCTACTGCCCAAGGGCAGGAAGTCAGCTGATGGGCTATGAGGGGAGGTTTGGGAAGCAGAGCGGGCCAGGCCCTTCTGAGCACTGCACTAATACCTGAAGAGGGAGACACGGGCCTAGCCAGGACATCCCACACTGCCCAGCAGCTGGTGGACTGCAGACCCCAGTGACTCAGTCCGTCATCACCGTTGACCCAGCAAGAACAAAAACACATACAACCTGTTTCTTCCTTCAGCCACCAGCACAGCCCTTTTTGTCCACCAGGAACACAGGAGTAGTCCTGAAACCCTACACACCACCACCTCCAACAAGGGTTGGATTCACTGCGGGGAGAGTGGGCACCAAGCCAGAAGCTAACCAACCAATACAGAGCTGGCAAGAGAAGGGCTGGGGGAGAGAGGACCTAGTTGGACTCAGGGGGAACTGGCTTTGGGCAAATAAACTGTGAAGAGTTGGGGCAGGGGCTGAGTGGCTTAGCTTCCCACCTGGCGATGGGGACCTTCGAGAATTCTGAACAGGAAAGCATCCCAGCAAAGGGTGGGGGAGGGGACCGCCACCCTGGGCTCGCCCAGCAGGAATTAGCTTGTGCACCAAATCATCTGTGACAGCATGGAGCAGGAAACACTGGCTTGTGGGAAGGAAAGCGTTTGAAACCATTTGGTTAAAATGTTCAAATTGCAGCCCTGACTCTGCCCTGGGGAAGGGGGCTAGCTACCTGCTGTTGGTCACAGCTGTGGCTGCAGAAGCCACAAAGGAAACTGGCTAAGGAGCATCCAAGGTGGGAGCAGGGGAGAGAGGGGCCTGGCATGTACCCCTCCCGGCTGCCTCTGCCACTGCGCCCAGCATCTGGATGGAATGGTGTTGAAACCCAGCTGTCATTCATCCAGGTGTCTGCCTGGCAGGCACAGGAATGTGGAAGTGGGGGCTGCAGCTCCAGTCTGAGGAGACATGTGAGGAAGGAAAGGAGCACCCCACTTTCGTCTGGGTCCCAGCCCTGGCATCTACCTCACCCCTTCCTTTGCCCTTAAAATAACCCTGCTGTCTTTCCACAAAGCCAGTTCCTTCCTTTGCCCAACAGCAGACCTTAGCCTTGAGTTCCCAGAAGTTCTGTCTAAAAAAAAAGAAAAAAAGAAAGAAAATAAAACCAGGCTCCCACTAATTCAGAATTCAAACAATCCAAAAGCTAAAACGACCCCAATTTTTCCTATGTTGCACAGTCCTCGTTGAGCTTTATAATTTTGTCCCTGAGACACCCCAGAGTCCTTAAGTGCCTGTGGCCCATCCAAGTAAGACTCATTTATGTTCAGTCTAGTTTGTATTAAATGTGTTTTGTGCTATTCTGATTCCTTTAAAAATGGTAATTCATTCATGAGACATACGATAACTATTAACCAGGCTGCCCCATTCCTGAACCATTTTGCATAATTGAACATGTATTCTATCAGGCTCTTCCTGCTCCCCAGGGGCAGAGAGAGAGAGAGAGAGACCGACCTATACACACCCCCGGGCTCTCACCCAGGCCAGTGGGGAGAACGCAGGTTTCTTCTTGTTTTCTCCTCAGGTCACCGGTCTGGTGACAAGGTGGAGTCCTCAAGAGGCTCTGAGGCCTAAGGTCCCAGGTTCAGATTTACATACTGGCTGTGTGACCTTGGGCAAGCTGCTTGTCTCTTTGAACCAGCTTCCTCATGACGTTTTACGTGGTAAAGAATAAGTACATCCAGCCTGTCTGGGACAGTGTCTCACATACAGGAAATACCCAGCCATCAAATCCTTTCCTCACCACCGTTGGAAAAGCTGAGAATGTGGTTCTTTCTTGGAGAACGCTCTTTCCTCCTGTTTTGGTTTAGAGATACAAGATCTCGGACAGGTTTAGTAAACAAGGGCCTTCCTCAGATCCGTAAATCAGAATGGGAGGCATTGAAATCACAGGATTCCTGTTTATCCTAGCAGAAGCTCTCTAGGATCTGGAAGCAGGGGCCCACTGAGGCAGGGCACTGGTAGGGGTGGAGCCATCTTGGGCTGCATTTTCTCCAGCAGTGCTGAAATTACAGTTCAGAAGCGAAGGTGGGAGGGGCAGGGGAAGGGTGCTCTAAGGCTTTGGAAAAGATAAAAAAGAGAAGGTGACTAGAAGTGGAAGAGAGATCCCATCCATGCTGGACACCATGAGTCTGCTCCATCCAGGGAGAAATGCTTCATACCTTGGTCGGGGAGGGAGTGCAAGGCTCCCAGTGGCCTGATGAAGACTATGGGGTTGGATTGTGGTATCAAGACAGGGATGACTTTGCCACCCTCAAACAGAGGTCTTGCCAGCTCCTACATCCTCAGTCTCCATTCCTTGTGAGTAGATGGTGTCATGGTCAAAGATAGAAATTCTCACCATCCTCAGAAAAATCTGATTAGGAGGCAGGGTTGTGATCTGGGAGTATTCAATGGGGAAAGCCTCTCCTTAGAAGGAACCTTTGGGGAGTAACCTTTACTAAGACAGGTTGTAGTCCTGTAATCACCAGATCTCCAGTCTCCAAGTCAATGCAATCCATACACTGCCTGTAGCAGAATCTTCCAGAGAGGGAGTTGAAAATGCAGAATTCCTGGGTTTCACCCAAGAGCTAGCAAACGAGAACTTCTTGGGGAAAGAACACGGGATCCGCAGCCAATTCTTATGCACGTTCAAGTTCGAGACCCACCGCTCTTCAGCATTGCTTTCTTCAGAGTTGTAGAAAGTTCTCAGAATCAAAGAGATGTCCTTCCTCCTACTACTCTGAGTATCTTCTGGGGAAACCAGGGAATCTCACTTCTATTTCTCAATTTGTGGCTTTGGGGAATGCTGTGACAAGGTTGGGGGTGGGGCTTCCTTTGGACCAAAGGCCTTGGTGCTGAAGGTAAAAGCGCCCCTCCTCTTATCTCGTTTCTCTCTCCCTGCAGCCCCACCAGCTACTGGAAGTCCCTTGCCCCTGACCGTTCAGACGATGAGCACGACCTTCTCGACGGCACCTCCAGGCCCCGATACTCCCACAACTATCTGAGCGACAGTGACACAGAGGCCAAGCAGACAGAGACCAACGCATAGCCCAGGGGAGTGGTGTGGACCCCTCCCACCCACCGCCTCCTGCTGCCACGGGCGCCTGTCTCGTGGGGCACGGGTCTCCCCCATCCGACTGCGGATCTGCATGGGAAACCCCTGACCCTCTTCGGTCTGGGGGCTTCCCAGGCTGTGGGTATCTGACATCTCCACGTGGAAGAGTGGAGGGAAGAGCAATTCTGAAAAGAGAACTTTCTGCTCCTGCCTTGGGCCACCGTGGGTGGCAGGTGGCTTGGCACCACACGGAGCCAGCAGGTTGACCTCCATGTCAGCGCCCCGCTCAGGGACGGTGGACAGATTGCCTACTGGGACATTCTCGGGTTGCTGGGTCCGTGGGGTGGAGTCTGGGGCAGGAAACAGCAATTCCTTCCCCCTTGGCTTGGGGCGAGGGCTTTCTCTTCTCAGTGCCTGCTGTCTATTTACTTTTTTTAATTTAAATACCCAACCTCTCCATCGCAGCTGTATCCCTGAGAGTGGGAGGGGGGCTGCCGCGGCAGCTGGCCCGCCTCCCCACACCGGGAACGACTAGAGGAATCCCAGCTTCATCTTTACTCTTCAGAGAGCAGGCCTTTCTCTGTGCAGCTGGAGAGACTGGTGAGCAGAGCTGGGTCCAGCTTCTTAAGAGTCTGAGTGGGGAGGGACTCTCAGGTGCTTCTGGGTTCAAGCTGAGCAAGCCTACACAGACAGGGGTGTGGACGTACCAGCAGGAACTTCCAGCCCCCACCCCCCTTCGTCTCATCCGTGTGTTATGTGCAATGACCTATTTAAGAGTAAACCCGCTCCACCTACGCCAATTCGGGGCTTATCCAAGCACTGCCTCCCTCCCCCTCAGTCCAGGTTGCCTGGATCACAGGCTCAACTGGAGAGGGAAGGCCTTGGGTGGAGGGCTTGTGACTGAAAAAAACTGAAGATGGAGGCTTTGGTCAGTACTAAGGTGTGTTAGACACAAGTCCTCACCCTGAGACCTGAGCCTGAGTCATTTTTCTTCTTCTAATCGCCCTGCCCACACACACTTATCCCAGACATGACAACCTGGGGACTGACAGTCCCAGCTCCCCCCCACACACAAAGATCATCCCACCAGCACCTCCAGACTTGGGGGCCCAAGGGCAGTGCCTGGCGCCGCTCCCATCTGTCCTCCTCTTCTCTCCTGCAACTGGTGTGTACTCATTGGGCTGTGCTCTCCTCCCCATTTACCTGATGTATGGAAATAAACGTCCTTTTTCTCCTGGCACTGCCAGTTTTCCTTCCTGTTCCTTCAGGCTCAGTAAAGTCTAGGGTCAGCACATGGGAGCAGAGCAAGGCTGCTGCTGAGGACCGGGGGGAGTCACCCTGGCCTCTGACTCGCTGCCATGTCAGACCAGTGCCACTCAGAGAGCTTTGGCAGGTCATCTGGAGCAGGCAGAGGCAGTGGGTGAGAGAACCGGTCAAGAAAGACATAAACCTCCCTTCTGTTTTAAAAGCCCAAGGATTGTAATTCAGGTTGGCAGAGCCGTCCAGGTCTTGTCCTACCCTGGCCTCCACTTGGGAATGTTGAGGTTACTCTGATTGTTAAATCTTGCCAATTACAGAAATCCTGTCTTCCTTTTTAAGGATGCAAACGTTTATTAGATCTTTTTAAAACTTTTTTATTTTTGGCTGTGCTGGGTCTTTGTTGCTATGCTCGGGCTTTCTCTAGTTGTGGCGAGTGGCGGCTAGCTCCTTTCCAGTCGGTGTGCTCAGGCTTCTCATTGCAGTGGCTTCTGTTGTTTCAGAGCATGGGTTCTAGAGCACACAGGCTTAGTTCCCCCACAGCATGTGGAATCATTCCAGACCAGGGATCGAACTGTGTCCCCTGCATTGGCAGGCAGATTCTAACCACTGGACTACCAGGGAGGTTCCAAAGATGACTTTCTGATCAATACTTGGCAGAACTCTCTCTGACCTCCAATCCCATGGGCCATAGGGCAACTTGAATAGGCTGGGTGTGCTGGCTTCTCCACCCTGCTCAATCCCTGCCTGCATGTCCCAATCCACACTTGGTTCTCTTCCTGACAGCTGAAAGACAGCTCATGCAAAAGGACAAGAAACAAATGACCCTCCTCCTTCTCTACCTCTTGTAATATGACCAGTTATAATCCCTGCATGCATATTTACAGCTGGTCAATCAGGCTCTCCTGGTTTGGACAAGTAGGCAAGAAAGGATATCAGACAGGCCTACTGCTGATGTCAGGCATCTAGAAATGGGCAAGAAAGGGAAAGGGGGGAAAAGTCATCCCCAAAATGAATGGGAATGAAGTGTGATGTGGCTCTATCTTGAATGAAAGAAACTGCCCTGAAGGTTGAATACAGAAGGCAGTAGAAGTGAAGTTACTGGGTTGTCTTTTTAACTGCTGACTCTTCATGTTCAGTTCTGTCATTCACATCTTTTACTCCTGCGTTCAGCTAGCTTGGTGCATTTTTTCTTCCAAGGAACTAGTGTGACAAAAGTCGACCTACAGGCAAGATCCCAACTCTGCTCACCTACGCTGACTTGGGCCTCTGATTAATTATTGAGAGAAAGTCCCAGCATCAACCTCTGATAGCCTGGCCTGGGGCAGAGGGATCTGTTCAAGTCAAAAAAATATGTATTATTCATCTGCTCATTCATTCAACAGTCAAATATTTCATCACTGCCTGGCTGTCATCTGGATACTGTTCTAAATGCTGGGGTGGGATGAGGTCCTGCCTGCATGAAGTGGATATTCTAGTAGAGGAGTTAGACACAGAAAATATGTACCACACCTCCTAATATGTACAAGCTTTGGGTGAGGACGATAAAGCAACTGCCCACAATGCAGGAGACCTGGGTTCAATCCCTGAGTCAGGAATATCTCCTGGAGAAGGAAATGGCAGCCCACTTCAGTACTCTTGCCTGGAAAATCCTATGGATGGAGGAGCCTGGTAGACTACAATCCATGGGATTACAAAGAGTCAGACACGAGTGAGCGACTTCACTTTCCTTTTCCTTTTGGGTGAGTAGAAAGGAGTAAAACATAGTGTTTGTCCTCCAGGGACTCATGGATTAGGGCTAGGGCAGACCCCTTTGGAAATAATTACATGAGACAGAAAAGGACAAGTTGTTTTGGGCATGTTATAAGAGAGAGGAGGGTCTGTCACTGAGAGAGGAGGGTCAGGAACTGGGAAGGCTTCTAAAAGGAGCTGGTATTTTGAGCTGGTACTTGAATAAAGGATTGCACTTCCCAAGTGGCACGAGTGGTAAAGAGCCTGCCCACCAATGCAGGGGTTGTAAAAGATGCAGGTTCGATCCCTGGGTCAGGAAGATCCCCTGGAGGAGGGCACAGCACCCCACTCCAGTATTCTTGCCTGGAGAATCCCATGGACACAGGAGCCTGGCAGGCTACAGTCCATAGAGTCGCAAGGAGTTGGACACGACTAAAGCAACTTGGCTCACACGCACTCACGCACTTCTGCAGATAGATATTGCTGTACAGGTGTGCTAGGAAGAAAGAACTTAAGCAAAGGCCCTGAGGCAGGGAATGCTAGGTGGTGATGGGGAACTCCACAGGGTGTCCAGGGAAGCTGGACATCACCTCACATGACCAACACTTTGAGATGCAGCAAAGCATCTTGGCCAGTGTGCTGGGCTCCAGACTAGGAAGGGGGCAGTTCCCTCCACACCAAACTCCCTAGGGGAGCCCCAGGAGCTGCAAGGCCATCAAAGCCCATCTTCATTCGGGATATGCCTTCTAAGCTCTCTAAGCTCCTGCCCCAACCTGTACACTCATGGTCGCCTTGGTCCCTAAGATGTAAGTGATTCCCACAAAACAGACAGCAAATCTGTCCCTGTGCCAGGCTCAAAGCCGCCTCGCTAGATCCTCCTCTGTAATCTCAGACCACCGGGACTGCTCTGACTCCTGGATAAGAGGCATGGGGGTGCCCAAAGCCCTTTGAGGCTCCCCATGGTGCCCAGTCTGTGCGCAGAGAAAACAGCAGCACATGGTGATTCCCCAATCACCTCTTTTTGTCCTGTGTCCTCTTGGCAGACCTCCCCGTTGTCCTTCCCCCAGGCCCCGCCCCCATGCCTGGTGGCACAGACACTTAGCGATTTGCTCCTTAATTGTCCCCCAGCTAGGCTGCGCAGATGCCGCTCTTTAATCTCTCTTGATAAATGAATCGCGCCGCTCCTTTAATCATATGTTCATATCCAAGCCAATTTGAATCAATTTGGCAGGGAGTATGTTGCAAGAGATGCCATGACTGCTGCTTCCTACCCCCACGCCCACCCCCCCAGGGCCCTGGAGCCTACGCATCTGCTGTCCTCCCCCTCAGCAAAGAGCCCAAGAGGCTCGTCGGGGGAAGGACCTCCTACCTGAGTGATGGGGACTTTTCAAAGTCAATCATTCCTTCCTGTCCTCTAAGCAGGCCCACATGGGACAGGAGGAAGATGGATTCCCAAAGGCCTCAGAAGTGGGAGAGACGGGACGAGTCCACAGCCTTCCCTGGTCACTGAACAAAGCACCCCATTATCACCCCTGGGAGAAAGTGCTGCCTTAAATCTAACCTTTATGCTTTCCGTTCCCCTTTCATTTCCTCTGAGCTGGTTCTCAGGGAAGTTGTAACATTTCATCACCTCTTATATAGCAACCTATTCCAGACCAGCCTATGATAATTTGTCCTTGCCTGCTCCTGCCACTGGCTGCCACCCCAATGCCTTTCATCTTTCCCCAGGAAGTCTTCTTTTCTACATCCTCCGGGCTGGTGGGCAGTCCAGGACATGCTTGGTAATATACCAAGTTCTGCTGCATTTGGGGTTACTGCTCTTCTTCACCTACAGAGTGGTGTTCATAGACCTTCACGAAAACAAAACCAGTGCTAAACTGAGCGCTTCTGCCGCCAGCACTGAGACCTTGGAGAAAGGCCTTGACCTCTTGAACCTCAGTTTCTCCATCTGTAACACAAGGTGGAATTACTGGCAAGAAACTTTTGGCTCCTAGGTTCGTACAGAACCCCTCAATGCTGCCAACAGAACCTCACTCCCACCTCTTCATCACCTGCAATGAGGGGCCAGAGGAACCAACAGGTGGCACTAGTGGGGACTCCAGACCCGCGGGCTGGGGGACAGATGTCTTCGCCCAGCGCGAGGGCTGTCTGGGCTTGGTTCCGTCCAGTAACCCAGATGCGCCTCCGCGTCCTCTTCATTTCTTTTCCTTTCTAATGGCGGGTTCTGCGCGTCCAGACCAACCAGCGCCCTCCAGTTCACGGTGAACCTGGGCATATTAGCATATTCATATTTGTACCCTCGCTTCCGGAGCTTGAGACCTCTGGCTCCGCCCCGGTCTGGAGGTTCCCCCGCCCCCTTTCCGGAAGCCACGCCCTTTAAAGGGTCAATGCCCTTGAAGGGTTCCAGAAACCTTAAGGACCAGGTTCCCCCGCTCAGCAACCCGACAGTACCGTTTCCCGCCCTTTTAAGGGCTCCTGGAAATCCTTGGCGTTAACTGAGGCTGATGTAGCCCAGCCTCACCTGTCAGGAGTGTTGCTGAGGATGAGGAGGGCTCAACCAATATAACCATGGTGAGCACTAACTATGCCCCCAGTGGTTAAGCACTTCATAATCGCACTTAACCCTTGTCACAGCTCCGTAAAGTGTCCTTCGCCTGAGGAAACAGGCTCAGGGAGGGTGACGTCTGTCCTAGCAGAGACCTCAGCTTGGCTCCAGCAACTGGCCAGGCGTCCCCGAGCTACTCTGGCCTTGTCAGAGGATAAAGGGAGAAGCGAGAAAACCAAGAATTGCTGTCACGATCCTCCTCTCAAGTAGCTGTGTGCCTGGTATTCACCAAGGCCTGCCCTTAGGAAGGAAGCACTTTCTGACAATTTGGGGAGGTGAGGGAGGGAGTAGGGGTGGGAAAATGTCAACCTCACATTTGTGTTGCTCCTTACAATTCTCAGAGCATCCCCCATGTGTGATCACATTTGTGCTTCAAGAACACGGTGCCAACGATGTTCCACATGGCCTGGAATGCATATTTGAATCTCTAGGCACCTCAATCTAATTTCATTCATTACAGTACAATGGAACAATCCATACCATTCTCTGGGATTCCATCTGGGAGGAGTGATTTTCAGAGCAATAGCCATTTTGGAGTTAACAAGGATGCTAGGTTTATTTAGAAGGGATTTTACAGAGAAATCGAGTCTTCTGTAGCGTAAGCTCCAGTGATGGGTCATATACATGAGGGAGATTCCAAAAAGGATGTGTGCTTCGCAATTGAAGTCAGTGACATAAATCTCCCAGAGGAATACTTAAATGTGCATATAGAATTTGCTTTAGATATCAAAAGCCAGCTATGACAGCTTTAAGGGAAAAAAACGCAAAAAAGATATTAAGTTTTGACACTACCCAGGCAAATTATATTTGAGATGGTTTAAGAGTCAAACAGTTTCCACATTTTAATAAATTTTTATATGTTTTGTGCCACATCTATATGATCTGACTAGATTAGAAAAAGAAGCAAATGGATTTGGGGAAGAGAGGACACTAGGGAATTTGAAAGTGGAGAATTAAAAAAAAAAAATCCTGGTATGGGAATACAGCCAGTAGCTTTAGAAATATTACCTCTTTGAAAGACAGGTCAACAACTGATAACCAGGCAAATATAAAACTGTATGTGATGAAATAAGCCTCTTGACTCATATTTAATCCTGGGGACTGGCATCAGCTGCAGGTTGGCATCCTTGCTTAAGGGCTGCTTCTGGCCCCCACTGTCCTCTGGAGAGCAAGGGGGATTGACCCTAGTGAATGGCAGTGCCCTGGAAGGTTGTGCACTAGAAGCACGGGGCCATGACCTGCCTTTGCATGTCCGGCAGCTCATCTGTGGAGGCTGGTCCTTCCAGTGGACCATATACTGAGCCACTGGGCAGGATTTAATAGCAGAAAAGGAGCTCCTGCTCCCTCAAACTGGCAAAATAAGCCTAGAAAACCAACTCAGTAGTGAGGCACTCTGAAGCTCTGTGAATGGGTTCCTAAGGGAACATGTCCACATGACAAAAGTACATGTGAAAACACAGATAAATATTAGATGAGACTTCTGAAAACTAGAAATAGCTTTATATGGGCACGTGGGATTCTAGATGAAGTCTCTGTGCTTGAAATAAAAGTTTTCATACAATTTCTCTTTTAAGTCAGTACAGATGTGTATGTGTCAGAAACCAAAGAAGGCCCCCAATTAGTCATATTAGTGTGACTCTAAGAGGAGTGTCTTTCCCAGCACTGCATAGATAGAAATAGTAGCTGTGGAGGGTAAACCATGTGGCAAAGCTGCTTAGAAACCGCTTAGCTCCCTTGCTCAGGGAAAGCCATTCTTAAAGCAGCAGGCATCTCTTGGCATGGCTGCGAGTGGAAGCTGGAAGAGGAACAGATTGGAGGGTGGAACTTGAACAGGGTATTTAGGGAAGAGGCGCAGCGAGGGATGGGTGAGAAGAGCCTCCAGACATAGCCTCCCATGCTGCCTGAAGCCCTGCAGGTGACAGGTTTAGACAAGGAGACACGTGTTGATGCAGGGACCAGTGATGCAGTGGGGTGAGGAGAAGCCGAGAATCAAAAAGGTCATTTAGGATATTTGTGTCACAGTTACATATTAAAAAAAAAATCTGTAAGGGTGGACATGACTCAATGGCCAGACTGTGCCTGGTTAATGGATTCCTGCTTCTCATACCTGACTCCATCGAAGAAGGTTTAGCCCCTTAAGGAAAAAGTATTTTCGCTATTTCAGAGTCAAGTGACCGGTGAGTTCTCTGAGAAAAACGAGCAGGTATTGGTTTTAGAAGGGGAGGACTGGGGGGTTCAGACCTCGCAGAAGGTCTGGGATAAGTCTCCTGGGGCTCGGAGGTGATCATCTCCCTCCCTGCCCCCACTCCTTGCTCCCCAGTAAAAATCAGCTACAAATCTCAGCTTGTTGGGAACAGATGGCCTTGGCTGACGAATAAGCCACCGCAGGCTGCTCCACCTGTTCTCGGGCTGGAATAATCAGCTCGAGACAAACATCGGCGCTGAAATAACTCATGGCAGCGGGTGATGCGCAGGCACAGATTCCAAAAATCTCTTAAATAGACCCCCTCCAACTCTCTCCCTTCCCCAGCCCCTAGAGGCCATCAGGGGAAGGTAATGGAGCGGAGAAGAGAGAGAGAGCCCCAAGCTGAGAGCCGTGGTGGAGCCGGTGGTTCCGCCGGTGTAAGTGGGGGCGGGGCGAGGGCGGGGCAGAGGCGAGAACGGGGCGGGGCAGGGGCGGGGCGAGGGCAGGGCGGGGGCGGGGCGAGGGCAGGGCGGGGGCGGGGCGAGGGCAGGGCGGGGGCGGGGCGAGGGCAGGGCAGGGCAGGGCAGGGGCGGGGCAGGGGCCAGGGAAATACCTTGCTCCAAGCCAAGGTAAGTTATTTCCCAAGAGCATATGGAGAACGTGGGAATGGTTGGTCCCTGTCAGGGACAAGTGTGAGGAGAGCCAACCTGTCGGGGAAAGTAGAAAACTGAGAATCTGGGATTCTTGTGAATGTGTTCGTTGAAGAAGTGATATGCAAATGAGGTCAAGCTACCCACGAATCTCTCAGCAGCTCAGACAGCTCCGCCGGCAGCCGCTTGGGGGTGGCTGCCCAGGGGCCCGTACTTCTGCGCACTGGTGTTCAGCCTCCCCTGTGTTCAAGCCTCCCCTCACGTCCTTGATGAAGTCTGCTGGGCTAATGTTGCCTGACAGAGGCAGATGAGCCCGTCGGGAGAGTGACAGCGCTGGGAAGCAATGGTGACGGCTGGTGTGAGGCGGGGAGGGCGGCGGGGTTGCTGGCTGAAACTGGGGTCTAGCTCCTGTGGAGTCAGTCAAGAGAGGGCAAGGATTGAGAGAAAAGAGCTGGGTTGATGGCTTGCTCTGGGTGCCTCAGGCACCCTTTGATCCAGCCTCCTGGCCTGATGCTCAGAGTGTAGAGGGGATCCGAGTCTCCAGAGGTTGTGCTGGCCTGGGGAAAAAGCCAGAGATCTTGGACACCCCAGTGTATCTCTAACTGCCAGATATGGTTCCCCTCAAGTGGTCCCTGTGACTCTGCCTGAAGAATAGGGCTATGGAGAACACAGCTCTTACCTGTCATTTAGGGTCCCACACACATGGTCTCCTTTAAAGCTGGTCATGCCACTGAGGTGGCCCCCATCCTGCTGAGTGCCTGACTCTGGTTCTCACCTTGCTGTATGTTAGAAATGCTCATGGAACTGTTTTTGTTTTGTATATGAAGAGTAAAAAACATAGTATAATGAGCTTTATCTATCAAACGGCTTCAACAGTCATCAACAAGCAATGAATCTTGCTTCATCTAAACCCTTGGATTATTTTAAAGCAGGCCCCAGATATATCATACATTTCCCTCGTGGCTCAGATGGTAAAGAATCTGCTTGCAATGCAGGCATCTCAGGTTCAATCCCTGGGTTGGGAAGATCCCCTGGAGAAGGAAATGGCTACCCACTCCAGTATTCTTGCCTGGAGAATTCCATGGACAGAGGAACCTGGAGGGCTACAGGCCATGAGATAGAAAAGAATCAGACATTACTGAGTGACTAACACTTTCACTTTCCAGATATATCACTTTGTGACTGAGCTCGTGCACACACACACACACACACACACACACCCATGGAAGATATTTGTTTAGTGTCTCTCCCTTAGAGAAAAAGAAAATGACTCCTTAAAATGTAACCACAATACTCTTATCACACCATTAAAAAGTTATCAGTAATTCCTTAGTACCAAATATCCAATCAATATTTACATTTTCCTGATTGTACATTTTACTAATTATATTAGTTTTATATATTATTTATATGTATAATTTATATATAATTATATGTATATATAAAGTTGTTGCTCAGTCACTCAGTTGTGTCTATCTGCGACCACATGAACTGCAGTACACCAGCCTTCCCTGTCCTTCACTATCTCCCAGAGTTTGCTCAAACTCATGTCCATTGAATCAGTGATGCCATCCAACCATCTCCTCCTCTGTCACCCCCTTCTCCTCCTGCCCTCAGTCTTTCCCATCACTAGGGTCTTTTTCAGTGACTCAGTTCTAAGCATCAGGTGGTGAAATTATCGAAGTTTCAGCTTCAGTATCAGTCCTTCCAATGAATATTCAGGGTTGATTTCCTTTAGGATTGACTTGTTTGATCTCCTTGCTGTCCAAGGGACTCTCAAGAATCTTCTCTAGCACCACAATTCGAAAGCATCAATTCTTCAACACTCAGCTTTCTTTATGGTCCAAATCTCACATTCATACGTGACTACTAGAAAAATCAGGATTCAAACAACATTGAGGAGCTTTTTAAGAACTAGACCTGTGCCCAGAGCCTTTTCTCTCAGGGATTCTGATTTAATTGGCCTTGGGTGGGGCCCAAACATCATATTTTTTAAAGCTCTCTTGATGGTTTTAATGTGCAGCCAGGAAACCCCTTACCAGTTTCCTGCCAATTCCTTCTCATCCAGGCTATTAAATGCTTCTCCCACCTCCAGCCAATAGACCAGAGCAGTTGGCATTCACATACCTAACCTGGAGGTGTGTCTTTTCTAGGCTCCTCTTTCCAGGTGGGCTCCAACTCTCAACGGACACGAGAATTCCTTTTCTCTACTGATTCACGTACCATGTAGACCTGTTCCTACCACTTTCTCTCCTAATATGCCTGGTGTCTGTTCTTGCCTTGCAAGCATAGCAGATTTTTGTGTGTGTGTGAAAATAGCAAAATTCCTGCCTCAGGAAAAAGTGAGAACTTCCCTGGGGGCAGTTCTCATTTGGCTGCTCAAGTGGCTCCTTGCTGCATTGGAGCTGAGAGAGAAGCCTGCTGGGGGCTTGGCAGCAGATGTAAGGGAAACTGGGGACTGAGTAGGACTTGAACCCAGCACTTTTGGGGGAGTCTAAGAAACCTTTCTGTCCTGAAGATGTTGGCCCCAGGAGCATTTTAGAGAATTATGCCCACGTCCCTATTCGTAGAGTCTGCCTGCCTCTGCTCACCCACCCTGCCCCTCCACTCTGCACCGCCTTTCAGATTTCTTCCTCCCTCCTGTGTCCCCCTGCTCCATGCCTCACTGACTGTTGGTGAAACAAACCTAGTCTAAAATAATGAGCAATCAACTACCCTGATGCTTGGGGCAGGCTGGGCAGGGGCAGGGGGGAAGGGGTAGGGAGCTGAATCATTTATAAAGCCTAATAAAGATGCAGATGAACACGCTGACTTGGAGCCCCAGAGCTGGGCTTATTCATTATTCAAAGTTATGTAAATGCCACTGGGTCCTGCATGTTAGAATCCTGCCCCTTGTCCTCGCTGCTTCTTCCTGCCTGACAGAACCAGCCCGCCTTCTGCCTCCCCTTTCCCCTCAGGAGCTTACATTCATTTGCCCTGCCCAGAATCCCATTTCAGACTCTACCTGCTTTCTAGCCACAAGTCTTCCTGAGGCTTGTTGGGAGGTCCTGGCCTTCAGGCAAGATTGTGTGTGTGCTCAGTCACTCAGACGTGTCTGACTCTTTGCAACTCCATGGACAATAGCCTGTCAGGCGTTTCTGTCCATGGAATTTTCCAGGCAAGAATACTGGAGTGTGTTGCCATTTCTTGCTCCAGGGGATCTTCCCAACCCAGGGATCGAACCCATGTCTCCTAAGTCTCCTGCGTTGGCAGATGGGTTCTTCACCACTGAGCCCCCTGGGAAGCCCATCAGGTCAGACTGCTGCTGCTGCTGCTGCTAAGTCGCTTCAGTCGTGTCCGACTGTGTGCGACCCCAGAGACAGCAGCCCACCAGGCTCCCCTGTCCCTGGGATTCTCCAGGCAAGAACACTGGACTGGGTTGCCATTTCCTTCTCCAATGCATGAAAGTGAAAAATGAAAGTGAACTCGCTCAGTTGTGTCCGACTCTAGCGACTCCATGGACTGCAGCCTACCAGGCTCCTCGGTCCATGGGATTTTCTAGGCAAAAGTACTGGAGTGGGGTGCCGTTGCCTTCTCCACAGGTAAGACTATACAGGCCCAAATAGATGGACTTCTTATTTATAAAGATTTCCAAGGAAAGAACACCCTAAGAGTGCTTATATACATGTTTTAATATCTCACAAATCTGTTTACTTAGTGATTGGGTGGATTTCCTGAGGTCTAACCTAAATCCCTCTTGCTGCAAGGAAGAGGAAGCCCATCATTGAAATAGAATATCCAATAGCCAAATTCTCTTCACTCACTCTTTTAGAAAAAAAGAAATTATTTAACTGCGCCGGGTTTTAGTTGGTACACGTGGGATCTTCAATCTTTGTTGTGGTATGCAAACTCTTAGTTTCGGCCTGTTGGATCTAGTTCTCTGACCAGGGATTGAACCTGGGCCCCCTGCATGTGAGAACAGAGTCTTAACCACTGGACCACCAGGGAAGTCTTTTAATCACTCTTTTGAGAAGTAAAATGCAAGCATCAAGTCACTCCAGCCTATTGTCCCTGCATTAACTCATCCTTGTTGCCTCCTCTTACCTTTCTATTTTTGTTTGTTGTTTAGTTAAGGCGTCCTGCACAGGGTGCTACTGGAGGTTGGGTGATGCCGTGTCTTGTATTCAAGTGGCTTCTTTTGTGTGAGTTCTCAGTATTTGATACTCCCTAGGGTTAGTTCTCCGGAGAAGGCAATGGCACCCCACTCCAGTACTCTTGCCTGGAAAATCCCATGGACAGAGGAGCCTGGTAGGCTGCAGTCCATAGGGTCGCTAGGAGTCGGACACGACTGAGCGACTTCACTTTCACTTTTCACTTTCATGCATTGGAGAAGGAAATGGCAACCCACTCCAGTGTTCTTACCAGGAGAATCCCAGGGACAGGGGAGCCTGGTGGGCTGCCATCTCTGGGGTCGCACAGAGTCGGACACGACTGAAGCGACTTAGCAGCAGCAGCAGCAGGGTTAGTTCTCTGGTAGTCTAGGGTCTTGGAGGCAGTGCTCCCACTCCAAAGGCTCAGGGCTTGATCTCGAGTTTTGCGTGGTTCTATATATTCTTTTTCACTGTTGAGGCACTCCTGTCCACTCTCAGCTGGTCTTCTGCATGCACTTCTGTGTCTGAAGGTGTATTCCTGATGTATCCATGGCGAGAGAGGCACTCCATGTCCACCTACTCCTCCACCATTTTGTTCTCCTGCTTACCTTTCTAAACAGGTGACCCTCATTCCGAATTAGAACCACACTCCTTAAGACCTAAACCTGTCGTGGTTTAAAACCCAACCAAACTCCGATTAGGTTTTCACTTGTATCAACTACACCACATACCTTCTCTTTTCCACATTGGCACTACTAATTTGTGCCACACAGTTGCCTAGGTCTCAGGACTCAGATTACTTTCCCCTGACTCTCCTCTGTTCCAGTCTTTCCTTTTTCCCCCATCACCTCCTCATTTTTCAGATGGTGAGGCTGAGAGATGAAGAATTGGGTCAGAGTCGCAATGGCATCGATTGCCTGTGCTTTCCCTTCTTTTCTGGACTGCCTCTCCTCCCTCCCCACCCCCAATCTATTTTTAGCCTGCCTCTGTTTGCCTTAGTCTGGTTGGCAACCATGCCGGCCTCTTTCTCTTTGCTGCCCTTATCTCTCCCCTGCAGCTCATGTGGACCCCAGTTGCCCTTCCAGAGGTCTCTTCCTGCCTGCCCAATTTATTTTGATTTTCTCCCATCTTGAAGATAGGCAGGGTTTCTGCCTGAAAGTGGATGCCTGGCCACGGTCAAGCAGAAGGGAGGCAGGGAGATAATGCTGGCAGGTCTGCTTGGCAAATCCTTCAGTGTTACTAAAACCCTCAAGTTGGTCCTCTGAGCCCATTTGCAAGGGCTAGTCCTCTACTCCATAGCCATAGACTCTGTTCCCTGCACCCTCTCCTCCCCTCTGTGACCCCAGCCCACCCGCCATGAGAGATGCTCAGTTCCTCCCACTTGGGCTGTGTGCACATCCCTGCAGGTCCTCGCCTGCCTCCCTGGCCTGCATGTTACCAGCCTCCTCTTATCCAATTCCTGCTTCTCTCCACTCTGCCCTGACCTCACCCCTCCCATACATACCCGCATGCCCCTGCCCCCGCCCCGCCTGCACTCTGTTTCTAGGACACCCTGGCTCATTTGTAAAGGGCCTTTGCCAGCTCAGGCAGGGCTTGTCAGCGTCCCCCACTTGTCCTTTCTCAGCCTCCTCTAGACACTGGTCCCCTCCTTTTGCTGTCACCAGCAAGCTGAATAAGACTGGATATTTTGGAAGGGGAGCTGCAGCAGCTGGCTGGGGGAGGAAGGTGGCCCTGAGAGAAGCAGAGGCAGAGGGAGTGGAGGGCAGCCGTGGAACAAGAAGGAGAGAGCGAGCCCCAGAATCCTTTCTCCCCAACTTTGCTGGCTGGGGAGCTGGCAGGATCTTCCCCTGATCCCTGTCTGTACCTCATTTCTGTCTTAGTAATAACACAATACCTTGCTTTACAATTCACCATGTGCTCTTACAGACATCCTGGTATCTGCCTGGCGCACTGCCTCTCCTCCAAGTCTGCTCGATGAGTCTCACCCTGACCACCATCCAAAAGGGCAACCCTTCCCCCAGCATTCTCTGTCTTCCCCACTCTGCTCTGTTTTTCCCCCAACACACTTGTCACCATCTAATGTACAATACAATTTATTTATGTGTATTATTTACATGGGCTTCCCAGGAGGCTCAGTGGTAAAAGAATCCGCCTGCCAATGCTGGAGATGTAAGAGACGTGGGTTCGATCCCTGGGTGGGGAAGATCCCCTAGAGAAGGAAATGGCAACCCACTCCCATGCTTGCCTAGAACATTCAATGGACAGAAGGGCCTGGAGGGTGGAGTCCATGGAGTCGCAAAGAGTTGCACATGACTGAGCGCGAGCACAAGCATGAAAGCATCAGCTACATGTCTGCTCCTCACTGGGCTGTAAACACCACAAGAGTAAGATTGCCATAGATTGTTTTATTCATAGATACATCCACCATGCCTAGCACAGTGCCTAGCACAGAACAGAAGCCACAAATATTTGTGTGTTGAATGAATGACCTTATTGGATCCTCACACACTCCTTTAGAGTTGGTCAGTATTATTATCCCCTTTTTAAAAATTTTTATTTATTATCTTATTTTTGGTTGTGCTGGGTCTTCATTGCTGTGTGAACGAAGTTGTGGTGAGTGGGGGCTACTCTTTGTTGTGGTGCATGGAGTTCTCATCCAGTGGTTTCTCTTGTTGCAGAGCACATGTTCTTGGCACACAGGCTTCAGTGGTTGCAGCGTGGGGGTTCTAGAGCATGGGCTTAGTTGCCTCCATGTCATGCGGAATCTTCCTGGACCAGGGATCAAGCCCTTGCCCCTGCATTGGCAGGTAGATTCTTATCCACAGGACCCCCAGGGAAGTCCCCCACTTTTTAAAATTGTGGTAAAATATACATAACATACAATATACTATCTTAACCATTTTAAAAAAGTCTTTATTTGGCTGCATCAGGTCTTAGTTGCAGCATGCAGAATCTTTTAGTTGCCGCATGCAAACTCTTAGTTGCGGCAAGCAGTATCTAGTTCCCTAACCAAGGATCGAACCCAGGCCCCCTGCACTGGGGAGCTTGGAGTCTTAGCCACTGGACCACTAGGGAAGTCCCCCATCTCAACCATGTTAGTGTCCAGTTGAGTGGCATTTAAATACGCTCACAGTCTTATACAAACATCACCATCATCCGTCTCCAGAACTTTTTCATCTTCCCAAACTGAAGCTCTGTGCCCATTAAACAATAACTCCTTAGTCCTCTCTCTGCTGCTGCTGCTGCTACTAAGTCGCTTCCATAGACGGCAGCCCACTAGGCTTCTCTGTCCCTGGGATTCTCCAGGCAAGAACATTGGAGTGGGTTGCCATTTCCTTCTCCAATGCATGAAAGTGAAAAGTGAAAGTGAAGTCGCTCAGTCGTGCCTGACTCTTAGCGAACCCATGGACTGCAGCCCACCAGGCTCCTTCATCCATGGGATTTTCCAGGCAAGAGTACTGGAGTGGGGTGCCATTGCCTTCTCCATTCCTCTCTCTAGCCCCTGGCAACCACCATTCCACCTTCTGTTTCTGTTAATTTGACTACTCTAAGTAGCTCACAAGTTTCCCAAGAGGTACTAGTGGTAAGGAACCCACCTGCCAATGCAGGAGACACGAGAGACTCGGGTTTGATCTCTGGATTAAGAAGATCCCCTAAAGGAGGGCATGGCAACCCACTCCAGTATTCTTGCATGGACAATCCCATGGACAGTGGAGCCTGGCGGGCTACAGTCCATAGGGTCACAGAGTCAGACATGACTGAAGCAACTGAGCACACAACACACACACACACACACATGTAGCTCACACAAATGGAAACACACACTACTTGTCCTTTTATGTCTGGATGATTTTATTCAGCATTATGTCTTCAAGATTGATCCATGAGATTTAATATTCCCATTTTACAGATATGATTATCCTCCCCCGCCCCTTTACAGAGGCTGTGGCTCAGGGAACCAAATGAGAGCACCCAAAATGCAGAGTTGGAATGATGTTTCATTCCAACTGGCTAGCTTTTATAATTCCCAGGAGAAATCAGCATTAATCCATGTGCCTAGGCCTATGCGGCAATTGAAGACTAATTTCCTCTGTGTTGTTTTTCCTTTGAGAATATTTTTACTCTTTTTCTCATTTCCCACTCCTCCCCCCTCAGGGATTCCTCTAAACATTTCCAGCCCACCCAGTCCCAGTTTTTTTTTTTTTTTTTTCTCCCCAGAGCTCATTAACTCCTATTCTTTTGGGTCCAAGGGGCCCCTGTCTGGAGATGCTCCTGCTTGGGTTTCATCTGAATGCGCTCAGCCTTGCTTGAGTCTCTGTTTACACCTCTCACCCCTCCGCCCACCCTGGGGCAGTTATGAGCCTGTTTCCTTCCAAAGCAATTAGTGCAAGGAGGCCAGCCGACTCGGTGTTAATGCTGTTTCATTAAGTGGGAGCAATCCTAATGATAATAAAATGGCACATTTAACATTCAAACATTGAACAGGGTTTCTGAGCGAGTGTGTCTCTCTCTTCCTTTCTGGTAGAACAGCTCCATCTTCATAAAGACCTGACAATACACCTTAATGAGAGACTGGGGAGCCGAGCGTCTTTATGAGAGGAGAGAGCCAGACAAAGAATCCAGAGAAAGAGGGTGTGGTGCGTTGAGGGGATAAAGACCCTAAGGAGTCCTGGGGTAATGGATTCTGTGGTGCTAATTCAGACAATTAAATTCTGTAAGAAATAAGGTCACATGGAAAATAAAGCCCGCCACAGGCTTTCATGCAAGGCAGTCATTTACTTATCTGTTTGTTCAACACTTTTTTTTTTTTCAACAAACATTTGCTGTGCACCCACGACGAGCCACATTTTGTGGGGGTTCGTGATAGAGGATGGCTCTAGTTTTATGAAAAGGAGCTCCACGGGCATGAATGGTCTACAGACTATCTTGTTTACCCTCCCCTAGGCAACTTTCATCAGATCTATCCAAAATTCAACAAATGCCCCCGTGAAGAGAATTTTAATAGCTGTTTTGGTCTCCTGAGCCGGTCCTTATGCCCCTTCCTTACTGAGACATCCACCTCCAAGGTCCTTGGCACTCTGTGATTGTAGAATATCTGATTGAACTGAAGCAAAAAAGTGGTGTGTGATTGGGGAGTTGGCCAGAGAAAGAAGGTACGTTCAATCAGCCGGTGTTTATGGGGGACTGAAGAGAGTCACGAGGAAAGGATAGCCTCCCACAGCCTTTTTCTTCCTCTTACATGTCTTTCCCAGCTTTATTTCCAACTCCTGGGCACAGAAGGGGAGCTGCTGGCCAGGGGGTCAAAGGTGGGCTTTGCCCAGGCTGGGAAAGCGGCTGATTCGAAAAGGTGTCAAGTCATAGGATGGCGTTAATTTCATGCTTAATTCGTACAGGATCTTCCCCACGACAGGGGACAACTTGAACCCATGCCCTAGGGAAAGGAGAACAGGTGGTCAGGCATCCTCATAGACAGGGGCTGGGCTCCCTGGAAGTCCCCTACACAGTCCCCAGACAGGGTTAACCTTCCCACCGGTCGCACCCCAAAGGCAGAAGTTGCCTCCCACCATGAGCACCCCTTATTCTCTGATAGCCCCGTTCAGCCCCCTTATACACGCACAATCTGGACTTTGGCCCTCCTCTATCAGCTTAAAGCATGAAAAACACCATTCTGTCTTGCACCGAGGTCAGCTTTAAGGCACCCCATCTTCCCTCGCTCAGGCTCACCAGAGAATCCAGCACCAATGACAATGTTGTCGTACTTTGGGTGTCTATCAAGAACGAAGTGCCCATCGGGGGTGTTCTAGAAAGAAACAATCACACCTGTGTCCTTTGAGGATAGAGGGAGGAAGAAGAGCTGCAGGCTCAGAAGGGAGGAGACTCGGCTGGATTTCTTTCCAGAAAGAATGGGAACAGGACACAGGCGTGCTTTCTGCATGCCAGTGCCCTGGGGTACGCAGGTCTTGATCATTTGTCCATCTGTCTCTTCTCGTACAGAGCTATGAACACAGTAGGTGCTCAGTTAATGTGTGTAAACTAACTTCAGCCAAGACGCCTCGGGCCCTGGTGACATCTGTCTCTTCTCTTTGTCCCCAAGGCCTGCTCAACTAGAACATCTTGCCAAAAACTCTTTTAGAGTTCTTCTGGGAAACACAGTGAAGGACTGCCAGACGTAAGCCTAGTTTCCTAATGAAAAGGAATATGAATAACCTCTAATGGGCCCTCTCGGGTGGAGGCGAGACGACCCTCAGAAATAAGCTCATTTGTTTCAAGTCACATTCTATGTCAGGGGTCAGGCCGAGTCTGGCCCAAGCTGCGCAAGGCCGGTCTGCGCCATCACCCTGCTCCCAGGGCCGCGGGAGGGCCTGGCCCGGCTGCCCACACACTTACCGTGTACATGCAATGCTCCATCACAGCAGGCTCGGGCTGCAGGTCAGGTAAGTGATCTCTGACAAAACCGCTCAGGATGTGGACATCTTGGATGTCTGAGAAAGCTGCTGGGCAGTCCCGCTCCTCGGGATCTGCATTGTTGCCGTGGTGATAGCAGACCTGGCTCCCAATCAAAGCGGTTTGAGCTGGGAGGCCCCGGCTTCCTGCACACCACCCCCAGCCCGGCAGGAGATGGGGGGGCCAGGTTGTACACCGGAGGCACCCCAGCCATCACCCCAGCCTTCCGCACTCCTGTCAGATGCTTTTTGTTGCCATACAAGGTTGCCTAGCCCTCCGTTCCCCTGCTAACCCTCTGTTTGCAAAGGAAGGGCTCCTTTTGCTGGGCCCCAGGACAGCTGGGAGTCTCGTGCGGCACATACTGAATGGTGAAGTTGGTTCCTGCTGCTGCTCACTGGGGTCTGAGGGAGCTCATTGAGAGGGAAGTTAGGGTAGCCGCCCCAAATCTGCATGGGACCCTGTTAGCCTTCTCTGGGCCTCTCCCCTCACCTTCATCAGCCCTGGGTACTCTCTGGAGGGCAGCCCGTAGATGTGGTGAGGAGCCAGGCTGAGGCCCAGGCCCATGAAACACGGAAAGGCCTGGGACACACTGTAGCTTCCAGGAACCTTCTCTTGCCAGTAACACACGTTGATCCGCAGGGTCTTGGAGCAGGAAGAGAAAGTGGGAAATGAAAAGGAGAGCATTCTGGGGTCCTCCAGATGCCCCGCTCAACTCACCCATCTTTGTTGCACTCAGTTCTCGTGTCATTTACATGTGATATTATGTTGTGTGCGTGTGTGCTAAGTTGTTTCAGTCGTGTCCGATTCTGCGACCCCATGGACCATAGCCCCCCAGGATTCTCTGTCCATGGGATTCTCCAGGCAAGAATATTGGAGTGGGTTGCCATTTCCTTCCCTAGGGAATCTTTCCAACCCAGGGATCAAACCTGCATCTCCTGAGTCTTCTGCATTGGTAGGCTGATTCTTTACCACTGCACCACCTGGGAAGTCCCAAGGCCTTTATATATATCATTTAATTTAATTCTCCAACAGCCCTAGTCCCCATTTTACAGGCTATACAATTGAGGTTCAGTGAGGTGAATGAACTTGCCCAAAGTCATCCACTAACACATGGCAGGTGGCAGATTCAAGCTCAAGTCCCTCTAGGTCCAACTTTTCTTAAGCACAACCTCCCAGGCTTCCAGGTCCCTTTACCTGGAGAGGTAGCTCAGCTCCCAAGGGACGGAGGAGCCGGTTGGTCCAAGGACCTGCCGTGATGATCAAGCTCTTGGCTTGGTAGCTCCTGGAGGTAGTTTTCACCATGACTGGTAGCCCTGATTTTATCTCCACTACCTTCTCTCCATCATGCACTATGCCACCTAGCTGTCGAATTGCATCCTGAAAGGGCAGAACAGGGAAGGAAGAATCAGTTTTATATGTGGTTCACCCTGGTGGACAAAGAATCCTTCACTGAGGGCAGAAAAGAGAGGGCAGACTCTAGACCTCCTCACCCATATTGTCCAGGCCTAATAGGATATCTAAAATCGCCCTGCCCCCATAGTCAAGACTAGAAGCAGCAGGGCAAAGGCGCTCATCCGGCCGGAGGTCAGGGGATGGCTGATGGGGACCCAGGATGCCCAGAGCAGGAGCTGTGTGGCCCCTAACGATGCACCATGTCACCTGGAGGGCTCTGAGTGCCTTGTCGGCATAGAGAACTCCTCCGGACACCTCCAAGAGCCCCACTTCTCCCCTGGCCAACCGAATATTGGGGAAACGTTGCTTCAGTTCCTCAGATGAAAGACACTGGTGCTCCACTCCCTGCCTCGACAAAGTAGCCTGGATTATCTTTAATTCTGGGTTCTCCTTCATTCCCAGCAGCAGTAGTCCAGTCTGCCTGTTAAAAAGAAAAAAAGAGCCCTACGTGAGAGTTTGTGCCTGGGCCCTTCCTTCTCTGTCATTCTTCAGCAAGGGTCCGGGGCCAGGCATCTGGGAAGTCCTGGCCTCACATTCAGAAAGCAGGCAGAGACATCTCTGTTCCGTTGGGAGAGTCCCAGTGTTGAGCTGGTGTCCAGCCCGTCCCTCAGTCTGCCCTTGGCTGTCACTGTTGGTTTGCTTGTCCCTCCATCTTCCCTCCTCAGGATCCACCCTGCCCTTGAGGATAGAGATCCTAAGTCCTCTTTTACTGTCACACCTAGAAGGTGGTAAAGGTTGAATGAATGTGATAAGATTTCTTCCCCTCCCTCCAGTTCCCTGACCCTACTCACTGTTTTGATCTCTGTTCTTCAGAGATCAAGGGGACAACAGAGGATGAGATGGTTGGATGGCATCACCGACTCAATGGACTTGAGTTTGAGCAAGCTCTGGGAGATGGTGAAGGACAGGGAAGCCTGGTGTGCTGCAGTCCATGGGGTCTCAAAGAGTTGGACACAATTGAGCAACTGAACAACAACGACTTTATCTCTTTTCCCTTCCCCAACCCCTTGCTGTTTCTTTTCACTGTCCCTTTTCCGTGGTGTATCATGGTTTATCCCTTCCTGTGTGTCTATCTCTTGGTTCCTTCTCAGGCTGCTTGTTTTGTGGAAAGGGTCCTAAGTTGGGGGTTTTGGCTCTAGGTCCAGTCCTGGCATCCTCTCTGTGACCTTGCTCTGATTGCTCGCTGAGCCAACCCCCAGATTCCTCCTCTGTAATGCATGGCTGTTGGACTCTCAGAGGTTTCACATCAGAGAGGGTGTAGAAGTGGCCTGGATCTTTTTTTTTTTTTTTTGCTTGTCATAATACCTGGGGGTTGCCACTCACATTTGGTGGGCAGGGGCCAGGGATATTAAACCTGGAAAGTTCAGGAAAATCCCACCCAAATGCCAACAGTGCCCTCATGCAGAAACCCCAGTAGACAGCCTCTTAGGGCTCCAGGAATTAATTCAGTGATTCGGTGATTGTGTTTCTCCCTGTACATCCCTGTATGCTTCTTACTCTGAGTGAAAGCCGTTTCTGTTTAATGCTTTCCACCTCTCTGTCACCAGAGATCAGAGCTGCCTTTTTGTGGAAACTGATAAAAACAATAGAAGGGTCACTTTGGCCCTTGGGACCACTCCTGTAGTCCCTGTCGGTTCCAGCAGCCACAGTGACAAGCATCAGCCTGACACATCCCCCAGGTACTGTATATAAAGCTCGTAATAGCCTATAATGGAGTCTCATGGATATTACATGCTTCCAAATCCCACATTATCTGGTTGGGGGGATTAAAGAGAAGATTGGGAGGGGGTAGGGACACAGCGGGCCCTGGGGCCGGTGTCAGTACACAGAGCCTCGCAGTGTGCCCAATCCATTTGCCATGGCCCCCGCCTACTCAGCATCCACCACTGATGAGAAAGCACTGAGCGCCTCTGCCTCTTCAAAGCTCAGCAGAGGGAAGATGCTGTAGAAATCCCCACCTGTCAGCAGACAGTCCTTTTCCTGTGGCCCCAGAAGGACTTCAGATTGGGTTTCAGGTAATGAAAACTCGCCTAGTAAACTCCTTGGTCAACAAGAAAAAGAAGCCACCCAAGCACACATTCTTGAGCCCTTTGTACCCCATGAAGCTGTGGCTGGCTACAATTCTGCTCAAGTCCTGGCTTCATTCTCACCTGAGCAGTCATAATATCAGATCCCTGACCCGGAAATTCCCGAGCAGCATATTTTAACCTCTGCCTGCAACGTACCAGCCTTGGTCTCTTGTATATTCTGAGATTTACTTTCCCTTCATTTTACCCTCCTTTTCTTCCTCCCTTCTTGCCTTCCTTTCTTTTTTCCTTCCTTCCTTCCTTGAAATAAGAACTCCTCTTACAGGAATGTACTGCATGGAGGAAATGAACTCATGCCAAGGCAATGGGCAAATCTGTCAAATTATGAAATACTGAGTGATGTTCTAATTCCCAAGCCGTCCTGTGGTGGCTGAAGCGGGAGCACCCCATCCCTAGGAGTAATCAGCGAGCTGATTCTGCCGGTGAATGTAATTGTGCCGATTGTAATCATTTTGCTCCAGCTCTCTGCCCCTGTGGCATTTATTTCTTAGCCCAGATATTGATCTAACAGTGGGAAATTTTCCGTCTGAATTTGTGGTGCCGGACCCTCCCCTAGTCCGAAGATGCGTTTGGGAAATTCTCATTTTCCGTGGATCACAGCTGAGCTATTTGGCCCGAGGGAAACCATGCACTGCTGGAGAAATGCCTTGGATTGGAGAAAGATTTTTTGACCATTATGAGCAAATCGGAAATAAATGTAAAACACTGCCTGGAAATGCAAAGGCCTGTCATTATGGGAGATAGGTGAGAGTCTCCTGTGGGAAATGTTTAGAGAATTGGAAATCAGTCAATCAAAACCGGGATTGGAGAACGGGCTTTTTCTCCCCCAGTATGAAGATAGATGACTTCCACGGGCAGATTGAAAATCATTTAAGTGCTTATTTTCTTAATGGCTTTTCCTAGATCCCAATAAACAGTCTGCTCATTCTGCATCAATTTCTCACCCCCATGCTCTGGACATCCCCTTTTCTCTTTTTCTGCTCAGACCCTGGCTACCAAGTTTGGGGAGGAAGAGGGTGAGAAGGGACAAAGATCTCACAGGCCCCCCCCCCCCCCAAAAAAAAAGAAAGACCAGGAAATGAGTAGTCAGGGAGTAGTCAGGGCTGGTCTAGAAAGACAGCACCTTGAAGTGAGGCTGGGTGCCAGGGAACTCTGAAAACAGTTCAGCTCCGAAGTCACAGGACACCATCAACTGAGTGCTGAGAATTTGGTGCTAAACTGTGCCTTCCTCCCAACCCTAGCTGGATCCAGTGCTATGAAGAGATTCCTCCCAGCAGCCTGTTGACTTCTGTGTGTGTATGTGGGTGTGTGTGTTAGTTGCTCAATCATGTCCAACTCTTTGCAACTCCATGGACTGTGACCTGCCAGGATCTGCCCATGGAATTCTGCAGGGAAGAATACTGGAGTGGGTAGCCATTCCCTTCTCCAGGGGATCTTCCTGACCCAGGGATCAAACCTGAGTCTCTCGCATTGCAGGCAGATTCTTTACTGTTTGAGCCACCAGCGAAGCCCTTGACTTCTCTGTGGCCCTATTAAAGCCTTAGACGTGATAGAGGGAGTTGGTGATGAGGGATTTTTACCAGTTACTACAATAGGACAGGAGGCAGGATGGAGCTGGGAGGAATTGGGAGGGGCAGACAGCTCTCCGTGCATCTGCCATCTCCCATTCCAAGCTCCAGCTTCCCCCTCTCTGGGTGAGAAGTGCCAGGCAAGCCAGCTCTGAGAGTCACCTTGGGAAAGCAACTCCGATAGGACTTGGTAATGGCTGCTGTCTTTGTTGGTTTTCGAGGAGCTCCTGGTGTTTCATCTTCAGCTCAGTGGGCCGAGGTGGAATTGGTTAACAAAGACTGCTCCAGGGAGGGGATGTGGCTGACAAGCCAGACACTTCTCAGACACAGGAAGCAGCAGCTGCGGAGGGGGCCACCAGGTTCTACCAGCAGCTGTACTGCCTACGGCTGTGATCTTGTCTGATATTGTCAGCTAAGCAGGGGCAGCCGGGGTCAGGAGCTAGATAGTAGGACTCAAAGGGAGAAGGTGGGGGCAGGAAAGAGATGGGCCACAGAGCTGGGATTTGCTCTGGGTATCAGCATCCTGGCTGTACACATCACAAAAGACTCAGACCTTGTGATCTGACACATGTGTCATTGTCTGTTCCCGGAATATATGCAAATATCCAGAGCCCACCTATATTCAGTATGCCACTGTCACTGGAAGTGGCAGAGCAGAATGAAAAGAATTGGACAACCACCTTAACTCTCAATTCTTGAAGGCTTTTTTAAAAAAATCATCATCAAATATCAAATATCAAAATCATCATCAAATATTAAGTCAATATATTTGTATCTATCAGTTCAATTATGATATTGTGCTGGTTCTTCCAGAAGAACTTAGGAGAATAAGAACCACACGGCTGATGAATCATTTAGAAAATCAGAATTAGGAACAAAAGCTCAAGGAATTGGAATGGGAAGTATCTGTTCTGTGGCTCCGAGTAAAAGAACTAAATAAACTTGTGTGCCTGAGTAAATTAGGTTGGCCATAAGGAAAGAATTGTTAATAATAACAACACAATAATAAAACCTAGCACTATACAGAACTTTAAAGATTTTTCAAAGAACATTCACTTCACTCTTCATTTTCTGTAAGTGGGGCTTCAAAGCATAGGGAGAGTCTTTTTTGGGGGGAAAGCAGAGAGAAAGTCTTTTAAGATGGGCTAGGATATGTCCAGGGCCTCACACGTGGCTCACTGGTACAGAATATGCCTGCCAATGCAGGAGACCCAGGTTCGATCCCTGGGTCAGAAGATCCCCTGGAGAAGGAAATGGCAACCTACTTCAATACTCTTGCCTGGGAAATCCCATGGACAGAGGAGCCTGATGGGCTACAGTCCATGGGGTCAGAAAGAGTCAGACACGACTGAGGCATGAGCACATGTACACACATATAGCAATCTTTGACCTGGGATAATTTAGGCATAAACTTGTATGGAGGCAAGAGATGGACAAGGTAACCAGTCTGTGGTATTTCCTAAATCAATCAATCAATTCAGTCGCTCAGTCATGTCTGACTCTTTGTGACCCCATGGACTGCAGCACAACAGGCTTCCTTTCAACTCCCTGAGCTTCCTCAAACTCTTATCCTTTGAGTTGGTGATGCCATCCAACAGCCTCATCCTCTGTCATCCCCTAAATCAGGAGCCAGCAAGATATGACCCAGGGGCTATATCAGGTCTGCCACCTGTTTTTGCCTATTCCACAGCCGAGATGGTTTTCATGTTTTTAAATGGTTGATGAAAAGCAAAAGAATATTTCATGAGATGAAAATTATGTAAAGTTTCAGTATCCATAAATAAAGTTTTATTGGAACCTAGCCGTGGTCATTTGTTTTCATATTATGGTGGCTCAGATGGTAGAGAATCAGCCTGAAGTGCAGGAGACCCAGGTTCAATCCTGGATCAGGAAGATCCCCTGGAGAAGGGAATGGCAACCCACTCCGGTATTCTTGCCTGGAGAATTCCATGGACAGAGGAGCCTGGCAGACTATGTGGGGTCACAGAGTCGGACAGCTCTTAGCGACTTTCACTTTAACTTTATTCGTGGCTGTTTTCACAATGGCAGAGTTGAGTAACTGGCAGAATTGAATCGCTGCAAAAGAGACCATATGGCCGGCAATGCCTGCAAAACTTACTATATGGCCATTCACAGAAAGTTTGCCAAACTCTGCTCTAGACTAAACGTTGAGTAATTCTATGAACTGCACTACTGGTTAAGATCTTGACTGGTCAGTAGCAACCCTCTCATAAGTTTGTGGGGAGAATTAAATGAGTTAACATGGATCAAGTACTTTTAGAACAGCCTTAGTTTCCTTTTTATTTTTTTCTGGCTGAACAGCATACAAGATCTTCCCTGACGAGGGATCAAACCTGTGTCCCCTGCATTGGGAACGCACAGAGTCTTAGCCATTGGACCCCCAGGGAAGTCCCAGCTTCTTATCATAAGCACTAAAACATGCAGTGATGATGATGATGATGGTGATTTGTCAGGTACCATTCTAAACCCTTTACATACTTATCCTCACAACAGAACTAGGAAATAGATATTATTACCTCTATTTTGCTGATGAGAAAACTGAGTCTCACAGGGGTTAGACAGCTTGCTCCAAACCACACAGTTAAATATGTCAGAGTGAGCTGATATCTAGAGCCAGGCCTGCCTTATTCCAAACCTCTTCCAAATTCCTGCCTTCCTGCCAAAGAGGATTGTGAGATCATGAGTCTCCTATCCAAGGGTCCCTTTCCCTCTCTCCAGTAGCCTTCCCCTTGATGTCCATGCTTCCTGCATCCCATCTGCCTCCTCCTGCATTTCTTCCCCTCCTTGCTCAATGGAGATAGATCGCAGCTGACCCAGAATAATTGGAAGGAAATGCCATATATTCAAAGGTGCTAGGCATAGTGCCAAGTATTTCATAAGAGTCTCGTTTAATCCTCACAAAGCCCTAGAAGAGAAAATGAGGTGAAGAGAGGTACAGAAACTTTTCCAAGGTCACACAGCTGGTCAGAGGTAGAGCACAAAGTCAAATTCAAGCCTGTCTGACTCCAGAGTTGTCTCCCCTCTGAAAGATTCCACTTTCCAAACATCTCTCAGTTGCCTCCTTGTCTTCTGGGATGAAGTGTGCCCTCTAAGACCTCGGCAGGTCTTTCAGCACAAGATACTCAGCAGTATTCACAGATGGCTGACAGAGAGGGGGGTCCCTTTGCCAGGCCACCCCTCAGCAAGACATGCTCCTTTATTTGGGTGCTGGGTGCATTAGCTGCCTCTGGAATCAATCTGTAATTAGCTGCCCTAGCTGTATTTGCATAATGGATTTCACTTTGTTCTTAAGTTAATGGTGTTTTTGCAACAGAACAGTAACCTCTTGGTTCCTGGCCATTAAAATAACTGCCACCCTGTAGGGTAGAGCAGTGGTTCTGTAGGAAGTTCAGTTAAGAGCCTTAGAGAAGGTGGGAGGATGATACGACGGGTGGTAAAACTTCTCTTTGCCTCCTGGGTTGTCGCCTTCTTCCCCATGAGTATTTGAAAGGTCGTGGATGGGGGACGGATCTTAAGGGTCAGAAAAGACATGGGAGCAACAGGCTCCTATGGAAATAGCTGTAGGCTCCCTCCATGGCAAGCAGTGCAGCCTGAGGAGCTTCGCCATTTGTTCCCATGGGAGGAGGTATGCAGAGAAAAATGAAATGGATTTATATGGTTTGTTCTAGGGGTGAGGACCCAGTATGAAAAGTTGTGATACTAGTAGGAACATAAAGAATCAAGCAGAGGGACTTCCTCTGCTTGGTCCAATGGTTGAGAATCCACCTTGCAATCCCGGAGTCATGAGTTTGATCCCTGGTTGAGGAACTAAGATCCTACATGCCAGGGAGCAACTAAATCCATGCACCAAAACTACTGAGCCTGCGTGCCTCAACTAGAGAGTCCACGTGCCGCAAAGAACAACACAAGATCCCATATGATGCAACTAAGACCCAACACAGCTGAATAAATAATTATTTTTTTTAATTAAAAATAATCAAGCAGAATTCTCCTCCTCTATTTCAATCCCTGCCCCGACAGGGTTTCTGTCAGCTCCCACTGTCTTTCCAACAGCTTTCCCCAAACAACCTCTGCAAGCCTTGGACACATGGTCTGAACCCAGCCCTGGAACTCAGAGCCTGGCTGGAGCCAGCTGGACCCGTGGGGGGATCATGATGACAGCAAGCAGAATGCCTCCATGTGTCTAATACCTCCGAGACCTTGTGTGTCCCTTGTTGCACATCAAAAGTGTTCCTGGCACCACCCCCTCTCATGGTAAAAGCACCCCCAGGTGCCAAGCCCCAGGATTCAAGGAATTCTCCCCCACCAACCCAACCTGTATAATTGGGTTCCCGCCTCATGCTCCAGCTGGGCCCACAGGGAGTAGCACTCAGCCATCATCTGGGTGTAGAAATCTTCTGGGTATGCCCTTCGGATGATCCGGCTCTGCCCATGGGAGCTTCCTCGGGAGTGCGGGAGAAAGAACTGGAGAGGGAGAGCAAGAGACAGCTGCAGCTGACACCCCTCCCCTTTAGGAGCCAGCTCATCCTGTGCTGTCAACAAGGAGCACTTATCCTTCAAATATTTCCATACAGTCTCCCTTTATGGCCAAGTACTGACTTGGCTTCAGAAGAGAAGTTCTTCAGTAGTTCTAACTCATGCCTCCTTTTTGCTAACATCATTCGCATCCCAAAGTCCCTCTGTGAGTTAGTCTTCAGTCATCCTGTTGGAACCTCCATTTAGACTCTTGGAGAAGCAGAATTAGAAAGATGCTTTGAGATCTTTCTAGTCTAGGCTCCTCATTTTATGGACAAGGAAACTGATGCTGACTCTTTCTCTGTAGTTCAGATTGCTCAGGACAAGGGATCTATCTTGGGATTTAACAAGAGACGGAGTGTTTCCTGCGAGGTTGGACCAGGAATCCCTCAGGCTTTGAGAAAACTGATCGAGAAATGAAGAAGGTTTCCAACTAATCTAGTTCATTACCAAGAAGAGAAACCAAAAGCATCCTGGATAGATGCAGGTAGAATGGGAAGGTGGAAAGCTTGGGAAGGTGGGCTGGGTGGACCTGCCCTGGGAAGGACCCTGTGGATACACAGGGCCTACCTACATGTGCAGTGGCCAGTAGATTGCACTTCATGGGGTCACTTTTTTATAAGGAAAAAAAACAAACCTAAGTCTCATTTCCTGTGTATCAAACAAGGAGACTGCTATTATCCAGAGGTGACAGAAGAAAACAGAAGCCTCTGCTGGGTTGCAGGGTAAGGGGCCAGAAATATGCCAAGACAAACCCTGCCTCCTAGGCGGACTAATCAGCCTTTGCCTCCAGGCAGAATTACCTCTACTTAAGGTTACCCAAAGCAGAACTGATTACTTTTCTGGGCCAGAGCAGCCATTTTGGCACAGAGGATCCTGGGTAGATAGAAGGTAGAGCATGGGGCCTGGGACGCTTCTTGGTCAAGGACAGGATCTGGGAGGCAGCAAAAGGAGGAAATGTGCCTAGAAACCCAAAGTAGGTCTTAGGGAGGGTGGAACTGTCTTTGCATTGTCATGAAACACACCAGACTGCTAAGCTTCACACTGCACAGAATTTGTGATGACCAGGCCCTTTGATTTGTGATGATCAGGTCCTCCACCCCACTGTCTGCTGGCTCCAGAAAACCCTCTGGGGGTTGGGGGAGAGGAGAAAGGGACCGTCCCTGAGGTCAGGAGTGCAGAGGGGACCAGGTACCTGCTCCAGCAGGAGGACTTTCTTGCTGTGTTTGGCCAGGTGGTACGCCGTGAAGCAGCCCTGGATGCCTGCCCCGATCACAATGGCGTCATAGAGCTCCCTCTGAGCAGCCATCCTGCCCGCTGAATTAGCCCTACAGCCTCAGAGACCACACAGACCTCAGAGACCAGAGAGGGCCGGCGGAGGCAGGCTCCAGACTCAAGGAGGAGGAGTAAAGCAAAGTCCAATCTGGTCAGCATTCCCACAGTCCCCTGGGCCCTGGCCTTCGCCCCACTCCTCCCAACCCCCAAAGCCTGGCACGGGGCTCGGTCCCCGCCTCCCCTGCAAAGCAGAGCCGGGGAGTCTGATTTGTGAGGTTTAGCCCGGCTCAGCTGCCAGCCTCACCCCTTGCATCCCTCTAGCTTTCTATTCTTGGCTCAATTATTGTCATGCAAATGGACTCCTTCCTATGCCACCTTCCTGTCTCATTACGATCTTTGTCTCAGGACTCCGGCCCTGGAATTTCAATGCCTCCCAGACCCAGCCGGGCACTGGGACTGCTGCCTCCCCCTGCTGTCTTCCCACTCTCCAGCCTGATTTCCTTTGGAGACTCTAGAGGGCCCGGCTGAGAACTTGGCACGATGCCCAGGGTAAGACCCACCTCCCTGGTGGGTGGTGAGGTCAGGGGGTAGGCTCAGGGGCCAATTGGGAGGGCAGGTTTGTGATTATGAAATTATTCTCAGCGTGTCTGACTTGTGTCTTTTAAAAAGGAGAAGGGGAAATGATCCTGAACAAATGGAAAGGACAGAGTAAAAGGAAGAGCTTTCTCTGGAGACACAGAAGGGGACCAGGCACTAGCCTAGGACGTGAGGGGCCCTGGAGTGAGGGCTCCCTCTGTGCCAGGCAGTATGCTAAATGCATTTGGGACATAGCCAGGCTGTGTAGGGCCTAATTCTTATACAATTCGGTGGGACTCTTGAAGAAAAGGAAAGGAAAAATTGTGAATACAAAATTAGTTGCTAAGGCTTGGAAAAGATCGTGCAATTAAGGAGCCCCGTGGTTGAAGTTTCATTAGCTTCACGGTGAATCAGCCTCTGCATGCATTATCTAGTTTAATCCTCACAGCCCTAGATGTAAATATTGATATTTTTATCCCCACTTTTGGCACATTAAAGATGGCCCCCACTTCTTGGTCACGCTTCCCATCACAGGCTCTGTAACAGCTTGACCCGTAGGATATAGAGGAAGTGACCTGGGGACACTTTCTGGCCCAGGCCTTAAACGCAGCTTTTTGGATCCTCCATGTTAGTCCAACCATCCTGTTGGAGAGACCACGTGGAGAGGCCCTGAGACTACATGGAGAGACAGACATAAGAGTGAAGCAATCTTGGGACTTCCTGATGGCCTAGTGGTTAAGAATCCCCTTGCCAATGCAGGGGACACTGGTTTGATCCTTGGTCCAGGAAGATCCCACATGCCACAGAGCAACTAAGCCTGTAAGACACAGCTACTAAGCCCACGCTCTAGAGCCCGTGCTTCGCAATAAGAGAAGCCACTGCAGTGAGCAGCTCGTGTACCACAACTAGAGAAAGCCCAAGTGCAGCAATGAAGACCCAGTGCAGCCAAAAACAAATAAATAAATAGTTTCTTTAGAAAATAGTGAAGCAATCTTGGACCTTCCAGCCCACCCTAGCCACCAGCTAAATACCACTGAGTGACCCAATTAATGCCACGTGGAGCATAAGACTCATCTAGCCAAAACCCATCTGAATTCCTGACCTACAAAATCATGAGACAGAATAAAACAGGTTTTTCTGTTTATTTATTTTTGGCTATGCTGGCTCTTCATTGCTGTGCTCAGGCCTTTCTCCAGCAGTGGCAAGTGGAGGCTCCTGTCTAATTGCCAGGTGGGGGCTTATTGGGTGCCTTCTCTAGAAGGCATTGTGCTGCTCAAGAGCATGGGCTCGAGGGCGCTCAGGCTTTAGTAGCTGTGGCTTCCGGGCTCTAGAGCACAGACTCAATAGTTGTGGGCTTGTTTGCTCTGAGGCATAAGGGATCCTCCTGGATCGGGGATCAAACCCGTGTCTCCCACAATGGCAGGCAGATTCTTTACCACTGAGCCACCAGGGAAGTCCAATAGTTGCTGTTTTTAGCCACTAAGATTTTGGGTAGTTTTTCATGCAGCTATAACTGAAATACCACTTTACAGAGAAAGACAGGAAGACTCACAGAGACTGTAACTTGCCCAAAGCCTCGCACCTGGTAAACAGGGGTACTGAGAGGTGAGCCTCGGTGTGTCTGGTACAGAACATGTTCTTTAAGCACTGTGCTATAGCAACGAGTAGTCAGACTTGTAATGATGATTCTGATTTGAGTACTTTGTTGTTTCTCTCATGGCCATGCTACAAGCGGGAGAAAGTAATGGACCAGGACATCCTTGGGACCATAGGAAGGTGCCTAGCCTTAGCAAAGGATCCTCCAGCATGGCCTTGGCAACTAGCCTTTCAGCCCAGGCTTCCTTTCCTAGGAAAATAGGGGCCCAGAGAGGGGGTGCCATACGACTGGCATTTTTTTTTCTTCTGAAAGAAATTTCTCTAGGATCCAGAAGTGACCTCAGGACTCTCCCACTCCCGAACCACATGTGACAAGCTAGCATCTACCTCACAATGTGACGGGTCCCTTAGGGAGTGGCAGATATAACTGAGAAAAATGGACTCTTTCAGTATGTAAAGTCTTGATATAAATACCTAAGATCAGCCTTCAGATTTCTCTTGATAAGACGTCAGAGGAGATGAACAGTTTACAGAAAGGAAAAGCAGACAATAAATCCTAATGTGGAAATCTGCCCAGTCTCACTGGCAATGAAAGAAATGGGAATTAAATAACTTCAAGGTACAATTATGTCCCTATTAAATGAGCGAAAATAAATAAAAATGATAAAATCTGATGTTGTTAGTGCCTCGGGGATGGAGAGAGAGTAGGGTGGCCACTCAGATTGCCTGGGTTTCCTGGAGAGCACTGGAGCGGTAAAATGGTTCAAACCTTCTGACCTAGAAATTGGACTTGGGGAACTATACCCCAGGGAAATATTCAAGGGAAGAAAAAGGCATTTATGAAGACATTCCTTGTTGTGCTTTTATAATATATTAAAAAAAAAAAAAAATGGAGAGACTTCTCTGGCGGTCCAGTGGTTAAGACTTCACATTTCCGCTGCAGGGTGCTTGGGTTCCATCCCTGATGAGGGAACTAAGATCCCATGTGCCATGAGGCCAAAAAAAAAAGAAAGGAAAATTTCTTGAACTGAATAGCAATGAAAATACAACATACCAACTTAAAAAAAACCAAATGGGGAAAGTAACAAATTTAAAAAAAATAAAATTGGAAACAACCCAGCCATAGGGGTGGAGGAACAGACACTGGCACATTGACACTATAGATAAGATATTCAGAATGACAAGCCTGAGGACAGAGGGCTCCACAGACATGTGTATATAAAATTATACCGAGGAAGAGGCGCAGAACACAAATAGACACGCACGGATCACAACCACGAGTCATGTGTGTGTATCAGAGATCTAGAGAGAATTTGGCGAAGGTAATTGAGCTTAATGCTCATTAATTTCCATATTCTATAAAAATTGCGCTTTCATTCATAATTTGTAAAAGGATAAGGACAAATCCCTCGAGGAAACAGATGCTTCAGATCTCCCCGGTCACCAGTTCCAGGGCCTGGGGAGGTTCTTTCTTTGTTCTAATCTCAGTTTTCCTAGCCACTCCCCCCACCCCAACCCTGAACATTTCTCATTGTTCATCCTTCTGGGAAACTACAAAGCAGCTCTGTATCCCACCTCTCCTTTGTTTAATAGAATATAACTTCAGTAAAAAAATAACAATTCTATCTCCCCATTCCTACTTCACAAGCCTGCCCTGGATTCCTGGACTCAAGCATTCTGCTTCTTGTTAAGAATTTCAAACGACTCCTCCGAAAGCAGACACTGGCCGTGGTCCAACCTTCAGATGAAAAGCACTTCGGATTGTGAAGGCTTCCCCTCTCTCTTAGTGTTGCCCGTCCTTGTGGTCATCCTGATAGGGGCAAGTAGAGAGAAGTGAACCCCTCAAATTTCATTTTAACACCCATTCTGGATCGGAAGACCATTAAAGGGAGAGCCGGCGGCCCTACACCGCTGCTCTGTGTCAGCAATTGCTGCTGTGTCCTGGGGCAGAGCCGCAGAGGATGGAAGGCTGAGCTGCTCATCCGATGGTTTGATTGACACTTCACAGACAGGGGTGGGAGAGGCGAGTCGGGGAAGCAGCAAGCTGTACAGCTCAGAAATAATGAGAGGACCCGAATCGTGAGAGAGAGAGAGCATGGAATAAATAAGAGAGACCTAGGAGTTGAATGATGAGGAACAGGCTTCTGTTCTTTCCTCTGCACCTCTTTGCCAAGCAGCTAGAGCCTGGGGCAAGGAGACAGGCAGGATGACCAGGGAATGGCCCCTGGGGACCCATTCTGCCAGCTGCTGGGGATATTTGGGGCAGAATGGGCAGAGGATGCCCGTGTGAGAAAACCAAGCGCGCAGAGCTAGATCTGTTCATGGTCACCATGCACATTTCAGACCCATAGCATGTCTCAGCTTTTATCCCTCTCCTCCATCCCCACTCCCTTTGTCATCCATCTGCCTTCCTTCTCCAAGATTCCTGCATTAACCTCATAACCAGTCTCTCCACCCCATTCTTGCCCCTCTTAATCTATCCTTCTGTGTTCCTGCCAGAATCCTCCCTCTGAACAGCCACTCTGAACGGGTCACTCCTCTTCTGAAAATTCTCTAATAGTTGCCTATTTTCTATTAGGATAAAATTGTGGCTTCTTAGCCTGGCACACAACGCAATAGGCGTTCTGGCCTCTGCCCCTGCAGTTCCACCACGGTCTGTTCTCACTGTGCTCTTCAGGCCCTGGCAAGGCTGAGCTGAGAGAGGTTCCAGCACTCTCTGTGATGATTCCAAGTCCCCCACACACACCCGCACACCGGCTCGGATGGCCTCTCTCCCACAGTCCCTTCCTACCCTGTCTACGTCTCCATGATGACAATGAGCAGAGAATATTTCAATTGTCTGCATGTCTGCCTTCGTCCTCAGCTCCCTAAAGAGAAGGGTCTTCTTTGATTGTCATTTTTTATAGGTAATACAGACACGGTGAACAACAATGAAAAAGTTCAAAAGAAAACACTACAAAAAGGAATTCTCCTTCCCATCCTACCCTCAGCCATTTCCTGCTCCTCATCATAGGCAATACTCTTACTATTTTCTTTTGTATGCTTCCAGGGATGTTCTGTGGGTATACAGACATACTTACATGGTATATTCCTTTTTTTTTTTTTTTTAATCTCAGAAGTAGCATACTATACCGCACCTTGCTGTTTCCATTTCCTATATCTTGGCTCCCTCCTGAGTCATCCTGGGCTGGTACATTCCTGTTGATGGCTACACAGTATTCCCTGGTGTGGAGAAGGCATATGGGATAGAAAAGCACCCACACGTGTCTGTTGAATTGATGGTGGGTTTCTCTGCTGTCCCAGGCATCTTAGACATGTGGCTCTCTCAGTTCAGTTCAGTTCAGTCGCTCACGTGTGTCCAGTTCTTTTCGACCCCATGGACTGCAACAAGCCAGGCTTCCCTGTCCTTCACTATCTTCCGGAGCTTGCTCAGACTCATGTCCATTGAGTTGGTGATGCCATCCAACCATCTCATCTTCTGTCATCCCCTTCTCCTCCTCCCCTCAATCTTTCCCAGCATCAGGGTCTTTTCTAATGAGTCAACTCTTCGCATCAGATGGCCAAAGTATTGGAACTTCAGCTTCATCATCAGTCCTTCCAGTGAATATTCAGGACTGATTTCCTTTAGGACTGACTGGTTGGATCTCTGGTACTAGGTATTTGGGGGAGGTGAGAGGTCTGTTCTGGACTGGCCCAGTAAGGTTTATCAAAGGCTGAGAGTGTCTTCTATGAGATGCTGAGCACAGTACCCTCCTTCAAGCCAGGAAGTAGGTTGTGGAACCCCTAGAGACCTTAACTTCTGCTTCCTGCCATGCCTTTGTTTTGCGTTTGTTGAATAGCAAATATTAGGGTCAACTCTGCTCCCTCAAGATACAAGAGTTCAGTTGCTAGGCAGTCTCCAAGGGAGGGAGGAAATAAGGAAAGTCCTGGAAAATGAGGCTGAAACCTCTGAGAAAATATTAGATCATCATTTAGCCTGAGCACTGGGGGTTACACGGATGCTCTCAGACCTCACTGGGACGAGAGGAAATGCAATAAACACGAGAGAGGATCGGTTTTCATTGTCTTAAGGGAAAACATCCCTGAAGACGAATGATGGCCTCTTCTTAATCTTGTTTCAAGGCCTTTCTATCCAAGCTCTATACAATTTGTTGTGGTTGTTGTTATTTACTTGCTCAGTCATGTCCAACTCTTTAGCGACCCCATGAACTGCAGCCTCCCAGGCTCCGCTGCCATGGGATTCTCCAGGCAAGAATACTGGAGTGGGTTGCCGTTTCCTCCTCCAGGGGATCTTCCCGACCCAGGGATCGAACCGACTTTTCCTGCATTGGTAGGCATGTTCTTTTGCACACTCTTCTGACTGTGGTGCTCTAAGATATACCCAAGTGCTCATTAAGCTGTCTTTACAGATGTATGTATCTGAATGGGTATGTTCCCACTCCAAGGATTTTGGACAAGGTTCGATTAAAGCTCAGCTGATGTTGAGGCAAATGACAAATCAGAGTGCTGAGAGGATTTCCCTGGTGGTTCAGTGGTTAAGAATCTGCCTGCCAATGCAGGCGACACGGGTTCCATCCCTGGTCTGGGAAGATTCTACCTACTGAGGGGCAACTAAGCTCGTGTGCCACAACTATTGAAGGCCACGTGCCCTAGAGCCCATGTTCTGCAACAAGAGAAGCCACCGCAGTAAAAAGCCTGAGCAGCACAGCTAGAAAAAGCCCACTTGCAGCAACGAAGACCCAACGAAGCCTAAATAAATAAAATGTAAAAGTTTTTTAAAAAACAAACCAACCCAATGCTAAAAACTGGTGTCCCAGTGCTGCTCCTTGGAGGTGAGGGTGTGTCTGGAATGGAGACTATATATGAACCCTCTGTCAGGACCTCCCCCTTCCTCTCTCTTTCGTGTCCTTCCCATGCTTCATATCCTGGATATCAGGAAAACTCTGGAGTGGCAAGTTGAGGGGAGGAGTGAGAATTGAGGGCAAGAAAAGAAAAGTAGCTTTCACACGGCTTGGGCTGGCTTGACAGGTGACAAATAGCAACTAAAATTCAGTAGCGTGCAGGAAGATTAACTCCAGGGGTTCAGCTCTCTGGTATTCTCCAGTTTTCAAGTAGATCTTGTCTTCCCCTCTCCCATCTCTGCAGATGGTGCTGTTAGGGAAGGTCGATGAATAGGGGAGTTCAGGTCCTCTCCCACAATATACTGCCAGATGTGGGCTCATAGAGGCAGAGAATCAGAGGGAAGCCTAAGGGAAGGGAAGAGAAGCAAAATTCTGGAGAGCAACTTTTTTTTTTTTTTTCTTTTTTGGCTGTGCTGTGCAGCATGTGAGATCTTAGTTCCCCAACCAGGGATTGAACTTGGGCCCCCTACACTGGAAGTACAGAGTCTTAACCACTGGACACCAGGGATGTCCCTGGAGAGCAATTTCTAAGCCATCATCAATCCCCATTTTCTGCTTGTTGCCTCCAGACTGCCCCCCCCACCTCCCAGAGCCAGTCTAGCCCATCTCCTGAGCAATAATGCCTGCAAGATTCATCTCTTACTCTGTTTTCTTTTCTGTTTTTTAATATTTATTTATTTTTGGCTGTGTTGGGTCTCTGTTGTGGCACACAGGATCTTTTGTTGGGGTGTGTGCAGGCTCTGGTGTCCACAGGCTCGGTAGTGGCAGCACACGGGCTTTGTCTCCCCGAGGCATGTGGGATCTTAGATACCTGCTGCTGCTGCTGCTGCTAAGTCGCTTCAGTCATGTCCAACTCTGTGCGACCCCATAGACGGCAGCCCACCAGGCTCCCCCGTCCCTGGGATTCTCCAGGCAAGAACACTGGAGTGGGTTGCCATTTCCTTCTCCAATACATGAAAGTGAATAGTGAAAGTGAAGTCGCTCAGTCGTGTCCGACTCTTAGCGACCCCGTGGACTGCCGCCCACCAGGCTCCTCCGTCCATGGGATTTTCCAGGCAAGAGGACTGGAGTGGGGTGCCATTGCCTTCCCCTTAGATACCTGACCAGGGATTAAACCTGCGTCCTCTGTGTTGGAATGTGGATTCTTAACCACTGCACCAGCAGGAAAGTCCCTCTTACTCTGCTTTCTCACTGGTTCTTATTCTTCCGTTCATTTTTCTGTTTCTGCCTGGGCCCCCTTTCTTCCTTTGAGATCAAGAGTGAAAGAGAGGTTTGAGGGAAGGCCTTTGTGGACAGATGGTATGATACCAAGACTTGGCTGGAGGAGAGGCCTCGAGGCAGTGAAAGAGGGAAAGGGGACTAAGGGAGCCAGGGAATCTAGGGCACCAAAGCCACAGGGCTCTGCTTCTTACTGATGTTCTGCCGCTAAATCGTGTCTGACTCTTTTCGACCCCATGTACTGCAGCACGCCAGGCTTCCCTGTCCTTCACTATCTCCCGGAGTTTGCTCAAACTCATCTCCATTGAGTCGGTGATGCCATTCAACCATCTCATCCTGTCACCCCCTTCTCCTCTTGCCCCCAATCTTTCCCAGGAGTAGGGTCTTTTCTAATGAGTGGGCTCAAAGTACTGGAGTTCCAGCTTCAGCATCAGTCCTTCCAATGAATACTCAGGACTGATTCTTGGTGGGAGGCTTTATGGAGTTTAGCCTGCTGGGGCTGGGAAGGAAGCCCTCCGTTGTACCGCTTGCGCCTTTCTCCTCTGGCTGCTGGTTACAAACAGGACTTCCATGCTTGGGATTTACTGGCCTCTTGAATCTGTGCACTAGTGTCTTTTACCAGTTCTAGAAACTGCTCAGTCATGATCTCTTCTCAGATATTTGCTTCTGCTCCATTTGTTCTTTCTGTCTGGGATGTTAATTACATGTGTGTCAGGCCTTTGTCCACTGTGTCTCTTACCTTCCCAAGTCCCTCCTTCCTTTTTTTTTTTTCTCTCTGTGCCGCATTCTGGGTAATTCTTCACTATTATCTTTTACTTTGCTAATACTCTGTTCCACTGCATCCAAGTTACTTTTAAATTAATGAGTGGCTTTTCAATCGTAGTTCCTGTAGGTTTTTTCTTTTTTTAGAAATTTAAAAAAATTCTATTTTTTAAATTTTTTAAAAGTTTTAAATTCTTTTTCAAATTTTAAACTTTTTTACTTTGTAATGGGGTGTAGCCAATTAACAATGTTATGCTACTTTCAGGTGAACAGTGGAGGGACTCAGCCATGCATATACGGCACCCATTCTCCCCCAAATCCCCCTCCCCTCCATAGAATTTCTTTTTTTTTTTAATTCATTTTGACACCTTACACAATTTCTTATTCCTTGTAAATATTTTCAAGCTTATCTTTTACTTTTTTGAGCGCAGGAAGCATGATTTATTGTCTATACCTTTTTTTTTTTCTTTCCCTTGGTCATGCCACACAGCTTGCAGGATCTTTGTTCCCCAACTAGGGATTGAACCTGGGTCCTCAGTGGTGAACGTGCCGAGTCCTAACCACTGGACCACCAGGGAATTCCCTATAGTCTACATCTGATCATGCTAATTATGAAGCCTCAGCTGTTTCTCCTTTGTCCCTTGTTTCTGTGATTCTCACTCATGGAGCCTTATTTTCTTGGAGGCTCCGTTCTTTAACCAAGTTCTGGTAACTTCACTTGAAGAAATGATTATTTATCATACATTGCTCCAAATAGACAGGAGTCATTTGAATATAAAGGAACCTTCCTCTAGAGAAGAGTGCGCTTCCTTCTGCCAGGCATCAGAGGTACCACCAGCCCTGAGCTACCTAAACATGTTCTGGTCCGAGTTTCCCTGGGTCACCGGGCGATGTGAACCTGGCCCGGGGTACTTCGGTCCGCCTTTACCCTGATGATGAAGCCACTCAGGGACTCAGCGTACAGAGAAAACCATCCTTATTCGATTCTGCACTACGTGCAGGCGCTGAGCGTGGACGTCTAACTCCCTCCCTCTTCCAAGTGATCGAAATGAAAGTCCAGCTTTGCTAGGACTGTTGAGCTCTTTTAGGGAAAACTGGTTTCTATGCTCTGGTTTTCTCTTCCACGTTGGCCCATTAATTCCGTACTACTTAATCAATTCTTTGGGTCTTTTAAGGTGTTTATGATATTTTATCCAGCATTTTTAGTTGCCTTTACTGGGATAGTTAGTCCAAATAACTCAGCCTGCCATAACAGGCTTCCAGCCTCAGCTGCAATCAGATTGTTGTTGTTTAGTCACTAAGTCGTGTCTGAACTTTTGCAACCTCCTTTACTGTAGCCCACCAAGCTCCTCTGTCCATGGGATTTTCTAGGCAAGAATACTGGAGTGGGTTGCCATGTCCTTCTCCAGGGGATCTTCCCCAACCCAGGGATTGAACCCTCGTATCCTGCACTGGCAGGTGGATTCTTTCCCACTGAGCCACCAGGGAAGCCTGGATGACTAGTACCCAAAATACATCACCCTTTCAGTATGTCCTCCATCGACACATCCCTGTCCAGTTCCTTCTCAGATACCTGCTGCTGCTGCTGCTGCTAAGTCGCTTCAGTCGTGTCCGACTCTGTGTGACCCCAGAGACGGCAGCCCACCAGGCTCCCCCGTCCCTGGGATTCTCCAGGCAAGAACACTGGAGTGGGTTGCCATTTCCTTCTCCAATGCAGGAAAGTGAAAAGTGAAGTTGCTCAGTCATGTCCAACTCTTAGCGACCCCATGGACTGCAGCCTACCAGGCTCCTCCACCCATGGGATTTTCCAGGCAAGAGTACTGGAGTGGGGTGCCATTGCCTTCTCTGTCTCAGACACCAAGAGTGAAAAAAAAAAAAGGCAATAATCAAATAAGAATGACCACCTCACTCAGAGAACAACAAGAATGGGATGCTCATAATAGCCACATGAGAGTCATATTTGGGGTGGACCAGCCAGGCTTTGGCTGAAGGGCCAGTATAGATGGGACCCTAAAGCATCATCATGACCAGAATAAGACAGAGGAGAATTTTGCTGACCAGATGCCTTTTAGAGAATCACTCTATTTGTTTAAAAACTATTTTGATAAGATGCAGGTGTAGATTGGGACATCCCTGCCCCATCACCCGTGTTAATGGCCTTCAGCTGAGAGTGGGTCCCACACACTTCACTGTTTTTGTTTTAAAGAATGAGGCGTGCAATTGTCCACCAGAGCCGAACTGCTCAGAACAATAAAGAAACTCGGTCCTCTGTTCAGTCTTTCTCTTTGCAGCCCCTAATCCCTTTAAATAAAGTGTTGAACAAATATTTAAAGAAAATCAGTTTTCTCTCTATAAGGATAGCAAGAAACTGGCAACAGTAATCGCCTCTGGGGAATGACGCTGGGTGGAATCTTGTTATATAGGAAAAGGCTTAGAAGAAAACACTACAGATAATTGCTGTCCTGAGGGGGCTCAGGGACGGGCTTTGGGCGTCGTCCTGCCTGGAACCTAAGCTCCCAACCACAGGCAGGGATTGGCCTTGGTAGGATGGAAAGTCACAGGAGGACCAGAAAGCAGGTGAAAGGTGGCATGCAGCACCTGGAAGCGTGGGGAATATAAAGGGAGTGGGATTGAGGGGGCCCATGCTGGGTCTCGCTGAACCGAACCTTGAAAGGATCCATAATGAGTTCCCAGTGACACAGAGGGTATGAGGCAACTCTCCCTGTCTCCTGCCTCATCCTTGGAAACCCCCCTCTCTCAGTCTCTCTCTGTCTTTCCCTTCCTCCCTCCACCTAGCATATTTGTCTACCTGTATTTTCTTGATATTTGGAGGGGCAGAAGGAAAAGCTTAGAAAAGACATTGGGAAGGGTCCAGCTGTGTTTGAGGAGATCATCAGCGCTCCTTGCCCAGAATTCTTAAACAAAAAGAAAAAGCTGAGATTCAGGGAATGGGCTGAGACCTCTCAGCCCAGAGCACATCCAGAAAGCTCTCTCTGAACAATGCTGGTTTTAAGGTTTTTTTGTTCCTTAATAAGACGGGGGAGCCTGGTGGGCTGCCATCTATGGGGTCGCACAGAGTCGGACACAACTAATGTGACTTAGCAGCAGCAGCAACCCTTCAGTACATTGCATAAAGGCCCTCGCTTTACAGACAGGTCATTGGATCTTCACAACAGCCCTGGGAGGTAGGCGGGGCAGGGATTTTTAGCCCCATTTTGCAGATGAGGAAACTGATAGCTGGAAAGGGACAGAGCCAATATTCCAACCCCCAGCCTGGATTTCAAGCCCCAAGCCCTGTCTCCACATCCAGAGACAGGCCCAGAGCATCCTTGTTCCAGAGCATCCTGGGTGCTGGGCTCAGGGCTTACACCGAGGGTAGGCAAGAATGTGGATTGGTCCATGTTGCAAATCACAGCCTTCCACACCCCCACCCCCTGCAAAGAAAGAGGAGCATGACCCCCAATGGGAAGAGACTCTAAAGCAGCCCCTGGGGATCTTTGGAGAAGCTATGTGATTTATTCTAGTCCCTACTGGTATTGTGTGCCACATTTATAAACGTCAGCACTGGAAATGAAGTTCCCACTGCCCTGGCAGCTGCTGGTTGCTGCTGTTGCACACCAAGGGTTCAGATAAAGTGTTTTCCCCTCCCCTTGATTGATAGAAAGCTGAGAATAAAAGAAAAATTAAAGCCCCCCGGAGCACTGATGGAAGGGAAGAGACAGCTTCTCAGAAATAGAAAGAGTGAAATAGGAAAGGCTGATATTCGTAAAACAGAGAGTGTGTATATATAAGGAAAGGATCCAGTTTTGTTTGTTTTTTTAAATAATTTTATTTATTCATTTATTTTTGACTGTGCTAGGTTTTCTTGCTGCTTGGGCTTTTCTCTAGCTGTGGTGCTCGGGCTTCTCACTGCGGTGGCCTCTCTTGTTGCAGAGAATGGGCTCTAGGGTTAAAGGGCTTCAGCAGTTGTGATTCCCAGGCCCTAGAGCACAGGCTCAATAGTTGTGGCTCATGGGCTTAGTTGCTTTGCAGCATGTGAGGTCTTCCGAGACCAGGGATTGAACCCATGTCTCCTGCATTGGCAGGCAGATCCTTTACCACTGAGCCACCAGGGAAGCCCTGTTTGTTTGTCTGTAATATTTATTTGGGCGTCCCTGGTGGCTCAGCTGGTAAAGAATCTGCCTGCAATTTGGGAGACCTGGGTTCGATCCCTGGGTTGGGAAGATCCCCTGGAGAAGAGAAAGACAACCCACTCCAGTATTCTGGCCTGGAGAATTCAGCGGTTGCAAAGTCCACAGTCCACAGGGTCGAAAAGAGTCAGACACACCTAAGCAACTTTCACTTTGTGCTTCCAATGGGACTTTAGTTGCAGCAGTTGGGATCTTCCATCTTCATTACAACATGCAGGATCTTTAGCTGCGTCATGTGAACTCTGAGTTACCACGTGTGGGATCTAGTTCCCTGACCACTGATTGAACTCAGGTCCCCTGCATTGGGAGCACAGATTTTTAGCCACAGGATCTCACCAGGAAAGTCCCAAGATCCAATTCTTAAGGCTACATGGAAAATAAACATTTTTGACGTATGTGGAAAGAGGGAAAATAGTGAAATCCACGGTTCATTTCAGGAGCTCTGACACAAGAGGAGGGAAGGAAAAGGCATCTGTGAAGCTGTCTTTGTAGCCTCTGGGCTTCTACTCTCTCTGAGCAGAGTCTACTATTTTGGGGGGTCTAGGAAAGGGACAGAGGCTTGTAGAGACTTAGAGGAAAAACGTCCTGGAGGAAAGTGGAAAAAATGAAAGGTAAAGGTTCCCAAAGGACCACACACATACAAGGCATTGTCTTTATTAACAGAACCAGTGGCTGAGGTTGGAGATGCCCTGCTGAAACCAACACACTCTGCAATGATGCCTTTCCTTGATGGCCGCCCAAACCTGTGATGCCCTCTGGTCTTTGAGAAATGCTAGTTGGGTTCGACTCCATCAGCCCCGACCAAGCATCTGAGAAATGAAGCAGTTAACCAGGAATGGCCCCAGTGGCCCCCAGATGAGCAAGTCATTTAAAAATTGCTTTAATTTAATTTTATTGTACTTACATTTTTTAAAGTACTAAGCCAAATATTTCCATTGTTCTCTTCAAAGTCGCCCCCCCTGAGAGGCTGTGTTGTTAATCGGGCACCACTCAGTGTGCGGCCCATATCGTGTTGGAGGGCAATGTGCGAAATACTTTCAGGGCCAGTTTATAACCTGGGGCAATAAAATGTCAAGTTATTTTATAGGGGGTTCCTTTCTTTCCCTTAACTTGATATATCAGATGTGTTTCCTGGTAACTTTTGACCCTTTCCAAGCACCAAATCCTTTGCCACACTGCTTTCTCAGAGTGGTCTCGAGTGGTCCTTGGAGGACAGCATTATTCAATTATTAGCAACAGAGAGAAACACACAAAAGAAAGAATTGTTATGTTAATGTGATGGAACTCTAGATGAGTTTTCTCTTTTCACTCTCCTCCTGTGAGTAGAAATGTTTCTATTTTGTGGGGGGAAAAAAGTGTGGAATAAACAAAATGTGGTATATTCACAGGATGGATTATTTTTCAGCCTTAAACAGGAATGAAAAACATTTTTAAATTTTTATTGGCATAAAGTTGCTTTACAATGCTATGTTAGTTTCTAATGTAGAGCACAGTGAATCAGTTATACATATACATGAATCCCCTCTTTTTGGGATTTCCTTCCCATTTAGGTCACCACAAAAAATTGAGAAGAGTTCCCTGTGCCATACAATAGACTCTCATTCATTATCGATCTTATACATAGCATCCGCTGTGTGTATATGTCAGTCCCACTCTCCCAGTTCATCCCACCCCGCTTTCCCCCTTGGCATCCATACGTTTGTTCTGTCTGTGGAATGAAATTCTAACACATGTTGTAACATGGATGAACCTTAAAGACATTAAGCTAAGTGAAATAAGCCAGTCACAAAAGGACAAGTACTGTATAATTCTACTTATATGAGGTGCCCAGAGCAGTCAAGTTCATAGAGGCAGAAAGTATAACGGTGGGTTCCTGGAGGTGGGAGAGGGGGGAATGGGAGTCACTGTTAATGAGTACAGGTGATGAAAAAGTTCTGGAAATGGACGGAGGTGAGATTGCCCAACTATGTAAATGTACTTAATGCCACTGAACTGGACACTTGAAATGGTTAAAATGGTAAGTTTAAAAATAAAAATAGGGAATTTTCTGCTGGTCCAGTGATTAGGACCTGGTGCTCTCCCTGCCGTAGGTCCGGATTCAGACCCAGGTCAGGAAGCTAAGATCCCACAAGCCCCGTGATGTGGCCAATAAATAAATAAAATGGTAAACTGTATGTTATATGAATTATACCATCAAAAAAAGTGTGGATAACAAAATCAAATCTAGTCCCTGGACTTCCCTGGTGGTCCAGTGACTAAGACTCCAAGCTTACAACGCAGGGGGCTGGGGGTTTAATCCCTGGTCGGGGAACTAGATCCCACAGGCTGCAACTTAGACCCAGTGCAGACAAATACATACATACATAAATATAATATATATATATAAAAGATCTACTCTCAAAAGGTGAAAACTTGACATCACTGAACCTCCAAAGAATTTGCTGCCAGGTAAGCCACAGGTCCAAAGAGAAAGGCTCCAAATATTCTTTGCTCTGGAGCAAAACCAGGACACTGGGGTCAGGCCGGTGCTGGGTTCAGGCCCTGCCCTCAGACAGCTCCAAGTAGGGGCCACCTCCTCCAGCTCTTCTGTTTTCTCATCTCCATGACATCGTTCACCTGCAAGCCTGCTGGAATGCCTCTCTCAGTCCTGGAACATTCCACAGCACAGCCCAGGCCTCCCTGATCCGGCCCGCCGGGGCTGGCCCGCTCCCCTGGCAGCATGAATGAGGCTACACCAAGTCGTGGCTCTGCTGGCCAAGAGGCTGCTGAGGTGGCTTTTTAATCCTCCAGCCGTGCTGTCCTAGTGATTGCTTTTATTAGGAAATGTAATGAAAAAGACTATATGAAGCCCCTGCCAGAAAAAAAAAAAAGCTAATAAGATTCTGCACCAAGTGTGGCGAGAAAAGAAAAGGGGGAAAAAGCACATTAGGAGTCAGATAATGAGATAAATGAAAGACCGCAGGGAAGATCATTTTTGCAGACTTGCTGGATGGTTGTAAAATTTTTAATTTGCTGAATTTTCTTTTTTTCATTGTCTCTGACTCTCCACGTCTCTGCCTTTCACTGTTTCGATGCTCTGAATCTTGTCTCTGTCTTTCTCTCTTTGCCTCTCCCTGTCTTTCTAGATTTCTTTCTCTCTGTTTCAGCTCTTTCTGTCCAAGTGTGTGTGTGTGTGTGTGTGTGTGTCCTTTCACTGTGGTCAAACCTTTCCTCTCAGAACTTGGGTCGGAGGCTGGTACCTTGGGCAGCGAGGTCCCACTCTGTCAGAAAGAACAAGAGGACAAAAGATTGCTCCCCGCCCCTACCCCTAAACCCCTCATCACACCTGCCTTCTAGGGAGCTGCTGTGATTCTGCCAAAGGGAGAGAAAGAAGGAGACATCAAGGGAGGAAGGAGGGGAAAAATGGAACTATGAAGGAAGGACAGGAGATCAAAGACCAGGGAAGTAGGGAGGAAGAGAAAGCCCCCGCTGCTCCCGCAAATCGATTCTCCGCAATGCCCGCCCTCCCGTCTGTGCTCTAAGCTGCTGAGCAGAATGCCACATCCGTGGGATGCCAGGCCTGAACAGACGGGTTCTGGGGCACTGGGCAGGCACACAGGTCAGTCTGCTGGGGACCACTGGGGCTGCCTGGCCCTGCTGGGAGAGGTTCCGCATCACCAGAACTACCCTCTCACCACCTGTAAGGATGTCCGCTCCAAAATCCAGCTTCAGTACTTGCTTTGGCAGACTTCTCCCTCCTGTGTCACACTTCCGCGATGGGAGGGGCTTGAGGGTGGACACAACTACTAGCTTCCCCGCAGGGAAGGGTGATGCCTGTGAAAGTACAGCAAAGAATGGCTCAGGATGGCAGACTCATTGTCAGGTATTAGGAAAATCACTCTCCATCCTCCGTCCCTTCCCCGCTGGAGACTGTCTGCTCTGTTTGCCTCCCAGGGAAGCCATCTCTCTCTGTGCTCCGCCTCCTGCGCTGCTGGTTACCTAGGGGATGGGTGTTTCCTGTATGGGGGCTGCAAAAGATAAAAGAGCCATGAACATCGGTAAGATCCATGGGAGTGAAAGGACCTATTAGAAATCAGGCAAAAGACCTGCTGAAATCTGATTTCTGTCTGCAGAATTCTGGGAATCACAGGGGGCCCTCTAAGAACCTAGGGGGTCTGACAGTGGGGCCCTAAGCCAGGCTGGGCAGGGGAAGGGGGATGGGAAATAAGGTGGATTGGGACAGACAGGCAGTCCCAAAAGAGAAGATGAAATAAGTTTGAGATCAGTTGGGAGGACTTCCCTGGTGGTCCAGTGGTTAGGAATCCACCTGCCAATGCAGGGGACATGGGTTTGATCCCTGGTTCAGAAGATCCCACATAAAGGCAAATACACGTAGTTAGTGCTTCCTAGTGCTTCCTACTGGAGAAGGCAATGGCACCCCACTCCAGTACTCTTGCCTGGAAAATCCCATGGATGGAGGAGCCTGGTAGGCTGTAGTCCATGGGGTCGCGAAGAGTCGGACACGACTGAGCGACTTCACTTTCACTTTTCACTTTCATGCATTGGAGAAGGAAATGGCAACCCACTCCAGTGTTCTTGCCTGAAGAATGCCAGGGACGGGGGTGCCTGGTGGGCTGCCATCTCTGGGGTCTCACAGAGTCGGACACGACTGAAATGACTTAGCAGCAGCAGCAGCAGCAGTGTTTCCTATGCTCCAGGCTCTGAGAACCTGAGCATATTTACTTCTTTAATCCTCACCACAATTCTATGAGGTTGGGTACTATTGTTAATGTCTCCATTTTACACATGAGGAAACTAAGGCACAGTGAGAGGTGAGGAGAAGGAGCCAGGATTCCCAACTCCAGAGTCTGTGCTCATAACCTCTTCTCTCTTCTTCTCTGTCCTTCCAGAGCAGGAGACAGGTCTGGCAAAGGATCAGAGCCTAGTTGAGAGACAGAACAGCCCTGTGGTTAAGAACATGAACTTCTAGGCCAGATAGCCTGACATGGACAATCAGGGTGACCTTGGATAAGATCCTTAGAACTTAAGGTTACCCCCCAGAGTAAAATAAGAAGGGACTAAAGGCTTGTAAGTTTAAACACCAACACAGCGCCTGGCCCCTGAGGTCAGTCAGGGGCACTTTTGTGTTTTGTTTGTTTGGCTGCTCTGGGTCTTAGTAAAGGCATATGAGACTTTAGTTGCAGCATGTAAACTCTTAGTTGAGGCATGTGGGATCTAGTTCCTTGACCAGGGATCGAACCTTGGCCCCCTGCGTTGGGAGCGCAGAATCTTAACCTCTGAACCACCGGGGAAGTCCCAGTCAGTGGCCATTTTTAACATCATTACTCTGCACCTTCCATGAGGAGAACAGAGCATCTTCTGTGCTTGGCAGCTGAAAAGCCTCAACTTCTCACCTCTGGGAAGCATTTTCAGAAACACTGGAGATGGGCCCTTCCAAGGATCAACTTCTTAGGCACACAGTGCTGCAAACAGGCCCCGCACCCACAGCAGATCCTCTCCCCTCAGAGACCCTGCCCCTGCTCTGATCAGGTGACCCCAGTGGTCCCCAGGCCACAGGAGCAACCCCCAGTCCTGTGACTCATTGAATTTTTCCAGGGAGTATGTGTCACTACCATTCTCTTTTCCTTTTCCTTCCCTCCCCTAGCCCCTGCTTTTCTCTTGATGGAGAAAGCACAAATTAGGCAAAAAGGAAAATGTTGACAGTTCCCAGCCCTCCCTTGCTGGGGATAAAGAGAAATACGTTAACGGTTGAAGCTTTAGGCGGATCAAACACAGTTTGTGAGATGCTTCAAATGTATTATTCATCTCACCAATGAGATGCAATCGTGGGCGTTCTCTTTTCGCCCCAGCAAGAGGAAACCTCAGCTACCATCAAGATGCTGGGCTCCAGGGAGGAGAGGAGCTTTCAGAATGCCCTCTTTTCAATATTAAATCAACAAGTCTATCTCGTGTCCCTCTTGTTCCTCTGGAAGCCTTCCAGATGGGATAGGTCAACTTGCCAGAGAATCTTAGGGAGCAAAGGCTGCAGGTAAGATCCACAAGACCTGGGCAGCAACGAGCGCCTAGAATCAAAGAGAAGACTGACTGTGACATTTAGAGGAAGTAGGAATTGGAAGGTGCTCCATGCGCCACATGATCTTGAGGGATGTCACTCTCATGGACTGGAAGAGCTCTGAGAGGAAGCATCCCAGCTGTGCCTTTAGCCTGGAGACCCTCACAGAGAGTGGGGCTGCACTCACCCTCTGCTCGGATGCCTGGAGGAAGGATCTGGATCCAGACCCAGATGCTTGATACACAAACCTTCGACGTTGTGATTAGGACTTGCTGAGACCCCTGCCATCCCGGCCTGAGGGTTTGGCTCATCTGAGCACTGAGGTCCCCTCTGGGACTCCTGAGAGGATCCCAGGGGTCTGAGGCATCTCAAATCACACACTGCCCTCTTCTTGAACATCACCCAGAGAAGAAACAGTGCCAGCCTCCCCTGGCTTTGCCCTACTATCTCACAAACCTGATACTTTTGTGCTGAACAAATCAGAAGTGGGGGTGGGGAGCGGGTGGTGGAATGGGAGATTGAAACAGCCCTGAAGGAAGGAAAATTGACATGATGGATCAAAAAGCCCTTAAAGTATACATTCCCTTTAGCAATTCCATTTCTTAGAAACTGCCCCAAGGAAACAATGGATGAGTGTGCAGAGATGTACAAGTGTCCACCCCCCAGCTTTGTTGATAAGAGCAAAACCAGCAGACATCTTCAGACCACAATAAGAAAGGATTGGTTAAATAATAGCCTTCTGATGGAGTCATTTAAAAGTAGATTCTGGAATATTGGGGGGAAGCAATATACAAATATATTTGCATTCTAAAAAAAATCCTGTATAATGAATACAAAGTTCCCCCTTTTCCTAACCCAATCCAGTTCCTCTCCTCAAGATACCAATTATCAGTTTAGCACGTATCCTCTCAGAACTTTATTTTTGAAGAATAAATATTTAATGTAAACAAGTGACAAACTCAGGTTATGCAAATCTGTGGGCTTCCCTGTTGGCTCAGTGGTACAGAATCCACCTGCAATGCAGGAGACATGGGTTCAATCCCAGGATTGGGAAGATCCCCTGGAGGAGGAAATGGCAACCCACTCCAGCAATCTTGCCTAGAGAATCCCTTGGGCAGAGGAACCTGGTGGGCTACAGTCCATAGGGTCACAAGAGAACAGGACACAACTGAGCAAATAAACAACAATATGCAAGTCTGTAACTAGAGATGTGTGTGTCAGTGCAGAGAAAAGGCTCCCTGAGTATACACCAAGACATCAACAGTATTCACCGCTGAATAGTGGGATTGGATATGATTTTTATTTCCTTCTGCAGGAATAATTGTATTTTCTACATGAACAAAAAAGGGAAACAATGCTATTTTTAAATATAGTCAAAACAAAGAATCAATAACATTGGCTGCCTCGGAGGAGTGAGAAAGACTGTTCACCATATACTATTTAATGCGTTTGGAATTTTGCACCTTGGGCATGAACTACCTACTTGAAAAATGAATAAAATTGTTAAAAATTTAACACTGCAATAAAATAAACTGAGGGGCTGGTGGAGAAGACCTCTGAAGGATGACAAGCCCTGATCTTCTGAGAATCTGTACAACTCTCCAAGCTATAGTTAGTTTCTGAATCTGGTCAGGATTCACTCCAATAGTGTTTCGACTCTTTCTCACCAGACAAGGAATTAGGACCTATAACCTGGAAGAAATGAGGTAGGGTCTAAAATAAACCAGGCTGGCAGCCAGAAATAACTTTGCAATAATTTACAGCATAGCAACAATAATGGCTTGGTTGAGCTCAATTTCATACTTTTTCAAAGCACTTTTCATTTCCCTTTGGTTCTTCAAATTTTCCTTGAGGCAACCTGCTGCTGGCAGTTTCCTGGGCAGGAAAGGATAGAATGGAAGGCCTTGTCTGAAGAACCATTGTTTGAAGACAGCCCCAAAATTCACATTTCCCTGGGCTGGGCGTCAGGTCTCAGACCACAGCGCTCTCTTCTAAATCCCAGATCATCTCATCTGTCAGCACCCAGCCTGCCACCTGTGTATGAGCCTCAGGTTCCTAACTTGTAAAATGAGCCTAATCAACCTTCTCCCTCAGACAGAAAAGCGGGTGATGGCTGGGTAGACTGTAAGGCGAGGACGCTGCCCAGTCAGAACAGAGGGGCCCCCAAAGTGGAAGCGGCTTCCAGGCAGCCCCCTGGGTGGGGGGGCAGGCAGGATCTAGACAGCCCCCAACATCCTGCCCTCGAAGTGTCTCCCTTGCTCAGAGACCCAGGCCCACGGGTGATCCCCACCCCACCCCCCACCTTCACGCTGCTCGGCACAGGGACACCCACCGGTGATCCCGTCTCACCTAATAATTTCCTGTCAGAGAAGCTGTCAGGACCTGGGAAATAAATAATGATATTTAACATTTTGTAATAACAACAATTAACCAGTAAATAATGTCCTTTAAACTGCAAACGCTGGAGTAAATTAATTCTTCTAATGAGCTGTCAGGCACGAAGAAAAAAAAAAATCGCCGTTTTCTTTGGTGCCACGCGACTGCCGTGTGAGCAGCGAGGAAAGCTCACCTCGGCCCCGGGAGCTCATTACCGAGAAGCAGGCGGCGCGGGTTTCCCGGAGACTCGGCCGGCCTCGCCTGCTCCCACGTGGGCGCTCGGCCGCCGCCCGCCCCGGCGCGCCCGGCGCCCCAGGCCGGCCGCACCTTCACCCGCACCGCGCGCCGCCAGGTGCCGGCTGCAAACGCGCAGCGCGGGGAGCATTTCAATTAGAGACGCCCCCCTCTCTCTCCTTCCCCTGCCTGAGCAGCCTCTGCTTCGAGGTGGCCCGGGGTTGGGGGAGCAGGAACCGAGGCCGGAGCTGGGGGCAGAAGCCCGCGCGCATCTTTAGTCCTTGCTGCGTGACCTTGGAGCGCTTTCCTGCCCTCTCTGGGCGGGGTAGTCATAAATGGAAATGTGGAGCTAATCAAACCAGATGTGATTACTTCTGAGCTCCCTGAGAAGCCTGTGACCATAAAAAGACACCTAAGAGGAAGGCAGCTCTTTATGTACTGATTCAGAGTAATCTCCAAGATATATTGTCAGGTGACAAAAGCAAGGCAGAGAACAGCGTGCCCGGCTAAGCTGCATCTTGTGTGTTAAAAATGAGACGAAGGAAAGAGAATATGTGTCCCTATTTGCTTGTATATGTGTGGATGGGAAACAGAACATTGCTTCCCCTGGGGAGGGGAACTGGGAGACTTGGGTGGGAGGGAGACCTTTCACTGAGCCAGCTCATTTTTTGTACCTTTATTTTTTGAAACATGGGCAGGTACTGCCTATTCAAAAAATAGAGAAGGGGCTTCCCTGATGGTCCAGTGGTTAAGAATCCGCCTTCCAATGCAGGGAATGTAGGTTCTATCCCTGGTGGGGGCATTAAGATCCCACATGACTCAGAGCAATTAAGACCCCCATGTAGCCAAAAATAAATATTAAAAAAAAAAAGTCACACTCATCAGAGGTCATCTTGTCTCTCAGTAGCTTTCAAGAAGTGGGAGTCACGGGGGGTGGGTGGACAGCTGAATTGAGACCCCAACTGAAACCGCCCCAGAGACAGTACTGCCTCTTGAATAACCTCTCCTAGAGACAGTCTCCTGCATCTGGAAGTCTTTCCAGCATCTACTCCCATTCCCTCTTGCTTTCTTCTGAGTTTCTCTCTTCATGCCCTGTATTTGGTGGGTCAAAAGGCTGATAGATGCGAAACGGAGTGTGAGGAGCAGCCTCCACACAGGGAAGAGGGACTCCAGGCAGCCCCAGTCCTCTGGAGTCACACAGGCCTGGGTTTGAATCTGCTTCTGTCACTCCCTAGCTGTGGGGTATTATATGTCACTCTCCATTGCTAGGTTTCAAGGTTCAGACGCCCCTGCCTCCCTCAGGGAAGACATAAGATGCAGAGCCTGATGAACAACTGTCTACCCCTACAAGAGCCAGCTCAAGCTCCCTGGGACAGATAGAAGACCCTTCTTCATAGTCCAGGGCCATCTGGTCCCCAGACCCAAGCGTCTACAGCTGCAATGCCCAAACCCAACCCCCAAAGGATGTAGCTATGTGGCTTCCCTATGGCCAGGGGCAGCTTTGCCCACTTCGCACCTAAATTGTCATGCTCAAAACCCAAACAGGCTCACGGTAGCTGTCAGGTGAGAGATGGTGTCGGACCCAGAAAAATAGCCAGGCCCAGGGCTTGGTCACAGCACCTGGGGTGCAGGGGGCAGTTACTATGGGGCTGGGGGTGAGGGAAGGGCTGGAACAGGAGGGCTCCCAGCCCCCATCCCCATCTGACCAACTCCCTTTTGTTCTGTTTGTATCCTTGCCTTTATTTTATTATCCTTTTTTTTTTTATTGTTGTTATTTTATTATTATCCTTGGTTTTATTTTCTTGGGCTCGAAAATCACTGTGGATGGTGACTGCAGCCATGAAATTAAAAGACACTTGCTCCCTGAAAGAAAGCTATGACAAACCTAGACAGCATATTAAAAAGCAGAGATGTCACTTTGCTGACAAAGGCCCATCTAGTCAAAGCTATGGTTTTTCCAGTAGTCATGTATGGACATGAGAGTTAGACCGTAAAGAAAGCTGAGCACCGAAGAATTGATTCTTTGGAACTGTGGTGTTGGAGAAGACTCTTGAGAGTCCCTTGGACAGCAAAGAGATCAAGCAAGTCAATCCTAAAGGAAATCAACGCTGACTGTTCATTGGCAGGACTGATGCTAAAGCTGAAGCTCCGATAATACTCTGGCTACTTGATGGGAAGAGCTGATTCATTGGAAAAGACCCTAATGCTGGGAAAGATTGAAGGCAGGAGGAGAAGGGATGACAGAGGATGAGATGGTTAGATGGCATCACCGACTCAATGGACATGAGTTTGAGCAAACTCCAGGAGATAGTGAAGGACAGGGAAGCCTGGTGTGCTGCAATCCATGGGGTCTCAATGAGTTAGACACGACTGAGCGACTGAGCAACAACAAAGTGTCTTCATTTTGTCGAGATCAGATAAGAGACATGCCAAGAGGTTAAGAGACTTGCCCCGGATATTCTACTGAATGGGCTAGAATCTGAGCCCAAATCAGCTGACTCCAAAGTCACATCTCCCAACACCCTGCAGGCTGTCCAAGGCCCCACGTCTCACCACACAGATAGACTAATAGGGTGGGAGAGGGGAGGGGAGTAATGGACGAGGTGCAGGAAGGTGGCCAGCTGGCCTCTTGACCTTCTTATCATCTCCTCAGCACCCTCAACTCAGTACCTGGAGCATCAGGTGAAAATTCAGGGAATAATTGCTAATTGTCAGAATTCCTGAGAGGCTCCTTTCCCTGGCAGGTTGGAGGAAAAGTAATGGGTTCATTTAACCAGACAGGATTCAAGCAGGGGGAGTGTGAGAGGCATCTCTGATGGTGTCTTTAGGATAGAGTGGCAGCTAAGGCTTAGGGACAGGAGTCTAATAGACCTGGGTTAAATCCAGGCTGCATCCATTACAAGCTGTCTTAACCAGAACAAGTTCTTTAACCTCTCTGAGTTTTGGTTTCCTCTTCTACAAAATGTAGAAATTGCTTCCTCTCTTTGGGCTGTTGCGGAGATTAAGAAGATGAGGTGTGTTAAGTTCTAAGCTTACCTCCCTGGGCATAAAGTAAGCACCCAGTAAATGGCTTTGTCTGATCTGGTGAGCTTTTTTGCTGCCCTGCTAGACAAACTCCGTCTCCAAGACCAAGAAGGGCAGTTGTCCTAATGCCTGAGGTAGGCAAGCTACCTCTGTGACTCCTGATTTGGGAGGCAGCCCAGAAAGGCTCCCAGGCTTGCTTTTTGCAGAGGGCAGCGGAAAATCGGAGCTGAAGCCAGCAAAATGAGGTTCCCAACAGCGGGGCTGAGTCAGCTCCTCCTGGGTTTGGGGGTTCAAGAGCCTTCTTCAAGGTCACACGACCTCCTAGTCCCCCTGTCCTCCATACGACTGCCCCCCTTGGCCTAAGCTCTCCAAGGACCCTGGGCACCTGTGTGCACGAGACACCAGCTGGGAAAGAGGAGTGCTTCAGTGAGCAGAGGAAGCTGGGCTCGGCCACGGGGAAATTAAAACCAGCTTGCCCAGTGCTGAGTTACCATGTCGCCCGAAATCAGATTGATTTCTTGGGCTTGTTGTGACAGCAGTGTTGCAATTGATTCGTCTAGATGGCAGGGAGTTTATCTATTTGGAGCTGTCTGTCATTGATCTGAATACGCTTCTAAAATAGCCCAAATACCTGGTGAGGGCAAGATCACCAGCAACCCCGGCTCAATATTAATTATAATAATGAACAGGCGTGAGGAGGGTGGCTTCATTGCCTGCCTTGCAGGGCTGGCCTCTGTGAAGTTTGGTGTTTAATATTCATTGTGGGTCAACCTGTACCAAGAGCTGGTGGACGCTCCTAAACTGAGAGAAGTCTACCTGGGTGGTGATGCCGTTCTCCGCTTCCGTGGGACAGAGAAGGAACTGCTACTGCTGACACAGACAACATTTAGGTTAGACCTCAAGAAGGACTTATTCAGGACCAAAAGTAGATGGATAGAACAAATCATTCACTTATTAGCCTAGACATGTTATTTCTGAGTCTCTTTCCTCCTCTGTAAAATGAGGATTATACTACTACTCAGAGCTGCTGCTCCTGCTGTTCTTGGGCAGAAAAAGAAGACAAAACAAAGCAAAATAAAGCTCAAGACCTCTTCTGGGCTGATGGTTCAAGGAGAAGCGAAGGGTCTTGCTCTGGGTAACAAAGCACCCACCCTTCTTGGCATTCACAGGGTGAGCATTCAGTCAATGGAGTTATTATTATAATAATTATTGATTCTGTGATATTTACTGAGCACGTGCTATTTGCCTAGCCCTGAGGGAAAACTAGGAAAGAAGCCATGCTTGCTTTGAGGAGACTCTGGGTTACTATGGGAGCCAGGACATCCCACTTGCTCAGGAGTAAGACAGACCCCTTTCTCTGGGAGACAGTTTAGAAGGTAGGCACAGGTGGACGTGAAGACCTCATGGTGTGGGTGCAGGTCCCAGGCAGTGTTACCCAGCAGAAGACGACTCTGCTAAAAATCATTCCACAAGAGCCCCTCCAGAATAACATTCTTGCAGGAAGAAGAGGCTCCTGCCCTCAAAAGATCTAACAGAAATCTGATTAGACTTTGTGGTTCTGGTCGGCAGGAAGCAAAGAATAACCAGCTGACTCTCATTGCCTCTGAAGACACCAGCTGAAACTGAAGCAAGAAACATGGAGGTCAGATCACCATAAGGACTTCCTGGCTGAGGTTTGGAAAGCCGTGAAGGAGACCGGGATGGAGAGACTCCTGCATCTGTCTGGGAGCCTGGTCTGCTGCCTTCCTTGTGACATTCCTGCTTCTGTTCCTACAAAGCTCTCCTCTCCTCTGGCTTGGCGGCTGGTGGAGACCCCCATGGCCAGCCTTAAGAGAAACATCAGAAGAAAGTTAATAGCGAATCGCTCTGGCGGATCTAATTGATTTTTTTCCTATTGGTTCCCTAATATAGGCAACACTGTTCCTGCCGCTTTTCTGGGCTGGAGATTATGTCATAAATAAAGAGATTTGCTCCCTATTTCCATGTGCTTATCTTTAATAAGTTAAGAACTCAACAAGATTTAGGAGGACTTGAAATAAGCAAAGGATCCGGTGGTGGTTTCAGCTGTGGCAGCGGCAGCAGGAGCTTTATTTGAACAGAGGGGGAGGGGGATGGCTGAGGCAGGTGGGGCGGGGGAGGGAATTTGCATTCTTTGGGCAGCCTTGGGCCCAGGCTCAGTCGGAAGATGAGAGGGATGGGGTGGGCAGAGCTAGGGGAGAAAACTCCTGTCTGAAGATGTGCAAAACAGCTGGACAGGGCCCATGAGGCTGGGGTTAACATGAGAGTGCAGGTTCTAGAGCCAGGTAGCCTGGGCTGAAATCCTGGGCCCATTGTTGCTTACAAGCTGTGTGACCTTGAGCAGGTTACTTAGCCTCTCTGCTTCCTCATTTTAAAAGTGGATAATAACATCTACCTCAAAGGTTCAACAGCAGGCAAAATGCTTAGGCCAGAGCCTGCCGTGGGGTATATATATATGCAGACTTCATGTTAACCGGCACAGGATTATCAAGACAGCGTCTAACTCAGTTCACCTGAACTGCTGCTGAACCTCTGCCTTGTATCAGGCCTTGGCGTGGGCTTCACAGAGTGTGAGACACAGTCCAGCCCTCACTTCCTGGAGGAGGAAATGGCAACCCACTCCAGTATTCTTGCCTGGAGAATCCCATGGACAGAGAAACCTGGCGGGCTGCAGTTCATGCGGTCGCAAAGAGTCGGACGCGACTGAGCGTGCACTGCACAGCCCAGCTGGGGACCCAGCCGCTGCGACGGGCATGAGCTGGGCGGCAGTCCTGAGGATCCACGTGGGGGAGCCCAAACAGGAAGTGCTGACCCCTTCCTGGGGAGGCGGCCCTGCTCTGACCCTGTCTGAGGCTGACCTGCTCTCTGGCTCCAGACGCCCTGCAGATTACTGGCACTCCCTTCAAGCTGACAGTGAACAGAGACTGTGCAGCATACGCAGAACCACTCAAGGCTGAGCACAATCACCACCATGCACTTGCATTTCACAGGCGCCAGGCTTGCTCTCTCCCTACCTCGTTTAGTCCTAAGCAATCCTATGAGGACAATACTATCATGAGTTCCCATTTCACAGTTTAAGGAAACTGTAAGACAATTAGCTTGAAAGCTTATAGCTGGTAAGGATCAGGATTTGAACCCAGATCCACTGACTTCTCTTGCTCTAAATACTGCCCTCTGTTCTTACACTGCATTTAGAGTCCAAACATTCATGACACACATATAATATGCAAACCCCAGGCTAACGGTTGAGAGGATAGAAAACTATAAAAAGCATTTATTGAGCACCTATTATGTGCCAAGCATTCCTACAGGTTATCTTATTGAATATTTCTAAGAAAGGTAAGTGGCATGGTGTTCCATTTATATGCAAAGAAGTGGAAGCCCAGAGAGGATCAGAGACTTGCTCAAGGCAAGTTAAAGGCTGGGATGAATTCAACTCAGATCTGAATTTGAAGCCTGGTCACTATTCGGGATGCCCCCAGCCTCTTTTTTTTTAAACTAATTTATTTGGCTGCATGGGGTCTTAGTTGTGGCACACAGATCTTCAATCTTCTTTGCGGCCTGAGGGATCTTGAGTTGCAGCATGCTGGATCTTTAATTGTGACACGCAGAATCTTTAGTTGCAGCCTGGGAACTCTTATTTGCAACTTGTAGATCGTTTCCTGACCAGGGATCAAACTGGGGCTCCCTGTATTGGGAACATGGAGTCGTAGCCTCTAGAAAGTGAAAGTGTTAGTCACTCAGTCATGTCTGACTCTCTGAGACTCCATAGACTGTAGCCCACCAGGCTCCTCTGCCCATGGAATTCTCCAGGCAAGAATACTGGAGTGGGTAGCCTTTCCCTTCTCCAGGGGATCTTCCTGACCCAGGGGTCAAACCCATGTCTCTTACATTGCAAGTGGATTCTTTACTGTCTGAGCCACTAGGGAAGTCCTGGACCACCAGGGACATTTCCCCCTGCCAGCCTCTTGATGATCAGTCTCCCTTTCCAGAAGGCCTTGCTCTTGCAAACCACTAATATGATCTCGGGGGAGCCAGCAGGCCTGCCTAGTCCTTCCTGAGAAGTATCAGCAATTTCCCCCTCCTTGGCACCTTCACATCCTCTCTCCTTCCCTGATAAGATCAAGGCTCAAACATGGGCCAGGTCCTGGCAGCCCCTCTAGGCCAATGGGGCTGAGAACAGAACCATGCTCCTACCTCACTTCCCAGTGATACATGGGGCCACCTCAGTGATCCCAGGATGCTGCTTACCACATCCCATCACTGTCTACAGCCCATCTGGGTGGGATTAGATGAAGTTCTCCCTTCATGGGCAATTTCACAGGGGCTGTTTGTCAGTGTAGAAGCTTTTCAATGAGGGACAAAGTCAATAAGCTGGTTTTACCTCCCTGTGGATGGGCTAGAATAGAGTCCTCCTCTCTCCCATGGGTCTAGAATGGCCTTGTACTTTTTGCATAGAAGCTGGTTTTCTTCTCAAGCCTCCGTTTTGCCTTCTCCCTGTCTCTTCCTGACCATTGTCTGGCCCTACAGACACTGTTGCTTTAAGGACTGGTGACCTCACAATTGGTTGCCATAGAGACCACTGTGATGTCACAAGCAGAGGACAAATAGTTCAAGGAGGAGTGAAGAGTGGGAGTGTGTGGCTGGAACTGAGGGACATTTGGGATTTCTGTCCTATTTTTTATTCCCAGAACAGGCAGTGTCTGGAACTGGATTCTGATATCTGAGGGAGACCTGACCAATTTTCCCTGTGTTCATCTGGGACAGAGATGCCTCAGAACCCAAAAGAAGGGTCAGTGAAAAGGGCCATCAGAAACACTCCCCACCTTGGGGCTATGAGAAGTGGGCTACTTTTGTTGCCGAAAGGAATGAGGTTAGGTGCCAGGAAGAATTGTGTGGCTGGAAGATCTCCCTGGAGGGGTTGATGTTGCTTTGCCTTAGGAAGCTTGAACCATGGGAGACACTTAGCCTCCAGGGTGGTGACTGCCTGCTGAACCACCTTGTACAGATGGACATGTTATGTCACAGTGTGATGAAACTAATTCTCCCGTCCCTGGGAGCTCCCTGAGGGCTCTGCCTCTCGAACAGGACACTGAGGTCCTGCCACGATAAATGGTCCCTCATTCAGTAAGCAAACGAGTGAGAGGGTGATGAATGAACTGGGTAGGAGATTGGAGGAAGGCTGAGTGACTGCGTGGACAGATGAACACATGGACAGATGGGCAGCCTGGAGGTCATGTACAGCAGGCCCCCCAAGCTTTGAAGTTCTATACCTGTCTGCCTCTCTAGCTGCATCCCACCCTACACTTCTTTTTTTAAAGTTATTCATTTATTTATTTGGCTACATCAAGTCTTAGTTGAGGTGCACGGGATCTTCATTGCATCACGCAGGATCTTCCGTTGCCAAACATGGGCTTAGTTGCTCCGTGGCATTTGGGATCTTAGTTCTCCCACCAGGGATGAAACCCACGTTCCCTGCTTTGCAAGGTGGATTCTTAACCACTGGACCATCAGGGAAGTTCCCCACCCCATGCTTCTTGTTCTCTATGATCCAGCCACACTAACCGTTTCTTAGTCCTGCCTACCACAGGAATTTGCACCTACTGTTACTTCTGCATGGAACATACTCGTCATTCCTATTTGATCGAATAACTCATACATGTCCCTTGGTTTTCTACTCAGTCAGTATCTCCTCAAGGAAGCCTTCCCTGATTAAGTCAGGTCCCCACTGTGGGCCTCCACAGCCCTGGGAACCTCTCCTGAGTACCTGCCACACTGTAGCTTTGCATTTATTCAGGCGGTTCTGTGTAATGTCTCCCGTTCTAGACAGAGAGCTCTGAGCACGCTGGGGCAGCTTCTGTTTTTACTCATCTTTGTATCCCCAGCATTTAGCACTGTGGACACTTAATATTTGTCTAAAGAATAAACTGATAAATAACCAGTCCTGCCCCACCTATTCCGAGAGGCCTACACTCCCCTGCACCAGAGGAGCCTGCAAAGGTGCACAGACATATATGCATTTCTGCTCTGCCATGGTAGTCTCTATATATTGGTTTGACCTACTAGGTAGCTACAAATCATTTAGTCTCCCAGAGCCTCAGTTTCCTCATCTGTACAACGGGGACAGTAACAGTGCCTATTTCATAGGATTACCTGAGAATGTAGTTAAATTCCGCAGCGCAGTGCCCAGTAATAGTAAATAATAAATGGTGCTGTTATTCTTATTTTTAAAGGTCAAGTACAGCCTACTGGATTTAGGGCTAACTGCTTAAAAATAATGAGAAGTATACCAAATTTCCATAAATCTGCTTTAAATGTATGTGGCTATTTTTTAAAGAGGAAATTTACCTAAAGCCCTTCTGTAAAACATGAATCAGCTATAAGTTTATCTTTTATGTAATTCTGAAGCTTCATGCCTGGTTTTGCTCAAAGGGGAAAACTCAATTATCCTCTCATATTATCTAAAGCAACCCCCTAATCTTATCTCAGGCCTTAAAAAAGGGTGAGGGGGCATGCCCCCGGCCATGCTTGGCCCAGGGTGAGTGCTATCAGAGGCAAAGGCTGAGGTCAGTCTGACTGGGATAGTAGTTCATGCCTCACCCATCCTGCCCTCATCCCTGGAGGTGGGTGGAGATGGTCTTGGGATTCTATAGAGTAGAAGGGCTCTCCCCGACAAAAGGAGACCAATTTTTCGTCACTGGCACCTCCTCCTTGCTTTTCCTATACATAGTTTCTACCTACTGCTGATCAAGATTCCAGTTAGGTCAAACCCTGTAAGAAGCAGTTGGGGCACTATAGCTGGTTCCACATAGGGAAGAGCTGAGATGCCTTTTTAAATATATATATTTATTTATTTGACTGTGTCAGGTCTGAGTTGAGGCAAGTAGAATCTTCGTGCATCATGTGGGATCTTCCATTGCAGCGCTTGGAGTCTCCAGTGTGGTGCACAGGCTTAGTTGCCTCGTGGCATGGGGGATCTCAGTTCCCTAACCAGTGATGGAAACCACATCCCCTGCATTGCAAGGTGGATTCGTAACCGCTGGACCACCAGGGAAATCCCCGAAAATGCCTTTGAGGGTCATCTCAGCCAGCCAGAGAAGCTTTGTTCCTCCCATCCCCTCCCTCAGTTCACAGTAGCCCCCTGAGGCCCATCTGACAGCCCATATGATGTATTTGGGCTCCTTCCCCTTTCTCAGGAGCTCACTGCTCCCCCACCCCTGTGACTCATTCCCTCATCCCATGGTCGTCATCCTGGTACCAGATCTCCAGCCTGAGCCACACTACCATAAACCCAATGCCTCTGGACAGATGTATTTTATGTAAGTTCAAGCACTAGAAATATTGAGTTCAGAGCATTTTATTTCTAGAGCTCTCCATATTTCTCTGGGATTATCACCTGTCTTTGTTCCCTCCCTTTCTGGGTTATTATCTTTGGACCTTTTCCAAGCCAAGCTGCCTTGATTGCTTGGGGAGAAGAAGGCTGCCTGCATCCTCCAATGGGTCCTCTGGGTCTGGGGAGGGCAACCTTCAGGGACCCTTTCTTCTTCCTCCTGCATAACTCTGCAGGTGGCCGCACTGCCCAGGCAGCCTTGGCTTTTAGGAGTTGGCTTCACTGAGAGACTCTCCAAGTGCCAGGGAACATTGAGGGGGTGGTGGAAGTGAAAGCCTCATCCCCCAAGTTAGGGAGGGCTATGCTCAGGGTGAGCCTCAGGGTACAGAGGGGAGGGAGAAGGCCAGCTGTTCTCTTTTCTACGCAGTGCTAACCTAGCCTGACACCAAATTAATAGCATTCAAATGAGATGCAAAGCATTATGCAAATCTAGAAGAGAAGGCCACTCTCACCCAGGGCTTTTCGGCTGTTGGAAGGCCAGCACCTTGAGCCCTTTCTCAGAGGACCCTACAGACTTCTTTCAATTTCAACCCTCATCCCTTCTGCACCAGGCGATGTGAAGAATCTGATGAGACTGGCACGACCATGTCAAGGTCCTCTGATCCAAGGGCCACTTTGGTCTCACCTCCCAGGCACTTGAGTCCTCTTCCACTCTGAAATGATGCAGAGGCAGCCACAGAAGGTGGTATAACCTTCCTCTGGATGCAGAATGCCAGTTCCCCATTCAGTAGCAGTGTATGCAAAGTAGATGCAGGGAGTGGGGTGTTGCATCTATTTAACTGTCTATTAAAATGGCCCCACGCCCATCACCTCTGCATAAGCCCAGGCTTCCAAATTGCCAACCCCTGCTGCCTGCAAGTACCATGTGGTTCCTGCGCCTGGTAATTGCTGTAGTGTTTGTTGAGCTGTATTTGCATTTGATTGTCATTTAACTTTCCATCTTTCTCCTTCAATCAAACTGGGAACTGGGCTTCTGCAATTGATTATTCATTTTATTTTCAGCCCCTTGGTGGGTTTTTAGAGTTTCCTTCATTAGTGCCACAAACCTGAATCCTGGGACTTCAGTCACATGGAAGGGGAAAGCCTCCTCCCACCCATCCCAGGGCTCCTACGTGAAAATAATCTAGCCAGCATCATGGATCTTAAGTCCTACCCCAGCCTCTGTGCTTCAGCACCTGCCTCATTTCTGCCCAGCCAGTGGCATTAAACATTTATGGAGCTGAGGAGGATCAAAGACCTTGGCTGGGAGTGGTGGGCAGGCTGGAGGCCTCATTCTAGAGATGGAAAGCAGCTCACATCAGACCCTTTTCTGCTGTCTCCACCCACCCGGGCTCTTGCTAGAGCTGATCTGGTCCTCCTCCCAGAGCAGGAGCAAATGCTGAGGAGTCAGGACTCCCATTTATGAGAGCAGGGCCCTCCTCCTGCCCCTAAATTCAAAGGGTTGATTTTGGATTCTCTGGGAAGCCTGGTTGGGGCTTCCCTAGTGGCTCAGTGGTAAAGAATCCGCCTGCCAATGCAGGAGATGTGGATCTAATCCCTGGGTTGGGAAGATCCTCTGGAGAAGGAAATGGCAACCCACTCCACCATTCTTGCCTGGGAAATCCCATGGACAAAGGAACCTGGCGGTCTATAATCCATAGATTCTCAAAGAGTCGAACACAACTCAGCAACTGAGCAGGCATGTACAAAGGGAAGCTTGGTTGGAGCCATGGCATCCTAGACTGTTCCCGATGCTGCAGGGTCTTGGAAACCCCCCTGAGGAGTGGGTTGAGGTTAGCAGGCTGCCCTGTGCCCCAGGAGTCTCTGGACAGAGGCGGTAGCCCCTGCCCCTGCTTCCCTGAAACTTCAAAACCCCGTTGGCTCCACAAGATGTAGTTTTGGTTTGAAAGCTGTCTTGAAGACTAATTTTCTTCTTCTTTCACTCAGAAAGGAGTGTCATCCAGGCACTTCAAAATAAGTCACCAATGTGCCCATGATGCCACAAACTGATGGGCTGTTTGGGAGTGGGGAAGTGAGGCTGGCTTCTCCAGGGGGCTGTGCTGGATGTCTGGCACTCTCTGGCCAGAGGCTAGGAGGGTCCCTGAGGTTGGAAAGCCCCTCTCTAGTTCCCAGTCCTAATGCAGTGGCTGTAACTCAGTTCCCTTCCCCCACCGTCTGAGTGAGCAGTGAACCCCTCAGTTCCTATCACTGGCCTTGGTCATTGAAAACCCACCTTAAGAATTCCAGATTCTCTGGTTTTGGTGTAAATATCTTTGTGATGGCATAACCCTTTGCAGTATTGTCACTAAGGATGTCCTATGACTCAGACGACCACAAAGCCTGGCCCCCACCTGCTCCAACCCTTCCTCCTGTGTCCCTACAGAGACTCCCTGCTCCACCAGAACCAGTCTTCTCACTGACCCCAGATCATCTTGCATTTCCCACCACCTTGAATTTGCATAAGTCACTCCATCCACTCTGGATGCCCTCCTTCCTCCTCTCCCCTGACTGAAACCTAAGGCATAATTAAGGCTAATTTCAGGGACTTCCCTGGTGGTTCAGTGGCTAAGACCCCATGCTCCCAATGCAGAGGGCTCCAGGCTTGATCGCTGGTCAGGGAACTAGATCCCACATGCTGCAACTAAAGATTCTGCATGCTGCAATGAAGATCAAAAATCCTGCTTATCTCAACTAAGACCCAGCAGAGTCAATAAATTTTTAAAAAACACTGCTTTAAAAATTATCAACCAAAAAAAGGCTGATTTCAGTCAACCCATCTCCTGTGTGAAGCTCTCAATGACCTCCCTTCACCCCCAAAAGCAATTGTCCCCTTCTCCTTTATCTCACAGCATGAATTTAGCATCAATGATATGCCATAGACATGCCATCATTTATTCACAAATATTTATTAAGCATCTATTATATGTGGGGCACCAGTAAGGTTGGGAGTGGAAGAGAGAGACATTTTCTGTGCCTTCACAGAGTTGACGACTAGTACAGAAAATAATTAAGCAAGCAATTACATAGACAAGGAGGTCCAAGACCCTCTGGGGTAACAATCAGGTGGGGGACACAAAGCAAAGAGGAGAAACAAGACCAGTAAAGGGAGCCTTGCAAGTCTCCCCAGGCTGCCACTTTGAAATGCATATACGATTTAAGCACATTGTAAATCTGTAGCACAGAGCTCAGTGTTCCCTAGGGCATCTTATTGTACTTAATTTGTGGGTGATGCTAAAATCTGGGCAGAGTGAGCCCCTTGAAGTGCATGAGATAGGTGTTGACAGAAACTCTGCTGCTTCCCAATTTGGTGCAATCTCTGCCTCAACCTAGCTAGGAGCCCATGGCAGAGAGGCCACATTGACCATCTTTAGGAGGAAGGGACAGACAACCTAGGTGCATATTTTCCCCATGATTCAGGACAAACCCATCCTCTGAGCTCAGGGCAGGGTGATGAATTCTGGGACTTGTAGTCTTTATTGGACCCCACCCCCCACCGCCTCCCACCAATGCCTCGGTTAGTTCAGGCAATAGAAACCATAATGTGACAGGTTCCTGAGCTCCTCCTTTTTGTATTGCCCAGCTTATCAAGCAGCCCAGCTTCCACCAGCCTCCAAATTCGCATGAATCATCCTGGCACATAAGGTTCATCCCTGGGTCATGATTCACCCTCCTCTGCCCAAGTTGCGTAGTTCAGAGGAGCCAAAGAATCAAGGAGGAGCTCAGAAATAACTTCAAGGAGGAATCTCTTGCCATTTGCCAGTATTTCCTCCGCTGAGCCACAAAACCTTCTACCTCCATCCTCTGTTGGCAGCTCTCTTCCTCCCTCCCCTCTCCATCTTCTTGCCTGGCTTCCTCTCCTTACCTCTGATTCTTTTGTCAAGTCCCCTCCCTTCTGCCATCCATCTGCTACTGCCCTCTTTTTTCTCAGCTTCTTGAAACGATTGTCCAGAAATCCTCTCCCAGTGATACCCCCAGATAATTCTACATGCCACCTGCCTGTTGCTTAGGCTTCTTTATAGCCATCAAGGTAGCTCCTCAGAGCCCACAGCAAGAGAATCTAGAGAAAATCTGAGAAGTAGAGCTGAAAAATTGTGAAAGTAGTAAGGACCAAAAGACTGAGAAATGAGCTCAGAGCAGAAGTCTTGCCATCTGCTTCCAGGATGAGATAAGGAAGGGCATTGGACAATGACTGGGGTCTGGAAGCTTTGGAGAGGAGCCAAGTTCATGTGCAAAGACCTAAACAGAAAGCTATTCTCCCTGGGAGCTGCAGGAAGTTCAGCCCTCTTCTTCCTCTACAAGGAGAATAACATCAGTCACAGGGTGATGTCCACTTGTCCATTGAGGCTCTTCCAGTGAGCTCATCCTTGGAGCCAGAAAAACCTCTGGATCTAAACATCTGCCTCAGGGATCTGATTGCCCTCTTTGCTGTTCTGTGACTCACTGGGGCTCCTCAGTCTAAGCAGAGCCCTCAAAGCTTGTTCTTCCATGTCCTTGAATGGTACCACCTCCCTGGCTACCCCCCTGGCCTTCCTTCAAGTCTCTATCTAAAATAATCCTAGGGAAATGCCCTCACACTCCACCCGCCCCCCCACCATGCCTGTCTCATTTTCTCCACCAGTTCCAGGAACTTGGGCAAGGATAGATGTGAAGGGTCTGCTCTCACTGGCTAGCATTATGGCTTCTCTGGTCCTGTAGGGGGGCCAAGGCAGGGTCCTGGAGATTCAGGGCCACATGCGGACCCAGGATACTACCTTCACTTGCCCAGTTTGGCCAGGTTAGCTCCTGCCAAGTGTAGAATGTCTTCCCAGGACACGAGTACTACTGGCTTTTAACTATAATATCAGGATAATTAAGCTTTTCTGTGAGCACAGTTTGCTGCTGATGCAGCTGCCTGGAGCCCTGGCATTTATTGAGCGCAAAGTAATAATTTATTGTCCTTTGTACGCTCAAAAGCCATCTTCATTATGGGCTCGGGACGGAGCTGCCACAAGGGCACGCGGGCCTCGCCAGCTACCTCATACGCGAACGCCTTCCCAGGTCACCCTTGGCGCCCTCAGGTACCAGGATGGGGTGGGGAGAGATGATAACAGGGTGGCTCTCTCACGGAGACATCAGGTTAGAACCCCACCTCCTCGGTAGGCTGCTAATGAGGGAGAGGGCGGCAGACTTGGCTGGGCGTGGGCAGCGGGGAAGGGTGGGGGCCGTGTGCCCACGTTAGCAGGGAAGTCCTTCCTCAGAGCTGGCGGCGGCGCAGGGAGGCTGTCCTCCCGCCGCTGGGTCTTCTGCGCCTTTGCTTGAGACTTTACGGTAAGCCGCTCCTCCCGCGCCCCCGCCCCCAGCCCCGCGCGGCGATCCCCGGCGCCGACGCCAGGCGCTGGCCGTGGTGCTGATTCTGTCAGGCGCTGGCGGCGGCGGCGGCGGCCACGCTCCCTCTTCCCCGGTCGGACCCGGCTCTGTCCCCCGCGCCCGAGCCCAGCTGAGCTCCCAGCCCTCCCGTCGCAGCCCCGATCTGGGGCGCGGCCGCCACCGGCACCATGCGCCCGGCAGCCCTGCTGCTCCTGCCCTCGCTGCTGGCGCTCCTGGTTCACGGTAAGGGACCTCAGAGTCCGGCGGCAGGGGCAGGGTCCTGGGGGGTGGGAAGAGAGGACTGTCCCCGAGCTCAGCTCCGCGTATCTGGCTGTCCAGGTCTGGTACCGCGCTCCGCCGGTTGCTCTGCCCCCCGCGCCGGCCAAGCCGGGCGGGGTGCGGGCTCCGCGGGGCGGGAAGCTGCCGCTGCTCCCGCCATTCGCACCCGGCCGAGACCTCGCCTTTAATCATCTCTCCGGATCTAATGGGATTTCTCAGCTGCAATTCATCACGCCACCCCCTCCCCGCACACACTCACGCGTTCACCCGCGCGCTACCTCTCCACACTCCCCGGGCGTCTAGGAGCGTTGGGGCGCGCGTGCCGGGGGGAGGACGGCACAGGGCAGTGAGTCGGGACGGTCCCGCTGGCGGCCCGCAGTCCCGCCTCCCTTGTCGCCCGCCAAACTTCGTTCGACTTTGCCGCCGGTTCTGGGGCCTCTCACAGAGGAGGGACGGGGCCAGATGGCGGCGGGACCCGGAATTGGGACTTCGCCCACCTCTCTCCTCCTTGGCGCTGCCACGCAGAGGTCGGGATTTAGAGTACCATTCCAGGGAGAAACTCGAGGGGCCCGGGGACCCCTATCTGGCTCCTTGTTCTGCCCTGGGCTGCAACAGCTGAAATCTTGGGATAAAAACTCCGTCCTCTCCGGAGCCCTTTCCTTGCACCTTCCACCCTTGCACACTCCCAGAGCTCTTCCTCCCTCCCGGCCTGCCGTCCTGCTGCGGCCCCCACCCACCCCATGGCCGCAGACTCATCGCGGGAGGACTGGCACCCCACCCTGAGGTCCTCCGTCCCCCGCTTGGAGTCAGGGCTCCAACTTCATCAGTCCTGGGTCGAGGGAAGCTTGGCCATGAAGTGGGCAGCGAGGGAATGTTAGGGAGACAATGAGGGGTTCTGTGCCTTGAGGAAGGAAGGTTTCCGAGTCTGTCTCCACGGAACCTGCCCTGGCTCAAACAAACACTCATCAAAACTGAGGGCACCCACCTCTTTCTTCCACTGCAGCCAGTCGGCTGGTGGGATCGCTGAAATCTTGCTTGGCATTGGGACCCACCATCCCTTAGGAGTGTGGTTAGTAGGGCATGATGCGGAGGAGGAAGAAGGTGGGAGTTTCTAACCTCATCATTCCATCTTCCCTGGCGTCGTTGGAGCTCAGCACAGTGGAGATGGGGCCAGATTGGCCCCCCGGGCCTCAGTTTTCTTTGCTCTGCGTCCTCAGAGACATGGAAGCCCCTCTCCGAGCCTCTAGCTAGCACACAGCCAGGTATGCTCGCTCTGCTCCCTGGCTGCCCGTGCCGGGTTCTTTTGTGATTCCAGGAATTCAGTACTATGTGTTCCCATTGAGGGAGAGGGAAAAAGTCCTGGATGCCCTGCCGAGCTGGTGCAGGGAGAAAGGAGAGACGCTTACATCCTGGCCCAGCTATCGGAAAATGTCCCTGGGAGTTTGGGACGCATATTGAGATTGGGCCACATTCTTGTGCTGGACAGCTCCCTTGGGGTGCAGAGCCTGTGTGTGCCTCCTAATCTGTAGTCTAAAGGCTCCTGTGAGGGTGTGTGGGGCTGCTGTGAATGTAATCAGGGCCCAGAGTGTGTGGAGTAGTAGGTCCAAGTGTCTCTGTGCTTCAGAAGGTCTGGATGTTGCATGAGGGCTCAGCAGTGAGTGGGTGTGAGGAGTGTGGAAGGCCGCTAGTGTGCGATGCAGCCTCTGCCAGAGAGTTCCCTGCAGGGCTAGAGTGAAACTGTGGGTCTCCAGGAGGATGGCTGGGGTGGCCGGGAGCCCGGCGGGGCCTCGCTGGGGTCATGGGTGTGAGCATGGAGAAGAATCAGTTCACTCTGTGGCCGAGAGTCTGTGTGTCTCCAGCCAGTGTCCCTCCCTAACCATCTGGACCTCTTCAGTGCCCAAGAGACTTCTCCCCAAGTGATATGTGGAATAGGGGTCTGCCTGCTTGGAAAGATCTTTGTTTATATCCACCCCCTCAAAGGAGAAGAGGAAGCAGCCCAGCAATGCCAGGCATGAGGAGAGAACGCCTGGACCTGGGCCAGCCCTGGTGCACCTCTTCCTCCCAGCAGGGCTGCAAGGTCCCAGTCCTTGGGGTACTGAGTGGTCTCACTGAGAGACAATACACTGGGCCATCTCAGGACTCCTGGGGGCTTCAGCTATGAGAAGGAGGCCCCAAGCAGTAAGGGCCTCAGGCTGTGAGCATTTGCGGCCTGAGTGCTACATCCCTCAGCCTCGTGGCCTCGAGAGGGGGCCCTCAGAGCTTTGCTCACGTTTAGGCAGAGAGACACAGATGCAGCCAGACGTGGCCCAGAAGTGGCGGGAGATGGGAGAGGTGGAGACCTGGGGGTGCACGGCAAGATGTTGCTGGGCCAAGCTCAACCCCATGAGCTCAGCTCCCTACTTCCTCTGCAGCCGCAGGGGCACAGTCAGCATTAGGCTTGAGGGGCACCGTGAGCCACCGGTAATCCTCCTGCAGTTGGTAGCTGGAGATCCTGCCACGAGGGGGGAGGAATGCTGTTTGGGAGGGGCAGTGTGTGCCCAAGCCTGCTGTGTCAGTTTAATGATTTTTAATGAGCAATTACCTTTAGTCATTCTCCTAATTTCTGAATATCAATAAAGTTAATTAAACTCTGCATGTGTGAACGTGGCCTGGGGAGATGGTGAAGGTGGAAGCAGCAGAAACTGGGGTGAGACTTGGGTCTCCAGAGGCAGAGGCTCCCTCCACTGGCTGTGTGACCTTGGACCTGATGCTCCCCGTCTCTGAACTCTGATGGAGTGTTCGGTGGGAAGAGTGAGGGAGGGGACAGGAAGTAGGGGTCATTCATTGTGCCAAGAACTGGGGAACAGGGTCTGGAAGGTAAGAAGAGAAGGAAAATCTGGCCTCCAGGAGCCCTAGTGCTGAAAGGGTTAACAAACCAGGGCTGCCTTAACCTGAAATGGTAATTGCTGCTTCCTGCAGACTCTGTGGTAGGTGCTGGAGTCTCAAGGTACATTCCTGAGTCTGGGGGCTGAAGCCAAAGCTAGCGCCAAGCCCTTTTCCCTGTTGCCCAGCCTGGCACATTGTGAGAGTGCGGGGACAAGGCTCAGTGGGAGGCAGTCTAGACTGTACCCAGAGCCCCAGGGGTTGACATGGCAGCCAGGAGACTCCCCTGGGCTTCTGAGGAGACTGGAGGGCCCAGAGACTGCTGTGGACTGGAGGGAAAGTCTGGGTTGGCTTTTTACCCCTCACAGGCCCAAGCTCATCAAGCTTGGCAGGCCCTGGCGGCGGTCCCAGCTTCCTCAGCAGGGTGGCAGCTTAAAATGCCTTGGGGACACCATGGGGCGCTAATGGGGATCGAGGAGACACAGGGACTGGGTTTAATTAGAAACTGGGCTTAATTAGAGCTTCTGTACCTCTCCCACCAATGGTTGTCTGAATGGTGGGGGGCACGTTAAAAATCCTGCTTCTTTAAAACCCTGCCTTCACCCCGGCCCTACCCAGGTGCCCAGCTTCCCTTCCCCTCCTTGTCCCCACTTCTCCAGGCCCCGTTTGCCAAGCTAGGCTCAGTTCAGGGATGCTGCGCCCCAGCCTGGGCAGAGCTGTCAGAGCTGGGTACCCCAGCCCCCAAATAAGAAAGAGGGTGTGGAAAAGGGCCTATAGGCAGGGGTTACTTTAGCGAAGGAACCTCTCACTTCAGGTGGTTAAGACCCTCAGGCTACCTGTCTGGCCTCAGGCATGCCTCTGTCCTCTGTAGGTCTCCACCTTCTGGAACGTTCAATTTAAGGGTGCACCACATTGGTGGTTGCCAAGCCTGAAAGCACATTAGGGCAGATTTCTGGGTCTTCAGCTTACTGGCCTGCTCTCAGGGAGGAAGAGCCAGGCTCCGTATGTAAGTGGCTGGGGGAGTGGTGTTGAGGAGACAATGCTACCAGCCAGAGTCAGCAGCTGGGAGGTGGGGAGCAGACACTCGGAGGTCTCCAAGGCCCCTTTCAGACTAATTCCAGCAGGAAGCCAACTTACCCAGCCAAGATGATCAGTTCCCGGAACTAGCCATGTTCTCATCAGCTTCTGGGCTCTTGCTGTCCCTTCTGCCTGAAATTCTTTTCCGCTCCTAGGCCAACCTGGCTCACTCTACCTCATGCTTCAGGTCCCAGCTTAGTTGGCCCTTCAGTTCTTCAGCATATATTTATGGGGCATCTACTCTACGGCTTCTCAGATCCTCAGCCTGAGCCGGGGCATTCTTCTGGGCTCCCACCACCCCCTGGCTTTCCCCCATCAAGTTGCCCACCTTGTGGGGTCACGAGCTCCTAGCGCCTGATGTCCCTTTCCAGGAGCAAGACTGAACACAGGAAGGAAGGCACCAAGTCTGTTCTGCTCAGACCCTCCATTTCAAGACAGTTCTAGAATTCTTCTTTGGAAGAAGTTTAGGGTCAGCTGCCTGTTCAGAAAGATGAGTTGGGTGCATGGCAGCTGGGACTGAAGCTGAGTTTGCGTAGCAAGCACACTATTTTTACATAGATTGTATGTTAGGATTTTTTCCCTTTCCTAACGGTTGGCCAATTATCCCAACTGTAAATTATAGCCTTGACTTAGTTTTTTCCTTCCACAAATTAAGCTGTCACGCCATCAGCCTGAGGTGGCTTGGGGGTGGGGTTCTGATGGCCATTCTAAGAAGGCTAAAGCCTCTCTCCAGCTGCCCTGGTACCACCACTGCTCCGGTCCCCAGGGGCACTTGGCGGACATTAAATACCCATTGAATAAACTCCCGACCTGGACAGGTAGGCAATGGCAGAGTTAAGCCCAGAGCCTAGACTTCTTGATTCCTTCCCATAGCATGTACCCACCACTTCTGCTGCCTGGGAGGGGTGCCCTGCATGAACTTAAGAACTGAGATAAGGGAGGGACAACCCCATGTCATCTGTCTTTATCACTTCCTCTTCCATCTCATCTTCAGACACCCTCTCAGAGCTTGGCAGGACCAATATGAAACCTTGGGAGCTGCTCTGAGCCTTTCACGCCCTTAAATGAAAAGGTGGAGGTGAAGGAGTCCTCCCGAACCACAACAATTCATGTCCATGAAGCTTCCACAGCTCCTAAAAGAGCCATCCCTTGGAAACATCCATCCCTAGGGGTTCATTCTTCATCCATCTCACAAACATCTTTTTGGGGTATGAGGCCTGTCTCAGTACCCTCAGGAGCCAAGTCTTTCATTTTTAAGCCTTTTCTATTTAATAAAACCAGAGACTAGTTATCTCCACTTTATAGATAGGAAAACTGAGTTTCAGAGATTAAGTTACTTACCCTGGGCTTAAAGCCAGTAAGTAATAAAATGACTCGAAAGTGCCTCCCCATTTTGCAAAATCTGGCTGCAGCCAGCACTGTGCCTACTCCCCCACCCTAAGGCAAATCTTCAGTACAAACAGATGAGAACCCAGGAGAGTATCACTATCCTATTAATAGTAGTAGCAACAATAATAGCAAGTATTTATTAGTTACCAACTAATGTGCCAGGCACTGTACTAAGTGCTTTATATATTAAACATTAGCTCATTTAGTCCCATATCATCTCTGTGAGGTAGAAGCTGTTATCTGCATTTTATAAGCCAAGTTCAAGGCCATGTTCAGACAGACCCAAGATATAAATGGCCCCTGACTTTCTTCTAGCACGTTTCTGGTGATGACAGTGGCTTATTTTCCTGACATCTACCCTCAGTCCTTACTGCTGCAGATTAGGTATATTTTATCTGGTTCAGTCCTTGGAGGGCAGAAGAAAAAAACACCCTTTCTGACACTTGGAGGTCAGGATAGAGCACAGGACTGGGGGTCAAGTGAACCCTGAAGTCTTGGCCCAGAGACCAGTGACCTTGGATAACTCTTACTCTCTGATCTTTTAGGAGACTTAGTGAATGAGAATACCAGTCACTCCTGTCCTGAAGCTGGGCTGCCCCACCTAGCCGGTACCCCCACTGCTGCTGAGGTTCAGCCCCTGGCGGGGAAGGCCCGAACTTGCCTTGAATCTCAGCTCTTGGACAGGACTGGGCACCAAGCCTGCCCCAGCTTCCCTCCACCTGCCCACCTGCCACCGGGCTGCCAGCCCTTGGAGGCGAGGATCGATGCCACAGCGCCGGCAGTGTTGTTGGCCATTGATTGTTGAGATTTCTCGGCGGGCTCTGGAGTAAACAAACCTGCCACTTCTCTAACAACAGTCCGGGTCTCAGGCTGCAGAGTCTGCAGCCTGGCTGGCAGGCAGGCTGGTGGAAAGGAGCCAGGGATGGGGGGGTGGGGGTGGGGGTGGGGTGGGGTCGGGTCCTGGCTGGGCCCAGCAGTGACAAGGGGCTCTGCCAGGAGATGAGAAGGAATGAGTGGGTGGGAAAGGGGCAATGGAGAGACAGAGAGAGAGTGAACCCTAGACCCTGTACATGCCTTGTTCAGTCCAACCTCTCCATTTTCCCTTAGCCATTTTCCCATACCTGGAATGCTATACCTGGAACCTTCTATTTGTTTCAGTTCAACCATTCCCTCTTTATCTGATCATCCAGCCCCCCAGGGTTCTCTCTCTTCTCTCAACACTACCCCACATCAGGAACTTAGCCTATCCATCCTTCACCCACCCATCCCCTCTCCATGCAACACCTCTCTATTTTCAGCACCTATCAGGTGCTTTAATAGGCAGGAATACAACATAATCCCTGCCCTTAATCTCCACAAGCTCAGCTGCGACTGCCTCACCACCGACACTACAGACTCTCTGATTTTAATTGAATGCGATACAAAAAAGTTGCTAAACAGCATCCAACCACTCACCTTCAAAAGGACAAGAGATTCCTAGCCAGGGACTCTTCTGAGCCTCAGTTTCTTACCTGCAGTGAGAGGGCTCATCTTTTTGGTCTTTGAGGGCCCCAGCAAGACTCTGGGATCTCTGGGCCAGGCTTGCTTGGTGCCCTCCATCACAACTCTTCCCATCTCTGCTGGGTCTGAGGGTCCCTTTAACCCCCCAAGAAGGCAGAGCAGATACAGGGTCCCTCCTGCCACCAAAAAGTTATGACCAACCTAGACAGCATATTCAAAAGCAGAGACATTACTTTGCCAACAAAGGCCCATCTAGTCAAGGCTACGGTTTTTCCAGTAGTCATGTATGGATGTGAGAGTTGGACTATAAAGAAAGTTGAGCACCAAAGAATTGATGCTTTCAAACTGTGGTTTTGGAGAAGACTCTTGAGAGTCCCTCCTCAAGGAGATCCATCCAGTCCATCCTAAAGGAAATCAGTCCTGAATATTCACTGGAAGGACTGATGCTGAAACTCCAATACTTTGGCCACCTGATGTGAAGAACTGACTCATTTGAAAAGATCCTGATGCTGGGAAAGATTGAAGGTGGAAGGTGGGAGGAGAAGGGGATGACAGAGGATGAGATGGTTGAATGGCGTCACTGACTCAATGGACATAAATTTGAGCAAACTCTGGGAGTTGGTGATGGATAGGGAGGCCTGGTGTGCTGCAGTCCATGGGGTTGCAAAGAGTCAGACACAACTGAGCTGAAGTGAACCGAATCTGCCACTGAACCACAAGTGTTGCAGAATAATCCAAGGTGGGGGTCTCTCCCTTCCCGCAGTGAAGTCCCCAGGAGCCCAGTTGGACTCCTGCACCCTGGCAAAAACCTCAGCATCTCCCCCAGTCACCCACGCCTCCCCTCCCACTGACTCCTCTCTCTACCCTCAGGACTCTCCTTCCAGCTGGTCATGGGCTGCAAGGGCAGAACTGCAGGGCCCCTGTGAAAAGTGCCTGAACCACAGAGCAGCCCCCAACAGATGTTCATTTGCATGCTGTTTTACCCCGCTTTGCATTCTGTCTCCTTATTAAAGGCACAGAAGCAGACCCAGCCCCTCCCACTCCCAGCCCCTATCCCTCCTCCCCTCCCCCCACCCACAGCTTCTCCCTCCCTCCCTGCAGCCCAGCAGCTGAGCATCAGCTCCTTTGTCCCCCAAGCGGCCACCTGCTGAGCGTCTGGCCCCGGTCCCACCAGCCAGCAGGTGCCTAGGGAGCCCCAGAGCCTGTAAGGGGGGATACTGCACCGTGTGGAGAGCCAAGTTGTGCCTCAGCGGGGAGGGGGTGGCCCCAAAGGAAGAACATGACTAGAAGGATGCTGGTCAGAGGGCCAGGACTCCCGGGGTTTAAACCTGATACTGGCTCTTACTAGCTAGGTGCTGCTGCTGTGTGTGCTCAGTCGCTCAGTCATGTCCAGCTGTTTTGTGACCCCATCGACTGTAGCCCTCCAGGCTCCTCTGTCCATTGGATTTCCCAGGCAAGCATACTAGAGGGGGGTAGCCATTCCTTTCTCCAGAGGATCTTCCCTATCCAGGGATTGAACTCAGGTCTCCTGCATAGCAGGCAGATTCTTTACTGGCTGAGCCACCAGGGAAGCCCTTACTACCTAGGTGACTTGGGGCAAATCATGTCACTCCCCTGTGTCTCAGTTTCCTCAGGAATTCATGGCACCTGTCCCACCTCTTTCAAAAAACAGCATCCAGATCAAAGAAAATCAGAGGAGTTGGTGACAGGGAAGAAACTGGAAGCCCTGCTTAAGAGGAGCATATGCCTATAGCCGGAGCTGTCCAGCACCAGGAGGGGCTGATTTCCAGGTAGTCACTGGAGGGGCAGATCAGAAAGCGGAGGAGTCTAGGGCTGGCCTATAAGTTAGGGGTGGGCAGTGAGCACAAGCTGGCCCAGGCCTGACTAGGAAGCTGAAACTAGCCATTGGGGGTAGGGTGCTTCTAAGGGCCTTCACCCTGGCTTGCTGCTCTGATGGACATTCTGAGATATCATTTATATCCAGCAAGGGGATGTGCTAGTGATTTAAAACATCTGCTCAGGCAGCTGGCAGGCTCCCTCCTGTTGTGAGGTCCTATTTTCTGGCTGGTTAGAGGAAGTGGGGGAGAGGGATTCACTTTCTTTTGAGGACAGAAGAGCCCCTGGCATCTCCAGGGAAAGGTGTAAGGGACCAAACAAGGCTAGTCTGATGGAGGTCACCAGTGCATCTGCTTGTCCAGCCTCCCCTTGTCCGCCTTCCTTCACTGCCCACTCCATTCTTCCCACCTTCTGACAGAGTTCTAGCCTTGATCTTTTGGGTCCAGCCATCTCCCGCTCATCCCCCTACCCTACCTGCCAGTCTAGGCCTGCTGTTCAGGTCGGGTGCTGCCCTGAGCCTAGTCTGTTTCACTTGTATTCCTGATGCTACCCCTGGTGTTCCCGGGTCCTTCACTGCCCTCGGCCTCAAGCAGAAGAGACTGGCAGGGACACGGGGAGAGGACTTAGCCTTCTCAACTCAAGGCGTACACACACTCCACCTGGCAGGGTCCTTGGAAGAAGTCAGAGCAAGGTTGGGGCAAGAGAGGAGACAGAGGGATTAGGGGCCGCACAGCTGAGTCCATCTGGTGTTCTCAGGGGGTCTGGAGGAGAAGAAGCCCCAGATTTGCAGGTAGCCATGTCTGTATACATCTTGCCCTGGCTGGTCCATTTAACCCTGGGTGTCTGTGTCCATATGTCCCTGCATGTCTGTGCACTCCTGTCCCCATACCCTGGGACTCTGTGGCCCTGGGTGCAGGAACTGCAGGTCTCAGCTCTGCTGGTCTCTCCTCTCCCCAGAGCCCATTCCACTCTCTTCCTCCCCAATCTTGGGCTCCACTGACCCCTCAAGGAGACTTGAGCTGCTGCTGCTATTTTTAGCAGCTCTGTACCCCTCCCCTCCCCCACTCGGGCTTGCTGGGGGAAGTGGGGAGGACAAGCTGAGCCTGGGGAGCCTCAGAGTCCCATGGAAACAAGGGGAGACTGGGATGGTCCACAGGTACAGGGGCCATGCCCTGGGGAAGCTTAGGCCCCATGCCACCAGGAGAAGGTCCCAGGCTGCCCTTTCTCTGCCCCCTCCAAGCCTCTAAGTGCAGATCCCAGGCCTCCAGGGACTCTTCCACAGGACATTTAGAAGTAAGGCAGGACTCTCAGAGTTTCCCCCATAGAAGCTGGAAGGGCAGAATGGGGTTCAAAGTGGCAGGAAGTCAAGGGAGAGAGCATACCTGGATGAGATTACCCTACCCACACGCACACACACACACACACACACGGTCTTCTGGTGCTGGAGATGAGGAGACCGGGGCCCAGCAACAACCAGAGGAAATGGGCAAGTCAACAGAGCATAGTCACCTGCCCTGCCAGGCCCCCTCCGCCTCTACCACTGCCCACCATGAGGCTCCATCAATTCTGCACTTGGGCACTGAGAGTAGAGGGGCTCTCCACCCACTCACCCACCCACCCACAGAACCTAGAAGAAACCAGGAAGGAAGTACTACATGGAAAGCCAAAGCAGGCCCAGAGAGAGCAAGAAAAGCCCAAGGTCACACAGCCTGTCAGTGGCAAAGCTACCTCCCACGCTGGAGACGGCTCTGACAAGGCCTCACCAGGCTCCTCCAGGGGAGAGAGACCCCTCCTCAGCATTGAGGATCAGGGCAGCTGGGGGTCTAGGCTCAGCCAACTCCCTCAACCCATCTCCTCCCAGATATAGCTGACAGAACCAGCCACAGGGCAAAGGTCACAAGGTCACTTGGACCCTTGGTACACAGAGTGAGCCTCGTCCTCTGACTAAAGGCCACAGAATGTTGGGGCTACCAGGCTCAGAGGTGGGCACAGGACCTGGGAGCCACCTAAGTACGGCCAGTTTTTGAACTTCAGAGAGGGTTGGGAAGGGGCAGCAACCCAGAGATGCTGATCTAGGACCCAGGGTGGTACCCGATCTCGGGTCCTGGTGCCTTGCTGGGCTCAGCGGCTGGGAGGGATTCTCCTTGACCAGTGTCTGAACTTGGGCAGGGGGCAGAGGATGGAGGGGATGGCCATTCCTCCTTAGAACAACCCTCCTGTTCCCTAACTCCACCACTGGGCTGGTACCAGCTCCAAGGAGAATATCTTTCTGCCTTCACAGCCTTCCTCATCCCAGCTGACATTTCCAAGGTTTCCAGTCAGAGAAATATAATCCCTGCTGTCACTGAGGAGGTGGTGGGAGCTGTTGGTGCTGGGGGAGGGCTGACCTGAACACCCAGCTTGGGGCCACGTCCCTCCTCTGCCCTGGCCAGTGTTCCTGCCAGTGGGCATGATGGAGTGGAGTTCGGCAGACTGATCAGCTTTCTGGTGGTGAGGGAGGTGATGCCCAAGGATGCCCAGTGTTCCTCCTCTTTCTTCCAGCCTGCCCCAGGGATGGCCATCAGTCCTGCTGCCCCCCAAGCCCAGCCCTTAGTTCTCTCCCAATCCCCCACCTCAGGCCCCCAACTCCCGTGCCTCCTGCCAAGCACCAGGGACTGTGAGCCGGCAGGATTAGGACCCCCAGGTCCCCGGGGGTAGCGGGCAGGCAGGAAGGAGAACACAGGGCCGCAGGGGAAGGTGTAGAGCACAGCAGGTGACGCTGTAGCAGAGGCCTCATTAATCACCTCTCCAGCCCCCAGCTCTGCAGTGGCGAGACCATATTAGATTTTAAATTGGAAAGCGGCGAACGTGGCAGTTAGCTGGGAGCTCCCTGTACCCTGAGCCCCTGGTCACAGCCTTACGGGAGGGAGGAGGCTGTGGGGAGGAGAGGGCAGGAGCCCAGAGCCCTGTCCCTTCTCCCCGCCACACACCCAGAGCCTGGGGAGCTGTCCCGGCCACAGGGCTCTGGGAAGGGTCAAGGCGAGGTCCAAAAAGGTGGCAGAGTGAGAAGGAGGGAGCCCAGCTGCCTTTGGGAGAAAGGCATCACTTCTGGGAGGCAGAGCTGCCCAGACTTGAGGACCGTGAGGCCGGGTTCTAGGGTATGGCATCCACAGGCAAGGACAAGTGGAAACGACTTATGTTAGTGTGTCTGGAACTACACATGCGCGTGCGTGCAGGCACATACACTCAGGTGTACACATAGGCCCACATAATCACATGTGAAGCAGCAACTCTGCAGTAAAAACTTAAGCCCAGGCTGTGGAGCAGGAAGACCTAGTTCAAGCCCCTTATTTGCTAATTCCCTCCCATGTGAACTAGGATGAATCACTTTGCCTCTCAGCCTCAGTCTCTTCACATGTAAAGTGTAAAATATTGATTCCAGGAATAAAAGGCACTGCTCTGGGCAGAAGACAGCTCCCTAGGAAGTCCTGCCTAACCCATGGAGGGTGCTCAGTGTGAGGCCCTCCCCTGGGCCCAAGGTCAGGCAACTACTCTGGGGCTGCCCCAGGAGTCCTGGGGTGGTGGCCAGGCCAGGCTCCCTGCCCGCATGTGTCTGGCTGGGCAGGGAGGTAGGGGCAGGTCGGCCAGCACAGCAGGCAGTTTCATAGAATGCCACACACCCTGAGCCCATCCAGGGCCAAGCATTCCTGGCTGCCCTCCATCCATGAAGACCTCCTACAGTGGCTCTGCCCGAGCTCCCCAAATTGCCCACTGAACACCCCACTTCTCAGAACACCAGTGCTCGGACAAGGTTGGGAAGCAGACATCATGGGTTGATGGACTGATTGGCTGACAGGCCCCTCTCTTGAGGCCTTTATGAAAAACATAAGGGAGTCCCAGGACTCCTTGTCACCTCTTCCTGCCTGGCCCCAGGCCCAAAGAGAGGGGTAGACACTGCCAGCCCATCTTAATCTTCTCTGGAATGCCATTCCCCCACCCCCACACTGGCCAGGCTCTTCCCTTCTGAAAAGTGAATACTGCTGGGGTCAAGAGGTCAGGTGATGGAGCTGCACTTTCCATCACGGTAGCTACTACATACATGTGGCGGTTTAAATTCATGAACATGAAATTGAATTTCAAATTTGGTGCCTCAGTCTCACTAGCCACACTTCAAGGGCTCACTCGCCATGTGTGGCCACTGACTACCATGTCACACATGCAAATATAAAACATTTCCATCATCACAAAAAGTTCTATTAGCCAGCACTGCTCTAGGGCTGCAAGGCGTCTACGTTTGAATCTGACACCTCCAAACCGGTAACTTGACAATTGCCCTTCCCTGGGTCCCTGTTTCTTCATCTATGAAAGTTTATATCTCAGAGTAATTGTGGGAGGTTAAATGAGTTGATTCTGGTAAAGCACTTCTAATGGTGCTAGGCGTGTGATAAATTCTCAGTAAACAATGAAAATGTTACTCGTTCAGTCATGTCCAACTCTTTGTGACCCCGTGGACTGTGGCCCACCGGGCTTCTCTGTCCGTGGAATTCTCTAGGCAAGAATACTGGAGTGGGTAGCCGTTCCCTCCTCCAGGGGATCTTTCCAACCCAGGGACCGAACCCAGGTCTCTTGCATTGCAGGCAGATTCTTTACCGTCTGAGCCACCAGTAAACAGTGGCCTTCTGTATTTTTTATTCATGGAGCCCTTTGTGGGTCACTGGATCCTGGAAGGTGAGACTGGGCAGGGCCCTTAGATACCTTCTCTGTTTTACTGATGGGGAAATGGAGGCTTGGGCTGGGGGAGTGATTTCTGCAGAGGGATTAACCTCATAGGGGCAGGACCAGGACTGGCGGGCCGACTCCTGGCTGTTGCCTGCTACACCCACCCACACTCCCTGCATCTGGCAAGAAGACCCCAACCCTGGAGCTGATGAAGCCCAGGGTTACCCACCCCCCTAGTACAGTGGGGGTGGTAGCTGCTCCTGGCACACCTCCTGTCGCTGGAGGTATACCCTCAGATGGCAGATGGCCCCAGGAGTAGTGAAGCGTTCACTGTTCAGAACAGTTGGGCCAGATGCTCTTTGAGCCCCAGCATCTTGAGTTCTAGCCCTGCCCCAGGTTTGCTGTGTGACCTGGGAAACCTCTCTGGATTCCGTTTCTTCCTGTGTGAATGAGGGTGGGCTGAGATGTTCACAGAGACTACAAGAGCTCAGATTCTGGGGACTGGCCACTTTCTTGCCTGGATCCCAGCCAAGAGGAGGTGCCCCATTCATCTCTGTGCTCCAGATTTGACCAAACTGCCACAAGTTGGCCAAGAGAAGGTAGTAAGAGGGTGCAATGGGGCAGTGGTCAATGGCAGAGGAAGGGAGGATAGTCTAAGTCTGGAGGCCCACCGGCTCGTGCCGGTAGAGAGTCTTCATCAAGTGCCAGTTGGGGCTGTGCTGGGGCACTGCCAAGGGCTGACTGCCCATCTTCTCCCTTCAGGACACACCCACCCTCCCCTGCCCACCCCTACTGGCCAAGGGCCAAGTACTTTGGGGAGCAGGAAGCCTTCTGAGTGTGCAGACATGCAGAATCCTGAGCCCACCCTGCACTGTGCTTGGCCCCAGGGTCAGCAACTACGAGCAGAGATGAAGGAAGAGAGATGTGCCTTGTGCTGGATCCTTGGCCATGGGCACAAGCTGTACCCATGCTGAGGGTCCACCAAGAAGTGCCACCAGGAGATCAGAGGAGAGAACTGTTGTCACCCCATGGGCCAGGCAGGGGTGGCTCCCTGCTGCCCAGGAGGGACTGGAGCTGGGTATGGTAGGATGGGGAAAGTTTAAAGAAGACTGTTAGATAGTTGCTCAGTCAAGTCCAACTATTTACGACCCCATGGACTGTAGCCCACCAGGCTCCTCTGTCCATGGGATTCTCCAGGCAAGAATACTGGAGTGGGTAGCCATTCTCTTCTCCATGGCATCTTCCCAACCCATGAATTGAACCTGGGTCTCCTGCATTGCAGGCAGATTCTGAGCCACCAGGGAAGCCCTTAAAGAGGCAAAGAAGTGAGCAAATGGGGCAGAAGGGGGAAGGCACCTGTTTTGGCAGAGTTCCCTTGGAGGGTTTCTCCTCCATTCAAACCACTGTCCACCCCCACAACGGCCCCTCCAGGACGCCACCAGGACCTCCTTCCCATCACCCTAAGCTGCAGGGCTCTCAGCATGAGTGCCCCAGAATAGTGGCGGCCAGTTAATGGGGAGATAGTGAAGAGGGACAGCTGAGGGCCGGTGGCAGCAGCAGACAAAGCTGAGTGATGGAGCTACTGAGCTCTGGGTCCTAGTCCCAGGCTTGCCACGCACTGGCTATGCAACCTTAGACAGCTTACTTAACCATTCTGGGCTTCAAATGGCTCTATCTCTGGGGAGGATAGGTGATTACATGTGAAGGTGCTGAGTGCCTGGTTAGCACATGAGCACGAGGAACGACAGCTGTCTGGCTCCAAAGAACAGGAGGCAGAAAGTATCCATTCTGGTTCTACCATAGCTTTTGGGTGATCTTGGAGAAGCCACACCCCAGCTCTAGACCTCAGTTTCCCCATCTGTTCCATTGGGTTTATATTGCCTTTCCTGTTAATACAAGAAGTCAACAGCAGAAAACCTACCTCAGACACAGGAATACTGTGGGGTGAGTATGTCAGTAGTGGCACAGGGACTCAGGCCTCAGGGGCCCTCTGTGACCCTGCCAGCCTCTAGCTGGGGGCCCTCAGTTCAGGAGGCAGGCCTGGACCCAGTGAAACTGTCACTGTGGACACCAGGCTCTGGCTCTGGGGGGCCCCAAGTGCTCTTACTCCGGGGGCCTCTCTTCCTGCCCTCGGGCTCTAGGATAATGGGGGTCTGCAGGGGCCAGGCCCTCACTAATCCCCTATTAAAACTTGAAAGGGGCCAGGGAACCTCCAGAATAAACTCATTAGCTTTTATGGGATAATAAATGGATCCCATTAAATTCTCATTCTCCCTATGCTGGGCCAGCTTAACCTCCAGAGCCCCAAGGGGCAGGCTCCCTGCCCACTGTAACCCCTCGACTTCCCCTGTACCCACCAGCAGGCATGCTCCCCACAGCCGAAAGCTGGTGCTGCCACAAGTGGGGATCAAGCCTGACCTGTCTGAGGACTCTGGGGCCCCCCTCCATGTGCCGGCCTCTGAGACCAGCAAGCCCCTCCTGCCCTGGCAGAGGATGAGGGGCAGGGCGGCAGAGGGGCCTGTTTCTAATTGGCCGTCCCCAAACCAGGAGGACCCCACTCCACAAATGAAGAAGCAAATGCCCAGCTCAAGTCACACAGCTAGTGGGAGATAGATGGGGGATTGGAACCTGAGGTTTTTCTGTCTGGAGCAGAGAGATCTGCAGAAACAGTAGCCCTAAGCAGGCAGCCCACCTGGGCCTGGTGCAGCAGCTGCCCCAGGTCTACACTGCATGAAGACCACCACCCTGGACTTCTCTGGTGGTGCAGTGGTTATGACTCTGCACTTCCACTGCATGGGGAGGGTTCCACCCCTGGTGGGGGAACCTGCCTGCTGCCTGGGGTGGCCAAAAGAAAAGACTACCACCCTCCCCCATTGCCTGCATACAAACCAGTTCAAGCTCCTCAGCCCACCCATGCTGTGACCCCTGGCAACATCCTGGGCCTCACTGAGCCTCAGTTTCCCCATCTGTCAGACAGGGACAAAACACTACCCCTGGAAGCTATGAAGAAGAGTCCCCAGTCGTTATGGGCTTCCCAAATCAGAGGTGAGCACCCCGCCCCATTTGGATCCCAGTCTGTGGGGGTGGAGGATGCTTCACCCGCCGCCTCAACTCCACCTTCAACTCGCTGGATCCAGGGAAGGAAGGGGGCGGGGCCGGTGGCTATCCCTGGGAGGACCCGGCTGGAGCCAGGAGGAGGGGGCTTCCGATCCCGAGAAGGGCCACAGCGGGGCGGCGAGGGCCAGGAGGCGGAGCGGGAGAGAATCCACCGGGGAGGCATCCTGAATGGCTCATTAGTGCCGATGAAAGCCTTTTTTCATTTCGTCTAAATACTTTAAACAGGGCTCCCTCCGATGTCTATTTGCATAGCTTAAGAGCTAATGTGGGGGGAGGGCCCAGGCGGCGGTGGCGGCGGGGCCACACCGGGGCTGGGGGCTGCCGGGAAGCTCCGGGCCTCCGCCAGCCAGAGGGGGAGCTGGGAGCGGAGGAGGTGTTTCCCAGCCCCGGCCCTCGAGAGCGGGGGAGAGAGCGGCCGCCCAGGGAGTGCGTTCCTGTGTCCAGGCACCGGGTGGACCGGGCAGCCGGGGGATCCTGGGGGGCTGTATGACTATGGGCCACTGTCCCCCAGCTCCATGCCGGCCTTGGAGGCGACGGTCCTTTGCACCATGTGGTACAATACTATTCTCCTTTAACAGATGCCAACAACACTGACATCCTCGAGGTCACACACACTGCTATACAACAGGGAACATGGTCCCCCAGGAAGGAGAGGGTGGCCTCACCCGGGCCAGCCTCTCCCAATCCCAGAGGGCTGTCCCCCTCGGAGTGTGGCCTCACCTTCTGTATCCCCACCACCACCCTTCCCCCCAGAAACCCCTGCTACTTAGAACATTAAGATTCTCATAAAACCTCTCCAAAGCGCCCGTTTTACAGCTCAGGACACAGCGGTGACTGGCCTGGGCTCCCTTGACTTTTAAGTGGCAGAGCTGACATTTAAACCCCAGTGCCTGTGTGACACGGTGCCCCCTCCCTGTGAAGCAGTGTCCTTGGCCTCTGGTTTTGAGTTCCAGACTCAGATGTGCTTTGGGCACAGAATGGGACTCCCTGGGTCCCAGCCCAAAGGCCTTCTGGGAGCCCAGCTCGGCTTAGACTCAGCTTAGGTCCCAGGTGCCAGAAACTGGCCCCAGCTCCGCTTCCAACCTGCATCAGACCGTGGATAGGTCCAGTCCTTTCTCTGGGCCTTAGCTTCCTGTACTGGCTAGAGGGCTCTCTGCTGGGGAACACCAGTCCCCTCCTCCTGTGAGGCAGACTGGTGTCCTGCAAAGACTAGGGCTTTTGAACCAGATCAAGGTAGGTTCAGATCCCAGCTCCACCGCTGTGCCCCAGGCAGGTCGTCACCTTACTTCTCTAGGCTTCCAGTTCTTTTCCAGTAATGTGGGAATAAAAGTCTTACCTCACAGACTTGTAGTGTCACATAATCCAAGATCTGGGGATGGCCTGACTCAGTGTCTGGTACACATTAAGGTATCTGAAGAGACTGGGCATTTGGCCCCCGACACCTGGTAACCCACTCCAGTATTCTTGCCGGGAAAATCCCATGGCCAGAGGAGCCGCAGTCCATGGGGTCGCAAAGAGTCACACATGACTGAGCAGTTAACACACACCTCCTGTGTATCACACCCTCTTTGTTGGCCTCTATACCTTTGATCTCAGTCAGCCCAGGCAGAGAGAACCCCAGGAACCTGGTGAGGGAGGTCACAGGGCCATAGGCTTCCATCAGAATCACCAGAGTGTCTGGAGACGCCCTCTCCGTAGAAATGGCTTGTCTCCCACAGATTATCCTACCCTCTCTGACAGTGGGGAGCACCCTCAGGGACCAAGCGGCAGCTGATTGTGGAATCAATTTGCTCGTTTGATATGCTATCTCCATCCCATTTAACCAAGTGCTCAGTCCCCCCAGATAACACAATCAGTGCAATCGACAGTGACGGGAGGTGCCCATTAGCTCTGCTCCATTGCCGAGCACCCACCTGGCAGCCGGCGGGAGGAGCCGTGCCACACTCTGGTCCCTTCCTGAGACAGAGGCATTCCCTCTCCCAGTGAAGACTCCTGCAGGTGCCTGCCCTGGGAGAGTCATCTCTTCTTGGGCCACCCTGGAAAGGGACACCAGAACCCTAAGGCTCCAGTCTGTGTGATTGATGAGAAAGGCTCTTCTTCCTTGTGACATGCTAAGATTAGTCTCAGGTCACCTGGCAAAGACAGTGTGACATCTGAGGGCTGGGCAGAGAGCAGTCCTGTCCTGGCAGGTTACAGGCACTCCCTGGACCCTCCACCACGGACTCAGAAGAAAGACACAGGACACTGGCAGACCATCTGCTCCAGGGGGTGTGGGCCTGGCTGTGTATCTAGTTTGGGCACCGCGTTGTAAGTGTCTGGTACAGAATGCCAAGGCACAGATGGGCTGTTTTAGTGAGCGTCCTGAGAAATAGGGGTTGGTCCTGCTTTCTCAAGGCTTTGGGCCCCCGGACCCCTCTGACCCAGAGCAGCAGAGGGCCCTCTGACCTGCAGCCACCTCCCCCACCCCAGTTTCCTCCCTCCTCCCAAATGTCTAACACATCAGAGCTGCCATGGTCTCCCGAACAGAATGTAGGCCATCTGCTGCATCCTCGTGCCTGCCAATCCACGGGGTGGGTGTGGAATGACAGCCCCACCATCGGATGTGCAGAGGAACCAACCTTCTCCTTGCCGACTGTTATCTCACCCTGGCTGTGTTTCCCTTTGAGTCCTCATGCAGCCATTTTGAGAGTTGTTCAAATCAGAATATCTTCCCAGCCTTCTCGAAACTGGCAAAATTCTATGTGAAATGTATCTGGAGCCAACATCCGTTGACCTTTTTTCTGACAGTCCAGGATCTGGGGAGCCTGGTGGGCCAACGTAGAATATGCAGCATCTCTCCAGCTATGATGTGGTTAAATAAGTCAATACAATCAATAGCATAGCAACCTCAGACCAGGAACAACAAACATGTTTCTTCTTCCATAGCCTATCTAATCAATTGGTAGTGGCTGCCTGCATAACTGTGTTGAGAAGGATTCTGAAGTCCCATGTGGCCTCAGCAAGAAATAATCAACATTGGTTAACAATGTCTGCCATGGATTGGGGGTGACATGCAGATGACCCTACTTTAGACCCCTACCCTAGATGGATCCTGGCTTGTGTCAAAAAAAAAGATAAAGAGAATTCAGAAAGACATAGCAAATGGGAAAGGGAAGCAATATTGTCTCAGTTAATCCTAGAAAAGAAACGTCATTTTACAGATGAGAAAAATAAGGTTCAGAGAGTTTATTTGCCCAAAGTCACACAGTCCCATGGTGACAAATTTGAAGTTATATCTGCCTCACTCCAGAGTTTAGCTTCTCTTACTCTATTCATATTACTGTTCTTGGTGGACAAAAAAGAGCGAGAGAGACAAAAGGAATGATTTTATGGAAAGTGAGAGAAATCAGGTGTAATGGGACCCTAACAAAAAAGTCATCATGAATCCATGAAGGAGTCTAAAATAAAATCCCAAATATGTGAAGTAATTCCTGAGACTAATGACCAGCAATTTCACTGAGAATAGAAAGTGAGCTTGAATGCAAGGCCCTGTAATCTCAGGCAGAAAAGTCACTCTTGCTAAGGGTGTCATCTCTGACCTTCAGTTGACTGGTGGTTGACTTCGAACAAGTCATTTCCTTTCTTTGACCTTGTTTCCTCATCAAAAGCAGGCCTTTGAACTACATTAGGGATTGGAAATATTTGTTCAACATGTGTGTCTGAGGCGTCAGGCACGGCTACCTAGAGTGCTGTGTTAAGAAGGATTCTGAGGCCGAATCTGAGAACAACCAAGAAATAGTGCGATGACAGATTAGCCTTCCAGGTGGTGCTACTGGTAAAGAATCCGCCTGCCAATGCAGCAGACCCAAGAGACCTGGGTTCAATCCCTGAGCTGGGAAGATCCCCTGGAGAAGGAAATGGCTACCCAGTCCAGTATTCTTTCCTGGGAAATCCCATGGGACAGAGGAGCCTGGCAAGCCACAGTGCAGAGTCAGACACAACTGAGCACTTGTCAGCAGCAGCAGATTAGTAATGGCCACCTCTGGTGTTGGTGGGGGGAAGAGATCTCTCATGTGCCATCCTGGAAATGCGTGTTATCATCTCACTTTCAGCTCTCAAACTCTATAGCTCCATGATTCTCAGCCGTGAGGACACTCCCCAAGGCTCTCGGTCAAAAGAGAGATGGGTCTCCCACTGCCTGGACTGGGTGTGCTGCTGCTCACTGTGGGGCAGGAGGAGAATCTCTGAGCATTTGTTATCATTTCAGGACTCTCCTTGGAGGCCCCCACGGAAGGGGAAGGGCAGGCCCCAGGCCTGGAAGAGATGGATGGAGAGTTGACAGCGGCCCCTACACCTGAGCAGCCAGAACCAGGCGTCCACTTCGTCACAACGGCCCCTACCCTGAAGCTGCTTAACCACCACCCCCTGCTGGAGGAATTCCTACAAGAGGGGCAGGAGAAGGACGAGCTGAGGCCTGACCCACCTACAGCGAGTCCCCTGCCCCGCCTGGCCAACCAGGACAGCCGCCCCGTCTTCACCAGCCCCACTCCAGTCATGGTGGCAGCACCTACTCAACCCCAGTCCAGGGAAGGACCCTGGAGCCTGGAGTCAGAACCCCCTGCACTTCGTATCACAGTTGCCCTACCTCCGGGGCCCGGCATGGCAGTGCCCACCCCAGGCCCAGGGGAGAGGCCCAATACCCCACCCCCTAGTGGAGCATGGACTCCAACCCCAGAGGGTCCTGGAGACATAGGCAGGCCCTGGGCTCCAGGGGTCATGTCCCAGACCACAGGGCTCGGGATGGAGGGGACCGTCGCCACCTCCACGGCTTCAGGGGACGATGAGGAGACCACCAGCACCAGTACCATCATTACCACCGCCGTCACCACAGTCCAGCCACCAGGTCAGTTACTTGCTGGCTCAGATCCCCATCTAGAGAGGGGGATGGGGAAGCTGGGGGCCCTCTGGATTCCTCTCTCTGTGTCTCTGTGCTGGCCTGCCTTGCCCTTTGGCAGCAAGGGCCAACCCACAGGGAGCATGTGGACTGGAACCAGACCCAGGTTCAAATCCTGACTGGAAGGATTTGAGGTTCAAACCCCAGACCTTGGGGCTTCCCAGGTGGCGCTAGTGGTAAAGAGCCCACCTGCCAGTGCAAGAGACGCAGGAGATGTGGGTTCGATCCCTGGGTCGGGAAGATCCCCTGGAGGAGGGCACAGCAACCCACTCCGGTATTCTTGCCTGGAGAACCCCATGGACAGAGGAGCCTGATGGGCTACAGTCCTTAGGGTCGCAAAGAGTCGGACACGACTGAAGTGCCTTTGCATGCACACCAGACCTTAGGGATTTTATCTAACCTCCCTGAGCCTCTTCTGTAAAATGGCAATAAGAAGACCCACCTCACTGGGTCACTGTAAGAACCGAGATAAGATTGCACACAGTAGGTGCTCAAGAGAAGGTGGTACCCTGCTTTCAACAGGGTAATAGAGCTCCCAAAGATTGAGTGTCATCACATACCAGACATGCACACACACACACACACACACACACACATACACACACGGCAGCCATCGTTGGACCCAAATTGCCAGAGCTAAGTTTAGCTTATGTCTCCCCTTGCCTTCCAGGCCCTTGCAGCTGGAATTTCTCAGGCCCAGAGGGCTCTCTGGACTCCCCCACAGCCTCCAACTCACCCCCTGATGTCGGCCTGGACTGTTTCTACTACATCTCTGTCTACCCTGGCTACGGTGTGGAAATCAAGGTGAGTGACCTGGATCTGGCAGAGGAAAAACTGGGGTCAGTGTCTTATCTTTCCAGAAAGGTGCTGGTTACTGGAGGGAGGTGGGGATGTGCCAGGTCATCAGTGGGAGAAGGGGCCTAGGAGCAGGGTCGGGTGATGGGCCTAAACCGTGGTTGGATTCTGCCCTGTGCATTGGGAAGTGGAGAGCTCCTGTTCCCACTCAGCAGTGCCAAGGCTGGGAGGGGGTGGCAGGAGGGGCAGGTGTGCCCCTCGTCTTCCCCCAGGGGTTTAATCAGGAGCTCAGGAGAGCCCGAGGAGGGGCTCTAGCCATGGATGGCAGAGGATTGGGTGAGTGTCTGAATCCAGGTGTCTGAGTCAAAGAGGACTCAGGGTAGCCTGGTTGGGCCTCTGAGAGCCCTGGAGCCTCACTTGCACGTTTATTCACTTACTCATTCCCTTCAGCAAATACCCTCTGAGCAGCCTGCTCTGCTGGCTCCTGGGATGCGAAGGTGGGAAAGACAGACGTGGCTGCACCATCCAAGGTGACCAGCTGCTGGGGGAGTCAGACCTAGCACCCAGCCCCCTGCCCCCTGCCTTCCTGCACCATCTCACCCTTCCCCTGGCATGAAGTGTTAGTCGCTCAGTCGTGTCCACCTCTTTGCAACCCCATGAACTGTAGCTGCTTCAGGCTCCTCTGTCCATGGGACCCTCCAGGCAAAAATACTGGAGTGGGTAGCCATGCCCTTCTCTAGGGGATCTTCCCGACCCAGGGATCAAACCCAGGCCTCTTGCATTGCAGGGGGATTCTTTACCGTTTGAGCCACCAGCTCTCTCTTAATCCCCAGACCTGAGCCTGTAGGTCCTCATGGCTGCTGCACAGGCTCCAAACCCAATTCTTCCTTTTTGTTGCTCTAAACCTGCTTGACACTCTACATCTATCCTTAGAGACTGGCCCTAACCAATCAGAAACCTAGAGCAGCACCCCCACGGTACATTGTAGACAGCATCCCTGGAACTGTGCAACCTTGGCCCTTCCCTCTCCCTGTTCCCTGAGTCCACCAACTCATCCCCGAGTTCTGTCACCATGACACTCTCCCAAACTCAGATCTGCCTACCGCTCCCTCTTATCCCAACCACCACGTGATCCAGCCTCTGTCATCCCTCCACTGATGATATAGTGGCTGCCTCACTGGTCACTCCACTCATGCTTGCCCCCTCCTACCATCCTCCACCCACACTGCAGTCATTTTTCTCAAATGAAATCCATCCTACCTCCCACGTCTCCCCCAAGGGCCTCTGAATCAAGGCCAGTCCCTCTGGGCCCATCTCTAGTGTTTCCTCCCTTGTTCTCTACTCTTACTTTGCATTAAACAGCTTACAGCTAATGGAACAGACCAAGCGCACTTTCCTCACAAGCTCCTATTGCACCTGCTGGTCCCTTTGCCCAGAAGAGTCATCCTGCTATACCTTCCCTTAGGACTCTAATCTGGCCTCACTTTTTCTGGGAATTCTTTCCTGATCCCCAGAGCTTGGGGTATCTCCCATCATAGCTCATTGCTCTGTCTCCAATGGGTATGTTTATAGCTGTGCACCTCCCCAGCTAGACTGTGAGTTCCTTGAGGGGTGCCTTGAAATTCAGGGCCCAGACTGGCTTCTCCATGGTCTGATTGAATGAAATGGACCAATGAATGGAGGAGGGAAGGAATGAGGTGACATTTGGTGTGACTCTGGAGACTGAATGGAGGTAGAGAGGAGAGGCATTCAGCCCAGTAGAGGGAATCAGGCAGGTGATGGAGGAGCCAGGGAAGGGGCAGAGAAGAGTCCGGGCGGGGAGCAGGGCAGCACTGCCTGTCTCCCCTTCCTGGCCTGTCCCCCACACATCCCAGAGCCCTGGATCTGGGCTGAGAGCCAGCCCATCTGTCCTGGGACAGCACCCTCCCCTCTGGGGATGGCAGGTCCAGGTCTCTGAGCCAGACCCTGAGGAGGGGGCACCTTCTCCCACCCCTGGTGGGCCCCTCCCCTTCTTTCTGTAACTGTTTGCTCCTGTTCTGCCAAGCCCTGTGCCCCTCACTCCTGTCTGACTGGGAGGGTAATTAGGAACAGTCACCACCACCCCCCACCCCCAAGCCATTAGCTCTCAGTGCCGCTTAATTAAGGTAATTAATGTAACATCATCACCTAATGAGTGGTGGCACCGGCTGTGGCTCACCGGGTGAAAGGTGCCAGCTGCAGGTGTGGGGCAGGCAGTGGGGGGGGCAGATGCCAGGCTGGCTGCCCCCCTACAGGCCTGGGCTGGCTTTGCCTGCCCCCCAAGCCTACCACCCCCACTGATGCCCACTAGGCCAGGCTGGGCCGCATCCTGGTACTCTCCACAGTGAGGTGAGATGCTGCAGGCTCTGCCTGCCCTGGCCCTGGCCCAGGCATCTGCCCCACCCTGGATACCCACCCCCTCACATAAGCCCTAGGAAGCCCCGTGTCTGTTGTCTGGTTCTGCCACATTTTTTTTTCATCAGATGCAAAAGCTGTTACCAGGCAACCTTGAGAGGAAGACCTGCCACAGCCCTGGATGGCTGTTAAGACATGTAGTAGACAGATGCTGGCTGTGCCCTCTACTCCCCCACCACTGGGCAGAGTCCTTGGGGACCCTGTCAACCTGATGGCCTGAGACAGAGTCTGAGGCCATAGCAGGCAGGGCCAGGTGGGGAGGGACACAGAATCAGCCAGCGCTGAAGCAGGATTTAAGGTTCTTCCACGGCCAGTTCCGGCCACTTCGGCTCCTATCCAGGCCTCCTGGGAGCGCCACACAGACCACCTGGGACCTGAAGAATTACTGACACTGCAGACCGTACCCAGTGGGTGTGTGAAAAACAGAGGCCATCATGGAAAGGGAACTGCCCAAGGTCACTCCGTTAATCATTAACTAATGCTTTTTGACGAATGAATTTGTTCCACAAATACAGATCGAGCAATTACTACATGCCAGGCTCTGTGCTGGGCGCTGGGGACACAGATATTCACAATTAGTGGGGGAGACAGAAATAAAAAATAATGACCACCATCAAAAAAAACCCACCACCACCACCAATGACCATAAAATGCACGGTACTGTTGGGGATGGGAGTGGGGAGCACGGAGGACCGTAGGAGTTCTAGGATGGGGCACACTCCTTCAGCCAGCAGTCAGAGTAGGGGGGTTGGTCAGGGAAGGCTTCTGGGAGGTGACGATACCTACTTTGAAGGCTGAAGGATGAGAGGCCGGCAGCCAAGCCTGGGCTTGGAAGGACAAGTAAGGCAGACTGGCCCTTGAAGCCTGGCCTGGCAGTTTTGGACAGGTGACTTTATTGCAGAGGAGCAGAAGGTGGGCTTCAGGGCTTCTCGATGGCACTCCTGCCAGAGGCTAGGTCAGCATAAAATGCTCTCCTGCTCAGAGCTGGATGTTGGGCCAAGCCATGCTGGGCATTGGCGGCAAGATGAGTGAGACTGTTGGCACGCCTAGGAGGCTGCCCACTGCTCCTTTAGGCTTGTGGCTTCTGCCTATTGTGGGTAAACCCCTGCCTACCCCTCCATGAGTCCACAGAGATGGCTCACACTAGGTGAAAGGGATGGAATCCTGGCAAGGGGGATGGGAGGAGCCATGGGAGGAGAGGAACATCTTAAAGATCCATAAATCACAGCCCTGCACTGGTCAGCCTGGCACCATGCTGAGCCCCTGCCATGTGCCCAGAGTCCTGGCTAAAGACTGGGGCCCTAGGCAAGACCCTTTCAATCCCCTCTTTGTGAGGAACAGTCTCAGGGTTCTAGAATCTCTAATGGCCCAGCTCCCCATGGCTTGGACCACCTCCTTTTAGGATGCTCCTTGTGCCCTCCGAAAGTGAGGATCTGAGCTGCCTGCAGGAAGAAGGCCAGGCAGGAAGAAGCTTGCCTGTTTCGACCAGGAGTTTGGCATGGGGCTAGGCTCTTTTTAGACAGATCCAGAGAAGCCCCTTCAGATGGGTGGGCTTGAGCTCTGTAGCCCATGAGGGTCCCATTTCCTCTCCAGGCAGCCAGTCCCTGGAGGGCTCCAGGCATTTCTGGGCCTGGCTCATGTCTCTCACTGTGCTTGGCATTCCAAGAGCCTTCCCACTGCCAGCCCCATCTTGGCTTGATGGCTGTCTGTACCATCTGGAGCCTGGGCACAGCTGCCCACCATCCCTGCCCTGGTGCCCCGAGTGGCCCCTTTGGAACACTGCTCTCCCAGGCCAGGCCAGCTGCCAATTTGATAAGCAGAACCCCCTATCCTCCCAGGCGAGGACCAGGCCTGATGCAGGCGTACATGGTGGGGCAGTGCGGTGAAATTCCTCAGCAACCTCTTCTTTCTTGGCTCCAGGAAGGCCCATGTGGGGGCGGGGGGGTCACAAGGGAGCAGCAGGTCTAGCCCCACGGATCTAGGCCCTTCTCCCCATCCCTAAAGCAGACCCTATGCCATCAGGGTTTGCAGACAAGCATCAGTTAAGACAAGGGCATAGAAGCTATAGGACTGGGCTTCCAGTCCTGCCTTTGCAGCCCATCTCTCAGTCATGGGGCTAAGCCCCTGGCCTTCTCTAGGCCTCTGTCCCCTTCTGTGAAAGGAAGTTGAACCAGATGATATAAAAGTGTCCTCCACGCCAGTCCCTCTGAGTATGGCTCCTTTTCTGGCTGAGAAACTCCCTCACAGGTCAGACTGGGCGGTGGCACCTCAGGCCCTTGACCCTGTTTCCTGCTTCCTAGTAGCTGGCTTCCTTGGTGGCTCAGACAGTAGAGTCCTCCTGCAATGCAGGAGACCCTGTTCAATCCTTGAATCAGGAAGATCCCCTGGAGAAGGAAATAGCCATCCATTCCAGTATTCTTGCCTGGAGAATTCCATGGAAGGAGGAGCCTGGCAGGCTACAGTCCTTGGGGTCTCAAGGAGTCAGACACGATTGAGCGACTTTCACTTTCAGAACCTGGGCCAGGGAGAGGGTGGTTCTCAGGTACTGTGCCTCTCAGGCAGAGCCCTGGCACAGCTGAGGTGAGGTGGCCCACAGCCTGGATGGGGCCCGGGTCACTCCAAAACAGGGGAAGGAGACTGCAGATGCTCTGCCCACTCTGTGCTGAGCCCGTGTAGGTGGGATCTAACATAATCCTTACAATCCCAACTCACAGATGAAACTGGGACTCAGAGAGTTCATGTGACTTGCCCAAGGACCTATCAACTAGTCAGTGACGGAGCTGGGATTTGATCCCAAGATTCAAGAGCCCCTGTTCTTCCCCTGGCCCAGAAGATTGGCCTGTTCCAAGAGGGAGTTCAGCTGGGGACAAGTGAAAAGCTCCATCTGCCACCCCTTTCCTCAGCCTAGCCCTGCCTGTTCCTTTAGGACCCCCATTGGAACTCTCCCAGTCTGGGGGCAGAGGCCTGGGATGCATATGCATGAAGGCACAGCACTGGCCCGGGAAGCAGGAGTCCTGGCCTGGAGTCCTGGCTTTGCCTCGGATTCACTGTGTGACTCAGAGGACCTCTCAACTTCTCTGATCACAAGATTCCTCTCTATAGAGTGGAGGTAACCACAACCTCCCTGCCTCCTTTATTGAGGTTCTGTGAGATCTGAGAAGATAATGGGTGTGAAAGAGCTTTGAAAACTGTAAAGGATCTCATAGGAAGAACTGTGATTCTACTACTGTTGGAGTGAGGGAGCACGTGGACACGAGGGAACGCATATGTGTGGACATGCGTGTGCCAGCTCATGTATTTTAGGGAGTAGTGTGCACACAGTGGGTGGCGCTAGTGGTAAAGAACCCACCTGCCAATGCAAGAGACATAAGAGATGCGAATTCAATCCCTGAGTCAGGAAGATCCCCTGGAGGAGAGCATGGCAACCCACTCCAGTATTCTTGTCTGGAGAATCCCCATAGAGAGGAGCTTGGCGAGCTACAGTCCATAGAGTTGCAAACAGTGAGACACGACTGAAGTGATTTAGCACGCACATACGCACATGCATGCAGTGGGCTTATGTCAGAGTATACACATGGCTGTTGGTGACCAGGAGAGTGCAGTGGAGCAAGGGCTGTGGTCAGCCTCTGGGGGTGGGCCTCAAGTGCTGGGGGAGGGGCTTGCACATGAGTCATCCGTGAGCTCGTGGCCTGCCTCTGCAGGCTTATACTTAGGTGATAGTGTGCAAAGCCTTGTGGCACCATCCTGCCTGTGAGTCATACCATTAGAGTGTGTTCTGGAGACCGACTGGCAGCTTCCATGGGGACAGAGAGGCCAGGCAAGGCTGACAATCTGGGGTTGGCAGAGGGCAACCTAAATCCTCCCCATCTCCCATCCAGGAAGGAGTCAGGACAGAGTCAGCCCCGTCAAAGCAGCCCTATTTCCTTCCTTGAACTGACCGCTGGTCTGCGGGAAGCCAGGCAGGGTTAGACAACCCAGGGTCCTGTGGGAATTGTCCTCGCCTCCTCCTGCCTCTGTCTTCCCTGGCCTGGTCCTCAGCTCCCCTCTTGTCACTGGCTAGGGGTGTGGGAAGACAGCCCTCATGAGCAGAGCTGACATTTCAATCTATCTCCTGAGCTCTTCATACGCCTGCAAATTACATCAAGACTTCATCACCCCCCTTGTCTAACACCCAGCCCTGTCTGGCCCCTGTCAGGCCTGGCCCTCAAACAAGTGACAAATTACATCCAGCCACGGTGGCAGGCCTGCAAGTGGGTGCTTGAAACCCAAGGGGCCAGCGCTGCCTAGACAGCCACTGGGAGAACAGGGTGCCTTCTGGATAAGAGCCCTGAGTAATCAGGTCTACTCCATCCCATGCTCTCATGGCAACCCTACAACCAGGCCAGCTTTGAGGGGAGCGTGCCTTCCCCAGATCAGAGAGGGACAGAAGTCTCAGCTCCCAGTTTCCCCAGCTTTACAGGCTTCTGAGAGCTTCCCAGGTGGCTCAATGCTAAAGAATCCGCCTGCCAATGCAGGAGATACAGGTTCGATCCCTGGATCAGGAAGATCCCCTGGGGAAGGAAATGGCAACCCACTCCAGAATTCTTGCCTGGAGAATCCCATGGACAGAGGAGCCTGGCGGGCTACAGTCCACGGGGTTACAAAAGAGTCGGACTCCACTTATCAACTAAACTACAGGCTTCTGAGGGGGAAGACGGCTCAACACCTTTAAAAAAATCCCAGCCTGGCCAAAAACCACGTCCCTGCTAAACCGGCAGACCTGGGGCCTGGGAATAAAGATGTCTAGAAATCTGTCTGCAGGTGACACCCCCGTGAGGCTGGGAGGGAGGGAGCTGCCTTGGCCTCCAGCAAGGAAGGCTCTGTTACTTAACACCTGTTCAACCTTTCTAAAGCTCCTTAGCCTCTCCCAGCTTCTGTTTACTTAAGGGGATTTTACCACCTACCTTCCTGATAGAATTGTGGTGAGGATGAAATAATATCTGTAAATAGTCCAAGGTTTCACGCATGGTAGGTGCTCTGTGAATGGTAAGTATTGGTATTGCTGCCGCTGTTGCTGGCTAAACAGCAGGGTCGGGAACTGGAAGCTGGGGTCAAAAGGGTGTTTAGGGGAACTAGGAAAAATGCTAAATTCATGTGTATTTCTCTGCCTTTGCTTCCTTAGCAATTTCCCTGCGGTGATGTCATCCCTTCCTCCTCCTCTTCCTAGTACCGCCCCGCCCCCTGAAGCACTCTCAGACCCACCTGCTCCAGCCTCTCTCCCCCCGCAGCCTACAACCCCTCCACTCTCCCCTAGAGGATTCCTGCTGCATGCGTTCAGTCCCACTTAAGGCAGAATTATATGCTGCCTGGCATCTCTCGATAATTACAGATTCCACGTGTGTGAGTCTTGTTTGCCCAACTCGAGAATCACAGAATCTCCAAGTTTGAGGGGACCTCCTCCAGCCTCCGCCTGCTGCAGGAATTCCCTGAGGACTGTCCCTGGCAGATGGTCCAGCAGCCTCCACCCAAATGTGCCCTGAGCTGCTCTTGGAGGAGCAGCACTTCCGGCCCAGAATCTCTGCCTCGGGCCTTCTCCTCATCCCCTAAGATCCCCCAGGTCTTTGCTCCCAGGCAGGGGGGTATGCAGGGCACCTCTGCTCTCAGCACCCACAGTCTGAGGGGCTCAGAGCCTAGCACAGCTCTGTCCTCGGACCTCGCTGTTCTCAGCAGCCTCTGGCAAGTGATATATATCCAGTGACCCGCCCATTCACCCTTTCCATACATCTTTATTGCAACTGGCCAGTGAAGAGGACGTGTGCGTGCTAAGTCGCTTCAGTCGTGTCTGACTCTGTGCAACCCTATGGACTGTAGCCCTCCAGGCTCCTCTGCCCATGGGATTCTCCAGGCAAGAATAATGAAGTGGATTGCCGTGCCCTCTTCCAGGGGACCTTCCCGACCCAGGGATTGAACCCATGACTCTAATGTGTCTGCATTGGCAGGTGGGATCTTTACCACTAGCTCCACCTGGGAAGCCCCAGTAAAGAGGACATTGTGACCCAAAATGCTACCTTTAGGCTTTAATAGATAGAGGACAGGTGGGGAGGGCCTGAAGTAAAGGAACTGACTTCAGAGGCAGAGGATGGTGGCCCTGAGACCTGAAAGAATGAGCAGCTTCAGCAGGAGAGGAAGAAGGGCAGGCATTTCCTGGGCAGGATCCTGGGCATGCAAATACCCAGAGGAGGGGAGTAAGCATGGCCTGTGGCCGCAGTGAAGATAAGAGGCTGGCATAGCTGCCGAAATCAACAGTGAGCTGGGAAGTTTGGACCTTGTCTTGTGGACAATCTGAAATCACCAACAGCTTTGGGTAGAAGAGAGACATGATCCAATAAGGGACAGCCAGGGCCCAGGAGACGAGTTGGGAATGGACAGGGTGAAGGTCAGGTGGGAAACAATGGAGGGGTGGGGTCCTGGTGGGGGTAATCAGAGCCAAGATAGAGACAAAAGGATGGAGAGAGGGAGTCATCTGAAATATTTGGGAGATAAGATTAGGAGGGATTTGGTGACTCACTGGATGCTACTTAACTAGCCCAAGTGGATAATCCATGGAAGTCCTACCTCAAAGCAACATACTAGGGACCTTGGAAAGGTCTGCCTGCAATGTGGGAGACCGAGTTCGATCCCGGCATCAGGAAGATCCCCTGGAGAAGGGAATGGCAACCTGTTGCCTCTCTTGCCTGGAGAATTCCATGGACAGATGAGCCTGAGGGGCTACAGTCCATGGGGTTACAAAGAGTCGGACATGACTGAGCAACTAACACTTACACTTTCACTTTGGAAACTATGTTGATCAGTGCTTTGGAGTCACAGGGGAAATCTTGTTAAAAAGTGTGTGTGCATGTGCTGTCGTGTCTGACTCTTTACAACCCCATGGACTGTAGCCCACCAGACTCCTCTGTCCGTGGAATTTTCCAGCAAGAATACTGGAATGGGTTGCTATTTCCTATTCCAGGGGATCTTCCCAACCCAGAGATCAAACCTACGTCTCCTGCGTCTCCTGCATTGGCAGGCGGATTCTTTACCACTAGCACCACCTGAGAAGCCCCCTTGTTAAAATGCAACAGATGATTTAGTAGATCTTAGACGGCGTCTGCGGAGAAGGCAATGGCACTCCACTCCAGTACTCTTGCCTGGAAAATCCCATGGACGGAGGAGCCTGGTGGGCTCCAGTCCATGGGGCCACTAAGAGTCGGGCACAACTGAGTGACTTCACTTTCACTTTTCACTTTCATGCATTGGAGAAGGAAATGGCAATCCACTCCAGTATTCTTGCCTGGAGAATCCCAGGGACAGGAGCCTAGTGGGCTGCCATCTATGGGGTCACACAGAGTCGGATATGACTGAAGCGACTTAGCAGCAGCAGCAGCAGCAGCAGCAGACGGGGTCTGAGAGTCAGCTCCTGGGTGGTGCTGACGTTGCTGGCCCAGGGACCGCATTTTGAGTAGCAAAGATTCACACTAGGCCGTTTTATATATGAAGAAACTAAAGCTCAAATAGTCGGCATATTTGTCCAAGATCACATGGCTAGAATTAGGTTCCAGACCTCTGGGCTCCTGACCCAATGCTTCTCTACCAGGCCACACACTCACCTGGACAGAAGCCACTCACCTAAGACTGGGACTCAATCCCATCTCAGTGCCGGGACTCAAACCCGTCCAAAACCCATGATCTTCCAACTGAGGTCACATGCCTGGTTTCAGAACTTAATGAAGGGCAGGTTCTTTGTGAATCACTGCAGGAGGAATTCAGCGAGAGTCAAAGTGATAGGCAAGAAGTAGGTTTATTAATATAGGATTTATTGTAAGAGAAGCAAGTGGGCAGGTGAGGGAACTCTGCCCCGAGGATTAAGTAGGCTACACTTTTATAGTCAAAGGAAAGTGAGGGAGGGAGAAAGACTGCCTTCTTTGAGAAGATGTCAGGCTTACATCACTAGTTGCTCCTTCATATCGGGCAGGAGAGTGTTTGATCCTATGAGGTCAAACTAGGATTATCATTGTTGTTGCTCAGTCACTCAGTGGTGTCTGACTATTTGCGACCCCATGAACTGCAGCACACCAGGGTTCCCTGTCCTTCACTCCCTCCCAGAGTTTGCTCAAACTCATGTCCATTGAGTCGATGATGCCATCCAATCATCTCATCTTCTGTCGCCCCCTTCTCCTCCTGCCGTCAATCTTTCCCAGCATCAGGGTCTTTTCCAATGAGTCAGCTCTTGGTGGACAAATTGTTGGAGCTTCAGCTTCAGCATCGGTTCTTCCAGTGAATATTCAGTGTTTATTTCCCTTAGGATTGACTGGTTTGATCTCCTTGCTCTCCAAGACACCCTCAAGAGTCTTCTCCAGCACCATAGTTCGAAAGCATCAATTCTTTGGATTATCATAGCAAGTAGCTCAGTTGGTTAAGAATCTGCCTGCAATGCAGGAGACCAGGGTTCGATCCCTGGGTCAGGGAAGATCCCCTGGAGAAAGAAATGGCAACCCACTCCAGTATTCTTGCTTGGAAAATCTCATGGACACAGGAGCCTGGTGGGCGGCAGTCCATGGGGTCGCAAAGAGTCAGGCACGACTGAGCAACTAACACTTACTTACTAACACTTATTCAAAACAGTGGAAGGTTGTTGTTGGTTTTTTCTCTTTATCTAATGGCCTGGGGCATGTCTCATGCTTTTATTTATGGCTTTATGGTTAAGCAAGCCTGCTTCATTTCACAATGTTCCAATAGCTTTCTTGAGTGATCATTAACTTATACTGGTGTCCCAAAGTTTTCTAGGTTTCCCCTCTCTATCCATAGTCTCCTACTGGGACTTCGATAGCTACCTGTTTAACTATCCTATTCTAATCCTATCACTACCATTTCTCCTCTGGGCAGACTCTGTTGCTGTCCAATCCTTGTTTGACTGAATGAAGGCATGGAGCCCAGAAGGATGCTCCAGGGATTGAAGGACTAAGGATTGGAGCGATGGCAGAGGGGCCTGTGACAGACAGGAAATGATCAGAAGGGAGGGGTGTGGTGTAAGACCAGGCTGAGCAGTCAGTAGGGGCCAAGTGGGGCAGGGACCCCAGGGCCACAGCAAAGAGCTCGGGCTAGATACTATGGTCTTTGTGGGCTCACTGGAAACTCACAGAGGATTTAAATAAGAAAGCACCATGAGCAGCCACAGATCAGGGCGATTCACTGGCTGCAGTTCAGATAATATTGATGTAGAGGGAAGAGTGGGGTAAGCCCTGTAGGCAGAAAGGCTGGCAGGAGCCTGCTGCATTGGTCCAGGTGAGCAGTAACAGTGAGGACTGTGGGGAGGGGGCAGTGAACAGAGCTGGGGGCCAGTTGACAGGATGGAATGACTGACTGGATGTGGAATATGAGGCAGGAGGCAATATGCTAGTTTCTAACTTGGGCTTACAGATGGATAGTGAGGTCATTCCCTGAGCTAGGGGCCAGGAGAGCTGCTAGTTGAGGAAAGAGAAGAAGGTGGCTCAGTTTGAGGCAGACTGGGTGAGAGATGCCTGTGAGGGATCCAGCAGGGGATTTTCAGGGGAAACTGGGCTCATGGGTCTGATGTTTAAGACCCCACCTTGCTGGCCAGGCCCCTGGACACCACCTAGTTCAACCTACCCACTACATCCCCACTTTACAGATGAGAAAACTGAGCCTCAAGCAAGGAAGGGACAGGAAGCATATGGTGTAGTTGAAAAGTTTTGGAAAACAGAAGTGAAGTGACATGCAAGTCGTTCAGTCGTGTCCGACTCTTTGCGACCCTGAGGACTATACAGTCCATGGAATTCTCCAGGCCAGAATATTGGAGTGGGTAGCCTTTCCCTTCTCCAGATGTGTTTACAAATCCCACTTCTACTAATCTCTGGGTGCGTGCATGTGTGTGCTCAGCTGTGTCTGACTCTTTGCAATACCATGGACTGTGGCCTGTCAGGCTCCTCTGTCCATGGAATTCTCCAGGCAAGAATACTGGAGTGGGTTGCCATTCCCTTCTCCAGGAGGTTCCCAATCCAGGGATCAAACCTGTGTCCCCTGTGTCTCCTGCATTGGCAGGCAGATTCTTTACCATCGCACTACCTGAGAAGCCCTATAATCTCTCTGCGACCTTGAATAATATACTTACTATCTCTGAACTTCAGGTCCCATTCCACAGGGTTACTGGGGAGGTAAAATGAGCTCTTCCTGCACTGAAGAGCCTAGCTCCAGGCTGGGGGCTCCAATGCCCAGGGGGCACCGAGGACTGGCCATGCCTCGGGGCCTGCGGGAGCCTGAGGGCAGCAGGGCTCAATCAGTAAAAAGAAGCCTGACCCTTCTGCTTTGCTCTGTCTATCCCATGGGCAGGTCCAGAACATCAGCCTCCGAGAGGGGGAGACCGTGACCGTGGAGGGCCTTGGGGGGCCTGACCCACTGCCCCTGGCCAACCAGTCTTTCCTGCTGAGGGGCCAAGTCATCCGCAGCCCCACCCACCAGGCAGCCCTGAGGTTCCAGAGCCTCCCACCCCCTGCTGGGCCTGGCACCTTCCATTTCCACTACCAAGGTAGGCCTGGGGAGCTGAGGGCAGCACCAGTCCAGACTGGCTGCCCTATGGGGGTCTCTGGTGCTGTTACAGCCTTGGGGGGAACACAGAGAGGCTAGTAACATACACTGGGGTGAGTATGGCCCATCTGACACCTCCAGGACATTCCCTCCTCCACCTACCACCCACCAGAGAACTCGTCCCGAAGGGGGACTGACACGGAATCAGGTAGCCCCAGGTGTGTCCATCACCCCTCATTTGTTCTTTCAGTAAACTTTTCCTAGGATTCTGCTCCTTGCCAGGCCTGTGCTGGAGACTGGGAGTATTAAGATCCAGCGTAGTCCTTGCCCTCAAGGAATTCAGAATCTCCGCAGCAGGCAGACACTTAACAGGCAGTTAACAACAGAAGCCCGCTTCCCAAATGCAAGGGGGTCAAGGTCAAAGGGGCTTGACAGCTGACCATCTAGAGGTCCTTACCTACGACCCTCGCCTTCCTGAACTGTCTCACCCACCCTGGACCTGGCCCATGTCCCAGTCAGCTCAGAGTACCTCTGGAAATAGGAGAGTGGCATGACGTAATAGGAAAATCACAGACTCAAGAGAAGGGCAGATCCGCGTCTGAATCTCCTTCCCCCTGGCTATCAACCTTGTGCAAGTCATTTGACCTCTCTAACCCTCTGACCTCTTTCCCTCCATTGTAAAATGAGACCAAAACACCGAGTCCACAAAGCCATGGTGGACAGCTGCTTAGCACTCATTCATGAGAAAACTGGAGACTATATTAAAGAACTGGCAGGATGGGAAAGGGAGGAAAAGCAGCTCTGTCCCTCTCCCACCAGGATCCCTCCTGGCCCCTTCGTCCCCAGACAGTCTCCTTGATCCCTTGCACTGCTGTGACAAGGTAACCAGTTCAGACTGGGGAGTGCCAATGGGGACATAATTGATGAGAACAATTGTCTTGATCACCAGGAACCACTTCGCCACTCCTCTGGAGATGGGGATGCTTGGTCCTCCCCCTAAGAAGTACCCACACCTTCCTGGCCTCTCCACCTAAACTGGGGGAGCAGTCTGGTGTGGCGATAGGGAGCCTCGTGGTCATCAGGGGCTGGCCAGGGGCTTGTCAGAGACAAGGGACCAGCTTGCCTTGAGGCAGCGGTGACATCTCGGCAGCCCGGCCAGCCTCCATAACAGCTCATCAATCCTCCCTACAGCAGGCATAATTTCACGCCACGGTAACCTTCTCGGTAGCTAGATTCCTTTGCACAAATCCTCGGACCTTCTCTCTGTTGGGCCAGACAAAGGTGGCTGAAATGTAGCGAGGTGGAGGCCTGGTGAGGGGTGCGGACCCCAAGGAGGGGCTGGGAAAGCTGGCCCAGTCCTGTGTCTTTCTCAGTTCCCAGAAGCCCTCCCTCCTCGGCCCAGTTTTTGTCAATGATCAGCTCTTTCCTTAATGAGTGTAATTCCCCTAATTATAGGCTGTAATTAGCCCTGATCCCAGAGATGGGAACAGGAGGAACGTGCACTCATACGCGCGTCTCCCCCGGCTGGAGAAAGAGGGTGCCAGAACAGGGGGTGAGGGGCCCCGGACCAACAGCCCTACCAGAGCTGTCCAAGAGAATGTTGGAGATCATGAGGCAGGGGTCTCATCTGCAGAACCAAATTCCAGCTCCCCTCCCACAGCCTCAGGCAGGGTGAGGAAGCAGAGGGCCTTGCCAGGCATCCCCCTCCTCCCTCCTGAATATTCCTGGCACCGGACTTGGCCCCAGAAACAGATGCCAGGGAGAAAATAGCTCAACAGATTGCAGTGATGCAGGCTCCCCGGGAACAGTCGTCATGGCAACATGAGGAAGCTCGTCCTGGGAAGCGGCACTTTATCCACCATGGAGTCTGGGGGCTTCATCGTCTGCCCCCAGCCTCCTGCTCTCACCTCACACCAGCCCCATTTCCTAATCTGTGAAGTTGGGGAGGGGGGTCTCTGTTCCAAGAGTTACGGGGAAGATGGAAATACAAGTTCTGAGTATGCCATCTGCCTCATGACCTAGACCGCCCTGGGTGTCATCCCCCCTCCATTCTGGGTAGAGTGTCCCATCCCACCCCAAGCTCAGGTTCCTCCCCAGATCGCTGTGAGTGGCCACCCTGCACCACCATCCAGGGCAGCCTTGCTTATTACTCCCAGGTTTCTCTGATTCTTGAGCCCACGTTTCTACTTCAACTGGGAAAGCAGGTGGGAAAGGGGAGATAGAAAGCAAGTGGGCTCCAGAGCCAGGAGCTTCAAATGCCCACTCTACCACTTACTGACTGTGTGATCAGGCCAAGTCCCTCCATCTCTCTGAACCTTAGTTTTTTCCTCACCTATTTTTTTTTCCATTGTGCTCCGCGGCATGTGGGGTCTTGGTTCCCCAACTACGGATCGAACCTGTGTCCCCTGCATTGGAAGCGCAAAGCCTTAACCGGTGGACCGCCATGGGAGTCCCATGAAGGCACTTTAGAAGCTGGAAGGTGCTCCCTTTCCCATGCAGATGTGAGGTGCTTTTATTAATCAAAATTACAAACAATAACAGCATCTGGTGCTGTTCTGTGCCAGGGCTTCTCTGGTGGCTCAGATAGTAAACAATCTGCCAGGAGTGAGGGAGACTCCGATTCTATCTCTGGGTCAGGAAGACCCCCTAGAGAAGGGAATGGCTACTTACTCCCATATTCTTCCCTGGAAAATCTCATGGACAGAGGCTATGATCCATGGGGTTGCAAAAAGTCAGACAACTAAGCGACTAACACTTTCACTTTCCCTGCCCAGAAGTATTAGTGAAGGTTCAAATATGGAAGGTTCAGACACTGCACAAATATCTTCTCATGTAACAACAGAATGCAGGGTGGGTAAACAAGGAAATTGAGGCACAGAGAAGTCAGGTAACTTGCCCAATGTGGCATAGCAAGGAGAGGATCCTGTATTCAAACCCAGGCAGTCTGACCTCAGAGCCCACCTCCTGAGCACTGCCCCCGTACAACTGACTGCCAATCATAAGCTACCACTCACTGGCCATTCTTCTAAGAACTCTGTGAGAGAGGGATAAGTAAGAATGATCTCCCCTTTTCACAGACGTAGTAACTAAGGCCAGGCCAGGTAAAAATCACAAAACTAGTAATGACTCAAAGGTAAAGAATCTGCCTACAATGCAGGAGACACAGGAGATGCGGTCTAGATCCCTGGGTCAGGAGGATCCCCTGGAGTAGGAAATGGCAACCCACTCCAGTATTCTTGCCTGGAGAATCCCATGGAGCAAGGAGCCTGGCGGGCTACAGTCCATGGGGTTTTGCATAGAGTCAGATACGACTGAGTGACTAAGCACTGGCATTGACATTGTGTCTGGACCCTGGTCTGCCCAGAAGCAGCCCTTTCTTATATTCATACAAAGACACACAGAGGCTAGTCGAGTTCCTGCCTGGACCTCACTTCCCATCCTCCCAGTGCCATCAAGTGAGGGTGGGCCTCCTCCATCCCCAAGACCCAGGAGTGCTTTCTCAGTCTAGACGGTCCTCATCTCTCCCAGCACCCCAGGGTTTTCAGGCTCCATAGCCCAGACTCTTCACTCAGCCTTTCTCCTTGACCCCTCACCTTCTTCCCTACCTCTCAGCCCTGGTCCCCACTTTTAGCTAAGGCCCCAGTTTGGCACTGGATTGGGATTTGCTGGGTTGTTTAATAGGATTTGCTGCCACCATTCGGTCATATTTGGTATGACAATTTCAAAAGTTAAGTTTCCCAGGGCAACTTGTTCCTCCCACAACTTCCATGAAGTTGCATCCTGCTTCCCCATCCCGGACCCCTCCTGTTTTTCAAAGTCCACAGCCCTTGTCATCAAGGTTTTTAGCATTCCTCAGTGAATACCGGGAAAGTTTTTACTGTTTGACTTTGGTGTTCCCTGCTGTAATTCATCTTTGTCCTTTGCAGAAAAAATAATAGCAATACTTCACATCAGTGTAGGCTTTTCACTATTTCGAGGGACGGGGGAGCCTGGTGGGGTCGCATAGGGTCGGACACGACTGAAGCAACTTAGCAGCAGCAGCAGCAGCAACAGCACATCTATAAGTCATTCAGTACACATTTCTTGGTTCCAGGGATACCAAGCTGAATAAAATACTCCCCATTTATTTTCACAATAACCCTGAAGGTGGACTGACATTTTGAACCTCATTTAACAAATGAGGAAACCAGGACACAGAAAGGAGATATAACTTGCCTGGAGTGTCAAAGCTTGGAATCCAAGGCTCCAACTTCCAGCTCTGTGCTTGCTCCAGCCCAGGCTGCCGGAAGTATCACTGACACCTTCTGGGGAGGGGATCAGAGTCTCTTCTGGGATTCCTGATGCTTCCTCTGACACCTCGAGGCAGGCTAGGGCAGGCCTCTTTTGCCCTGGCTATGACTCAGCCCCTTCCACACACACACACACACACACCACACACACACACGTCACCCATTCTCTCTCTGCAGCCTACCTCCTGAGCTGCCACTTTCCCCGACGTCCAGCTTACGGAGCTGTGACTGTCACCAGCCTCCACCCTGGAGGTAGTGCCCGCTTCCGCTGTGCCACTGGCTACCAGCTGAAGGGTGCCAGGCTCCTTACCTGTCTCAACGCCACCCAGCCCTTCTGGGATTCTCAGGAGCCGGTCTGCATCGGTGAGTGGCCCCCGGGGACTCAGTGCCAAACAGGGAAGTGAGGTGGGGGGCTCATTCCTGCTCTCTGTTGCGGTCTGGCACCTCCATTTGCTCTCCATAAGGAAGCCAGAAAATAGCCTCACACCTCAGTAGCATTCACACAACCTGCGCTTCTTGAGCACTTACTGTATGGAGGCACCACAGGTATACCGAGTGGAATTAAACAGGGACTGTGCCCTCAAGGAGCCCACAGTTCTAGGAAACGAGGGAGGAAGACAGCCCCTGGCTCACCAACTTCCAGAGCAGGAAGTTAAAAGTATGGATGAAGAGACAGAGTGGCCTGGAGTGGGTGGAAGCAGTCGCTCTTAGCTGGGTGCCTAGGAGGCTTCCTGGGGGGAGTGGCTTTGAAGGTTTCAGTGGAGGGAACAGTGTGGGCAGTGAACCCGAGGTGACAAGGGGAGGGAGCGTTTTAGGGACACAGAAAACAGCCAGGTTTGGCTGAGGCCTGAGACATGGGGAGAGGGCGGTGGGAGGGCCTTGAATGTCAGGCCAAGACACTGGGTGGAGAGCCGTTGACATTTTGTGAGACCGGGAGGGAGGGGTTCAGAACTGTCCCTCAGGAGAGACAGGCGGGCGGTGTCTGGAAGCTTGCAGACAGCCAGGCAAGAGGGTTTAATTTAGACAATGACTTTGGGAATGAAGAGGTGGGAAGAGTTTCCAGAGACCCCAGCGAGGAAAAGGGGGGATGTAGGAGACTCCCAGGTTCTGGTCCTGGGTGATCGGAGAGTCTGAGATTGCTGCCAGTGAAGAGGGGCTTGTTGACAGAAGGGAGATGGAGTGTTTTGTTTGCAGGGTGGAAGGCAGCTTGGGGTTTTGATACTTATTTCATCCTATAAACTCTTGCTGGGCATCAGGCCAAAGCGGGTGTGAATAAGCCAGACGTGGGCTCTGCCCTCAAGGAGCTCTCTGTTCAATGGGAAGACTGGAAAGCAACTCAGGAAGTTCAGGGCAGATGGTGCTGTGATGGGGCGAACTCAGGGCACCATGGAGATCCCAGCAGGGGGAGTAAGGGAGAGCTGCTCAGAAATTAGGAAGGAGGTCAAACAAGCTTCCCAAGGAGAAGGCAGGGAAGGGTGACGGGCATGTCAGAGCTCCGGGAAGTGGAATGGATTCCTGGAACAGGACATGCAGAGATGCGGAGACATGAAGTGGCACGCCACAGTGAGGACCGGCAGGGCGTGCCTGAAGAAGACAGTGGCTAGGAAGCACTGCAGCCGAGCCAAGAGAGACGGGTTTATAAAGGGCTCGAAACCCCTCTTGATCTTGGACTTTATCTTGAGGGTTACAGGAAGCCACTGAGGAATTTAAGTGGAGGACGGGGCATAGTCAGATTTCAAGGGCAGTGCCGTTCCAAGACCAAGCAAAAAGGCGAGTCTGCCCTCTCTGCAAAGAAGCAGAGAAGAAACTCACCAGCACCCCTTCCCCGGGAGCTGTATTAGGTTAAAATACTCTTCAGTCTGAACACTTGGAGACAAAGGCACTGCATCTTGGCCAGGGTAGCCTGGTCTCTGAGAGCTGGCAGAGTCCAGAGCTGTAGGTCCAGGAAAGGAAAGTGCTACCGGGGACCAGCCAGAGTCCTATTGCCTGCGACTTCTTCTCTGGCCCCATTTAACTGCCAGGGGCTTGTGGCCAAGTAACTCAGCAGCCCTTGGTGATGGGGAAGGGCGAGCTGCCAAGCCTCTGCTAAGGATGAGGGGGCCGTCCCAGGCCAGAGGGACTAGTGCTGGAAAGGGGTCAGCCTGTCAGTCAGGACTAATTGACAGCAGTAGTGATGCTGACTCAAGACTGTCTCCTGGCTAACAATGCTTGCTACAGGCACAAGGTCTGGAGGTGAAGGGCATGCCCACCAGGTGTTTGTCATCCCTGAGCTAGTCCTACTCTCTTTTTTATAGTCATTCATTCATTTTATCCAAAAAAGCATTGAATACCAACTCTGTGTCTGGTTTGAAAAGACCTGGCCCCTGCCCTGGAGGGCTTAGTTAAGGGACATATCCAAAAATAACTGGTTTAGGAAGCTGGTCTGAGACAGAGGCAGCAAATATATTCAAGAAGGTTGGAGCCCTGGGAAGGGGAATAAAGTTCACCTGGGAGGAGGAATCAGGGAGGGCCTCCTTGAGAAGTCAGCAGTGAGGAAAGGTGACTCACCCAGGACCACGTGGCTAGGCAGCCGCAGATTCCCTAGTCAAGGGAGTTGCACATGAATGGTCCTGGAGGTGTGAAAGGTTAGGAGGTTGGCTGCCTGAAGCTGCAGGGTCACAGGGGCAAAGGATTGACCTCCAGAGCAGTGAAGGCAAGCTCCCTGCTGCCCCGTGCAGAAGGCACGGAGCTGGGATGGGTGGGGAGGCTTGCTAGGCCGTCTAGGATCCAGCCGGGGCCCAGCCCACAGCGGCCCGTCTCACAGCTGCCTGCGGTGGAGTGATCCGCAACGCCACCACCGGCCGCATCGTCTCGCCCGGCTTCCCGGGCAACTACAGCAACAACCTCACCTGCCACTGGCTGCTTGAGGCTCCCGAGGGCCAGCGGTTGCACCTGCACTTTGAGAAGGTTTCCCTGGCTGAGGATGATGACAGGTGAGGGGGTGTCCTGGTGGGATCGGAGTGCCTGGCCTGGTAGTACCCTGCCGGAGGGATGGTACCCAAGCCTGGGGCCTCACCCCACCCAACTCAGCGACCAACCACGCAGCTGCCGCTCTCGTGGCCCAGGCTCATCATCCGTAATGGGGACAACGTGGAGGCCCCGCCCGTGTATGATTCCTACGAGGTGGAGTACCTGCCCATTGAGGGCCTGCTCAGCTCCAGCCGACACTTCTTCGTGGAGCTCAGTACTGACAGCAGTGGGGTGGCTGCGGGCATGGCCCTGCGCTACGAGGGTGAGCCTTCTGGGGCCTAACCAGGGGTCGGGGTCTCCAGCCCAGGGTCTCTTCTCACACTCTCCCTCTCTGCCTCAATTCCCTCATCACTACTTCCAACTCGCCCCTTGCTCACCTGCCACCCAGGTCCTCTCTCCTTATTCATCCCCTGAAATCCAGGATTCTGCTCCATCTTTGCAGGAGACCCCTGCCTGGACCCAGGCCCTCTGGTCCAAGAGAATCAGTTCTCTAGAGTTTGAAGAATAAAAATAGCCCCCACCCTTACAGAAGAAGAACTGCCGCAGCAGACATTCTAGCACCACTCATGCGTGCATGTGTTCATTAATTTATTAAAAAAAAACCAAACATGTATTGAGCGCCTTCTGTGTACTAAGCACAAACTCAGCACTGAGAATACAATGGTGATGGCCCCCTGAGGATAGACGCTCTGGGCTGCTCCGCCCCCTGCTCCAAACCCAGACACACATCTGTTGTCAGGAAGAGAAAGGCCCTGGGGAGGGAAGTAGGACGACTGGCCCGTGTTTGTGGCGGTCGTGCAGAGCTGGGCTGGGTCCTGTGGTTTGCAGCCTTCCAGCAAGGCCATTGCTACGAGCCCTTTGTCAAATACGGCAACTTCAGCAGCAGCGCACCCTCTTACCCTGTGGGGACCACCGTGGAGTTCAGCTGCGACCCCGGCTACACTCTGGAGCAGGGCTCCATCATCATTGAGTGCGTGGACCCCCACGACCCTCAGTGGAATGAGACAGAGCCCGCCTGCCGAGGTCAGTAGGCATCAGGGGGTAGGCCTTCTGTGGGCAGGGAGCAGGGTGGGCACGAGGGAGCCGGCCACAGGGCCTGGGACCACGGGATCCGGTGACACATGTGATTGAAGCTTCCCCTACCCAGGAGGAGGTGGGGGGTCCCAGCAGTGGGCAGGCACTCCTGTGGACAGGAGGCAGCCCCAGGACATGGCACTGGCTGGGGGTGGAGGGGGGTGGAACACCGAGGGGATGCGGTTCCCCTGCCTTCCAGCCGTGTGTAGTGGAGAGACCACAGACTCGGCTGGCGTGGTGCTCTCCCCCAACTGGCCAGAGCCGTACGGCCGTGGGCAGGACTGCATCTGGGGCGTGCATGTGGAGGAAGACAAGCGCATCATGTTGGACGTCCGAGTGTGAGTGCCCACTGGGCTCGGCCAAGCCACCTCCCGGGATCTGGGGCCCTCTCTCAGCTGGCCCACCCTGCCTGACGGTTCCCCTCCACAGGCTGCGCATAGGCACGGGTGACGTGCTAACCTTCTATGACGGGGACGACCTGACAGCTCGGGTCCTGGGCCAGTACTCTGGGCCCCGTGGCCACTTCAAGCTCTTTACCTCCATGGCTGATGTCACCATTCAGTTCCAGTCTGACCCCGGGGCCTCAGTGCTCGGGTACCAGCAGGGCTTCGTCATCCACTTCTTTGGTGAGCTTGCCCCTGCCCTGCCCTGCTGGGGTGGGGGGCGGGTAGAAGCGACGCCAGGTGCAGACCCCCAGCCTAGGCAAGTCAGAAAGGCCAGGGAGGTGAGGAGTCTGAGCACTCTTATCTGATTGGGGGAAGCTGGAAGCTGGGACATTCCAGGCATCACCTTTGGGAAGTTAATCTTATTCTCCATCTCCCCTGAGGGCCCAGTGAGAGGAAGCAAGCCTCTGCTAAACGGAATTGGGTAGACAGGGAACTGAGGAAAGGCCTTCATTGAAGTGACAGTTTTCCCCACCCTACCCGGCCCCTCTCTCAGGGCTAAGGAATTGGCCAACGCACTTGGGAAGTAAGGACAAAGCTTAGGTGACAACCCTGGAATCTAGGAGACAGGCAAGAAGGAATCCCTGAGCAGGAAGGCATGATCGCTGAGCCTGCCCAGGCCAGGCCAGGCGTGGATGAATTAGCAGGAACTGGAGTGCCCTCGAGGGGAGGGAAGCTAGCACAGTCTTCCTTGGGTGCTGCTGAGGGCCTGCATCTTGCTGCCCCCAGAGGTGCCCCGTAATGACACCTGTCCGGAGCTACCTGAAATCCCCAATGGCTGGAAGAGCCCGTCGCAGCCTGAGCTGGTGCATGGCACCGTCGTCACCTACCAGTGCTACCCTGGCTACCAGGTGGTAGGCTCCAGTGTCCTCATGTGCCAGTGGGACCTCACCTGGAGTGAGGACCTGCCCTCATGCCAGAGAGGTAAGTGTACCTGTTCCCCACGCTCTCCCCATTGCAACCTAGAAGCCTCTCTCCCGGATTCTAATCCAGACTCTAGCTGTTATTAGCTGATAGTCATAGCCTCGGTTGCCTCATCTGTGAAGTAGGATCATACCTTCTCATAGAGTAATCCACCAAGTACTCCAAGTTTTCCATTCCTGGTATGTGGCCCATCAGTGTTTGTTGATTCTGATGAATGGGGAGGGGGACAAATGGAGAGAGAACACCAGCACAATGGTAGGGGCAGATAAATAGGGGTGGAGCCCTGTGCTGTGAAGATTTTGGCAGGCCTGGAACAAAGCCAGTATGCACTGAGTTTTGTTGAGTTCTACTTGGGCCACTTCCCTTTGTCACTCTCTACCCTCAGTGACTTCCTGTCTCGACCCTGGGGATGTGGAACACAGCCGACGTCTCATATCGAGCCCTAAGTTCCCCGTGGGGGCCACTGTGCAGTATATCTGTGACCAGGGTTTTGTGCTGACGGGTAGTGCCCTCCTCACCTGCCATGACCGCCAAGCCAGCAGCCCCAAGTGGAGTGACCGGGCCCCCAAATGTCTCCGTGAGTTCAAACGGGGAGGTGAGAGGATGCTGCCTCTGGCGGCTAGGGGCCTGGCACCCTCACTGGGCCCTGCCTGTTTTGCAGTGGAACAGCTCAAACCGTGCCATGGCCTCAGCGCCCCCGAGAATGGTGCCCGCAGTCCCGAGAAGCGGCTGCACCCAGCGGGGGCTACTGTCCACTTCTCATGTGCCCCTGGCTATGTGCTGAAGGGCCAGGCCAGCATCAAGTGTGTGCCCGGACACCCCTCACATTGGAGTGACCCCCCGCCCATCTGTAGGGCTGGTGAGTGTCCTACCATCTGCTGAACCTCTGCCTGGCCCACAGGGCTGCCCTGGCAAAGATGTCAGAGGCCAAGAACCAAAACCCCTTGCCCACGGCACCCCCACCTCTTATGTTATTCCTGGTTTCTCGGGTGTCTGCCAGATCCTTCTGACCTGGTGACAAACTCTGGGGTGGGCTCCACTTGGACAAATTCCTCCCCATGACCAGCCCCCTCCCTGCCTTTGTGGTCTGGCTCTTTGGGCTCACCCACGGCCCTTGGCCCTCCCCTCTTATTCCAGCCTCTCTGGACGGCTTCTACAGCGGCCGCAGCCTGGATGGTGAGCCCCCAACCTCCTCAAGGACCAGGGAAATAATCTCCCTGCCCCTTGTTCTCACAGCTTCCAGGCTGTGGGCTCCCCAAGGAGGGAGGGCAGAGAAAGAGAGAGATGTGGGACTACCAGGGGGCAAAAAGCTCCTTCCCCTGCCCCCAGCCAGCTAGAGGGAGCTGGCAGCTGGCTGCCTCTGGGCAGAGGTGAGGGGACATGGGGCTCAGGCGACAGGGCCCTCTGCCCCAGCCCCATCCTCTGTGCTTTCAGTTGCCAAGGTGCCAGCTGCCTCCAGCACACTGGATGCTGCTCACCTCGCAGCTGCCATCTTCTTGCCGCTGGTAGCGATGGCGCTCTTGGTGGGAGGCGTGTACCTCTACTTCTGCAGGTGAGTCCGGCTTCTCTGCCTGTCCTGCACCCCTGACTCGCTCCCGCCCAGCACTCCTGACTCCTAGGCTTCTCTGCTGCACAGGCTCCAGGGGAACAGCCCCCTGCAGCTGCCCCGGACACGACCCCGCCCTTATGACCGCATCACCGTGGAGTCAGCGTTTGATAATCCAACTTACGAGACTGGAGTAAGTACCCAGGCCAGGCTCAACACCCCAGTCAGGACCCAATTCTGTGCTCCCTTGGCCAGGTACCCCTGAGTGTCCTGCCAAGCCCTTTCACTCTTTCCTTTTTCCTCGGGAAGGTGGATTGTGGACTGGCAAGGCTTTGACAAGTTTCCAACTCCCAGAAGTCTCTTTCCTTTGCAGGAGACGAGAGAATATGAAGTCTCCATCTAGGTGGGGCGGCCTGGGGAAGCCGGCTCCGCCCTGCATCCCAGTCCAGCAGCAGAGCTCCCAGCTTCCTGCTCCCTTGCCCTCCACCTCCTGTACATACCACCTGGGAAGAGATGCGGCCAGTCCCTCAAGAAGTTCTGCACTTCCCGCCTGCAATACCCACCAGGGCCTATTATCTTGGGACCACTGCCCACTTAGGGCCCTTCCTTGGGTCCAAGTCAGGGGCATCTGCCTCCAGGCCAAACACAGCTGGAGCACATGCACCAAGAACCAGCATTCTCCTGACCCTCTCTCAGGCCTGGGACCTCTGGGCTGGAATTCACAGGCAGGGTGGAGTACCTCCCTCCATGTGACCACCCTCCAGCCCTGGCATGCAGCAGCCCTGACATGACAGTGGCGGAAACTGTGCCAGGGGGCTCCTCACAGGGCCGCTGCCAGTGGCCAACCCTGCTCTCAGCAGTGACCTCTGAGTAGTCCTGGCATGCTGACATCAGTCCCCTGGGGAGATCTCTAGTCTTTCTCTAAGGCCCCAGGAACGGTCAGTTCTGCCTTCTGCCCCTTCCTGGCAGAGGCAATAACGCTAAGGGATCTTAAGGGGTTTAGGGACTCTACCCCAAGCTCAGGTTGGACTTCCCTAGGCCACACCACTCATGCGCCACACCAAAGCAGGACACCCCCCGCTGCTCCCCTGGTGGCCCTACACCCTAAAAGAGGGAGATCTTCCCCTGACGTCAGTCTGGCTGTGAAAAACACCCTCTTGCCCACCTTCCCCTCCTCCAACCCCAGCGACCTGTCAGGCTTCCCTCCTGGCCACTGCGTTTTGGGATAAGGGGAGTGTCAGGCATATTCTAGAGATGCGCAGAGGTCCATGGGTGCAGGAATTTGGCATGGAACAGAGGGTCAAAGCATCCCAGGGAGAGGCCCAGGAGTTGGCTGCAGGCTACTTTGAACATGTAATGTATTATATGGGGTCTGGGCTCCAGTCAGAGAACAATCTTCTATTTCTGTTGTTTCCTTATTAAAATGGTGTTTTTGGAAAAAAAAAAAAAAGCAATGGCCTGGTGGATGGTGCTTTCTTGGAGGGAAGGGAGGCGGAAGACAAATGGGATGCGGACTTGAGGGCCAGAAGGCATGCTAAACCTCCCAACTGATCATCTCCAGACTTTATAAAAAACCAGTCATGGGAATTCCCTGGGGCTCCAGTGCCTGGGATTCAGCACTTTCACTGGACAGCCTGGGTTCAGTCCTTGATCAGGGAACTAAGATCCTGCAAGCCCCACGTGCAGTCAAACGAAAACAAAAAGTAGCCACGTGCCAGTGCTTCAGGGACTACTGTCCCCAGAAGATCAGTGTGACAGCTGGCATGTGAAGTGAGAGGCCCCAAGGTTGGTGCCACAGGGGTGTGGGAACCCAGAGACTGAAATGCTCAGCCATCCCAGTGCTTCACTTCCCCTCTTTGCTAGGTCCAGAACCAAAGCCTAGCACAGTCCTAAGTCTGTCCTCAAACCCATCGTATTGCTGAAAAAGCCCAAAAAATCTGACGCCTTTCTTCCTTGACTTTGTTCCAGCTAGCAAGCTTTAGGAAATTGGAATAGGAATCAGAGACTGAGCCCCTGAACGTGAGGCTCTGGTCTGTCTTGGCCTCAGAGAACATCCAGACTGTCAAGTGCGGAGGCAATGTAGCCTAGGGGCTTAGCTTCTAATTTAACAAAAGCTATGTCCATGGACTCCAGAAAGAGGTGACTAAAGAGGATGTGCTTAAGTTTGCCTTGTTGGGTCCCTCCCAGCATCTATGCCCCTTCCCTATGGCCCCCAGAAATCTCCTGAGATGTGTTTAGCCAGCCTTGGTCCGCATCACACACATCCATGCTTAGAGGTGTGCTCTGCATGGCTGCTCTCCAGAATAAGAGCAAAAGGAAGGCAACAGGGAGTTGTGGGCACTCAGAAGCCAGAAGACAGAAATGGTAGCAGCAACCAGAACTTCTAAAGTTATCCAACACGGAGATCTTGGATCACTTATGGCTGGCCACCTCCTGGTTCTACCACAAGCCACCTTGAAAGATGGAGAGGCTCCAGCCCGTGCAGAATGCAGTGCCTACATTAGCCACAAGAGGTCACTTCCCAAGGCATGTGTATCCCACCTGCTCTCCTCAATCCCCCTGGCACATGCAGGGCAGGAGCTCTCCAAGGTGGCACCAACTGCTAGCCCCACGGGGCTGACCTCACCCTCCAAGTTCTGAGAGGAAGGTGTGTGGAGTGATTAGTTACCCTGGTACTTGTCAACAGAGCCAAGTATTATTTCCCTCATTAGCCCATTAATGCCTATGTCTGTTCTCAACTGCAGTGACGGTGTTCATCAAAGCAAAGCCTTGCTCTTTGGGCATGTGCCAGTGGCTTACTTATCTGCCCCATAATACCTTCAGGCTGACACAGCAGCATGGATGGGCCCTGAGCTGTAGGAAGGAAGCCAGTAGGAGAGGGTACATGATATACCCACTTCTGAGCATCTGTAGCATGAAATACTGCCTAAGAAGACATAAGGTCCAGCCACTTCCATACTTCTAGCTCAGCCCTTCTCTCTCTGTTCCAGAGCCACTAAGATTTCTTGTTTGCTGAGGCTGGTAGAGGGTAGAGAGGGCCGATCTACATGACATATTCCCCTGCTTGATCAATAAGGCCCAGGACTTTATTATTCTTCCCAGGCACCAACCGGATCATTAGGAAAGTCAGAAGAACAGAAACCTAAGATCACACACCCACGACCTCACCCTCCTTACTATCCCCCACCCCAAAGCAGCAACGCCTCTCAGACAGTTAGACAGTATCCCAGCCTGGGAATTAAAAAAAAATGTTTCATTCTTAGGTCTGCCATAAATTCACTATGTGAACTAGGCAAATCACTTCTCTTCTCTATGCATCGGTTAATGAAGAGGTTAATACAGATGGTTTTTAAGCCCTTTCCAGTTTTAGGTTTCTGAGAATGCTAAGTATACCTTAATATCAAAAGTGAGCCAAGACACAGCTACCTGGTAACAATGCCAACTAAACGCCTCGTGTCAGGCACAATGATGCCCCTCCCTCCTCCACCGCTTCATCTACAGTCAGGCAGAGGCAACTGGCCATCTCTGTAGACCGCACCAAGGGGAGGGACGGGCGCGGTGGAGAGCGTGAAGCCCCGCCCAGAGTCCGAGGTGAGACATTCAGACTACAAATCCCAGCATACAGCGGCAGCTCAGAAAGGTATCTCGCTCTTCCCCGCTGCTACTGCTAAGTCGCTTCAGTCGTGTCCGACTATGTGCGATCCCATAGACAGCAGCCCACCAGGCTCCCCGTCCCTGGGATTCTCCAGGCAAGAACACTGGAGTGGGTTGCCATTTCCTTCTCCAATGCATGAAAGTTGAAAAGTGAAAGGGAAGTCGCTCAGTCGTGTCCAACTCTTCGCGACCCCATGGACTGCACCCCACCAGGCTCCTCCGTCCATGGGATTTTCCAGGCAAGAGTACTGGAGTGGGGTGCCATTGCCTTCCCCGAGTCCATCCTACATTACACTGCATCGCACGCACACGGAACTACGGCTCCCAGAATCCACCAGACCCATCGCGATTCTTGCTCCCAGGGTGCAATGCTCTCCCTTCGCCCTTTGGACCTCGGCGCGTTGCAAACTGGGAGCTGAAGTCCACTGCGGGCAGGTAGCTGGGCGTTGTCAGCATTACAAACTCTTAGCCTTTGGCTTCCTCTTGGAGGGCAGTTTTCAGAGAGAGTAATCAAAAGAGGGTGGTATCGGGCAGGCAGACCTCCACGGTGCCATCACTACGAAAGGCAGGGATGCTCAGGCTAAAATTTACTGCTGGGAGCGGGAGGGAAGAGAGAACAGAAGCCAACCAACCCGACACCAAAACCATCGTTTTCCGTCGCGATGGCTTTTCTTTTTCTCTTTACCAATATGGCGCCTGGTCCAGCCACACCTGACGCTGGAACCAAACAGTCCAGTACAACATCCCTAGGAGTACATGCTGTCACCGACAGCCTACCAGCGCCAGCCAACACCACACTTTGCTCCTTTCTGTTCACTCCTGAGGACTCCAAGGGCATGGTAGTCTATAACCCACTACCAAAATGGCGAAAGGAGAAGCATTCTTGTTAGGGCCTTCTGGTGACAATACGCCTGCGCCGGAGTCGACTGTGTTATTGTGGGACGGGAGGGGAGCATCCGCAACACGCCTGCGCGAGACTAGAGTCCTCTTGGTCTACACTCAAACACCAATGGATGAAGAGCCCCGGTGTTCCTGCGGCTGCGCCGTGACCCTTCGGAGCTTTCCCAGGCGCCTGCGCGAGACCACAAGTCCCGCCCTTTCATCGCAGTACGCTGGCGCAGGGCTGAAAGGCGGGGCTTCGACGCTCCAGACGAATGCCAGCGCGGCTGCGCGCCGGGGGGTGCCCCCTCTCTGCGGCTGCGCGGGAGCCCGGCCGCCGGCTGTCACTGCGGTTGCGCGCGGCGAGCGGCGATCCCGGGGCGCCTGCGCGGGTGGCTTTGCGGGCGCTCGCGGTAAGTTTGCGCCAAGTGCGCGGCAGCCGGGACGCAGACGGCGGCGGCGGCGAGAGGCGGAGCCCGGGGACCACCCCCCATCACCCTCCCCGCAGTCACCTCACGTACCACAACCTCACCTAACCTCTCACCCCCCCACCTCCGATCCCCCCAACCCCGGGATGGCAGCGCCCGCCAGCCTTCCCGGCCGGACCAGCGGTCGCCAGCGCCGGCTCTAGCCTGTGGGACTAGGCCCCGCCGAGGCCTGACCCCCCCCCCGAGCCGGGACCCACCGTGCAGCCAGCCGCCGGGCCGGGGCTGAGGGGCCGCTCCCCCCTCACGGCCCGTGGGGAGGACGCTGCCGTCCCGGGGACTGGGGGCCGGGGGGTGGGGGGGAGCCAGGGCGAGGAAGTCGGGACCCGTGTTTGGAAAAAAGAAGAAGGGCCGGGGTCAGGAGCGCCCCCTCCCCCCGCTTCCCCCCTCCCCCCGGGGTTGGGGGGGCCGGAGCAGAGAGCGCCCAGCCCGGGAGGTGGATGAATGTGGGAGAAAATGGAGACCAAGACGATCGTGTACGACTTGGACACGTCGGGGGGGCTGATGGAGGTAAGAGTGGCCCACCTCATCCCCTTCCCCCAGCGCCGGGAGGGAACCTCCGCCCTCCGCCCCACAAAGCCGGCCCTGAGCTCGCAGCGCAAGAGGGCCGGGGGAGGGGGGCTTTTCCTCACCGAGACTCTCCCTCCCATCTTTGCAACTCGGGGGGCTGAGCTCAGCCGCCGAGGACGTTTGCAGCAGTTTCACCTACCCGCCGCCCTCGATTCGCTCTCCCGAAGCGCCAGCCCACTCCATCTCTTTGCACCGGCGGGCCTCCCCACCCCCTTCTTGTCGGCCCCTTTGTGCTTCCCCCAGCACGTCCGGGTACCGGGCTTCAGGCCCTTCCCGAGCCTGGCTTTGGAGTCCCCCACTGTCCATACAAGGAAGTGGCGAGAAGGGAACCGCGCACCCTCTCCCCATCCCCCTACTCTGATCCTCCCCATTTGGAAGAAGCGGTGCTCGTTGTGCGGCAGGAACGCGGTTAGGGTGGGCTCCCCCTGGTTCCGGGGGCTAAGAGGTTCTGGGAGCAGCCTGGATGGGAGGAAGAAGGACAAAAGGGGGGAGAGGGGTGGGTGACGGAGATGCTGCGCCGGGGGGGCGACGGACCGCCCGGGAGCTACGAGTGTGCACACACGCCATTTGTATGTGTGTGCAGCAAATCCAGGCTCTGCTGGCTCCCCCCAAGACGGACGAGGCCGAAAAGCGGAGTCGGAAGCCTGAGAAGGAGCCCCGGAGAAGCGGCAGGGCCACCAACCACGACAGCTGCGATAGCTGCAAAGAAGGTGGGGACCTCCTGTGCTGTGACCACTGCCCGGCCGCCTTCCATCTCCAGTGCTGGTAAGGTCTGGGGACCCCCTCCGGAGCCCCTTGGCGGACCCTTCCCGGCACATTCCTTCACCCGGCCTACCCCTGCTGGCCGAGATAACGGGCGCTTGTAGCCGCTAGCTCTCTGCAGCCGCTGGGGCGAGCGCCTCCCTGCCCCCAGGTGCGGCCCGGATCCGGCCGTTTGAGGGGGAGGAGCAGCCGTAGGTCCGGACCCCGAGGTGGGGGTGGGGAGGAGTGCGGAGAGCCCCATCTGGGATTGGAAGTCGCTGGGGAGCCGGGACGGAGCCGGCGGGGCACGGCCGGCGGTGGCGGGGGAGGAAGGGGAGGAGCTCCGGGCCCTGCGCCGCTCGCCGCCCGCGCGCCTGCCCGCCGCCCTCGGGCTCCTGCCGGGATGGGCTGTCCTCGGGGTGGGTGCGCGGAGCCCTCGGCCGCCGGAGCTGCCCTGGTCCAGGCCTGAGGGACCCGGCACCTGGGCGCTCGCGGTCGTGGAAGAAATCATGGAGGGTGTCTCTGAGTCCGCCTTTGCTCTGCTTCTCTGTTTACAATATGGCGACCCGCCTTTAAATTATATTTTTATTCTCAGCGCCATTTTGGCTGCATATATGATTTGCAGACGTCTCCCGGGGAACGGTGGGGGTAACCTCGGAGTCCTTTCGACGGAAGCCCGTCGGGGGCCGGAGCTGGGGTCTTGCCGCTGGGGTTCCCTTTCTCTCCCGCCGCTTGCCCCTGTTGCCTGTCGGAGCTGCCTGCCTCTTCCCTCCCCTCCCGGCGCTGCCGCCTCTTAGGAAATCGAGCCGGGTTAGACAATTAAAATTGCCCTTGGGCGCCGATTTCACTGCTCCGCGAGGGCATTTTTAAGGAGCGGAGAGCTGGAAAGCCGGGCGCTTTTTCTTACCCCCACTTACTGAACGCAAGGGGAGGGGAGAGATCGAAGAGGGAGGGAGGGACCGGGTTTAGTCGCCCGCTGCTTGATCTTCCTCAGCAGCTCAGCCCAGAACAATCCGACCAAGAAGAGTGTAAACTCCAGCTCCTGCCAGGAGAAATCACCTCGGCCTTCCTCAAAAATCCCACATCTGCGCCGGGACCCCGATCACATCTTGTTCGGATGGCTCTTGTTCTGTTCAGCAACAGTTGACTGAGGCAGATGTTTGCGAGAGGAGATGGCTGGGCCAGAGAGAGCGGGAAAGAGAGGGGCTGTTGCATTTGTTCCCACCAGTTTTGATATTGCCATTTTTAGCCTTCTCTTTAAAAAACAAAACAAAACCATAAAGTGAGGTTTTCCTTAAGCTCTCTATACAGTTCTATTCACATTCCGCCCCTAGGTTGGTGAAATAGTGCCTATTGTGTATTTGTACTAATTGCAGGTTTGGGAACACTTATTAGACAGATGACTGATACTGGGCTAATTAAGTCTGTGGTCAGAAGTTTTGTAGGAAGCTCCCATTACCATTCCCAAAATTCCTTTGCCCAGGAGAGCACCCCATCTTGGCTTGTAATGTTGCAGAGACAAAAATGATTATCCTGGGGGAGCTTTGCTGATGGCTTTAAAATTTTTATTGCTTAGTGACTAAGGCCAGCAGGAAGGGTCTGTGGTTTTTAGCCTTTGCTTCCTATAAGGTGTAAGCCATCTCCTGTCACATTTCCTGTGCTGTTGTTGAGCACAGAAGAGATTTGTACTGAGTGGCATTGTGTTGCTTACCAGTTATTCCCTGTTGCTTTTGTTTGTTTCGTGATTGTGTTCGATACATACTAAGAGTGAATTGTAGACTCCTTGATTTAAAACATGGGTTAATATTTTACCTCTAGAATGAAGTGAATGTTAACCAAGAAGGGTGATTCCCATACTGAGTGAGACTTTTGTAGGCTCTTTATTATCAGTTGTTTAATCAAGCTGAAATTGTTTATTAAAAACCTCAGGCAGGGGGAAAGTGTGCTGTTTTGCCTGAGATTGGGCTTTTAAAGTCTAAAACTTAACTCCTGGATCTTTGCACTAGATGAGTCCAAGTCTTGTCAAGTTGTAACAATTAACAGTTCTAGTTTAGCTGGTAGGAGAGAGGGAGGTGCTTTTCCTTCTGTCTTTTTGAGATTCAGACTGTGCATTTCATTGACTACTTTTTTTTTTAGACCATGAATGGAAACTGGTAATCAGAGATTTGAGAATCCTAGTAAATGAGACAGCCCTTGTTTCACATCTCCAGTTCCCTCTTTGAAGATGCCAGTACTGAATGTAACATTGATGTATCTCAGTAGTTACAAAAATCACAAAACATTGTAGATTTTGGTACAAAGGCAGGAAGCCTTCTTTCAAGTGAGGTTTATCCCACTTTACTGCTTCCTACCCCACGCTCTTTCTAGCCCAGAAGTATTTCTTTAACCGTTTCAACCTGGGTAGTTAGGTCAAGCAGTTAATAGTGTCAGAGAATTTTGATTCCTGAGTGTGCTCGGTAATTTGGCCCATTATCACTTATTTGTGTCATGTGAGAGTGAGGTTAGGAGGTGTGTCTGTTCTCTCTTGCTTCCCTTTTTAACTGGCTAAGACTGGATTATTTACATAAGCATATTACTGTAATGATGATTTTCCTCTTGGACACTGTACAAAAGTGAAGATAGTTTTGCAAACTCTGTAGGTCATAATCGCAGTGCTGCTGTGGGTCTCCATTCCAAGCTCTGGGAGACAAGTCCAATTTCAGTCTCTGGTGTGCCTGACCAGCTTGTCTCACAGTGAACAGGATCTAATAAAAGGCTCCAGAAGTGATTTTAAGCAAACTTTACCTGTTGGACTTAGTGACATGGACATAATCACAGGGGATCTTTCTAAGATAACCTACTGGAGGAATTGACTGCTCCAATAAGCTGTCTTAATTGTCTTGTCTTTTCTCAGAGGCCAGTGCTCTGTATGAGGAACCTTTCTTCCGGATTAGACCGGGAGCCCTGTTTCTGGGTTTTCTCTGATAACCTTCTGGGTGAGGGAATGGATTGTCCTGTGCTCAGAATCCTGGACTCACTGAAGAATTGAACTTGAGGGGCTGATGTCTTCATATTTGTTTAAGTAATAGGGTAATCCATTTTATCCAAGTTTAACTGGTTTATCAGTTATTCAGAGTGGTGGTAAGGGTTACTAAATTTGCCTGTAGAGGACTAGGAAGAGATGTTTTCAAGTGTTCCCTAGTGAACCTGACCTTTATCGTAATTGTTGAGCTTTCTGAAAATACTGATCTCCATGGACTGGTCCCTAAAAATTAGCCTTTAAAAAAAAAAATTAGAAAACTGGCAGAGCTCTAGTTGCAGCTGACCCATCTTTCTGTTTGAGATGGATGGGATTGTTCTCAGGAGCAAAGGGAGTATAGTGAGGCTGACTGGAACCTAAATAGTTCCTTTTGATTGCATTTTGCTGCAGACAGTCTGAGGGACCAGAACGGTCTGGTTGAGAAGTGCATCTCCCTCGCAGACCTCAGCATGGTTGCTTCCCGTCAGACAGATTTCTGTAGCATTTGCCTCCGCATGTTATATTTGGAATTGTTGGCCGGCTTTCCTCTCTCTGGTGTTGGCAGCAAGATCCAAAACGAGGTTTTCGAAGAATGAGAGTAAAAAGGTCTCTGCACAGGCAAAACTAAGCTCAGCTTGGAGTTTTGCATATTTAATTTTCAGTGAGTCATAACAAGAAAGGTTTCGCACACAGTAGAAAACTGCCTTGTAGAAAACCTGTATACTGTTCGAACTTCTAAGGGGCTGATTTTTCTGCTTTTGTTGTCCTTAGAATAGTATCAAGCAAGTGGTGAATTAAAATAGATTTATTTTACTGTTATCTTACAAATCTTTTGTTTCTGACATTCTGAGTGCTCAGAAGCCTGGCACTGAAGAACTGGGGATGACAGCATCTGAACTCCTTCCCTTCTGCCCCCTCATAGTAAAACGATTCAACAGTAAACAGACCTGGGACATCCCTGGAGATCCAGTGCTTAGTATTGCTTCCCCTGCAGGGGATGTGGTTCAGTCCCTGGTGGGGGAACTAATCCCACATGCTGTGCAGAGCCGCTAAAAGATTTCTTTAAAAAACAACTCTAATTTGATTTTATGTTTATTTATTTTTGCATTTGCTGTGTTTTGTTGGAATCTGGATGTGTAGTATTGTTTTTAAATGATCCACTCAGACATTGAGGTTCCACTACCATTTAACTTTAACTCAATTTCAATGTGCATGCTTTGTGAACTTTACTGTTTTTTTAGGTTTATTTTATTTATTTTTACCAAAGGTTTTGTAAACTTAACGTGGGGCTCAAGGGCCAATTCTAATGAAATGAGTGCTATAGTTTGAAGATAACATATAAACACTGTTTAAAAATATAAGGATAATACTTGGGATGAGTTGTTTACTCACAAAATGTCAATCTCCTGCTGTTCTTTAAGGCCCTCAAAGTACTTTACAGATGGGCTCCATTAATATGTTAGGACTGTTTGAGGCCTTTGTAAATGAGTTATGTGGTATTGGGGTTTTTATGTTTGTTTATTTGTTTTTTAACGTGTTTAAATGTGTAGAAGTCATAGTTAGGTACTGCCTTCATTTTAATCTTGGAGGTGAGATTCATCTTGGTCTTTTTAAAATTCTTAATCAAGTGTGTTTCCAAGAGAATTTTTTAAAAGCCAGATCATAAAGGCAAATAAATTATTTAATTTGAGCTGAAAAGGAATTCAAATAGTCACTACTATGTGTTGCATGAAACACTGTTTTTTATTAAGTTCTTGACTAGAAGTAAAGTGGTACTCAGAACGGCTCAGTAAGTTTTCGGGGTTCATCCTTCTAAGATTTGTGAGTACTTCATTCTTTTTTATGGTTGAAAACGGTTCTATGTATGACTACCATATTTTATATATATACACACACACACACCATATTTTTTAAGTCCATTCCATCAGTCGATGGATATTTGAGTTATTTCTTCTTTTTGCTGTTGTGAATAATCATGCTGCAGATACTTGAGTGCAAGCGTTCGCATGGACATCTGTTTTCATTTCTCGTAGGTATATACCCAGGAGTAAAATCTCTAGGTCATATGGTAACTCTTACATTTAACCTGTGAGGAACTGGCAGACTATTTTCCCCAGGGGCTGCATCATTTTGCATTGCCATCAGCACTGTGTGAGCACTCCAGTTTCCTTACGTCCTTTTCAGTGCTAGCTATTACTTGTCTTCTTGATTAAAGCCATCTTATGGGTATGACATGCTCTCTCACTGTGGTTTTGATTTGCATTTGCCTGATGGCTGACGATATTGAACATCTTTTCGTGTGCTTCTTGATCATTTGTATATTTTCTTGGAAAAATGTCTATTCAGATCCTTTGATATTAATTGGGTTGTTTGTATTTTTATTATTGAGTTGTAAGAGTTCTTACATGTTCTAGATACAAGTCCTTTGTCAGATACATGACTTGCGAGTATTTTCTCCCATTCTATGGGTTGTCTTTTCACTCCCTCTATCTTCTTATTTTTTAATTTTTACTCTTACCTAGTAAAAGATGGTAGATTTAAGCACACTTTAATGTCTTTGCCTATGTTGTCTATGTTGAGACAGTAAGTAAAGGATTTTTCTTCATGAACTCAGAATGATGTGTCTCAGTAGAGGGAACCTTATAATGATTTGGTGTGCTGCTATTTCAGCTTTTCTGGGTGACCACTCTTAACAAAAAAGTAAAGCTAGAAGTTACCATGGAGGATGTATAAAAAAAAATCCACCACCTGTCTCCCACCAGCCACAATAGAAAATTTCTGTGTACAGGCACTTCTCATACATGGAGGGCCCTGGTTTAAGGAGGAAGATTTTAATCACCTCAGTTTGATAGGTAACAGCCTTGGGGTGGACATAACTGTAGATGAATTAGTGAGCTTTTTGATCCCAGTTAACAAGAACAAAAAGTTTGTTCGAACATTGCAGTGAACTCCTCACCTGTTTATATGTATCTTTATATCTAACCCCAGATAGCACTAAATAGGGAGACAGCACAAAGAGACTATTTGCTTGAAGGTTTTATGTAGGTTATAAAAGAAACCAAGAGGGTTTTTTTTGTTTTTTTGTTTTGGTACCCTAGATATGCAGGTGTCCTGCTTCTTAACAGAAACGGGTATATTTTTTCTTCTATAAGTTGCTAGCACAATAGTAAATAGATGAAGTTGATTGTTGTTTGTTTTGGGTTCTGGGTAAGAGTTTTAAAATCCATCTCTGGGCTTTCGTGTCCCACCCCCAGCACATAAACAGCAATTCCTTGGGTGTGTAGCTAAGCAGGCCAACCTGGTAGAAAATTCTGGTGAGGTTATGATGGCATTTACTATGATAATGCCGCACAGGCTCCTGGAAATGCATTCTAGTTTTAAAGTGCCAGAGTTTTAAGTAATTAGAGCAGGGGGGAAAAAGTTTGTCTTCCCTCCTCCACTGCTCTTTCTTTGACTTAAAACCCCTAGGGAGTACAGCATGGGCCAGCTGCATTGCCATTCAATGAGTGACATTTCTGAGAGCACCTCTGCATAATGCTAGCCTCCCAGGAGACAGGACAGGAGTACAGCTGTCCCTCTGCCAATTTCCTGCAAGAGGAGGACATTGTATTCAGTGCAAGTCCTAGACCAAATTTCAAAAAGGCACTTTGGTGTTGCACATTTGTCACTGTGCCCAGGCCGCATGCACAGGTCACTAGCTGACTGCCTTTCCCATGACTCAAGAACAGTTAAGAAGAATAAGAAGGTGACTCCTTTTTCTGCCTGCCATTTCCAGATATCAAATTCCTCATCCTTTAAGCCTTAATTTTTTTCTAAATCTAATCTCAACAAATAAGAATAAAGATGAAGTCTTTTTTTTTTTTTGTCTTTTTTGTTCTTTTTTCTAAAGATGAAGTTTTGTATGGGAGGCAAAAGACACTGAGAGGTGTATTGGACCACTGATAAAAGGAGAAATCGTTGATTTGACCCATCAGCGAAAAGGGGCTTGGCCATTACACACAGCTCTTGTTGAATTCACAATAAGCAAATTCCAGGTATACCTTGCAGATTGATGACATTTTCTAAGTAATGAAAAAGTTGACTCACTCTTTCAAAGAACTACACTCCTTTTCCTTTTGCAATCCTATACTCAGTGCTCACTAAACTAGTTAAAAGCCAGAGACTGACCCATCTCCTCTGCTCACTGTTGCATAATACTTAGTGGTGTCACAAATGAAAGACGTGCAATGATAAACACTGGTTGGGTAACAGAAATGATGTCTGGGTTCTTCGAAGCGGATGGTACCTTTGTTAACATAAACACGGTGACCGTTCCTTTCTCCCTAATTACGTTTGCTTTCCTATGTATTAGTAGCTTGGGTGTTTAATCCTTGCCCTTCCCCTGTTTTCTGACAAATTATCCAGGGTATCTCCCAGGAAATGTTTCCTGGTCTTGAAAGGACAAAAGCCTTAGTTACAGGGTAGAGTGTGTCAACGCCTGAACCTAACGTTGGTCTCTCTCAGTGCTTTGGGCTTGTATAAGGCTCTTTTTGAAGTAAACTCAAGTGAGCAGGAGAGGGGCCTTCCCAGGTGGCTCAGTGGTAAAGAATCCGCCTGCCAGTGCAGGAGATGCAAGAGATGGAGGTTTGATCCCTGGGTGGGGAAGATCGGCTAGAGAAGAAAATGGCAACCCACTCCAGTATTCTCACCTGGGAAGTCCCATGGACAGAGGAGCCTCGCGGGCTACAGTCCATGGGGTCGCAAAGAGTTGGACACGTCTGAACACAGCACAGCACAAAACAGGAGAGGATCTGTGGGATTTGAATTTATCCATAGGCCAAAGACATCACTGTACCTCCAGGCCAGGCAGGAGTGGGGGTACCTCAGAATTGCTAGCAAGGTTAAATTCCAGGCAGCACCAATGATTTTACAGGCTTTTATCCAGCTGTGATCCTCAGAAGGATGCTGGGTATTTGTTCCCCTGTCTGCATTTGTGCAAAGAACAGAGCAGAAAAGCCAATGAAATGCATGGAACTTTGAGTGAGTTTAGAGAAGTCTCTGCATTACAAATTTGGGCAGTGTGGAGCTACTCCTGTTCTTTCTACCAGCCATGGGCTCGTGCGATGAGCTGGAAGCTTTTTAATTCCCATGTTCACTAACTGTCAAGAGTTCTGATTCCTGGTTTTAACCGAGCTCTGGAAACACTAAGGAGAAACTCTACGGTGAACTTTCTCCATGAACAATCAACTGTTATTGGTCAAAATACATTGTGAAAATTTTACTACGTGAATCTCATTAAATGTGTCTGAGCCTGTAATATTCCATAGTTCTGTACCTGGGTTGGCCATATTTAACTTTGCTTGACCTTGCTTACCATTTTTATGAAAGACCATCTTAAATGTAGGGAGAATTCTGTCACTAATTTTGACCTTTATTGATGCTGATATTGACATTGTTTTGCTCTATTATCTGTGTCTTGCTTTATTCCTCCTTGGTAGTCCTCTCAGTTTTGCCTGGCAGAGATGACACTTAGTCATCTAACTCAAGGTAATTCTGACACCTGACTCCATGATATCAGACATCTTTGACTTTGAGCTGCAGTTTGTGGCATTGAAGTAAGAAAAATGTCTGCTGGTTATTTAAGTCACAGGAAAGAACTCCTGTCCAGGGCCTGTATGCTTGCTGCATGCAGGCTTTCCCCAAGTCTTACCATTTGTGTGCACACTTTCAGGCCTTTAGGGTGATTGTTCTTTGGTGGGGGACCATGTGAGAGAACAGTGGGCAGAAAGGAAGAATCATGGCGCTGTCTCTGACAAGTGTGTTTAGCTCCTAAATAGGTCACCAGGGGTATAACTGGAAGGCTTCAGAAGCCCAAGTCAGCACTTAGCTGTGGCATCAAACCACGACAGCACAGTCTGACAGCATGCCCAGGAGATTACTTCAGCAGGGCAGGGCGGGGAGCTTTGAGGTTTCTAAGTGAACTTGGGGGAGGGGCGAGCGGCAGAGTCAAAGACTAGGGGAATAAGTCCTGTGCTGTTTTGGCCCAAATGGTAGCTTTATGCCTCCTCCTTCCCTTTTTTTTTTTTTAAAGAAGACCCTGTCAGAGGAGAGTAAATGAAGCAGAAATCCTTCTTGGGGAAGAGCAGCTGGGCCATGGGTAGAAACCTGCTCTCCACATTTAGCTGGATTCAAATAGTTGGTCTCCCTACATCTAAGGTGTTACACTGGTTTTCATTTTCCCAACCTTTATAGAATTTTAGGCCCAGTATTTGTAAGATGTGAACTGTTCCAGATTCCCTGAGCTGTGTTCACAAGGAGAGTGTGGCCTGGCTATTTCCTTACTCTTGGCCGTCCACTGAAATTTGACCACAAAACAGTACCCAGTACCTCGGAGACTTTTAGTCTTTGTTTTCCATACCTCGGAGACTTTTATGGAATACACAGTTAAAATTGTTCTACTTTCCCATGGAATGTTCCCTGAGACCATTAAAAAGTGACTGTTGAGGCCAGAATATCGACTCTTTTCTAAAACAAGTGGACTCCAGCATCCATCATTAGGTGAATGAATGAAGCCCATTTTTAAAATGTTTGCAGCCAGCTCATTTTCCATTGTGGAGAAGCCAGGATCGCAAGAACAGCCACGCCAGTGATAGATCAGGTCCTGTGGCACCGGGCTCGGCTGGTAGAGAAGTTAGCAGAGGCGAACCCCTGGTATAAGTGCCGGTGGTCTTCCCCGCCTCCTCCTTGCCCTGCACTACTTGTAATCCTCTTCTCCAGGTGTCCTTCACTGGGAGGACGGCCAATGAAGCTCTACATAGAAGGCAATAAAATTGGGGGGCACAGTCAGCTAGTTTGAAAGGATTATATGCCTGTGGAAGTGACGCAACTAGCTAAGTTTCTCAATGGGGCATTTGTAATGGCCTGGCACTGCACTGGCCTCCTTGTTAACACAGCCACTGAGGCTCTGCATGAAAAACCAGCAGTGCGTGTACTTTTTATGTACTTCGTGGCATTCGCTGTATTTGAGTCAGTAGCTGGGATAAAGGAGAGGAAGAAATAAGGTTCAGGGACCCCATGAACTTCTCTTCACTTTCATCTCTTCAGTATCCTTCAGTGTGACCATCTTTCCTGCCTTTGAAAGGTAGGCCATCCGTGAAGGGAAAAGCTAATGCCCGCACAAGTGTCCAGGGGACGCTTACTATTTCTTCTGACATTTAAATTTCATTAAGTTTTGTTCCTTCAAGACACAGACCAGTAAATTGAGAAATGATTAATACAGCTTTTAATTTAAACAGATGTTTTTAAATTAAACTTGAACCGTCACCTCTTAGCTTTTCCAGGACAGAAACTGATTTCAGTTTATGAAAGGCTTGTTTCTTATGCGGGTAGATGCCTTTGTAGATCAAGATGGCTGCTGGGAGGCTGAGACACGGCTATGGTCCTGTCAGCGATCCCGTTTTGACTAGTACCGACACATTTCCTGAGCTGGCCAAGAGCAGCAGGGCCAGTCAGAGAGAAGAGGCCTGTTCTGAGCATGTATTGTCTTCAGCAGTCGGTCTTGCACAATGCCGTTAAATATAAATGCAGGATTTTTATCTGGTAGTGGACCTCACGTGGATGGATGAGACCCGTGAACTGTGAAATTAAAAATCAGAACCGCTCAGTGCTATTGTTTGCTGGCTGAACACCCCCCCACCACCACCACCCCAAAAAGGGGAGGGGACATAGATGATGGGGAAGGGGGCTGCAGGCAGTGAAATCTTTCTTAGTCTGATATTTTATTTCAACTGAAATGACCATTTGTGGGGCTGGAGAGCTTCTGATTCTTGGAGAATGATGGGTTCTGACAGGAGGGACCCTAACCAGTTCATTTGACTGACCTCTTTTAGAAGAGAACCGAGTGGAAGGCTGTTGGTGTATTGTGTACAGAAAGGCTGTTCGAACAGTGTTCCTGTGTGTATTACATAGAATATTTTGACAGTCCAGGGAGAGAAAATGGAGTGTGTTCTTTTTTAAGTATTTCTTCATCCACCTGCTTCCTTTTGTCTTAAGACATACACCAAAGCTTTTAATTTGGTTAGGTGATATTTTCATGTCTCTCCGACTGCCTTTGGTTCAAGTTTTAAAATGTCAGTGTCACTTAGCTGAATGGACATTTGCAAGCCATACATCAGAAACAGCATATTAAAAAAAAAAAAAGTCCAGAGCCCTATACCATTTTTATCTGCATGTTGTGATGCGAAAAAAGAGATCTCTGAAATAAAAGGCAGTCTTTCTGCTTCCTTGTCTCCCTTCACCTCTCCCCTCCTCCCTTTGTTCTCTCGATCCCCTCCCCCTCTCCCTTCCAGTTCTATATTGAAAAACTGCTTGTGCTGGATGGATAATTAGCGCAGAGCTATGGAGCAACAGGTCCCGCTGGTAGCGACTAAATCTGAAGTAAATGTTAATGTTGGGCAGGTTCACATGTATTAATAGGCGAAGGAGAGGAGTGAGGTTAGACTGGGATCAACCGCACTGGTATATGACTTGAAATAGATCCTCTTAATTAGAGAGCCAAGAACCATGACAACTACCAACGTCTTCCACCTGCAGTGGTGAGCTGCTGCCTCATTAGTGAATGAAAGAGACATTCTAAATTAAAACCGGGCTTCTTCCATCCTTTAGCTGTAAGTTGGGATCATCTGTCTCTGGACTTTGAATCTTTGACCCAGCGCAGGCATTACAGTTAGCTGAGGGGTGTATGTCTGTGGTTTTCTCAATAGACCAATCTAGACACCCTCTTCAGCAACAGAGGCACATCATTTGATTTGTTGGTGGGAGTTCAGATGTTAGAGTCCTGCAGCAGAGGTTTAGGAGTGTTTGCTTGAAATAATTAATGTCTTTGACAAGCTTTTTTTTTTTTTTTTTTTAATTTTTGGCTGTGTTGGGTCTTCGTTGTTGCACATGGACTTCCTCTAGTTGCAGTGCACAGGCTTCTCACTGTGGTAGCTTTTCTTGTTGCAGAGCCCGGGCTCCAGGCACGTGGGCTTCAGTAGTTGTCCACACAGGCTTACTTTTCCCAGACCAGGGATCAAACTGGTGTCCCCTGCATTGCATGGCAGATTCTTAACCACTGGACTGCCAGGGAAGCCCCTTTGACCAGCTTTTTAATTGGTTTGTGTGTAGATGTTACTGTTAACAGTTTATAGGCCCTCTCAGGCCTCACAGAGAGCTACTCTGTGAGATGCATATCCTTCAGTTGTACACTTTCTGAAGATTGAGAGCTCCATTGCTGTGAAGTATTTTATAGCTTACAATGTCTTCAAGATCAGGTAGTGGTTAAAATAAATAGCAAGTTGAGGAGCGGTGAACAGTCACTCTCTGGCCAGTAATTGCTTTTAAACAAACGATCTGGAAGGAAACATCCATAGCTGTGAAGATGGGAAGATATTCTGTAAGAGCGCCACGCTCCCAGGACACCCTTCTGTCCTGGGGAGAAGGTGCCTGTCTTCTAGCACTGTGGGGCATATTCTTTGAAGCCAGAAAATAAAATAAAGATCCTTGGCCTGTTGTCTAAAGAGCTGCCAGTTTTCCAAGACAAGCCAGCTCACGTACAGAACACGACTTTTCTGGGGCTCACCTTTCTTCCCAGGACTTAGTTCTCAGAAGGAACCTAAACGTGGTTGGTGGACCACTGTATGCTTGGTGGACTTCAGTCTCTGTTCCCAGGGAAATGTCTCCACTCCCAGAACCTTCCTTTATCAGGTAGGTTGTCGCAATACCGAAATACACCTTCTTCTTCTAAGACTATAGTCTCGGGACTTCCCAGGCAGTCCAGTGGTTAAGACTCTGTGCTACTATCTCAGGGGGCATGAGTTCGATCCCTGGTCAGGAAACTAAGATCCCACATGATTCCGGGCATGGCCAAAACATAAAAAAATAGTCTTCTCATGAACACCTCAAGATCCTTAACTTCATCATCTCTAGAAGATCACTGGCTTAATTACCATTTGCTGAATAGCAGTTGTTGAGATATAGAAAGAATCAGGGAAGGGCCACTGTCACCTTCAGGTACCAAAAGACCAAACTTCTGAGGCTCTGGGTTGTCTGGGATCCATGAATAGTTGAGTCTTACATAGGTCTATATGCCAAGAAGCAGTTTGTAGTTGATTGTTCTTTTCACATTGCCTCTCGACTGTGATCCCTGAGAGCAAGGACCGTTTCTGAAATCTTGCCACTTAGTACATTGCTTAGCATAACGTGGGAGGGGGAGGTGTGGGTGGATGTGAGAGAGTTCAGTCATGTCCAACTCTTTGTGGCCCCGTGAACTGTATGTAGCCCACCAGGCTCCTCTGTCCATGGAATTTTCCAGGCAAGAATACCAGAGTGGGTTGTCATTTCCTCCTCCAGGGGATCTTCCCGACCCAGGGATGGAACATGTGTCTCTTGCGTCTCCTGCATTGGCAGGTGGATTCTTTATCACTGCACTGCCTGGGAAGCATAGTGTCCAGTAATACTTGAGTAGATGAATGACTCTGGTCTTCTCTGCCTAGAGGCTGAGCTTCTTGACGGGGTAGGTCATAACTGGTTTGCTTTGTGTCCTTCCTACAGCATGGTACCTCCAGAGTGGCATTGGTTAGGAAGCAGTGGAAACTCAGTAAATGAAGACTAATGGAGAGGGAAATGCTTGACCTTATGGTTGAGGAAGTTACCGTGATGGATATTCCATTGTGTTCCCCAGAAATAAGAGAACTCGCAAAGGTTCTTTAAAAACAGATTGGGCTCAAGATTTGGAAGAACCAGGAAGCTGATTTTGGTTCTCATTCTGCTGCTTTCTGACTCCATAGCTTTAGATAAATGAGTTTGGAGATACCTGTATGATGGGAGTAAGAATTTTCACAGTTTGATGGTGAAAATCAAATAAGAACATCTGTGAAAACACTTTGTGAACCGTAATACAGTAGATGTAAAATGAGATTATCACTCTGCTGTTTCTAAGCGTAGTGATGAGGAAGCACATTGATGTCTTTACAAGCGGCACTGGCTGACGGTAGTGTTTTTATGGTTTTTACTGCTGAGCAGCAGAAACTTTGATAATTTCAGCATCCTGACTTTAACTTTTAATCATATTCTTCTGTAGAGGATGGCCTTCATCACCCTGTCTTCATTGATATACAGGATTGAGAGGGAGCTGGGATGGAACCATGTTCTTCTTGACAGGCATATTATGATTTAAAGACTTTGGCATGCATATAATTGTTTTGAAGTTGCATGCTTAACTTGTGAGAACACTGTTCTAATGAGGGAAGCAGCTTTAAGATGGGTGGATGAGGCAGGGGAGTCCTCAGGATGTGTGTGTGAGCAACCCCGAGGCTGCAGAATCTCCTTTCTCCCTGGAATCCTTTCTCTGTTGGCAGTGTTTCTGATACAGAGCAAAACCAGTCTGCTTGCAGAACAGCATCTTCAGAACTAGTTTCTAAGCTCATTCAGTTCAGTTCAGTTCAGTCGCTCAGTCGTGTCCAACTGTTTGCAACCCCATGAATCGCAGCACGCCAGGCCTCCCTGTCCATCACCAACTCCCGGAGTTCACTCAAACTCACGTCCATCGAGTCGGTGATGCCATCCAGCCATCTCATCCTCTGTCGTCCCCTTCTCCTCCTGCCCCCAATCCCTCCCAGCATCAGAGTCTTTTCCAATGAGTCAACTCTTCACATGAGGTGGCCAAAGTACTGGAGTTTCAGCTTTAGCATCATTCCTTCCAAAGAAATCCCAGGGCTGATCTCCTTTAGGATGGACTGGTTGGATCTCCTTGCAGTCCAAGGGACTCTCAAGAGTCTTCTCCAACACCAGAGTTCAAAAGCATCATTTCTTTGGCGCTCAGCTTTCTTCACAGTCCAACTCTCACATCCGTACATGACTACTGGAAAAACCATGGCCTTGACTAGGTGGACCTTTGTTGGCAAAGTAATGTCTCTGCTTTTCAATATGCTATCTAGGTTGGTCATAACTTTCCTTCCAAGGAGTAAGCATCTTTTAATTTCATGGCTGCAGTCACCATCCGCAGTGATTTTGGAGGCCAAAAAAATAAAGTCTTACACTGTTTCCACTGTTTCCCCATCTATTTGCCATGAAGTGATGGGACCAGATGCCATGATCTTCGTTTTCTGAATGTTGAGCTTTAAGCCAACTTTCTCACCCTCCACTTTCACTTTCATCAAGAGGCTTTTTAGTTCCTCTTCACTTTCTGCCATAAGGGTGGTGTCATCTGCATATCTGAGGTTATTGATATTTCTCCCGGCAGTCTTGATTCCAGCTTGTGCTTCTTCCAGCCCAGCGTTTCTCATGATGTAGTCTACATATAAGTTAAATAAGCATGGTGACAATATACAGCCTTAACGTACTCCTTTTCCTATTTAGAACCAGTCTGTTGTTCCATGTCCAGTTCTAAGTTGCTTCCTGACCTGCATATAGGTTTCTCAAGAGGCAGGTCAGGTGGTCTGGTATTCCCATCTCTTTCAGAATTTTCCACAGTTTATTGTGATCCACGCAGTCAAAGGCTTACCCTACTCCAATGGCAGCCTGTCTTTTGTTGACCCATTTCATGAATCTTTGTGTAGATGTCTGAGTTGAAAAACTGCCTTCTAAGGACTTCCCTGGCTGTCCAGTGGTTAAGACTCCACATTTCCAGTGCAGAGGGCACAGATTCGATCCCCGGTCAGGGAGCTAAAGATCCTACATGCCATGTGGCATGGCCCAAAAAAAAAAAAGCTTTTTATAAAAACTGCCTTCCAAATAGCTTGAAAGGAATTGCTCAAAGCAAAGAGGAAAGAATCATCATCATGAGAAAGCTTGGTGGGTGATTCCTGTTTTCCAGCCACGACTCTGATGGTCATTTTCGAGAAACATAGAACTTCCTTCCCTATTCATCCCTTCTCAGAAATTACTGCCTTCTCTCGAGATACCATATTTTCAAATTTATTTCAAGATGCATATTCTGCCTCTAAGAAAGCAGCAAGGCGTCACTTTTTAAAATGTCTGTGTTCATCCTGGAGACAACACTCTGACTTTCCTGCACGACTCCCTGAACTTGCAGCCCTCATCCCACACTTCAGGGCAGACAAGAGGAGCCCATGGCCATAATCTAGGATTCTGAGAAATGTTCTTAAGCATGATATCTCTAAAAGTGATCCTTTAGAAGCCAACCAGGAGCTACTTTTGAGAGCTGCTTAGTATGGATTTTAAGCATTTTACCCCTGTGTTAAGAAAGATAAATTGTTTAAAGAGGATTTAAGTAGGGTGTTTCTGTATGAAGTTTAGGCTTGCAGGTATGGACTTTGATTCTGCTATCTTCTTATTTCGTGACAGAAAACATAAGTAATTTCACGTGTAATTTAACCACCAAAATAAGTCAACCACATTGCCTCATCTCATGACTTTGGCCAGGGGGCAGTTACATTCACTCTTAGAAGCCCATTCATTTTGTGCTCCCCTGTTCTTTAAAGCCTTATTGTGTACCTGCTGTGTGCCAGGCATTATGCAGAGTATGGAAATACAAAGGTAAATGAGGCAGAGAGCAGGATTCGGGTCCTTGAGAGTTCAGTGTATAGTGTGGCCCAGAAGTGCCATAGAGGATCGCGGGCTGTCAGAGGAGACTTCCTGGTGATGATGCCTGACTTGAGCTCCAGAAAATGAGGAGCTCACCAGATGAAGGACTGGAGGGAGGCTCAGCTTTTGTGGTTGTGGGTAGCAGCTCTGGCATGAGCAGAGACACAGGGTTGAGAAACAGTGTGGACTGTGTAGGGAGCCACCAGACTAATAGAGCTGGGGAAGGGGCAGATTCCTGGCCTGCAGTACTGAGGAGCTTGAACTTTATCCTTTTGGGGTGAGGGCGATATGGAAGGGCTTTTAATTAGGAGACTGACATGATCAGAATTGTGGCAGAATTATTTTGCCAGCAGGGTTAGACATAGATTGAGAAAGGCAGGAAGAGCAGCCGGGGGGGGCATTCACATCTTGGTAAAAACATCTAAGCCACTGCCACCTTGCCTCACCCTTCCCTGCTACATGTTTGGTATAGGTTATCTTGATACAAAACACGAAGCCAGTAGGCAGATGAAAAGAAATGATGAAAAACAGAATCAGAAATGACAGCTCTTTCAGGGTTAATTTTAATATGACAGCTGCTGAAGCATAGCAGAGTCTGTAGGCCTTTGCAGATTACACACATGCATTTCATTAGTTTGGATATGGCCTGTGAGGAATATACTGGAGAGAACTAGGGGAGACTTTACCGGTGACAGTCGTGTGTGGTCCTCTAGGGCGTGCAGGCCTGTCCCAGTAGGCCAGCGTGCCTCCTGCTTTCTGCTTCCTGCCAAGGATCCTCCTGAGATTCCACCAGGGAGACTGAATAGGAAGCAGTGAGCTGTGAGGGCTTGCTGGACATCCTGACACGTGTGCCTAGGGCTCTGGGGATGTGTTGACAAAGCAGGAGCTAGGAAAATTTGTCAAGCTAAGTGCCATTTAGGTAGAAAGGGTAAAGCAGCCTAGCATTAAGGCCTAGGACTTAAGGAAGAGTCCTTATATATCCATAGCCTAAATATATATAGTAATTTGTTTTTAGCATTTTTCATATATTATGAAAAAAAAAGTCCTCCACACCATTCCAAGTTGGTGAATTCCAGGAACCAAATGTAGGAATTTCTTAAGCATAAATGTAACCTTATTCTATATAGCAGTTTTCAAACTTGGGTGTTGAGCAGAATCACCTGGAGAGCTGGTTAAACACACATTGCTGAGGCTGTCTCAGAATTTCTAATTCAGTAAGCCTGGAGTGAGGGCTCAGAATTTGTGTTTAATTTTTTAATTGAATTATAGTTAATTTACAATGTTGTGTTTCAAGTGTATGCAAAGTGATTCAGGTATACATACATACACACACAGAGGTTCTTTTTCATTATAGAGTATTGCAGGATACTGAGCATAGTTCCCGTCACCATACAGTAGATCCTTGCTGTTTACCTACTTTATATTTAGCAGTGTATGTATGTTAATCACAAATCTTAATTTACCTTCCCCCACCCTACCCTCCTCCACTGCTATCTCCTATGGTAACCAAAAATTTGCTTTCTATGTCTGCAAGTATTTTTTCTAAGTAAGTTATTTGTATCATTTTTTAGATTCCACATGTAAGTGATAAATGATGATTTGTCTTTCTCTGACTTGCTTCACTGAGCTGCAAGTGGTGGTTCACTCTTTACGGCTGAGTAATGTTCCACTGTATATGTGTACCATGTCTTCCTTACACATTCATCTGTCGATGAACATTTAGCTTGCTTCTATATCTTGGTTATGGTAGATAGCACTACTGTGAACATTGGGGAGCATGTATCTTTTTGGACAGAATTTTTATTTGTAGTAAGTTCCCAGATGATGCTGATGCTGCTTGTCTGGAGACCACACTTTGGGATCCACTGCTGTAGAGACATTATAAATGTGACCCTCCTAAGAATTTACTAAAGTTTCATATGATTCTTATAAACCTTAATGGAAATCAGTGATCTGGAGAATCGGTAAGACCAGCCCTCCACAGCTATAATTTTGATTCAGTATTGACTTACTGAGTGACTACTGTTTATGCAGCCTCTCTATTGTAAAGATACAAAGAGGGAAGGAGATCCAGTCCTTGTCTTGATTCCTCTGATAAAAGAAGTAAGAGAATTGTCATACAAGGGAAGGCATAAGAAGGACGTTTTAGTAGTCTGGGAAGAGCGCATGGAGGAGTTGTGTGCTCAGTTACCTATCACTGGTAACAAACTTCCCCAAAACTCAGTGGCTTAAAACAGACCCTAGTTATTATCACCCACAAATCTGCATGTTGACTAGGCTCAGCTGGGTGGTTTTTCTGTTCAGTTGTTATCTGGGACTGTGGTTATTTGGAGGCTCAGCTGAGTTGGCATGATCCAGGATGACTCAGTCATGTAGCAATAGTCGGTGCTGGCTGTTGACTTGGAGCTGATTGGAGTGCCTGAAGTCTCCTCTGTGTGACCTCTCAGCATGAGAGCAAGGCTCTGAGATGGAATATTCCAAGCGTGTAAAAATGGAATCTACAGGGCTCTTCAGACGCAGCCATGGAAGTTCCTACATTGTCACCTCTGCTGCATTCTGTTGGTCAGAACAAGTCACAAGAGAGAATGCCTCAGTGATCCAGTGGTTAGGACTCCACACTTTACTGTTGAGGGCATGGGTTCAATCCCTGCCCTAGTTGGGGAACTGGGATCCCGCAAGCTGTGAGGCATGGTCAGAAAAAGACAGGCAATTCGAGAGGAAGGAAATGGACTACTTCTGGGTGGAAGGGTAGCAGAGAATTTGTAGCTGTCTTTCATCTACTATAGGCTGATTGAGGCAGGCCCTACAGGGTGAATAGAGTTTCGATAGGCGCAGCTTTCAGGGGGAAGAATTTTAGAGGAAGAAATAGCAAGTCTTCAGTTTAACTAGGGGGGAAAGTTCCCAAAAGGGGCCTGGGAAGATGGAAGAGGACCCTGTGACAGACGGCTTTGAACAGCAGGTGGAATATCGTGGACTTCCACTGGCCAACTTTGAAAAGGCTGTGGAGAACCTCTCTCCCCGTGATTTTATTAGCATGGTGCAGAGTTTAGAAATGACTTGAATACTCCAGACCAGTTCATTATATCTTTCATTGTCAGTCCAGTGTTCGTAGCTCTGGGTTTGGCATCTCTTTCTAAGATGTGGGAAGGGACGCTCACTCCTTCAGTTCAGTTGCTTAGTCGTGTCCGACTCTTTGTGACCCCATGAATCGCAGCACGCCAGGCCTCCCTGTCCATCGCCAACTCCCAGAGTTCACTCAGACTCACGTCCATCGAGTCAGTGATGCCATCCAGCCATCTCATCCTCTGTCGTCCCCGCTCACTCCTTAGGTTACTGTAAATGGGGCCAAGTAAACATTTTGAAGGATAAGAGATGTATAACTGCAGAATACAAGTTGAGCACCATGCGGCTTTGCGTCAGACCTAGTTAGGCTTGTTGCCGCTGCAGTGGTGGGTTAGTCACTTAGTCTTGCCCTTGTCTTTCCCGCAGCAATCCTCCACTGAGTGAAGAGATGTTGCCTCCTGGGGAGTGGATGTGTCACCGGTGCACTGTTCGCCGAAAGGTAAGAATGCTGCTTTCGGAAGGCTTTGCTCCAAATGCCAGATCTAGACCACTGATAATGAGAGCTAAGGCGGCCTGGTCCTGAAGGCATTTTCGTCCCTTCTTCTTATCTCTTCCACCCCTGAATCACCCTCACACGCCCCATGATACTGTTTAGAATCCGGTAAGGCCTAAAATCCAAACATGGGCTGTTGAAATGGGCTGAAGAGCTGTGTTAATTTACTGAGACATGTTCATTCACTAGTGACAGGAGTGGTCTGATCTCCTTGTAGACCTCTTGATAACTGGCCTGAACATAGTGGCAGCTGTATCCATGGCAAAAGGGGCTGAAGAAGGCTGGCCCTGCAGCTTGATAGAAAAAGGATTCCCCTCACCTCGAGGCAAATAAGTCACTGGTCTCCAGAGGCTTGGCCAGGTGTGGGGGGTGGAGAACATTTTGACCCACTTGGACCCCAGGTTGTCCAACCTCTCTTCAGCTTCCCTTCCCTCAGCTTTGATAATTCAGTACTGGCTTTGAGAACATAATTTTCTATGTTGAGAACTTCTGTGGGGTTCAAAAGCTAAATGCTCCCTTATCAGAAAAGGAAGTAAGTGTGCTTCCACCCAGATAGCGAGACCCAATCCTCAAATTACAGGCTGTGGATTAGAATTTGTGTGTGGATTGTAAACCATTCCCTGCCCTACCCCCGCGCTAATCACACACCAAGCAACTGTCCTTTGTTGTGACATCACATCTTTTCCTGGCCCCTCAACATGATGTCAGAATGAATGATGACTTCCTTTGTTGCAGAAACAGGATGAGATGATTCAGAGATTGTGGTTTATGTGTGTAACAGTTTTTAACCTTTAAGAAGAAAGTTAACAATTAGGCGGACACTTTTTCAATGTGTGCATAGAGTTCCTATTAAAAAGTAAGCCAAGGCCAAGTCAGCCACCCTACCAGAGCAGTGGTTTGATTTCTCTTGATGTCCACAAAGCAGGTGTCCTCCAGCTTGTCCTGTTCCCAGGATCTCTGCCTGTGTGTCCCCAGCTAGATTAGAGTGGGGCTAGTTAGAAACATCTGTTAGCCAAGAGGCCATTCAGAAACTTGCCACTCAAAGAAATTGAACTGGACAGGTTTGGGAACTACTGTGGCAGAAGAGACAAAGCCAGGAAAAGGGGGTGAAGAAGAGGAGCTAACATTGTTTGGGCGCTCATCATAGCTGGCTGTTCTACACGTGTTTCATTAATCCATACAGCCCATAGGAGTGCAGGTGCTATTGTCTCCATTTTTAGAAGGAAGAAACTGAGGTTCACAAGTGTAGAACTTAACCAAGTACTCAAAAGGATTGACTGAACCAAGTTTTGAACCCAAAACTTTCTGACTCCAAACTCTATTACTTCTTCAACAATTTAAACAGAACCACTTGTGGGGGATTATACTATAGTATACCTTTTTCTGCATAGTGTGGTTTTCCCAAAATGCCACTCCCTGCTCTCAAGTGGACCTCTGTGTCTGCCCACGCCATGTCTGCCTTTTGCACCACCACCACCTCTCCGGCCCTCTGGCCTCCCTTAGTTACAGTGAAGGGGGTTGAAATGGCCTCCTGGGGACCTCACCGACCTCTCATGTTCAGGTCCCACTGAACTAGGAGGTCCCACTCCTAGTGGAGGCTAGATCTTCCCCCCATCTCAGAGCCATCCCTTTCATGTATCCAGAGCTCTTTGTCACAACCAAATCCCTGAGAGGAGGAGGAGAAAGGTTTTACACATAGAGGAATTCCTGCCCTCCAGCCGGAATCACCTAAGGTCATAAGGAATCAGTGGCAGAACTGGGACAAGATCCCAGGTCTCCTGGCTGGACCCCAGTGCTAAACCTTCACTCTGCTTGGACCCTTGGAGGAAAATGTATTGGCAGTCATTCAGTCCTACTCTGTGCACTTAGTCTTTTCCCTGTCCCCACCTTTCCATTCAAAAAGTGTCACTTTGAGAGTTCTGGTTAAACTGGAGACATGAAGCCACCATTCTTGGACACCATGACTGCTGGGTCACTGCTTCACACACCACCCTTCCACCTTGTAGTGTGGTTGCCTTGCAAGCCAGCACCCAACATCCCTGGATAGGGAGCTCGGCTTGCCTGTTTTACTTTTTATCTCTGCTTTTACAGACTTTTCTTTATTTTGAGCAAAGTTCTTAACAACCCTTCAGGACACTCCCAAGGCAAACTGCAGTGTTCTCTGTCCTGGACTCCCTGAGTTGTTCTCACTGTCCTCACTTAGTCTAAGTTTATTCTCACTGCTTTAACTTTTTAATCCCTTTACCCCCACCTTGTGTGGAGACACTGTGTATCATGTGATATGTGGTTTGTTTCTAACTTTGGTACTTTATGATTCCCTGCCCCAGTGGTTTTGCCAGCTGTAGTTTAGTTCAGCCATAGTTTGGTCAACTTTCACAGACCAGTGTTCCAAGTCCGCAGGTGGGTGAGTCTGTAATATTAAGAGACCCTCACGGTTGTGGTGAGCGGTCTTGCGGGACTCGTAGCATCCATCGCTTTCTGTTTTGTGATACTCTATGTGATGGGCCCGCCTGTTCACTTGCACAGAAACGAGAGCAGAAGAAGGAGCTGGGCCATGTCAATGGACTGGTGGACAAATCTGGCAAACGGACTACATCCCCCAGCAGTGACACTGACTTGTTGGACAGATCAGCTAGCAAAACTGAACTCAAGGCCATTGCCCATGCCCGGATCCTGGAAAGGAGAGCCAGCCGACCTGGCACGCCCACATCCAACGCCAGCACGGAGACCCCCACCTCTGAGCAGAATGACGTCGACGAGGACATCATTGATGTGGACGAGGAGCCAGTGGCCGCAGAGCCAGACTACGTGCAGCCCCAGCTGAGGCGGCCCTTTGAGCTGCTGATTGCTGCCGCCATGGAGCGGAACCCCACCCAGTTCCAGCTGCCCAATGAGCTGACGTGCACCACTGCACTGCCAGGTCAGCCAGACCGCCATATCCCCCCAGCCCGGCTTCCACAAGGCTGCCGTCCACCCAGGAGGCTGTGCAGCCTGGGGGTCGCTGTTCGTGCAGCCACTGTCTCAAGTTCCTGTTTTGGTTTGTGGAAGGATCTTTGAAGGCTCATATGCTTACTCAGTTTTCTAAATTCCACCCTTCCCAGTATCACTTTAAAGCAGGGAGGTGGGGGCGGGGGGCGGTGTGGAAAACATACACATAGTTCAAAACTCAAAAAATGTAAGAATTTCAATAAAACATTTCCCACCTGTCCCTGTCTGCCGTTGCCCAGTTTCCACCTTCCTTCCCCTCATAGATAACCACTCTTTGGTTCTTATGTATCTCTTAGAAGCCAATACAGATATGTTTATCATTTTCCCCTTAAATAGCATGCTTACATACATCTTTCCATATTAATGTTGACATTCCTCAGTTTTCTTAATGGTTGCATAATAACACATTATATAAACTAATTTCTTATTAATGGATATCCTGGTTGTTCCTAATCTTTCGTTCAGTTCAGTTCAGTCGCTCAGTTGTGTCCGACTCTTTGCGACCCCATGAATCGTAGCACGCCAGGCCTCCCTGTCCATCACCAACTCCCGGAGTTCACTCAGACTCACGTCCATCAAGTCAGTGATGCCATCCAGCCATCTCATCCTCTGTCGTCCCCTTCTCCTCCTGCCCCCAATCCTTCCCAGCATCAGATTCACAACAAATGGTGTTTCAACAAATAATTTTGTAAATATATCACTGTATACAAGTGAGTGTATGGAGGATAAATTACTAATATTAGAATTACTGAGTCAAAACTATGCAACTATGTACTTACAGTCTTGATGGATATTATAAATTGTCCTCCATTCCCTTTTTAAAAAAAAATTTTTTTTTAATTAAGTCATGACTTCTCTTGGATACCAAAAAGCATCTAAATCTTATTTTCTTCTTCCCATAGAAAGTGAGATCGGCAGGCATAGGAAACCTGCTGGTCAGTAGGGTGCATACAGAATCGTAGCATTTCCGCTTTCTGTTAAAATGAAGTAAAATTACAGTCTTTTCCTCAGGCACCTCCGCAGAATTTGTTGACCATTTGACCTGGGTCTTTGTGTTTCTTAACTTGCCAGGATCTAACCTAGGCTGCTGACCACTTGATGTTTGCAAAACACTGAGGATGTATTTCTGTCACAGAACAAGGAACTCGTGATTATGGTTCTGACTTACGTCTCCCTTCTCCTCCTTTTTCATTCTTTTTCTCACTGGGAACCAGCCCGGGATAGGGAGGGCTCTCAGAAAGAGATCTGTGTCCAGGCCATGGCACATGGTTTTACTGAGATCCATTCCTCTGACTTAGTCTTGTTTCCATACCCCAGACTAGGAACTCTGCCTCCAGAGAACGTTTAGCACCACCAATTTCTCTTCCAGGTTCCAGCAAGAGGAGAAGAAAGGAGGAAACCACAGGGAAAAACGTTAAGAAAACACAGCACGAGTTAGATCACAATGGTCTTGTTCCCTTACCGGTCAAAGTCTGCTTCACGTGTAACAGGTATTTTTCTTCCCTAGCAGAGGGCTCTCCCTCATATTCAGCAAGTGTTTTTTCTCTCATTTATCACCTCTTCCAAACCACGTATGTTAAATAGAGGTAACCCATAATCTGATGGTATGAGTACAAAGAGACTGAGTGACTAATTGGCCAGAGCCTGGACTATTGTAGGAAAGAAATCCTTGAACAGTCACGGTGCAGAAGTACCGTAAACCATGTTGATAGAGGCTTAAGCGAGAGGAGTTGGACTTAAAATGAAGCTTTGGGATATTTAGACTAACTAGCAGGAAGAACTCTGGCAGCCAAGACACACATCCCTGAGAAAGGCTAATAATTTCTGAAGCACTAAAGATGAATTTTAAAGTAGTACAAGTATCCATCCTAGCTGGCATGCCTCAGACTGGATGACTTCCAAAAGCCTCTAGGCTGCCCCAGTTGTAGCTTCCCCGGGACACTGGTTTCCTTCAAATAAGATCTCCGCAGTGACAGGAACCAGCTGCCTCAGTTACTGAAGCTGGACTTGGGTGTGTGAGAAAGGCAGGATAGCAAGAGAAAATAGCTCTCAATGAGAAATGTTCCACAGCTAAAGCTATAGGGAACAAGACAGGAGCCAGACCCACACTGCGGCTCCGCTGCAGCTTCAGGACTTCTGAAGTATCAGGACTGCTGGGGTATTGTAGGTACAAATCATAACTGGTGTTTGCTTACATGCCCTCCCTCGAACTGCGCTTACATGAGTACATAGCAAAAGCATTTTCCCAGCACAGTGCTCTCTGGTTGTCAGTTTTGCTGAGTGCTTAATGTGGCAGAGAAATCTTTTCCTCTTGTAGTGTGAGACTCGGGAAAAGTTGCTAGTGATTTTTTTTTTCCAACTGAGGTAATTGCTTTCTGTTACGGAGTAGAAAGATCAGAGCGGGTTGGCAGTCTTCCTCAGTAGGTACTGAGCGTTGATCATTTCTGCTCCGACAGCCACTTTAGCTCTACTCCAAATGAGCATTCACTTCTCTGCATTCGTCTTAGAAGAGTGATGAGAAGCCCAGTGGTGGCCCCCAGCTTCGTCCATCTTCCTAATAGTGAATGGAACTGAAGTACTGGGGAGGAGAGTGTGGAAGAACACGGCTAGGATTAAGGAAGGGAAGCCGTCCCACAGGGCAGAGTTCGTGTGAATTCTCTAACCTTGCCTATTAATGGCCCACCTCTCTCTTGCAGGAGTTGTCGCGTGGCCCCTCTCATCCAGTGTGACTATTGCCCCCTCCTGTTCCACATGGACTGCCTCGAGCCCCCGCTCACTGCCATGCCCCTGGGCAGGTGGATGTGTCCGAATCACATCGAACATGTGGTGGTAAGCATGGCGGTGTCCGTCCGTCCTATGTGGGCACAGCCAGGGCGTGGACCCATTCAGTGGGAAGCATAGTACTGTCAGCCTTGTACCAGAGTTCACTCCAGTCTCTGAGACGCTGGTTCCTGCAGACCATCCTACCCACTTCTCATTGCTGTGACCTGCCTGCCTCGGCCGTGCGTTTTGCCTTTTCCCACAATGCCTTGTTTCAGTTGCACAGGCAGACTTAGGCCACTAGCTCTTGATTGTTCGTGAATAATTTCCTCTGTGATGAGTTAAGCAATTGGTGCTACAGCCCTCAAAAGGGAGTAGTTAGATCCAGCCTTATGCAAATCAATGCTCTTCCATATTTTCTTTTTCTTAATTCATTTTTAATTGGAAGATAATCGCTTTACAATGTTGTGATGGTTTCTGCTGTACAACAACGTGAATCAGCCACAAGTCTCCCATATTTTCTTGTTTCTTGTTTTTAGAGGGAACAAACTAAGAAAGTTCTAAAATATTTATTCTCATAGCACTGGCAGGTAACTTCCCAGTAACTTTGGAGAATTGAAGAATTGACCCAGATAACTAACGGTATTCCAGACAGTCATTTATTGAGCACCTAACGTGTCCTACACACCACACGACGAGGCCCTTGCCCTTCTCTTCCTTTGTCAAAGCTGTGGAATGAATGAATGGTATGAGGTGCTGTTATCTTATCTCCCAGGAGACTTGGTTACATTTTCCAGACTGCTTCCCGGGGCCAGACTAGAACTGTAATTTCCTATCTCCCCTAGAGGGTTAGGACATCTCCTAATCAGCATGGTCCCTCAGAAGGTTGAATGAGAGAGGGCCTCAGGCGGAGCAGCTCCCTCATAAGAGTAGCCTCTCCAGGTTCAAAGGGTAATTGCATAAGGCATCACCATATCAAATGGTGATAACCATGGAATGACTGCTGGCCTTCTGCACGACCAGCGCTCTCCGCTCTGCGCTGAGAGGAACTTCAGTTACAGACTTGCTCATAAGGGAGAAAGGGCGTGCTTGGCCCTCTTCACTTCACTCATGCACCTCAGAAGGGTTATGCAGGAGGAAGCCTCTCTCCAAGGCTCAGTGTGAGTGTCTCGTTTTGCCTCCTGCTGAACCAGAAGAGAAACAGCCATGAGCAGACTACCCAAATGTGAATCTGTAAGAGCAGCCTTTCAGCAGATGAGGAGTTATTAATTAGGTGATTGTTTATTAGCCACATAGGGGGTTTTCCTAATTTACTAATTAGGAAGCTGCCACATAGATCTTTTCTTTTAATTAAAGTATAGGGGACCAGACATAGAAAAGGAAAAGAGGCATAGTTGCTCCATGCCTTCTGGAGGCTACTGCACACTTTTTTTCTTCCCTCCCTTTGGCCTCTTGAGAGCAGGCCAAGGCTTTCTGCCTGCTGTAGAACAAGGCTCTGGTACCCAGGTGGGTTCACGAATGCTCCCTGGTGCCATAGAGGAGGAATAGGGCAGGATTCTGGTGTTGGTCTCACCTGTCAGCCAAGCTCCCACACGGGGAACAGTCCTGCTTCTGGTGGGAGAGAGGCCCTTGCTAGGAAAGGAGTCTGGCGCTCTCTAGGGCCAAGGCCTGCATCTCCTCTGAAACCTGTACACTGGGAAGAGGACTGTCAGAGGCTGAGTTTGGAAGGGCTCTTCCTGGCTGACTCCCCGTGTCTTGTCCCCTTCGGGCCTCTCTAGGGAGTAGGAACTAGACTGGGCAGGGCCGAGGGAGCATCTCACCCACATCTCCTGGCCCTCTGACAGGAGTGTTGACATACCAGCTCCTGACAAAAGGAGCCTACTGGGCCGAGGGCTCCTTTTTTTTTTTTAACATAAGATAGTTGGGAGGGTGATGCAGCTGAGCTTCACAGCAGGAATGTGTCTGCTCCGTCCCCAGCTGAACCAGAAGAACATGACGCTGAGCAATCGGTGCCAGGTGTTTGACCGCTTCCAGGACACCATTTCACAGCACGTCGTCAAAGTGGACTTCCTGAACCGAATCCACAAGAAGCACCCTCCCAACCGCCGCATGCTCCAGTCGGTCAAAAGAAGAAGCTTGAAGGTGAGTCACAGCCCGGCGCAGGCAGGATGGTGGTCTCTGCCTGCCTTCCTGGGTAGACAGGGTCGGGGTCCCAATTGCAGAGGGGAAGACTGAAGCTCAATGGCAAGTGACAAATGCCACCATCAATTTATGGTGGTCAGGAAACCCACAGGGGGGCCTTGAGACTCAGCCAGGTTTCTAGTTGTCTTGAGGATCAGCACTCTTCAGCCCCTCCCACCAAGCTTTTGGTGTGCTCTGCTGTTACCATCCCCCCTCCTGGCACTCATTCTGTTTCTGTTAGGTGGCCCCTTTCTCAGAGCTATCTGGTGAGGGGAAGTGTTTAAGGGGGTGATTAAGCAGAAGCCCTTACAAAAAGTGAGGCACAATCCATTTTGGGGGGCTGCTGCTAATCTATCATCAATGCTCAAAAAAATTGTGGCTTTGGAATAATCAACATCTGTATGTGTCTGACAGCTGCTAACGTATGTCCACAGAGATGGACAGGAGTATTTCCTTTTTTGAAAAGCATTTGGTAGTCCTGAGGCTGTCTCTCCTAAACCGATCAGTCTCATTCATTTAACTTAGAGAACATCACACTATATACCCGTGTATATATTTTTCTCTTTTGAAATAATCCTACAGTCCCCTGTACCAAGGGAAATCAGCAGTTCTCAGATGTGGCCACTTGGTGGCAGCCACACTTAAAATTATCACTCCCACCACTTGTCACTTCCATTGGGTGTCAGCGCTAGCAAGATGTTGACTGTCGAAAATTGTGTAACAAACTCTTAACTGTAAACACTTATGCTTTGATGGGAACACCAGTTTTCCAAAATTAAATAAAGGTATTTGCAGTCAGGGGTACAGTGTGTTTACACATTGAAGATGGCACACATCAGACCTTACTTAGACATCTAAGAGTAAGTCTGGGCTGTGTGATTGACCGTGTGGATCTGAAAGAAAGCCTGGCTGCTGAAGTGAACAGGCCAGGGGGCCTTGATAGAATCCTGATGCCCCTCCCCCTTTGGAAATGTGTCCCTATTCTTGAGGAGAATCCAAGGGTATGAGTCGCCTGAAAAGCATTTTTTTCTTAGTGTGAGAGGGAAATGAGGCCTGCAGCACCAGAGGACAGTGGCAGAGAACTGCTCCAGCTCTGTTCTGGAACTTTGCCTTCATCCTTGACATACAGCCGTGCAGGCAAAATCAGCCGAGACCTTCATATCTTTGTTGGGGGGTCCCTTTTTCTCAGGGGCAACCTTGGTCTAGCTACTGCCCCATTCCTGGATGCCCTCAGACAAGCCCACAGCACTGGCCACCACTGTTAACGCGCCAGCACTCAGTTCTGTGTTCCGTGCCTTTCTCATCACTAGATTCACATCTGCCTGCCCATTCCGCAGGCACCTTTCTCTCGATCTGCCCAAGTCCAAGAGTCTTTTGCCTCCAAATGTGCTCTTCGTCTTCTTATATTTCCTGGTTCAGTGAATGACTGAAATCTCTACCCAGTCCCTCAAACCAGAATTCAGCTCTTCTTCTCTTAATCTCCATAAGAACTTGGTCACCCAATCTGTTAGTTCTCACACATTTTCCAAGTCCACCTCCCCCACCTGTAGTTCCCCCTTCATCTGCCTGGAAGCTCCTCCTCAGCTTCAAGTCTCAACTGATAATACTGCCCTCCCATGAAATCCTCCCTAGTCCTGAGCTCCTGGCCCCCAGACGAAAGTAAGCACACTCTTTTTTTGTTGTTGTTGCAGCTCCTTAGACATTCTCTCTTCTAGGACCCGTTACATTATATTGTAATGTTTCTGGGCTCATCTCCCACTAGACTGAGCTCCTTGAGGGGCAAGGCTTAGATTTTGTTCATTTCTGGATCTCTAGGACTTGACGTAGTGCACAGACTCAGGAGATACTCAATAAATGTTGGCTGAATGTATGAATGACTCTTGGCTTGTGTGACTCTTTCATTCACACGTGTTGTGATTCAGAGTGTGTTGTCCATCTTTTTGCAGCAGAGAGGCCTTTAATTGTCTCGTGAGTCATGAGTGAATGGATGAAGACATCTGACATTGATTGAGTGCTTATCACCAGACAGGCCTCACACTGAGCATTTCCGAAGTGAAGATGGCCTTATTTAACTTTTTGTTTCTCAGATACTGCTCACTCACCTCCCAGGCTAGGTGCTGATCAGTAAGAGCCTAGAGTACCACTCTAAAGCCCTGTCCAGTGTCTCTCTTACCCTTTTTAGGCCAAAACAGAAGGCAGCATACAAGAAGGCCTGGTTTCTGCAGGTCTTGGACCTTGATGAAGAAGAGTAGGAGACATGGCTGCTTTTTCTAGTTCTGTGCCTGCTCAGGCTCGCGCGCATGTGTGTGTGTGTGTCAGAGTCACAGAGACAGAGATGCAGAGCAGCAGCCACCCACTGTGCGTCCTTGTCCGGACCCCAGAGTGGACGGTCTCCCCTCAGGCATCAGCACCACAGACAGACGCGCGGCCAGGGCAGAGCCCCCAGGTGTGTGGGCACTGTCACCCTCTCCTTGCTCCCTCTCTCTGTCCTGAACAGGTTCCCGATGCCATCAAATCTCAGTACCAGTTCCCACCCCCTCTCATTGCACCCGCGGCCATTCGGGACGGGGAGCTGATCTGCAATGGGATCCCTGAGGAATCACAGACGCACCTTGTGAACTCTGAGCACTTAGCCACCCAGGCAGAGCAGCAAGAGGTGAGTGAAGGCAGGCTGGGATTCCACACCCCATCTTCCTTCCACCTCGCCGCGGCTGTCGCTGGAAGTCACTCTCATCCCCATCTTCTGCCCCCCCCACCCTCCCCCACCCTGAGCCCCTACCCCAACTGCCACCGCCCTGCCCCCTGAGTTGACCGTTCCAGAGAGACCCTCTGGCTCAGATCCTGAGGCAAGTAAGAGAACTACAGAGTCATCTGGTCTGCTTCTCTCCACCAGTCCCCAGGGTGCTGCGAGACGGGCACGTCCGTCTTGCAGAAAGACATGAGTAGACCTAGAGAAGTTAGGTGGCATTGCTGGACACACAGCAGGAGCTTGGGTCCTTGCTGGAGATTGGTGACGAGGTGAGCCTTAGGGGCAGAGTCAGAACGGGAACCCCCAACCCTGCTGACCAGGGTGTTGCCTGCCGAGTGTGTACCGACAAGCCTTGCTTGGGAATGGAGATGGAATCCTCTCAGGAGTCAAGCACACCCTCTCTGGGCATTCGCGATGGGACCTCGGAAACAGTGCTTGTCGGCTCTGCTGTAGCCCTGGCCGCTGTGGCAGGAAGGACCAGCGCCTCCCAGGCCTCTCACCCTCCTCTCCTCTCCTCTCCTTCCGTTGCAGTGGCTCTGTAGTGTTGTTGCGCTCCAGTGCAGCATATTGAAACATTTATCTGCTAAGCAGATGCCTTCGCATTGGGACTCTGAACAGACAGAGAAGGCTGATATTAAGCCTGTTATTGTGACTGACAGCTCAATCACCACCTCCCTGCAAACAGCTGACAAGGCACCTCCACCTTCCCACTACCCCTTGTCCTGCCCCTCAGGGCTTAGCACCCAGAATTCCCTGAGCTGCTCTCCACCCCACCAACCCCCCACCCTAGAGGACATCAGCTGCAGCTCTTGTGCGGAAAAATCCAAGAAAGCCCCCTGTGGGACTGCCAACGGGCCGGTGAACACAGAGGTGAAAGCCAATGGCCCACACCTCTACAGCAGCCCCACTGATTCCACGGACCCCCGGCGACTTCCAGGCGCCAACACCCCCCTACCCGGCCTCTCACACCGGCAAGGCTGGCCCCGGCCCCTCACGCCACCAGCGGCTGGGGGGCTTCCGAACCACACCGTCGGCATCATTGTGAAGACAGAGAATGCCACTGGCCCCAGCTCTTGCCCCCAGAGGAGTGTGGGTCTTGTCCCAAGCCTACCCCCTTCCGTTCCCAGCTCTTGTGCCAGCATCGAGAACACCAGCACTTTGCAAAGAAAGACTGTCCAATCCCAGATAGGACCTCCGTTGACAGATTCAAGGCCACTGGGCTCACCCCCAAATGCCACCCGGGTGCTCACTCCCCCCCAAGCAGCAGGTGATGGTATCTTGGCCACAGGAGCCAATCAACGATTCTGCTCACCAGCGCCGTCATCAGGTGAGTGCGGCTCAGCCTTTCATGCTCTTCCTGGCAAATAACTCTTAAGGTTCAAGCAACACTTGTATCCCTGTAAACGTTCCAGAGGACTTTGATCTCCGTATTAACTGTCCTTCCCCCCGTTTCTATGATAGAAGAGAAAGTGCCTGTTAACTTGTCCCTAATTTAAAGGCGGGACCTTTAGGCTCTGAAAGTGATTTCCTTAAGGTAACCTACTGAGTTAGTCAGTGCAGGGGTAGAAGTGGAGCCTGGGTCTCTTGACTGTCCCCTCCCATGCTCTCCAGGCTTTTTGTCCCATCACTTTAGAGGAGAGCAGCTGGCTCCCGGAAGCTGCCGTGGTCAGCCTGAGGGTTACGGCCTCTGTGTTTGATGATCCACTCCATTCCAGATTCTCAGAGACAGCTCGTTTGAAGGAATTGCTGTGTCAGGGAAGGCAGGGCCGCAAAACAGCACTGCCCTCCAGAGTAGGCAGAGTTGGGTGCCCGCAGAGGTTGCTCTGGCCCGAACGCTTGCACTCGGGCCACATTCTACAAGGCAGTCCCATAATGCGACCTGGGCCGGGTGTAGACCCGCTCTTTCAGCTGTCCCCCGTCAGCATTCAGGACCTCAAGGTTGCTGACCCCAGCATCTGAACCAGGTTTCAGATGCTGCTGGAACCCCCTGTGGTCTCTCCTGTCTGAACTGAACTGGCCTCCTAGTCAGCTGGGAGTCTCGGTGACCAGGTGACTGTGACTTCTCTGCATGGGGGCCCCTGGTCCCAGGATGGCCCCTACTCTCAGGCTCTCATCCTGTTTATCTCTGAATACCAGCCTGGCTACCTTTGGCACCTGTGAGTCCACTTTAGGACGCAGGAGCTGCAGGGGCAGGCATCACCTACTTGAGTGAGCAGAGGCAGCCGGGAGGTATTCATGGCCCAGAGGACGAAGCTGTCCCACCACGTCCCCCTGAGCTGTAGATGTCACTCGTTCTCGTGCTCTGGGGACTCCTGCGTGCCCGGGTGTGTTGTCGTTCCACCTGCCCTTCCTCACCACACGTTTTTAGCTCTAGGAGTTCCAGAGCCTATGGGGTGAGGATCAAGAAGGGAACATCACCTTGGGCCCGAAATCCAGGCCTGTCTCTGCAGTGGGGGATTGGACCGGTGGGTTTCCCTCAGGCAACGTAAGTAACAGTCTTCCTGCTCCGTCCCCAGATGGCAAGGTCAGCCCCGGCACGTTATCCATAGGAAGCGCTTTAACCGTACCCTCTTTCCCAGCCAACTCTACTGCCATGGTGGACCTCACCAACTCACTTCGAGCATTCATGGATGTCAATGGAGGTGAGTGAGTGAGTCGCTGCGCCTGTGCAGTGTTCAGCTCATTGCAAAGGGGCAGAAGGGGCCCTGATCCTAGGGGGCAGGGAGGTGGGAGGACTGTATGAAAGAAAGCCCCTTCTCCCAATTCTGCTGTATAAGATTGAAGGCAGGAGGAGAAGGGGACGACAGAGGATGAGATGGTGAGATGGCATCACTGACTCAATGGACATGAGTTTGGGTAAACTCCGGGAGTTGGTGATGGACAGGGAGGCCTGGCGTGCTGCGGTTCATGGGGTTGCAAAGAGTCGGACACGACTGAGCGACTGAATTGAACTGATACACATAACAAAGACAAAGGGAGCGCAGAGCCAAGCTAAACCAGTGAGAAGAGAAGAAAGTCACTTTAGGCAGATCACCTGGACTTGAATAAAACCAGGAGCTCCCAAAGGAGGGACCTCGTCTGTGAGAAACCCCCAAAGTCAGGGAGAACTGGAGCAGTCCTTGATCTCTGTGAGCAGGGAGGTTAGAAAGTCCACGCCTCAATACCAGACATCGGGGCTTCCTCTCATCCCAGGTAGGCGAGTGGTGTCTTGCTCCACTTTCTTGGATCGCTGTACCTAACGTTAAGCTGCCCCACTGCAGGGGGCATCTGCCCAGGCTGCCTGCAGCCTCGTTGCAGAAGAGCCAGTGAGATGCTTGGCTCCAGGCCCTGGTACCACTTTGTACTCTGAGTTGTTTGAGAAAAATCACTTGGCTGAATTTTAGGAATGCTGAAATATTGGCTCTGTGACCCTCACCTATTGCCGCATTTCATTTCCTCCTCAGCTGCTTTTTAATCTTTCTCTTTGGTTAATAGAAATCGAGATAAATATGCTGGACGAGAAGCTGATCAAGTTTCTGGCCTTGCAGAGAATACATCAGCTTTTCCCCTCCCGGGTCCAAGCTTCACCGGGCGGTGTCGGGGCACATCCGCTGGCTTCTGGAGGGCACCACATGGAAGGTGCGCATGTCCACGCCACCCCTCTAGGTCCACCTCTGCATGTGCACAGCCATCTCCCCCCACGGAGAATCCCCGTCCTCCATGCAAGCCTCTACTGGGCTTAATGAAACACCACAGTTTCTTTTCTCAAAAGCAGAAAGGAGATGGCAACCACCACTTTCAGATCAGGCTCGGGAGAGTGCTTGCTGTAACTCATCCCTGTGAGACAGAAAGCAGCTAGGGGTGCCTTTGGGTATATATGATGTGCTTTCTGCTCATTTGCTTCTCAGTATTTGAGCTGGAAGGATTTTCCAAAAGGCTAACTCTGCTTAGGAGAGACCTTTGAGCGTTAGCCAGTAAAAGCCTTGCTGCTTAGAAGTGGGATCCTCAGACCATGAGCATCAGTATCACCTAAGAGCTTGTTAGCAGAGCTCGGCCCCACCTCAGACCTACGGAATCAGAATCCGCATTTTAACAAGATCCCTGGGTGATTCATATTCAAAATTAGAGGAACATTGGTTTGTGCCTTCTGGGGTTTTTGCACAGTCTCCTTTATAGTATCAGTTGGTATATCCCTGATAAACCAACCAGCAGCCCTTGTGCTTCAAGTACTATCATCCTTGAATTATATGGTCCTCTTCAGAGACGGTCCTTTTTACTCCCCCGTGTGGGAAGCGCTGTTAAGTGGGGGGAGAGAGCTACACCCTGCAGCAGCTTTGTGTCAGGTGTGAGTTTGGAAGGATGACTCATCCAATGGGGTTATTTTCTCCATGACCAAATGTCCAGCTTCTCTTGTGTGTTTGGGCCCCAGGTTCTGTTCCTGAACAGTCACATCCCTATGTTTGCCTTGCAGTGCAGAGAAGGGAAGTACAGGCCCGAGCTGTGTTCTACCCCCTCTTAGGGTTGGGAGGCGCTGTGAACATGTGCTATCGAACCCTCTACATCGGGACAGGTAAGCCAGGTGGGAGGGGCGTTGAATCTCTCCAGCCCTGAAGAGGAACACCCTGACCCATGGAGGCTAGAAAGGGAGGGACGCCCTCTCCAGGTTTAACCCAGCAGATGTCTGGACAGGAGGGACTTTAGGGACTGTCGGCTGCCATCTTCCCACTTCAGGCCTTGTGCCCCATGTGGCATCAGACTGTCCGGAAGTCAGCCCTGACTGCTGCTCAGTGAGCATTCAACAGCACAGGAAAGACCTGAGCAGAGGGCACGTGCTGTGTCCCTGGCGACCTTTGAAGAAGTGGTGGGGCTGACACGCGTGTAACCCATACTGGGCCCTGCGTCTTGCCAGAGGGACAGGCAGGCCCTTAGCCTGGATGGGTCCCTTTCTCTCAGATGATGCTGTTTCTGGGCCATGCACCCCATGTTGTGCTCGCATGGAGATCACTCCCTGCACCCCTCTGGGCAGCATCCCACGTTCTGAAGCACATGAGCTGGCAGGGACGTCTGTTCTTTTACAGGGGATTGGAAAAGAGAGCAGTTTTTGTTCGAAAATATAAGGAGAGGGCCCTGAGCTTACCTGTCCCTTGAGTTCCCACCCAGAAGCTAACTCCCACCCTGCTCAGCTCCCCCGCGCATCCACCTCACAGTCTGTTCTTTGCTTTCCTTTCCTCTGCTCTGCCCTCCGCCCCTCGCAGGAGCTGACATGGACGTGTGCCTTACAAACTATGGTCACTGTAACTACGTGTCCGGGAAACACGCCTGCATATTCTACGATGAGGTGAGGGTGCCAGAGAGCTCTGCCAACCTGAGGCCTCTCCCAGCACTGGGGTTTTGTTCAGTGCCCTGGGTGAGGGGAATGGGATGGGGTCCTCTCCTTCTCTTGCCTCCCTGGCATTCCCGGAAGAGAAGAGCCTTAGGGTGAAGGGCATCCGTCCTGGGGAGTAGGGCCCCTGTTTCTCCTGAGGTGGGTCAGCAGGCCCAGGGAGGGACGAGGCACCCTAAGTGGGGCGGGGCGGCGCAGGGGGACCCACATAGAAGGAACCAAGCCCTCCAGGCGTGTCCCTGTGGGTTTCATCATCGTCGTCATCACGTGCCAGTGAATGTCATTTCACCAGGAGCCCGTGCTAAGGAGGCAGCGTAATGGGAGGGTAGGAAAGAAAGCTTTCTTGAGGACATGAGTCTTGAGCCCATTGGAAGGGGCAGGGCAGCGGGGCGTGACGGGGAAGGAAGGAGGGAGCTCCCCGGTAGAGCAGCACAGCCTTCTCCATGTGTCCTCTCTCCCCTTAGCCCCAGGCCCCACGCAGCAGACCACACATCTTATCTTCCCTCCTCCTCCTCAGAATACCAAACATTATGAGCTGTTAAACTACAGTGAGCACGGGACAACGGTGGACAATGTGCTGTATTCATGTGACTTCTCTGAGAAGACCCCGCCAACCCCCCCAAGCAGTATTGTTGCCAAAGTGCAGAGTGTCATCAGTAAGTTGGAGCAGAGGCCTGTGGCCACGGAGCCTGCCCTTTTTGGACACTTGGTCTGACGCCTCAGAGTGGCTGTGGCTCACTGCCATGACCTGCTGTCGCTCGCCTTCCCGGTCCCGTTGGCCAGGTTCTCCTTGCTCATGGGCCCCGGAAAGGCCACAGAGAAGCACGTGCTGTGCACTCCCATGGGTATATACACCTACCTTGGGAGCCTCAGACCCCACCCCTCCTTTCTGAGCGTCCCTCACCCCAAGTCATGCAGCATTTTAGAGTGGGGAGGTGCAGGGGCCCCACCCTGGCCAGTGGCCCAGGTGGGGCTTGGCTGCTCACTGTTCCTCTCTTGTGACCTTCCCCTTCTCTCCCAGGGCGCCGCCGGCACCAGAAACAGGATGAAGAGCCAAGTGAAGAGGCAGCCATGATGAGTTCCCAGGCCCAGGGGCCGCAGCGGAGACCCTGCAACTGCAAAGCCAGCAGCTCGAGCTTGATTGGGGGCAGTGGGGCCGGCTGGGAGGGCACGGCCTTGCTGCACCACGGCAGCTACATCAAGCTGGGGTGCCTGCAGTTTGTCTTCAGCATCACTGAGTTTGCGACCAAACAGCCCAAAGGCGAGGCCGGCCTGCTGCAGGATGGGGTCTTGGCCGAGAAGCTCTCTCTCAAGCCCCACCAGGGCCCCGTGCTGCGCTCCAACTCCGTTCCCTAGGACTGGCGGCTACCCCGTCACCCGCCCGTCCACCCCACCCAAGACTCCTGCAATGCAAAAATGTACACAAACCAAGCCCGGGTTTTTTTTCTATACTCCACCGGAAACCCTTCGACTACAATCTTTGCATGAAATGAAGAAACCTTTTGACTGTTTTTTAAAAATCCTTTTTCTTTTCTCAAGTTCTAGGGGGCATTTGCACATATATTTGTACTCAACATTTCATGGGAAAGCGGCAGACCGAGCTGAGGAACAGCGTGGGCAGGGAGGGGAAGGCCGATGGTCTGGACACCTCCGACACAAAACCGTTCCCCACCCACCTCCTGCTCCCTCCCCCTCGCCCGCCGTTGTAAAATAATCAGAAACTTGTTCTATTTTGTGGCAGTGACAATAGTTTTATATTAAAAGAAAAAAATACAGTTTTCATACAGCAAAATCTATACAATATCATTGTTTTATTTAATATAAAGATCGTACCCACCCTCCTTCCATGGTTCCCACCCTCCAGGTTATTTTCCCTTTCTGCAGCGGTTGCACTACAGGTAGCTACTGTGTATTATGGACAAATGAGAAATGAATTCTTTTTCTGGCTGTCCATCTTATTTTATTTCAAATAAGGAAAAGTGTATTTGGATTTTGTGTAAATACATCTAGTGATGACATTTTTTCAATGTTTTTAAAAACTGTGTACAGTACTACATGTGGTAGAGCGTTTTCTTCAAATTGTCTATTGTAGCAAAAACGTTTTTGTCGTAAACCTGTTTTGTCTCCTTTTTTTGTTCTCTTGCCACTTCTCTCCTCTTCCTCCCACCCCTGGCTCCCTCCTCTCCCCCCTCCCCCACAACTAGTACCGATGTACATAGTAATTGTAATGTTTTAGACTTTACAGAAACTTTCCTGTATTCTGTATATAAAAAAACAAAAATACTTCAAATTATGTTTTCTGCCTGTCTGTCCTACTTGTCATCACCCTTAAGAGGGAACCGTCCTGAGGCCCTGGTCCCACAGCCCCACTGAACAAGTCTCATTCCCAGATCCTCAGTCCCCAGGGAAGTCAGGAAGAGGGCAGGTGTTGGAGAAAAGTGTGCCCAGGGTGGGAAGGCCAAATGGAAGGGGAGGGGTTCCGCTGCAATGGCGGGTTGTTGTATGGCTTTGTGGGTGACTTGAGGGAATTCAGAGGGCTTGAGCATTTGATGTGATCAGATTCTACAAGAATCCCAAGAGTACTACTGATCCCTGGTCCTCTTGGCTCCAAAACCAAGACATTAAAATAGGAGATGGCTGGACTTCTCTGGTGGCTCAGTGGTAAAGAATCTTGCCTGCCAAAGCTGGGCACTTGGGTTCGACCCCTGGTCTGAGAGGATCCTACATGCCTCGAAGCATCTAAGCCCTCACCTAGAACCCATGCTTCACCTCAAGAGAAGCCACTGCAATCAGAAGCCCACACACCACAGTGAAGAGCAGCCCCCACTCACCGCAACTAGAGAAACCCCACACAACCAAAAGTATTTTTTTTAAATAAGAGCATGAGACCTCTGCATTCTGCTCCAGAAGCTTTAACCCAAGCAGTTGGGGCTGTCTTTCCTTCAGTTATTTGCTATCATTTTATCCATCTCTTCTGGGAGAAGTCGTAACACCTGGGTTTCACCCCCCTCCCCCACCCCCAGCCCTAGCTGGGTATGGAGCAATTCATTATTTCAAGTATCACTCAAGTTCTCCAGTACCCAGCCTTTGCTGGCCTTGGATCTTTGTCTCAGTAACTTGCTGTGAGCAATCATCAGGGCAGATGTGGCCCCTGCCTCTTGGAGCTTAGAATCTAGTGTGGAGCAGTTTGTTTCAAATGTCTGAAGAACAAAGAAATCCAGTCTGTAGACTCAGTCATGCCACAAGTAACTCTACTCGCAGTCACAAGTTTACAACTGCAGCCCCTGGACAGATGAGTTCACCCATTACCTAAATTCTCAGGCCTCCAAGCTCCCTTTTATTTAAACAAACTATTCCTTCTTGCACATTATACTTAAGAAACTTTATCTGCCAAGTTTTTCCTGAAAACCATCTCATGCTTAGAGAACACAGCTGTGCGTATGCATGCCAGCGCTGTTAAGAGTGCGTGGTACCTGTTTGCATGTCAGGATTTTGTTTTGGTGGGGGTGGAGAGCACATCCATTTATTTCACTCATATTCCATCCCAAGTCTCATCCCACAGTATGGACACATGAACGCTGAATCCATGGTGCAACTAAACAGGAAACCGCTGGAATCTGAGGTCTGACCCTGGCTGCCACCCACCCGTCTAGCTTTGCCTCCACCACTCTCCTCCTCCTCCCCCGATGGGCCTTGTGAACTCCTTAAGGGCAGAAACATTGTTCTGCTCGGTATTTCCAAGGCTACCTGCACTGCTGGGCATGCTGTGAGTGCCAAACAACAGGTGCTAAATTGGACTGGATTTCTCCTTTCTCCTGGCAAGTCACCTGGCCAGAAATAATACCCTTACCCATGCCGCCCTAGCTGTCCCCACCCACTCAGCCATCATAATCACTTCTATTCAGTAATGAAGCCTCTTTACCTATTTCTCCCACCTGTCAGAATCATTCCAGAGACAAATTTCCTCCTGAAGATCAGAGGACAGATTTTACACTCTTCCTGCTTCTCTTCGGAAATGGAGGGGTGGAGGACTTCCCTAGTGGGCCAGCAGCTAAGACTGTACTCCCAATGCAGGAGCCCCAGGTCCAATCCCTGCTCAGGGAACTAGATCCCACGTGCTGCAGTTAAGAAGACCCGGTGCAGCCAAATACATTATATATATATATATATATATATATATATATATATATATATATATATATATATATATATAAAGGAGGGGTCTGGTGGGGTACAAGGAGGTAGAAGATAGACAGCTAATGAATAATAAGTGAATCCTGACAGCCCTGAACTGATGGTGCCACCCTGCATGCACTGTGTCACCTCTCTGACCTCCATGGGAAGAAATGTAAAGAATCCTAGAAGCTGAGGGGTTACCTCGTGGCTCAGCTGGTAAAGAATCCGCCTGCAACGTGGGAGACCTGGGTTCGATCCCTGGGTTGAGAAGATCCTAGAAGCTGAGGGCTGAAATAAGAGGATAAGGAACTGATGGACTTGTTCACAGAGGGCAAAGAATCCAGGACTAGACTCACTGTCAGACACAGCAGCATTCAGGAGCCCACCCCTCTCCAGAAGGGAAGGACTGCTGCATACTGACACCCAGAGAGCCCATCCGTCTGCTAAGCCCCTTCCTGCAAGTCTTCTGCAACAGAGCCCAGCACAGAGTACAGGTACACGCGAAGACGGTCATTCATGCACACACTGACAGAATACAGATGCATGCACACACCTGGAGGGGCTCGAAGCCCACAAACTCACACACCTACAAGGTGTTCACACGGGCGCGCTCACACAGGATCCAGAGTCACGCACACAACCTAAAGGACGATCACAGGATCCATGGGCACATCACATACCAAAAAGACTAGCACCTTCACTAGAGGTGCGTGTACATACCTAGAGGGCGCTCCCAGGCGCAAACGCACATAGGCACCTAGGTTTTCACACCAGCGCACACCCCGAGGACGCAGACGCACGCCTAGGGGGCGCTCCCAGGGCCCACGCACACACGCACGCACACATATCCCTGCCCTGTCTGCCGCCCGCCTCCGCCTCCGCCTTCGCCAAGCCGAAGAGCTCCAGGCGCCCTTCCAGGCCGGTGCGGGGAGAGCCCGCAGCCCCCCGGGCGGCGATCCAGGCGGCTCCGGGCCTGGGCGGGAGCCCGGAGGTGCGGCCGGCATGGAGGCGCTGCTGCTGGGCGTGGGGCTGCTGCTGGGCGCCTACGTGCTTGTCTACTACAACCTGGTGAAGGCCCCGCCGTGCCGCGGCCTCGCCAGCCTGCGGGGCCGCACGGCCGTGGTCACGGGTGAGTGCTGGCGGGCGGGCAGGGGGCGGGGAGCCGGGACGGTGGGGCGGGGGCCCGACGCCTCAGCTCCGCTCCCGCCCACCCTCCTCAGGTGCTAACAGCGGCATCGGGAAGATGACGGCACTGGAGCTGGCGCGCCGAGGAGCGCGCGTGGTGCTGGCCTGCAGGAGCCGGGAGCGCGGCGAAGCGGCTGCGTTCGACCTCCGCCAGGTGAGGGAGGGCGGGGCTTTGGAGGGCGGGGCCTGGCGGGGGAGGGCGGGGCCTGGCGGGAGGGTGAACAGAGGACGGAAAAGAGCCGGGTAGCTGGAGACATTGGGGCGGGGGTATCCAGTCCCTTAAAGGACAATGCAGCCCGCTTCTCCAAATGGAGAAGCGGGTGCACAGGTGCTCTGGTCACACAGCGAAGGGACACCAGATCTGAAGGAAGTAACTGCTGTTCTAAGACATTTAAGAATCAGTGGAAGTTACTCTAATGAAAGTTGGAAAGAGAACAGCAGAGGGAACAGCGTATGCAGAGGCCCTGAGGCAAGATGAATGGTCTGATCTGAGAAACTGATTGAAAGGTTTAATGAGGCCGGAGCACGGAGTATGGGGAGAAGAGGCAAAAGGAAGGGGCTGAACTCTCTGAGCCAGGGCCAGGTTCAAAGGGCCCTTATAGACCCTACTGAGGAGATCAGATTTCATAGAATGGACAGAGATCCGATGAAGTGTCCTCAGCAGGGACTGGACTGTCAGAATAACCTTTGGGAATGAACCCCTAAGTGACTGTGTGGCACCTGGTTTGTAGTGGGTAACAGCGGGTTGGAGGAGACCAGTGAGTAGTCCGTTGTAGATTTTAGAGTAAACAATAATGGGCAGAGGGTATGATAATATTAATAATAATAGCAAGTACCAAAAAAAAAAGCAAGTGCCTAAAGAGTGGTGACTACATGCCAGGCAGTGTTCTAAAGATTTTACATATATTAACTCATTTAATCCTCACAATAATTCTATCAGTAATATTATTATTTCCATTTTACAGAGAACTAAGGCTCAGAAAGATTAAGTATCTTGCCCGAGGTATCACTCTAGTAATAAGCAAAGTCAAGATTTGCATCCAGCCTCCACACACTTATCCACTACATTCTAATGCCTGGGGAAGATCTTAGTAGAAGGAGTTAGTAGGAGCTGAACTCTCAGAATTTGGTGCTTGGAGAGAAGGAAGAAGAGAAGGGTGTGTATGACAGGCCACTTCTTGCCACTCCACAGGAGAGTGGGAACAATGAAGTCATCTTCATGGCCTTGGACTTGGCCAGTCTGGCCTCCGTGAGGGCCTTTGCCACTGCCTTCCTGAGCTCTGAGCCACGGCTGGACATCCTCATCCACAATGCCGGTGAGGGAAGCCAACCTGCGGAGGGGTGGGAGGGTGCCAGGGGCAGCCAGCCGACCCTTCCAGGCAGGCTTGGCCGAGGGACTGGTAAACATGTGGGAAGGATGCCCCCTACCACCATCTCACCTGGGGGATGCTGAGGCCTCCGAGAATCCCTCTGGAGCAGTTGCTCACACCTAGCCCCTACCCCAGGGATCAGTTCCTGCGGCCGGACCCGGGAGCCCTTTAACCTGCTGTTGCGTGTGAACCACATCGGCCCCTTCCTGCTGACTCACCTGCTGCTGCCCCGGCTCAAGACGAGCGCCCCCAGCCGTGTGGTGGTGGTCTCCTCTGCTGCCCACCGCAGAGGCCGCCTCGACTTCACACGCCTGGACCACCCAGTGGTGGGCTGGCAGCAGGAGCTGCGGGCATATGCCAACAGTAAGCTGGCCAACGTGTTGTTCGCCAGGGAGCTTGCCACTCAGCTTGAGGGCACTGGCGTCACCTGCTATGCAGCCCACCCAGGTGAGGTTCGGCTCTCTGGCTGCTCTGCTTCATTCTTATTACCCCTCTCCCATCCTCGCCCCTTCCCCTGCTCCCCCAGCCTCTCACTGAGCCACAGAATCTCAGAGCAGGAAGGAAGCCTGGTCCAGGGAGAGGCCCGTTCCTTGCTGATCTTGAAGCCAGGCTATTCTTGTCTGAGCTTGTCTCACACCACAAGCACAGATGCTGATGGCTGGGTAAGGCATGGCAATGAGGAAGGCCTAGGTTCTTACCCCAAGGAGCCATCTGCATGACTGAACTGATGATGTTAGCTAATAATTACTCATTCAGGAAGCATTTACTGAGTACCTACTATGTTCCAGGCATTAATCTAGACACAGGGAATGTAGCAGTGAGCAAAACAAAGACCTCATCCTTGTAGAGTTTACATTCTACTTTACAGAAGGAGACAGCTAATAAATATATACAATGACAGGTGGTGTTTAAAGTGCTGCAGGAAAAAATAAAAAAAATACAGTGCTGCAGGGAAAGATAAGACAGGGAAAGGGGACTAAGAAATGACAGAGTTGGCAAAAGAAAAAGAAAAAAGAAATGACAGGGGATGCTATGTTTATCTATGGCAGTCAAGGAAGATGTAACTGAAAAGGTGACATTTGAGTAGAAGCTTGAAGGAAATGAATGACCTATGAGGCATTCTAGGGAGAAGAGTAAAAGAACAGAGTAAATACCAAGTGCAAAGGTCCTGAGGCAGAAGAGCCTGGTGTGTTTAAGAAAGAACAGAGAGCCTGCTGTGGCTGGAACAGAGTGAGGAAGGGAATGTGGCAAGAGATGAGGTATAGAGATAGGCTGGATCATCCAGGGTCTAGGGGTCCACTGGAAGCATTCTTACAGTCTGAGTGATTTTACTAATTAGTAAGACCCATCCCTGAGGTGTTGGAGAAGATTCTTGAGAGTCCCTTGGACTGCAAGGAAATCCAACCAGTCCATCCTAAAGGAAATCAGTCCTGAATGTACATTGGAAGGACTGACGTTGAAGCTGAAACGCCAATACTCTGGCCACCTGATTCGAAGAATTGACTCACTGGAAAAGACCCTGGTGCTGGGAAAGATTGAAGGCAGGAGGATAAGGGGACGACAGAGGATGAGATGGTTGGATGGCATCACTGACTCAATGGACATGAGTTTGAGTAAACTCCCAGAGTTGGTGATGGACAGGGAGGCCTGGCGTGCTGCAGTCCATGGGGTCGCAAAGAGTCGGAGACGACTGAGCAACTGAACTGAACTGAAGACCCATCCCTGCCTTAGGGAACAAGTTGCCGGATAACAAGATCTGCCTGACCCATAATACTATACCAAATATTAGACAATCATTACCTAAGCCTCATTAAAATTATAATAGTGATATAATAATTATAGCTAGCCATTATTAGACTCCATATCTCTAATATCCAAAGCAGTGGCTGGTCTATTGTAGGTGTTCATAAATGTTTGCTGGTTAAACAAAGGAATAGGAGGACTTTCCTGGCAGTCCAATGGTTAGGACTCCTCATGTTTCCAATGCAGGGGATGAGGGTTTGATTCCTGGTTTGGGGAACTAAGATCCCACATGCCACTGGGGGAGGCCAAAAGATAAACAAAACACAAAGGAACAGGAAAAAAAGATGAGCTAGAAAAAAAGATGGAGAGGGACAGATTGTTCCAGGCTAGTTTCTTGCCTGAAGAATCCCATGGGAGAAGTCCATAGGGTCGAAAAGAGTCGAACATGACTGAAGTGACTGAGCAGTCAGGGACACAGCATGAGCAATATCTGGAAGATGAGGATGTGTAAAGAGCTTGGATGGACAAGAAGCGGCTTGCTGTTAGAAACGAGTGAGGTCAGCTTATCAGGTCCCTAAGTACTACCTGGTTAATCCGACCTTGGCTTCCCTGGGACCGGACTCTTTTTCCCACTCCTTTGTAGTCCTGTGCTTGCCTCTTACCCTAGACCCTCAACCACGGTCGTCTTCCCTGCTTGCTTCATTTCCTCCCGTCCACAGGGCCAGTGAACTCGGAGCTCTTCCTGCGCCACGTTCCTGGATGGCTCCGCCCACTTTTGCGCCCCCTGGCTTGGCTGGTGCTCCGGGCACCGCGAGGGGGTGCCCAGACACCCCTGTACTGCGCTCTGCAGGAAGGCATTGAGCCCCTCAGCGGGAGGTACTTCGCCAACTGCCACGTGGAGGAAGTGCCCCCAGCCGCCAGAGACGACCGAGCAGCTCACCGGCTGTGGGAGGCCAGCAGGAAGCTAGCAGGGCTTGGGCCTGGGGAGGATGCCGAATCTGATGAAGATTCCCAGCCTGAGGACCCGGGGACTCCATCCTCTCCGAGCAGCCCCCACCCCGAGGAGCCCACGGTTTCCGAACTCTACCCCAGCCCTCAGAGTTCAACAGACAGATCTACGGTCACGTGCCGAATTCCGGTTAAAGCTGAACTTGAGCCTCAGGCTTGCTAACCGCCCCTCCCCCCACCCCCCCACCCACACACACACACACAGACCGGGAAGCTTTCCAGGGCACCTGGTGGGCCTTTAAAACCTTAGCTGTGTGCCGGGCCATGCACTGGGCAAGGACAGAGTTGCCATTTTTGCCTCCATGGTTACTTTCTGGGGTTTTCAAGGTATGTCCTGGACAGCTCGTTTCCTGGTGGAAGGAAATAAAGGGTGATTACTTCTCCCTGAGAGGAACGGTAACCCCAGATTGAGAGGTGGGGCGTAGTGTATCTGCTGCGGCTTCTCAGGAATTTGGATTTCGTATTTCCAGGCCCTACCCTCAGGCATGCAGATCAGCCCCTGAATAGGGCCTGGGAATTTGTAATCGGATGCACTGCCAACACTGAGGATTATTCAGCTGGGCCCTTTTCGACCCTGTAGCTAAGTAGTTTCATTATCCCCTTTTTGCATTAGCAGCCAGGTGAGGGACTCGGCCAGATAAGGGACTCGCCCAAGGTCTCCCGGCTGGTAAGCGCAGGGGCTGAAATTGGAACCCCCAGCGGGCTGGCTCCAGGGCCGACCGCTGTAAGGTGGGAGCTGGGAGGTGGAAGGTGAGAAAGGGCAGGACGGTGGTTATTCAGGCGCCCCGTGGGAGTCGAGGGTACGCGATGTCTAGCCCGTGCAATAAAGCGTGTTGACTCTACGGGTAGCGCGCCGACCGCCTAGCAGGCCGCGCCGGCCCCGCCCTCCGCCGCCACACTTCCGGCGGCGCTGCGGCCGCGGAGGGGTGCGGGCGGGCGGGCGGCCGCTGGGGGTGGCCCGACAGGCAGGGCGAGGCCGGCTGTGCGGGCGGGCCGGAGGCTGCTGTCCAGGTCTCCGCGACCTCCGGGGGGCCCCTCCGTCCTGCAGGCGCCATGGGCAATTGTCACACGGTGGGGCCCAACGAGGCGCTGGTGGTTTCAGGTGAGGGGGCCCCGAGGGAGGTGGATCTGGAACGCCCGGCGCCGGGAGGGTGTTTGGGGCGGGGGCTGTGCTTGGGAGGGCGGGAGAGGGGCCAGGCCGAGGAAGGGCTCTGAGGGTTGGGCGGGGGGTAGGGGGGCGGGGGCAATGCCGGGGGTGGGGCCTGAGCTTACGGTAGCTCCGGAGACCCTTCCAGGAGGGACCCCCACTCTCCGTGCTCCGCGCCCTAGGGCACCGGCCAGGCGCTCCCCCCACCTCCGTGCTCTGCGTGTTTGCCCGTGTTTATTCCCTCCTTTCCTTTCTCCGCCGCCTCCTTTGGGCAGGGTCTCCCCTGTGGCCTAGAGGATCCCGAGCCGAAGCCTTGGGGTTCCGGGAACACAGTCTGGCTGGATGCCAGCGCCCGGAACGAGGGGTGGGTGGGTCGCAGGTGCCTGTCTGGGGAGGGGCGGTGGACCTGGATCCTTGGGTTCTGGGCACAGATCCGTTAATTCCGAGCAGGCTGAGGCTTGCCGGGCTTTACTGGCACTGCCCGCCCCGTAGACGCGGGTGCGGCCTCTACAGGTTGAGAAACCTGGCTCCGGGCTGTGTTGCTCTGGTTGCAAAATGCTGCAGACTCCAGAATTTCTGTTGCGCTTAGGCGGGATGGGGGCTCCGCAATGTTGGGGTAGGGAGAGAGATAGTGCCATAAGGCTGCTATTTAAATTGTGTGTTTGGGTGTCTTGGGAAGTGGCAGAAGCCTTTCAAGCCACCAGTTTGTGCAGCCAATGGCGCGGGTGCTGGGGAGAAGCCCGTGTTTTCCCGACAGCGTGGAGGCCTGTAGCTGCAGGAAACGCTCATATCCTACTTGCCACTGTCAGTATGGATTCTCCACCTGTGCAGAGAGTTGTTAGGGCCAGCTGCAGAACTGAGCAGAAGAGGGTGGGCCCGACCTGGGCTTATTGCCACCCACTTTGAGACCTGGGATGAATCCATTGGGAACTTTCATGAACTTTGTTTCAGTTTGAATCTTAAAGTCAGTCTCTGCCCTGGGACAGGAAATCGTCAATCTCTCTGACTAGGACCCTACTGTGGGGAAATTAAGATCCTTCACTTCCCTGGGACTTCCCTGGCAGTCCAGTGGTTTGGACTCTTTGGTTTCACTGCAGGGGCCTGGGGGGTTGATCCCTGGTCGGGGAACTAAGATCCTGCAAGCCCTGTGGCACAGCCAAAAAAAAAAAAAAATCTTTCACTTCCCTGAAAACCAGAGAAGATAGCCTTGGGGTCACCAGGGAGACCCCCAGAGAGCACTGACCAAACTTGCTCCTCTCTCAGACTTGGGCCAGTCTCCCAGCCTCTACTCCTAAAGGTTTTTAGAAACCTGAATCTACATCACACTTGTTTTTTACTTGTCGGATTTCTCTCTAGAAGCCCAGACTCTGGGCCAAGGAGAAAGAGCTCCAGTTTTGTCTTTGTGGCGATCCTGAAACTGAGGGGCAAAAAGAACCCCTAAGACGGGCTGCTCTGTGCCTCCCAAGTTGCCAGGGTACTCTAGCCAGAGGCCAAGGCAGTGCTAACTTCGAAGCCATTTTAGGGGTGCGGAGAGGAGGCCACACTGAGAATTAAGAGAGCTGAAGTCAAGGGAGGGTGGAAGAGAAGAGAGAGAGATGATGCCCAGCATAGTAGTATCTTGGAATGTGAGATGATCGAACTGCACTGTGGCTTTCGCTGGCATGTGGACTTCCAGTCCTGTTCCCTACACCCCATTAATTGGACCTGCATCTAAGTCCAGGTGGCTTCCATGGTGGCTCAGCTGGTTAAGAATCTTCCTGCTGTGTGGGAGACCTGGGTTCGATCCCTGGGTTGGAAAGATCCCCTGGAGAAGGGAATGGCTACTCACTCCAGGATTCTGACCTGGAGAACTCCATGGACTATATAGTCCATGGGATCGCAAAGACGACTGAGCGACTTTCACTTTCCCTTCTAAGTCCAGGGCCATCTCATGCAGCCTACTTTCAGAAGGAGGATGTTGATACGTATCATGATCATCTTTTCCACTTGAAAAGTCTGGAGGTTTTTCTTGTCTATCCTGCCTCCTTCATTCTGTAATGCACAATTTTTTTCTCTGTTTCTACTTTGGGGGAATCCAAACACCATATACCTTTCTCTTAGCCTGGAGTTTGTGGATAGAATTTAGAGGTCTTTGCATTTGATAAGAGGAAAGTGGTACATTTTTATTTACACTTACTTTAACTGAAAGTGTAGACTTCCCTGGTGGCTCAGACGGTAAAGCGTCTGCCTACAACGTGGGAGACCCGGGTTCGATCTCTGGGTCGGGAAGATCCCCTGGAGAAGGAAATGGCAACCCACTCTAGTATTCTTGCCTGGAGAATCCCATGGATGGAGGAGCCTGGTGGGCTACAGTCCATGGGGTCGCAAAGAGTTGGACACGACTGAGCAACTTCACTTTCACTTTAACTGAAAGTTAGTGCTTCCTACGATTATTAATGTCGGCAACAATCCATGATAGAATTAGCAGATATTTTCCTACCATACTGCCTTTGTTGCAGGTATGGTAAAAATCATTTATGCTCATTGCTACTTTGAAATTAAGCCAGTTATTAATCTACCACAAGATCTTATTATTTAATAACATTATACATGTTACTATGTATCACATAGCACACATATATAACTTTAAATATTTGTTTCTTATGTATCTTATTTTATGCATTTATGAACATTCAGGCTTTGCCAGACTACTAAGGGGGGATTTTGGCTCAAAAAATCCCCCTTGTGGGACTTCCCTCGTGGTCCAGTGGCTAAGACTCAGTGTTCCCAACGCAGAGGGCCCAGGTTCAATCCCTGGTCAGAGAACTAGGTCCCACATGCTGCAACTAGGAGTTCACAGTTCACATGCCGCAACGAAAGATCCTACATGCTGAAACTAAGACCTGGTGCAGCCAAATAAATTGATAAAATGTTTAAAAAAAAAAAATCCCCCTTGTGTGAGAGTTCCCTGATGGTCCAGTGGTTAGGATTCAGCATGTTCACTGCCCAGTTCAGTCCTGGTTGGGGAACTGAAATCCCATAAGCCCTGCAGCGTGACCAAAAAAAAAAAAAAAATCTGCCTTGTAGAGTAGAGTTGTAGGTCTTCTTGACTAGTAGGAATGAAAGAGTGGAAGAGGGGCAGGAAGAAAGGAAGCGTTCCTGAGGGGGCAGACAGGCACTTGTGTTGGGGGAGGGCTAAGAGTGAGGCGGAATTTATGACAGGATATTTTGTGACTCTTCAACTTGGTTGAGGACAGAGCAAAGGAAAGTACGTTGGGTTAGAAGAAGTGAGATAAAATTAGGAGGGTTGTCTCCAAGTCTAGAGACACTAAGAACTGGGGAGGTCAAGGAAGGGTCACCTAAGAGTCCTCTCTTCGGAGTGGCCCCCAGGGTGACCAGGAAGCTGGGAGGAAGATCCCTTCCAGGGGAGGAGGCTGCTGGGGGTGGGGCAGCCAGGCAGCCCCAGCTTCCTGTTGCTACCCCTGGGAACCTGGCCATGTTACCCTTGGCCAAGGCCCAGCCTGAGCTGTGGCAGCCTGCTCCCAAGGTCAAAGAATAAGTTAAAGGTAAAAAAAAAAAAATGGCTACCCCTCCAGTATTCTTGCCTGGAGAATCCCATGGACAGGGGAGCCTGACAGTCCACGGGGTCGCACAGAGTCAGAAACAACTGAGTGACTAATGCTTCACTTTTCACTTCAAAGCGTGGATTCCCACCCTTGGCTCTCTCGCCTCCATCCCACCCTGCCACCACTACACTACACCACTACACGTCTCTTCTCCCTGCACCCTGAGAAGTGCCCTGGGTTGGTTGGAGAAAGCTGTGCCACTGTGCCCCAGCTCCCACCAGGCCAGAAGAAGTGGAACAAGCTGTGGTTTTTGATCCTTTTCCAGTTTCACTGGATCCCGAGATGGTTTTGGTTTCAAGTTGACTGCTGGTCCTCAGAGTCTCCTCTCACCCCATCCCCAGGACAGAGCAGCCTGCAGTGGCTTACCTTGAGCAGCAGTCCTGTGAACAGGTGTTTCCAGAGACCTGCAACCTGTTCCCGACCCTGTTCACACTGCAGGGATGCTCCCAGCTCCCTGGACCTCAGGCTCAGCTGCTTGTACACCATGCACAGGGCAGACCCAGGAGACAGGGTGGGCTGCCCGGTGGGCAGTATCATTTGCCAGCTGTCTATCTTGGCAGTCCTGCCACACTTGTGGGATCTTTGTTCCTTTGTTGTTCAGTCACTAAATTGTGTCCAACTCCTTCCAACCCCGTGGACTGCAGCACGCCAGGCTTCCCTGCCCTTCACTATTGGAAATTCATATCCATCGAGTCGGTGATGCCAGCCAACCATCTCATCTTCTGTCGCCCCCTTGTCCTCCTGCCCTCAGTCTTTCCCAGCATCAGGGTCTTTTCCAGTGAGTCGGCTGTTCGCGTCAGGTGGTCCCTCCAGCTATCTAAAACTTCTCTCCGGTTCATGATTCTATTGTCTCTGGTTGTTGGCCTGACCACCAACCCAAACCCTGGCTCTAGGCCTACACTGTCCAATATGGTAGCCGTGAGCCACAGGTTAATTTAAGTTAATTAAAATTCATTTTCTCGGTTATACCAGCCAGATTTCCAGTGCTCAATAGCACATGTCCCGAGTGGCTGCTTTGTTGCACAGCACAGCTGGGGAACATTTCAATCCCAGAAGGACGTTCTCTTGGATAAGACTACTCTAGAAGTTATCCCCCAACGTCAGCCACTGTGTGTGGCCTGGGTCACTGCAAGAGGCTGCTTCTCCCCAGCCTCCCTGACCCAGGTATCTTTCTCCTTGCGCAAAGTGGGGTTTCTAAAATGCAAATACAAGTGTGGCTTCTTAGCTTAAATGACTTCCCCATCACTCAGGCACATACACACAACACCCCTGCTTGGCCCAGTCCCTACAATACTCTGCAGTCTGCCCTCTGCCCCGCTGCCCGGCTTTGTCCCCTGAGGTCAGTGTCCCATGAGGGCTCAGAGACACTAACCCAGCTACACAAAACTACCCCTGACCTTTGACCTTGGGAGGCACCCACCCTAGACTTTCCTGAAAACCCAAGTTTATGAATGCAGAAACAATGACGCCCACTGGCTTTTTCCTCCCTGTTACATGTTACATTTCCTTTGAATCATCTGTTTCTGCCAGGGAACAGCCCTTCTTCCTTTTACTAAGTTTTCATGAACTTGTTGATTAATTTTGGCATCAGCAGGAGGGTTCACAACAAGAATTTCAAGAACTGATTTTTCTCATTTCTGTATAGAGGTTGTGCGGAGCTCCTCCAGGAGGTGAATCTGGGTGGTGGCCAGATTCAACGGGGCTATTTAGTTGATACATAGTTTCCAGGAGTCATTTCCTTTTTAGGCCTTTTCCCTTTCACTTTTCCATTTGGTACCATGAGTTGGCTTCTGTTTTGAGGTCTTGCCGTCTTCCCCATCCACTCCCATTCACTCTGAACCCCTGGGAACCAGTCTCACTGAGAGGTCTGCTGAGCGTGCCACCCCCACCCCCATCCCACCTCTTGGTTCGTAGACTCCCTTGTATTAGCCTTCCACCTGCATCCCCTCTGGGACTGATCCCATCCTGGTAATGGGCCAGTCGCATGGTACAACCATCAGCTCAGGAAAAGGTCACTCCTCCGAGTCCCACCGCTTTTAAGAGAGGAGCTGTACCTTGATCTCTGTTTCCCTAGCACAGAAAAGTACTTGTTTGCTGAACGGATGGTTGAATCAAAGATGGACGTGTCCCTGTTCACTCTTGCCCACTGACTTTGTTCTCTGAAAGCACATACATTCTGAACCACTCATTGGCTCCCCTCATTTCTATGCAAATTGCCTGTCTACCAAACTAGATCCCAAGACCTTAAGGGCCTGTCTCCCATTTATCTGTAACCTCCACCCCTGGTGCCTAGTGGTGGGAGTTGTCAAGTGTCAGAGCAGGCTAAGGCCCAGCGTTACTGATGGAGGCGTTGGAGGGTAGACATACCCAAGGACTAACTGACCAGCCACGGTTTGCTTTGCTCTCCAGGGGGCTGTTGTGGTTCCGACTATAAACAGTATGTGTTTGGCGGCTGGGCCTGGGCTTGGTGGTGTATCTCCGACACTCAGAGGTAAGGGCCTGGGGGCTGGCAATCGGGCATCCTGGTGGGCAGGGGAGAAGAGGGTCTCCATCCTTAACCCCCTTCATGCCACTTGAGCTAGAGCATCTACCACTTGCTGCATTCCACTCTAGTTGGGGGGACCTCCTAAGAGGCAGGTGGAGGGGGTTACATGGGGAGGCAGGAGGGCTGTCTGTGAGCAGCTCTTCCTTGGTGGGTGTGCTTTTTTCCAGTGAAAGCATCACTTCTGCCCCAGGCAATTCAGGCAGAACCCTAACGCCCTGATTCTAGCTCAGAATTATTCATGAACCCTTAATAACACACCTGTTTGGAGTGGTCCTAGGAAGGAGGAAAGACTTGAAGAGACCCCTGCCCTGTGCAGATCCTGGGACAATGCAGGCAGGGGCTAAATGGCAGAGGATGGTTATAGCCTGAAGGGGCTCTCTGTATTAAAGACAAGGGATACGGATCTAAGGAATTGGCACCGGGGCTGGGCAAGATGGGTCTGGACCTCCTCCATCAGTCTGGAGAGACTCAGAAGGGGAAAGGAGATTTCAGCTCAGGCTCTGCCTGCTGGCTTTCCCAGAGCCCGGGGCAGGGCTAGACTCGGGCCCAGGCCTCTCCTGCCCCCTCACTGCCCACCTGGGAGGAGATGAGGCTGGCCGGCCACCTCCCCACCAGCAACCCCTTCCTGATTATGGGAGATCGGGGAGGGGCCCAGATTCTTCCAGGCCAGGAACCAGGCGACACAGACAGCAGAGCTATGAAAGCGCAGGCCCATTGGCAGGGGTGGGGGTCCTGTGAAGGGGAAGCAGTGGAGATTCCAGTGGAAATCCCCCTGTATCCCAGTTGGCAGAGAGACGCCCCATGGCGGCAGGGAGTCTGAGGGTGTTGGCTGAAGTCAGGGGCATGGGAAGCATGTCACAACGATTTAACTTCACTTATCTCTCCTAACCCCCTCCACTGCCTATCTCTCCCCTCTCTTAGCCCTGCCTCAGTTGAGGGATCTTGGGAAACTCTTCTGGCCCAAGGTCAAAAGTGTTCAGAAAGCAATTAGTAGTGGTCACAAGATCCTCTCAGGATCCTAAGACTCCTGAGGGGGCCAGCTGGCCTGACAGGAGCCATGGGTTCCCTCTCCAGAGACACTGTCACCTCCCACCCCACACCCGCCACACAGTCCTGGGACAGCAGAGTGTCTCGTCCAAACCCCTAGACGTACAGCCGGGCCTAGAGAGTATCCGCTTGCCCCGAGACCTGTCCTGCCAGGCGTCCGCTGACACCCCAGAGGCCCTTTCTCCACACCGTGGTTGGTCCCCTCCCCCTTCCTGCTCCTGGGAGCAGAGCCCCAAGACAGCAGGGCCCAGCTTCTCTGACTGCAGGTTTGAAGGTGAGGGGTGGGGGCCTTATGCCTCACCCTCAGGGTGGCTCTCCCACACCCTGGCTCAGCATCTCCCTCTGGGCCCGCAGGCAGGGCCCACTCTTGGGTTCCTGGGGCAGCCCCTTCCCTGTCCCCTAGTCTGCTGCAGGGGCGTCTCCCCCAGCGGGGACCCTTGTTTCCCTGAGACCGGCAGGCGCTTCCTAGGTCAGAGTGGAGGTCTAGGTTTCTAACCCAGCCTTCCATTTGAGGTCCTTTCCACAGCCATCCTCCATGTCACCTGCCCTCAGTGTCAGCTGTTCTTCTTCAGACTCAGTGAGGTCTCTCCCGCTGTCCTTTGCTGCCATGCCCTGTCTTGTCCTGAGGCCCCGATGGGGGTAGCTGTCTCTCCCTGACCTGAGCTGTTCCTCCACTTCTGGCATCTGAGCTGCAGCCTCCCTCCTCCCCACTTTCTCCCCCTCCTCCCCCCTCCCCCTCCTTTTCTCTCCCCCCTCTTTCCAGTCTCCCTCCCCTCCCCCTTCCTCCTCCTCCCCACCCTCCCCCTTTCCTATCTCCTTCCCTCTCTCCTCCCCTCCCTCCCTCTCTTTCCTGTCTCCCTCCCTCCTCTCCATCCCCTTCTTCCTCTTCCCTTCCACCCTCCCCCTTTCCTGTCTCCCTCCCTCCTCCCCATCCTCTCCTCCCTCTCCCCCCTCCCCTTCCTCCCCCACCCTCTCTCCCTCTTTCCTGTCTCCCTCCCTCCTCCCCACTTCCTCCCCTCCTCCCCCTCCCCTCTCCCCTCCTTTTCTCTCCCCCCTCTTTCCAGTCTCCCTCCCCTCCCCCTTTCTCCTCCTCCCCGCCTTCCCCCTCTCCTGTCTCCTTCCCTCTCTCCCCCTCTTTCCTGTCTCCCTCCCTCCTCCCCATCCCCTCCTCCCTGTCCCCCTCCCCCTCTCCCTCCCTCTTTCCTGTCTCCCTCCCTCCTCCCCATCCCCTCCTCCCTGTCCCCCTCCCCCTCTCCCTCCCTCTTTCCTGTCTCCCTCCCTCCTCCCCATCCCCTCCTCCCTGTCCCCCTCCCCCTCTCCCTCCCTCTTTCCTGTCTCCCTCCCTCCTCCCCATCCCCTCCTCCCTGTCCCCCTCCCCCTCTCCCTCCCTCTTTCCTGTCTCCCTCCCTCCTCCCCATCCCCTCCTCCCTGTCCCCTCCCCTCTCCCTCCCTCTTTCCTGTCTCCCTCCCTCCTCCCCATCCCCTCCTCCCTCTCCCTCCTCCCCCCTCCCTCCCTCTTTCCTGTCTCCCTCCCTCCTCCCCATCCCCTCCTCCTCCTACCCCCTCCCCTACTCCCCCTCCCCCCACCCTCCCTCTCTCTTTCCAGTCTCCCTCCCTCCTCTCCATCCCCTCCTCCCTCTTCCCCCCCACCTCCCCCTCCCTCCCCCTTTCCTGTCTCCCTCCCTCCCTCTGTCCTCCCCTCCCCCACCCTCCCCCTCTTTCCTGTCTCCCTCTCCTTCCCCAAAGAGAGCTTGATGGGTGCCTGTCTGAGCTGGGTCTGCTGTCCTCTCAGCCTGAGGGTGCTGTTAGGGAGGGGCTGGAAGGCAGTCAACCTGTGTACATGCGCATGGCTGGAGAGTGGGGGGACCCACGTTGCCTCCTGCTCCCAATCCCCCCACTCCACTTGCTTCTGCTCCTTCACCTCAGCCTCTGCCCTCCCTCCCTCTGGTTTAAGGAAACCTTCTGCGCTGTCCACAGGCTGGCCTCTGCCTGGTCCGGCACCCAGCACACACGGGCACACACCCTGCCCCAGGGAGGCCCAGGTAGCTTCCACGCACCTTTTCTTTGCCATGACTCTGCCCGTGCCCAACTCTGGAAGTGAGTGACTCCCAGTTGTCCCTGTGAATATTGGCAGGGGTGCACACACTTCCCCCCCGTCCCAGCCTTCCTTGACACATCCCACCACCGCAAATCAGAAAATCCAAAAATTGCTTTAGACTCTTCTGGCCCTAAATTGCCTTCTTAGGGATAAGTAGCACAGGCCTTGAGGGTTTGTGCCCTGAGCAGGATTCGGTATTTGCTGTGGCTCATGAACCCCCAGAGTGGCCTCCCCCACCCCCACCCGTTTCTGGAAACACAGGCTTGCCTCCATCTGGAGCATGGAGCTCAGGCTGCCAGCCAGACTGTGCCAGGAATCTCCTGGAAAAGTGAGGCGGTGGGTAGCTCTGGTGCCCTGCGCACAGGCAACCTCCCAACCTCAGGTCATGGGCTCAGGGCATCAGCAGGCTTTACCTCCAGCCCAGCAGCTTCTGGCTGGAAAGGTGTGGGGGCTGGAGAAGAGACCCAGAGGCCTCAGGCCAGCGCAGGGGTGTCTCTGGTCCCCTACGGCCGAGCCAAGCTGGCAGTGGGGAATGGGAGCTGAAGTTTTGAGAGCGACCCCACCCCCACCCCCCAGGCCTCAGGCATCGGTGCTTGTCTGGTAACCACTGTGTGTGTTTGCTGTGTCCCCTCCTTCCCTTCCTGTCCCTACCTCTCCCTCCCTCCCCCCCGGCTGCTCCTCAGACTGTCTCTGGAGGTTATGACCATCCTGTGTCGCTGTGAGAATATTGAGACGTCGGAGGGGGTCCCGCTATTCGTAACAGGGGTTGCACAGGTAATAACCCGCCTGCTTCCTCCTCTGTGTCTAACCTCCTCTCTTCCTGCCCTGCGGGGGCCTGGCAGACTCCAGATGGACTCCCTTTTCCTGAGAGCGCGCCTCCCTGCCCTCTGCTCCCACCACCACTGCTCTGGGTGGCCGCGTGGAGCCTCTAGGGTCCCCCACTCCCTTGTCCCAGCTCATGGGGGGCTGCGAGTGGGGAGAGAGAGTGAAGGCTTCTGGGAGCTCTGCCCAAGTCTGCCAGGGGGTGTCTTTGGACGCGAAGCCTACATTGAGAGTAAGCTGAGGCGGGAGAAGAAGACACAGGCCCTTTTGTGACAGAGGTGGGCTATCCAGGTCGGGAGGGGTCTATCCTAAAGATTCCTGTGGGAGTCCTAGTCCTCAGGTATCACAGAGCTCTGTGTCCTGCGTCTTCTCCAGGCCAACACCCTCCTCCCTGATGCACCAGAAGAACGGGTCCCCCTGGGGAGTGAACATAGTTCATCTCACCCCTTGACCGCTTCCAACCTCCTTGACAGGCCTGAGCAAAAAGAGCCATGGCCATTCCCTGCCCCTTATTCTCTTTCGAGAGGCCTTTGAGCAGCTCTCTGTCACCAGACTTCAGCTTCCCCATATGCGAAAGGGGGAGAATCAAGCCCTCCCTGAGCCTTGTAGGAATATTAGAAAGGCAAGTAAAGCAATGTGAGGGTGCTCGCTTTGGGATTTTCAGAAAAGAAGTGCTCGAGGAACGCCATCTGTATCACAGACTTGATCTCACCTGGGAAAGCAAGCGACCTGCTGTCTCCCTCCTCACCGCCAAACAGCCCTAGAGATGAAACCCTTTCCTGAGCCATGGCATTTAGCAGCACAGGTTCCCATCTTCATTGGTCCATTTGCCAGCTCCCCGCTGAGCGTCTTGTCAGCTCCAGGCACAGCGGAGGCAGTGAGGCAGCGATGGACATCAGAAAGCCCCTGCCCCTCAGAGCCTGCATGTTGGCGGGTCCCCAGGCCAGAAGAGACCTACATGTCACCTTACTCATCCTCCACCCTTCCATGAAATTGTCCTTCAGCTTCTCAGGCAAAACCCAGCACCCCCACACCCTGCCTCACCCAACCTCATATCCTTAATGGGGAAGAAGACTGTCCCTATCACACCCACCACTCATCACTGTGGAAGGGCAGGCTTCAGGGCAGAGAAGAAGCCCAGAGCCCCTTTGAGTGGGATATGTAGGGGCCAGGCCTCCCTCGACACCCCACCTAGCAGCCTCGTCTCCCTCCAAGCCCACACTCCACTTGAAATAGCTAATACCCAGATCCCTTTTCAACTGGGTGATGTGAACCCTTGAAGACTCAGGTCATCTGGGCAGAACCCTCCTTGGCCCCAAAGCTCTAGCATGCCCCAGCCTTTTCCTCCACTGGCCGCATCTGGCCCCAATCCCAGAGAGCAGGCTTCCAGCCTTGGCCTGGTGCCAGGTAGAGGGACCCAGCAGGGCTCCCCTGGTGGGGTGGGGCAAACACAGGATCACCTCCATCTTGACCCAGCAGTAGGCATACTCCCAGCATGCCAGGTACAAGGCAGCTTTCTCAGCAGCCTCCAGGGCACTCTGGGGTGCTGAGCATGCCCAGGGAACAGGCAAATGCCTCTGGGGGATGGTCAGATGGTACCTACAAATATAGCCTGGAGGACCAGCACTTATGTGCTGTTCCAGGACACACATGGCCACGCCAAGACTCTTGCCCACACTACCCCCAGCCCCCCGGTCCAGACCACCCCTGACAACTCCTACTTCCTCTCCCGCTCTTCCAGCCAGGCTGATGTGAGCAGAGGACACACGTGCACGTGGGTGGCACACGACACTCCTTCCACTGAGCCATCTGCACCCTGGCCCTGCCTTCCCACCCCTCTCCTCACACACTCTCAGCTCCGACCCCTTGGAGAGCCCACCCCCTCCGTCTCCTGCAGCAGGACCCCCCTGGCCCGTCCCAGCCGGCGCAGTGAGATGTCAAAGTCTTTCCCCACACCCCAGGCCCTGGGCCCCCAGACCCATGGCCCCTGTTTTGCATTTCTTGGCAGGATTTCCCTAGAGATTATGACGTTGCAGCCCCGCTGTGAGGACGTAGAGACGGCCGAGGGGGTAGCTTTAACTGTGACGGGTGTCGCCCAGGTATAGTAACTCAGCAGCCCCGCGCATGTCCGTTGAGCTGCCTCGTCCCCACGCTGGGTTTTGGGGTGGGAACGAGGAGAGGCCGGCAGCCAGGGGCAGTCTCTCTCCAGCGGCCCCACCCATGCCCATCCCCCTTCCCAGAGAGGGTCGTCGCCACTGGAACTTGCACTCAGCCTCTCGGCCACCCAGCAGGACTAACAAGACACCCTTCTTTCCCCAGAGGGCCAGCGGAGGACAGAAGCAGTGCCGGGGCTCCTGTGTCACTAACCCCTCCCCGTTCTTTGCAGGCGTCAGAAATGCCAAGCCCCAGAACCCGGGCCTCCCCTGACCCCTGGGTAGGGGGCTGCAGGGTGGGGACCAGAGGGCGAGGCCACATGAGGCCAGGGAGCTCTGGGCTCTGGAGTCAGAGCTGCATTATATTCCCAGCCTGGTGACTGGGCGAGGGGCTTCCTGCTCTCCAGAGGTCCTCACAGGGCAGGTTCAGCCATCTCAAAGGCCCCTGGTGCAGGAGTGGTTGGCTTGGTGCCTTGGGGAAGAAAGAAGAGGATGCCTTCCCCTGGTGATGGACCGCAGACCTGTCTTCTGCCCTCTCCTGGCTCTCTTTCCTAGTCTGTCTGTCTGCACCCCTATTGCTCATTCTCCTTTTTGCAGAGACCTGCAGGCTGAGGGGCCAAGAGTGGACTGGAGGGGTTGGTGGTGGGGAGGAGCCCAGAATGTCCAGGGGAGAGGCCCTGGCAGAGCCTGGGGCTGCCAGTGAAAGTGAAATTTCTCAATATGAGTTCCTCGTGTTTTCTCCCTGCTGGAGGCCTCAGCAGACCCCACCCCCTCCCACCACCACCCCCTTCCCCCTGAGGCCTCCAGGTCCTAAAAAGGAGGGGAGGGGTACCAACTGCCACCATCCTCCTGGGTCTGGGGCCTCCGTCTGCCTGCCTCCAGCCTGGCTCAGACTTCTCTGTGACTACCGGCAGGTGAAGATCATGACCGAGAAGGAGCTCCTGGCTGTGGCCTGTGAGCAGTTCCTAGGCAAGAGCGTGCAAGACATCAAGAACGTCGTTCTGCAGACACTGGAGGGACACCTGCGCTCCATCCTCGGTGAGGCCCTGCCTGGCCCAGGGACCCCTCTTCCTCTGCCACCTGCGAGGAGCCACACAGCATCCCTGAGCCAAGGCCAGGGAGGGGAGAGGGGGCCTTGGACAGGCGGGCCTGTCAGTCCCACTGAGAGGCTTCTAGCAGAAAAGCTGACAGGTTTTCCGTCATGTATTTCCTTTCAAAATATCAGGAGACTCGAGTGAAGAAGAGAGCATGGAGGTGGGGCTGAGTGACTGACTGCCAGTCAGGTCAGGCACCTAGTGCTGCTTGGGGCACTTTGCCTCATCCTGCCCAGACCCTGCAGGAGGAGACTCAGTGTTAGAAGAAACCCACCAGGGACTTCCCCAGGTGGTCCAGTGGCCAAGACTGCGCTCCCGAGGCAGGGAGCCCAGATTCGATCCCTGGTCAGGGAACTAGATCCCACATGCTACAACTTAAGAGTTCACATGCTGCCGCTAAAGATCCCACATGCTACAGGGAAGACCCAGCACAGCCAGATAGAAAGAAACCTAGAAAGACCCAGCACAGACCGTGTGACCCCTGTCTACACTCAGACCTCTCCCTGGCCGGCTCCTCTCTTTCCCAAGCTGGCTGGGCCCCTGGGGAGCCAGCCCACGATCCTTCTGCCCCCAGGGACTCTGACAGTGGAGCAGATTTATCAGGACCGGGACCAGTTTGCCAAGCTGGTGCGGGAGGTGGCAGCCCCTGATGTCGGCCGCATGGGCATCGAGATTCTCAGCTTCACCATCAAGGTGCAGTGTGGCGGGAAGGCTGTGGCCCCCGTGTCCATTCATGCGTGGCGCGGGAGCTTGGCAGGAGGGGCCCCTTTATGCCTCTGACTATTCCCAGGGACGACTTCCCCTTCCCTCCCCAGGACGTGTATGACAAAGTGGACTATCTGAGCTCCCTGGGCAAGACACAGACTGCTGTGGTCCAGAGAGATGCTGACATCGGGGTAGCCGAGGCCGAACGGGACGCAGGCATCCGGGTATGTGGGCTTGCCTTCCCAGCCTCGAGGATGAGGGAGCTCAGGGGCGGTGGAAACCCCGGTTACTCAGGGGGACCCTCAGCACCTGCCCCTCCTGCTCCCAGGAAGCCGAGTGCAAGAAGGAGATGCTGGACGTGAAGTTCATGGCTGACACCAAGATCGCCGACTCCAAGCGAGCCTTCGAGCTGCAGAAGTCGGCCTTCAGCGAGGAGGTCAACATCAAGGTGAGAAGCTGTCGGGCGTCCTGGGGTTGGGGCTCAAGGCCCAGGACTGTGGCGGCCAGCCTCTGACGTGCTGACCACCCTCCCCTGCCACAGACGGCTGAGGCCCAGCTGGCTTATGAGCTGCAAGGGGCACGTGAACAGCAGAAGATCCGGCAGGAAGAGATTGAGATCGAGGTCGTGCAGCGTAAGAAGCAGATTGCTGTGGAGGCGCAGGAGATCCTGCGCACCGACAAGGAACTCATCGCCACGGTGCGCTGCCCCGCCGAGGCCGAGGCCCACCGCATACAGCAGATCGCAGAGGGCGAGAAGTAGGTGCTGCTGGGGGCCCCCGCTTTAGTCTGGCTCCTCTGCCACCTGGGCACCCCCTCCACTCCTGGCCAAGCTTGGAGGCCCCCACGCCTGCTTCCTCACTGGGAAGTAGGGTTAACCTGCCTGCCCCATGGGATTGTTGTTAGGAAGACTGAATTAGGTGCTAGAGGTTTAAGGGCCTGATGTGGTGCTTGGCACAGAGGGCACCCAGGTAGGTCCCCTCTCCAATCTGGCCTCTTGGAGCCAGTGCCCTCTTCCAGGCCAGAGCCAGAAGGCCAGGGCACTGCCCTCATGGGTCCCTCACCCCTGACACCTGCCAAAGTGGGGGACTTGAGGGTTCGCTGGCCCCCAGGCAAGGCTTAAGGGACCCCTGGCACTTCCCACTGACCCTGCCCGCCCGAACTCCCCCAGGGTGAAGCAGGTCCTCCTGGCTCAGGCAGAAGCAGAGAAGATCCGCAAAATCGGGGAGGCAGAGGCGGCAGTCATTGAGGCAAGGGGCAAGGCAGAGGCTGAGCGGATGAAACTCAAGGCTGAGGCCTACCAGAAATACGGAGATGCAGCCAAGATGGCCTTGGTGTTGGACGCCCTGCCCCGGGTAAGGCTCCCACCCAAGGCTGGGACTGGCTGGGCAAGTGCCGGACTTCTCTGGGCCTTGTCAGTGACACAGCGACAGGATGGCTGGGAGGGTCAAATGGGGAAGTACTCAGCGGCATGGGGAAGAACTCTACAACAGGCCTAGGCTCATCCCTAACCCAGGGGACCATCTGACCTTTATTGCAAATAAGGGCCGCCCAGGCTGCGTTGGGGTGGGGTGAGGTGGAAACAGGAGGGAGAGATGCTGGATGGGGCAGGTGGATGGAGTCCGAGTGGCAACCAGCTCTCCTCCCACCCTGCCTCCTAGATTGCTGCCAAAATTGCCGCCCCACTGACCAAAGTCGATGAGATTGTGGTCCTCAGTGGGGACAACAGCAAGGTGACATCGGAAGTGAACCGACTGCTGGCCGAGCTGCCCGCCTCTGTGCACGCCCTGACGGGCGTGGACCTGTCTAAGGTGGGTGTCTCGCTGTCTGCGGTGGGTTGCCTGGGCAGAGTGGTGGGGGCCCTGAAGCCAAGGCCTCATGGCATCTCCCATCCTTGCAGATACCGCTGATCAAGAAGGCCACCGGTGCACAGGTGTGAGGTCTCATCGGCCCACACCCTTCAGCAGCCACCGCCCCCACCTTCAGCACCCGTTTTAATACCACAGGGACAACGGGAACGTCACTGACTCTGGTGCCTTATTCTGTAGGGACCAGAAGCACTGCGTGTTCAGGCCTCTGGCTGTCTTCCCTTCCCCTCTGTCTCTGTCTGTCTCCCGCCTCTTCTCCTCCATCCCACAGCCTCGCTTTCACTGCCACAACTGTCTGGTTTGTCTCTTGCACCCTCATCTCCTGTTCGTCTCTTCCTTTGTCTGTCTTTTTCTCTCCCTCTCTCCTCGCACCCTCTACACACATCATGTAGTTTAAATTGAAGATGTTTATTACAATCACTGTCTTGTCTGTCTGTGGGGGTGGCCCTGCTGCTCCCGAGAATCCTGGTGCCTTGAAGTTTTCTGTGCTTCTCTCCATCCCCCGCCGCCCCATGGCCCCAGCCAGAGCTTCAGCATGGGTGCAGGGATTCTGGGGATGACGGCCACCCTGTCTTCTCCTGGCCTGGTCTTCCCAGCCCAAAACCTGCCCCCAGGAAGTCCCCAGCCTCGCCCACTCCAGCCCTTCTGGGCCCAAGTAGCTGTGGCTGCAGGCCCAGGGCCATCGCCCTCTGCCAACCCCTGCCCAGCCCCAGGCCTGCTCTCGTACCTCACCTCTCTCTCCCGCGCCCACGGGCACAGAGGCGAGGCCTCCTGTGTAGAGCAGCTCCCTCGGTTTACTACTGCCTTAGGAGGCCCCTGCTCGTGCTCAGGGAATCCCCTTCCCTGGAGTGGGGCTTGGTCCCAACTCTGCTAAGCCTTTCTGGGATCAGGATCCAGCCCTTCTGGGGAATAGAAAATGTACAGACCCCCTTCCTACTAGGGCTGTGCTGCCCTGAGTATCAGGCCGGGCCCTTCCAGTGGGCAGAGCTGTGCCAGCCCTGCACAGAATCGAGTGCCGTAGGCTGGCCGGAATCCTTCCCTGCTCGTGCCGGCTTGCTTCCTGGCCAGAAATGATCAGGCTCCAGCTGTGGGGAAGCAGCCCGGTCCTCTGTCTCCTTGCTTCAGAGGAGGCAGAAGAGCCCAGGGCCCCAGCATCCCCGCAGGGACGCTGCGGGTGTCCTGTGGTCCTGGTCCCCCACCCCTCGCCCTGCCCCAGCCTGTGTTCCTGCATGTGGATGCTGCATGTCCGGTCTGGGGCTTGGATGCTGCACTGCCCCACTGCCTGTCCCTTCTGGTAAAATAAAGATCTGGTTATGCCCACGCCCTGTACTGTGTCTTTTGTGAGGAGAGAGACTGGGAACCCGCCCACACACCCCTTCAGCCTAAAGGCTACACTTTGCCTGTTCTTCCCCACCCTCGACACTGGGGGGCAGCAGCACCCTGGTCTTGTCCTCAGCTTCCTGGAGCAGGGCAGCCATTGCCCAGGTGCTGAAGCCAGATCTGAGTCCTGGGAGACCGGGCTCCACTGCAGACACAAGATGCAAGGGGCTGCCAGGTTCACTGCCCCTCTTGCCCATTTTGAGCCCCACTCAGTGCAACCAAAAAAAAAAAAAGGGAGTATTGCAATGATACCAATTCTCTAAAATTGGTCTATAAATTCAGTATAATCCCAATCAAAATCCCAAGAAATTTTTAATCAACAGAGTAATTCTGAAGTTATGGGGAAATGCCAAAGGAATAAGAATAATCAAGACAAGCTTGAAAAAGAGTGAAGTGAGAGGATTCAAACTCAGACGGCAAGACATAAAAAAAAGTGAAAGTGTTGGTTGCTCAGTGGTGTCCAACTGTTTGTGACCCCACAGACTGTAGCCGCCAGACTCCTCTGTGGAATTGTCCATGGCAACTGGAGTGGGCTGCCATTTCCTTTTTTAGTAATTAAGACTGTGTGATACTGGCACAAAGTACACCAAAGATTACATTGAGAAGAACAGAAAATCCAGTAATAGACCCACATTTATTTTATGACTAAAATGACCATGCAGAGCTGTGGGAAAAGGACAGTCTTTTTGATAAAAGATACTGGAGATCTGGGGGAGAAATGATTCTTGACCTTAAACCTCACCTTGTACACAAAATCAGTTCCAGATGGATTGTAGATCTAAATGTGAAAAGTAAAATGGTAAAACATATAGAAAATAACAGAATATTGTCATGACCTTAGGATAATCAAAACATTTTTAAAACAATGCAGAAATCAATCAATAGAAAAGAAGGAGCTCCCCAGTGGGAATTGGTACTTTTCATTGCAGTGGTCTGGGTTCAATCCCTAGTCAGGGAACTAAGATCCTACAAGTCATAGGGTGCAGCCAAAAATAAAAACAAGACTATCTGTTTATTAAAAGATATACTAATCTCCAAGGAATTATGCATAGCAAAAAAAAATATTACGTACTACATGTGAAAGTAGAAGTGTTAGTCATTAAGTTGTGTCCGACTCTTTGTGACCCCATAGACTGTAACCTGCCAAGTTCCTCTGTCCAGAGAATTATCTAGACAAGAATACTGGAGTGGGCAGCCATTCCCTTCTCCAGGGATTCTTCCTGACCCAGGGATCAAACCTGGGGTCTCCTCCGTTGCAGGCAGATTCTTTACCGTCTGAGCCACAGGGAAGTCCATGTGTACTACATACATGATTCCAACTGTTAATATAAAGCCTTTATTTTTAATTGTGGTAAAGTACACATAACAAAATTTATCATCTTCACCAATTGTAAGCCTTCATTTCAGTGGCATTAAGCATATTTACATTATTATGTAACCATCACTGCCATCCATCCTCCAGAACATTTTGCATTTTGTAAAACTGAACCTCTATCCCTGTTCAGCATTAACTCCCCATCCCTCTCTGTCCCCCGCCCCTGGCAAACATCAACCTACTTTCTGTTTCTATGGATTTGACTACATACCTCACAGAAGTGAGATCTTGGAATAGTTGCCCTTTCGTGACTGGCTTCTTTTACTTAGCATAATATTCTCAAGGCTGAACAACATCCCATTGTATGTATACACCACATTTTGCTTATGCATTCATCTGTCGATAAGCACTTGGATTGTTTCCATGTTTTAGCTATTGTTTGGGGTTTTGTTTTTTTTCCCTGACCAGGGATTGAACTCTTGGCCTCTGCAATAAAAGCGCTGAGTCTTAACCACTGGACAGCCAAGGAATTCTCTGTACGTTTTTGAGGCAGTGTACTCTTTTCCACAGAAGTTGCTTCTTTTTACATACCCATCACCTACCAACAGTGTAAAAGTGTTCAAATTTCTATCCATTCTCACCAACATTTGTTCTTTTCTTTCTTCTTCTTTTTTTTTTTTTGGTAGTAGCCATCCTAATGTGTGTAAGGTATATATAGCATTTTTGAAATGACAAAATTTTAGAAATGGATTAGTGGCTGCCAGTGGTAGGGACAGGGGTTGGTGTGATTATAAACATTAGGAATCCTTGTACTAGAACTGTTCAGTAACTTTATCATAGTGGCTACATGTACACACGATAAAATTGTATACAACTTAATACACACATGTAAGTGAGCACAAGCAAAACAGGAAATCTGAATAAAACGGGTAAACTATATCAAGGTCAACATCCTGTGATACTTGGCTGTGGTTATGATATTATTCTGCAGTTTTGCGAGACATCACCAGCGGAGAAGCTGGGTAAAGGATGAAAGGGATCTCTCTCTTATTTCTTACAACTGCATATGAATCTACACTTGTCTCATAAAAATTTCAGTTTATAAGCACACATGCACACACACATACGCACACACAAGGACCCATTGAGAGCATGAGAAGGCAAACCTCAGAATAAGGGAGAAAGATATTTATAACACATATACCTGAGGGGAAAACTAGCACCCAGAATATATTTTGCATACAAAGAAAGAAAAAGACAACCCCTCAGAAAAAGGAGAAATGATGGCTCAAGCACTACGCAGAATGGCCGATAGGCAAACACGTGTGGCAAAGATACAGGCAACAATATTTTCCATCCTACACTTCCTCTTACAGTGTGACTTTGATAGTCCTTCCAATCAGAGGTGGAGCCTCTGCTCCCTTCCCTGGAAACTGAGTGGCCTTTTGTGACTATTTAGGTCGATAGAATAAGGCAGAAGTGATCCTATGGGACTTCCAAGACTAGCTCATAAAAGACAATGTCTCTTCCACTTTATTTGATGGAATATTCTATCTTTAAGCCTTCAGCCACTCTGTAAGCAGTCTGCGCTGTGAGGAAGCTCCAGCAGGCAGACCTCATGGATACACCCTGAGCCACATGAAGAGAGATGGCTATTCCATCAGCCCCCAGCTCCTCCAGTCCCTACCTGACCTCATCTGCCAGAGAAACCCCAAGCTAGTTCTTCCCAGCAGACCTCCTGAAATCCTGACCTCCAAAACTATGCAAGGTAGGAAAAGAATTGTTGGCTTTTGTTCATTTGTTTTTCTTCTTTTAAGAGCTTTTATCTTTTATTTATGTATTTATTTAGGCTGAGAGGCATATAGGATCTTAGTTTCCTGATCAGGATCCAACCCATGCCCCCCTGCAGTGGAAGCATGCTATGTCCTAAGTTGTGTTCGACTCTCTGTGACCCCTTGGACTGTAGCCCGCCAGGCTCCTCTGTCCGTGGGATTCTCCAGGCAAGAATACTGAAGTGGGTTGCCATGCCCTCCTCCAGGGGATCTTCTGGTAGAAGCATGGAGTCTTAACCATGGGCCCCCCAGAGAAGTTCAGACCATATTAATTATTTAAGCTTCCAAATTTGGGGATAATTTGTTACACAGTGATGAATAGTGGGACAAGCACGCATAACTTCATTAGTCATCAAGGAAGTGCAAATTCAAACCATAACAGATACCACTTCACATCCACCAGAATGACTAAAATAGAAAAGAGCAACAATACGAAGCATAGGGCAGGATATGGAGCAACTGGAAATTTCACACACATCCTGAAGAAGTGTATGTCAATACAACCACTGTGAAAACCTGAGGACAGAAGATAGTACCTAGGTGCATGCGCATGAGCTCAGTTGTGTCCGACTCCTTGCAACCCTGTGGACTGCAGCTCACCAGGCTCCTCTGTCCATGGGATTCTCCAGGCAAGAATACTGGAGTGGGTTGCCATATGCTTTCTCCAGGGGATGTTCCTGACTCAGGGATCCAAGTCTCCTGCATCTCCTCCATTGGCAGGCAGATTTTTTACCACTAAGCCGCCATAGTACCTACACTTGCCTGGAAAATTCCATGGGCAGAGGAGCCTGGCACGATACAGTCCATGGGATCGCAGAGTTGAACCTAACTGAGCGCGCATGCGCGCACACACATATACACACACCCCTGAACATAAGCATGCCCTTTGACCCAACCATTCTACCCCCACAGATATATGCCCACATATATAAGTACAAGAATACTGGGAGTTCCCTAGTGAGCTAGTGATTAGGATTCATCCCATTGTACAACATCCAAAAAAGCAGGCAAAGCTAATCTATAGCATCAGAAGTCAGGATAGAAGTCACCTTTGGAGAGAAAGAGGGGAGTAACAGAGAGAGGACACAGGAGGCTCCTGGCAATGTGCTGTTTCTTGACCTGGATGCTTGTTGCACAGATGTTATTCACTTTGTGATAATTCACTTATGAGTTGTGCATTTTTTAAAATATATATTGTACTTCAGTAAAAAAGTTAATTCAAGAATAAATTGTCTCAGTGGGTATATACATATGTCCAAACTTATCAAATTGTGCTTTTTTTTCGCTGCCCAGCATGGCATGTGGGGTCTTAGCTCCCTGATGAGGGATTGAACCTGTGTCCCCTGCAGTGGAAGTCAGAGTCTCAACTGCTAGACCACCAGCAAAGTCCCACAGCATGCATTTTTAATCAGTGCAGTTTATGATCAGTTACACCTCAATAAAGTGTTTTTAGAAATTAAAATAAATAAATAAATAAATAAATTGCCTCCAAGGTTTTTTGACTGGTCTAGAATGGAGCTGCTATTTACTGAAATGGGAGAAATAGTTGAAGGAGCAGAATTGAAGTGGAATCAGGATGTCGATTTTGAACATGTTAAGTCTGAGGTGCCTATTAGAGAAATTCGCCAAGCAGGAGATTCAGTTTACACATTAGTGTCTGGGAGAGGCTTGGCTTGGACATAGGACTTAGGGAGTCGCTCAGTACGTAGGCAGTATTTAAAGCTATGAGACAAGATGAACTCAACGAAGGAACGAGTATAGGTGTAAAGAGGTTCAAAACTGAGCCCGGAAAAAAAAAAAAAACTGAGCCCGAGGCCATCTATGTGTTGTGCATACATGTTGAGCCATGTCCGACTCTTTGTGACCCCATGAACTGTAGCCCCGCCAGACTCCTCTGTTCTTGGGATTCTCCAGGCGAGAATACTGTGGGTTGCCATTTCCTATTCCATGGGATCTTCTTGACCCAGGAATAGGAATCTCCTGTGACTCTCCCATCTCCTGCCTTGGCAGATGGATTCTTTACTATTGAGGCGCCTGGGAAGCCCTGGGGCCATCTGTAGTGGGGATGTTATTAGGACCGAATGATCGCGCTCACGTTCGCATCAAGTACGGCACTTCGTGAGCACTTAACGTGTAGGAGCTGGTATCCCTTGCTTGGTAGCTGGCTTATAAGGCCCTCTCGCAGGCATTTCTTTCTTTCTTCAGATTTTAATTTTGTTTTCCAACTGATTACTAAAGTGATATGTGTGTCTTTCTCATGTAATCCCTCAGTCAACCCTGTGAAAAGAGCTACTGCCCTCCGTTTTATGAAATCACCAAGGGGCATGGACGTGGAGAAACTTGCCTGAGGTCACACAGAGTCTGAGCTAGAACCAGAACTGGAAGCCAGACTCCCAGACTCTGAGGCTCCTGTTCTCTTTTCACTACTTCCTGTTGACATTCAGGAAAGGAAGGCCTGGGTGAACTGCACCGGCCCCTAACCAGGAGATGGGCCTGTTTAGCCTTTGTGTCAGAGACGGTGGCTAGCCAGAGGAGACGACCAGAGGGCCCTGGGAAAAGGCAGGGGTCTTGCTGAAGGAGGCTTGAAGGATGCTGGAGGCATGAAATGGGCAGTGACGGGGGAAGGGTGAGTCATCACACCTGCCAGAGTGAGGAGAACCAGGCCTCGTGCCCAGAGCCTGGAACCAGACTCAGTCGGGGTGAGGGCCCAGCACAGAGGGGGTTAAGCCCTGGAACCTTTGCCAGGGTGGAGATGGGGGCTGCCATGGGGAGCCTCCTCCGGCCTGATAATCCAGGCTGCCTATCTCTTTCACAGCAGCTGTGAAGCAGAGAGGTTGTCCTGGCAGGGAGGGAGGGAGGCAGGGGCCAGGCTGATGGCGGGAAGGATTTGAGCAGAAAGGAACACCCAGGCTCCCTGGAGATCCTTCCCCACCTAACAGCCACCTTCAGGACGGTGCCAGGAGACAGAAGTGGGCATGGCCTGAGTCTGGACATGGGGCCTCCCACTGACCAAGAGAACTGGGAGCTAATGAACAGAGCTAGGGAGGCATGGGCTAGGAAGTTTCTATTTCTGCCTCAATGTGAGCCTGGGCAGGTGTGAGCTCCCATGCGTACCTGGCAGATATGTGAGTGACCATGCAGGCCTCAGCTAAACATGCCCTCCTGGGGAGGACGAGCAGGAAAAGCCATGCAAAGCGTAAAGGGAAGGAGACTGGCGTTTGCTAATCTCCTGTTACGGAGGAGTCAGGCTCTAGGTTACAAATTTTCAGCTCTATGTCTCATTTCACCTGTACTACAGTCAGGAAAAAGATGGCATTTTAAGCCCATTTTACTAAGGAAAGCAAGTTTCCACGAGTTGGGCGGGGCCCAGGCCCACTTGGTAGGTTGCAATGGAGCCTGGGCTCTGACGGATCCAATGCCACGCTTTTCCCTCTGGCTCTGCATCAGTGCTGGGCCAGTGGTCAGGAAGGAAAGTTAAGACCTCTCAGGCACGACCTCTGAACCGTACAGGCTGAGGCTCTGGTTCAAGCGGCGGTTCTGCCCTGACTGTGAGTCCAGGGCAGTGAGCTCCATGCGAGGGCCCACTTCATGAACCATAGGAGGTCAGAGAAAGGAGAGAGGAATGTTGGTGGGTTGGAGATGACCAAGAGCAGGTGTAGAAGAGGCTAAACGAGGGGTGGGATGGGTGGGAGGATCTGAGGAAGCGGAAGCCGGGAGGGAATCCCGGCTTCGTTGGGAGCTTCCCACACATTCTTTCACTGAGTCTTCCCAAGGTCGGCCCCAGTTTAGAGATGAGGAGGCTGAAGCTCATCCCGAGAGACAAAGCAAGCCATGTGCTTGGTAGGTAAGTGGCAAAGCTCAGGTCTGATTCCATTGCGTCTGAGACTCTGAAAGGCCCCACAGACGCACACATGAAATCAACCTCATTCATAGCAGCTTTGGGCCTGGAGTCAGGGATCTAGAGTTTGGAGAGTGGGGTTGCTGTCCTGCCTCTTTTCCCGACTACTGTGTGACCCAGGGCCCTGAGTTTCCTCCTGGAGCTTCAGTTTCTCTGTTATAACATTGGCAGGCAGTCATCTTTTGGAGACTGATGGATGTGGCAAAGCTCCCAGGGAAGCCATTGCTAGGACCCGCCACACCTGAGTTCGTGCTTACCTTGTGTGCTTGCTCGTGGGGCCAACAGGCTTACAGTGTGTAAGGGAACATGTTGAGAACATAAGCACACACTGCTCGTTGTCTGCGGGGCATTTCTTCAGTGTCAGGGTTTCTCTGAGCACCTCTCAGGATAAGGCCCATGAAGGGTGCTGGGGCCACAGGGAAGAATCAGACAAGGTGCCTACTTGTAGAGTCGTTATGGGACAAATAAGGGATCAGATAAATTCTCACAATGTGATGAGGAAAACAGAGCAGGTCCAAGCCTGGACACAGGGGCAATCTTCAGGGAGGGTCAGAAGAAGCTTCACAGGCTGGTCAAGATGAAACCAAGCCGGAATAAAAGGTAATCACTGGTAGTAATCTCCAACAAAGCCCCAGATCACAAGCCCAACCCGGAAAATAAGGATTTGCTCAGTTTTCTAGCTTTTCTTGTCACATCTGTGAAACTCCTAGAACCACACCAGGCTCTTGCTTTGGGCCTCCTGTTTCTAAAGCAATACAGGAGAGCCAGAATTTCCCAGAACTTCTCAAAGTCCTTGGTTCTAAGATGAGCTCTGATGCTAACTCTCTGTGCTGTGAAACATTGAATGACATATTTTGGCCTTCTTATATCTTTGTACAAAATTGCCAATTTTATGAAACTTAGTAAAACAACCGAGAGGAAATTAAGAGTAATTTTACTAGCTGAGTCCATTTTTAAAAGCTGTGTATCTCTGTGTGTTATGTGTCTATGTAGGCATCATACCTGTGTGCCATCTGTGTCTTTGGTACTGACTCCTGCCTGCCTATTTCTCATAGTGTTCTGGGTCCCCTGATGCTGTGAGGTGGAGGGGACCCTGAGGCTTTGGGTGATACCCGCCCCTCCTCTGGGCCTGAGTTTCCTCTTCTGTAGAAAAGAGTGACTTGAACCCATGATTTTGAAGCACTCTTTCAGATCTGACTATCCTTAATTTCATCACTCAGCATATGCTGAGTTTCAGAACTTCATCCAAAGAAGGCCAAAATAACAGTCAAAGGTTAAAAGCTGCAGTGGCGGGAATCGGAACCAGACTTTGGAAGGTCCCAGCCCACCTCGGGCTCAGGAGAGCCCTGAAGCTTGAAGTCTGAAGCAAAAGCAGTTAACATACAAGCCTTGGCCCAAGGACCAGAAATGAATTCCCCAACCCTATGCTGGTCACCAGGGGTTTCTGTGACCTGCAGAAAGGGAGAAGGACCCCACTCTAACTCCCCTCAAGGCTATATGGAGGCAGAGGGATGGAAAAGTAGCCATCCAGGAGACAGCCCTCAGAACAAAGTGTCCTCAGCTTCTACTGTGGCCCCTGCAAGCTCCTGATAAGAAGAAAGGCCCCCACCCCTGATAGCCCCGAGTCTGCTAATCAAACTACCCCACCCAGGCTCCGACTCTCCACCAGCCCACACCCTGATGGCAGCACCCTCCACCCCAGCTCAGGGCCACAGTCACAAGGTCTCTGGCTGGTGGAGATATCTCTCTCCACTACCTCCAGGATCCTTGAGTTCTGTCCAAGCTCACCCTTGGACTTGGCCCTTGGTCTAAGTAGAAACCTAGGCAGTGAGTGGCCTGAATTTGGCCCTAGTGCCTGAAGATTTGACTCTGGGAGGGGAACCTGGACTATCTTTAGGGTCACAGGACCAGGAAGTGAGGGTCCAAAAGGGCAGGAGTAGACAAGGGGAACTCCTCACTGGGTAAAGCATCTGGGTCTATGAAGGCTGCTCACCCACATTCTCACTTAAATCTTGCAACTTGGTAATATGTATATGACCGCCAAAGTTAAAAAATGTGGCACTTAGCCTGCAGTCCCACAGCAAGCGAGTGAAATGGGGAAGGAGGGAAAAAAGTTGACAGGGGCTCATGGGTGCTGGGCTCCGATCTGGGTGTTTGACATGTTCAGTTCTGTCACTCAGTCATGTCTGACTCTTTGCAACCCCATGGACTGCAACACGGCAGACTTCCCTTTCCATTACCAACTCCCGGAGCTTACTCAGATTCATGTCCATCGAGTCGGTGATGCCATCCAACCATCTCATCCTCTGTCATCCCTTTCTCCTCCCACCTTCAATCTTTCCCAGCATCAGGGTCTTTTCCAGTGAGTCAGTTCTTCACATCAGGTGGCCAAAGTATTGGAGTTTCAGGGTCAGCATCAGTCCTTCCAGTGAATATTCAGGACTGATTTCCTTTAGGATGGACTGGTTGGATCTCCTTGCAATCCAAGAGACTTATCTCAAGAGTCTTCTATAACACCACAGTTCAAAAGCATCAATTCTTCTGTGTTCAGGTTTCTTTATGGTCCAACTCTCACATCCATCCATGACTACTGGAAAAACCATAGCTTTGACTAGACGAACTTCTGTTGGGAAAGTAATGTCTCTGCTTTTTAATATGTTGTCTAGTTTGGTCACAGCTTTTCTTCCAAGGAGCAAGAGTCTTTTAACTTCATGGCTGCAGTCACCATCTACAGTGATATGGGAGCCCCCAAAAATAGTCTGTCACTGTTTCCATTGTTTCCCCATCTATTTGCCATGAAGTGATGGGACCAGATGCCATCTTAGTTTTCTGAATTTTGAGTTTTAAGCCAACTTTTTCACTCTCCTCTTTCACTTTCATTAAGAGGTTCTTTAGTTCTTCTTTGCTTTCTGCCATAAGGGTGGTGTCATCTGCATATCTGAGATTATTGATATTTCTCCTAGCAATCTTGAAGCTTGTACTTCATCCAGCCCGGCATTTCTCGTGATGTACTCTGCATATAAGTTAAATAAGCAGGTTGACAACATACAGCCTTGATATACTCCTTTCCCAATTTAGAACCAGTCTGTTGTTCCATGTACAGTTTGACATGAGTGCTCACTTAATCCTTGTAACCGCCACGTGAGGTCAGTGTGGAAAGCGCCCATCTCACATATGGGGAAAATGAAGGGAGGAGCACTGGCTCCAGAGCCACAGAGCTGGAACAATGGAATCGGGGCTGTCACCTGAGGCCTGTTATCTCTAAACCTGGATGTCCTCAATGGCCTCTAGCTGCTTTCAAGAGTATTTGATGAGTTTTCAGATGTTCAATAACGGGTCTTCAGTGAGCCCCTCGGAGCAGGGCGTGAGGTGGAAATTGTTAAAAGGCTTCCCTGGTGGTTCTGCAGTAAAGAATCCGGCTGCAATGCAGGAGACTGGGGTTTGATCCCTGGATTGGGAAGATCTCCAGGAGAAGGAAATGGCAACCCACTCCAGTATTGCTTGGAGAATTTCATGGACAGAGGAGCCTGGAGGGCTACAGTCCATGAGGTCAAAAAGAGTTGGACACGACTTAGCCACTAAACAACAACAAAGCCCCTGTGGGCCAGGACGAGCACAGTGCTAAGTGCTTGACCAGCAGCTCATCACTTAGCTTTCAGGACTCTGCAAACTGGGGACTGCTATTATTCCCTTTTACAAAAGGGAATGGGGACTGTCCAAGAAAATGACTTGCCTGAGACAGCCACAGCTTTGTCTGTCTGCCTTCTCAGGTCAAAGTCTCTCCCCTCCCCCACATGACATCACTCATTCGACATGTTATTTAGTCACTGCTCTGTGGCAGAGGGGCTTCCCTGGTGGCTCATACAGTAGAGAATCCACTTGCAATGAGGGAGACCCAGGTTCGATCCCTGAGTTGGGAAGATCCATTGAGGAGGGAATGGCAACCCACTCTAGTAATCTTGCCTGGAGAATCCCATGGACAGAGGAGCCTGGCGGGCTACAGACTGCCCGTGGAGTCCTCTGTCCACGGGGTCGTAAAGAGTCAGACACGACCGGAGCGACTAACACTTTCACTTTCGTTGCGGTAGACAGACATCAGTGAATAAAGCAGGCCCTTGTGAAAATTTGCTTAATATGAATAACCACACAAATAGGTGAGCCCACAACAGGGGAATTTAGCCAGGGAAGACTTCCCTGCAGAGATAACACTTTAAGATCTAAAGAGAGAACAGGAGTTAAGGAGACAAGAAAGGAGGGAAGATTGTGCCAAACAGGGAAGAGCATGTGCCAAGGTTCTGTGACAGGAGGTAAAATATCTCCAAGAAACCAAAAGAAGGTTGAGTCTCTCCCTCTCATTCCCCATCTTGGCCTCATCTGCCCCCGCAGAGGGGTGTAACTGCCTCCCAGCACACATACCAGATGGTCTAGGAGGGAGGAAGGAGAGGAAGCAGAGAGGCCCAGGTGTTCCCCAGAATGGGAGTCCAAGTTACAGAGGCTCAGCTTTGAGAAGTTGCTACTCCAAGAGACTCACCTTCCCCAGAGGCAGAGAACCAATACGGCCAGGCTCTCACCCTAGGGGCCATGAGCTTTGAAGAACAGGTCCCTACCCATTCCTAGGCTGGCTCCCACATGAGCTTGGGATTCAGTTGCCCTCACATCTCCCAGCAGAGGACCCTTCCACTTACAGAACCTTGCCATGGCAGAGGTTGGCAAGGGCTCTGGCCTTCTTAGGCTCAGCAGAAACATAGAAGGGGCCTGGGGACCGGAATTTAGGTCAGAGCTTGCCCCAAAATCCAGCTGTCAGGACTCTCCCTGCCTTACAGAGATTCAAACTAATATGCATGCTTAGTTGCTTCAGTTGTGTCCAATTCTTTGTGACCCCATGGACTATAGCCCGCCAGGCTCCTCTGTCCATGAAATTCTCCAGGCAAGAATACTGAAGTGGGTTGCCATTCCCTTCTCCAGGGGATCTTCCCAATCCAGGGATCGAACCCAACCCATGTCTCTTAAGTCTTCTGCATTGGCAGGAGGATTCTTTATGTTCCTAACACCGGAACCCACCACCACTACCTTCCCAGGGCTCTGATCAGTAATTAAGCCCTAAAGGATGGCTGGGGTGAGGTTGTTTTTTTTTCTCCTCCCAGCAGATGGGTGACCAGTTTCATGGATGAGAGTGGAGGGTGGCTCCTAAGCTTAACAAGTTCCATAAAAGAATATGTGACAAAGGGCCTAATGGGAAGAAGGGCCAATAGTCCTCAGTCCAAGGAGACTAGCAAGGAAAGGGTTAAGAGATAGAGCCTTCCAGAGCCCGGGAAAAGTACCCCACCCAAGGGGAGGGGCCAGCAGGTGCATTAAAAAGGGGCAGCTGGGGTGGAGAGGCAGGGACAGGCCTCCCTACTTCTAAAGGCCTCCTTGGTCTGCAGTTTCAGCTCCAGGTAAGTGTTCCTCCTCTGGCTCCATCTGCTTGTGGGTCTGATCAGAGGGAATCTTCTGCTTCATTGTGATCTCTGGCTTGTTTCACACCAGCGCTGGGTCCCTAAGTTCTCAACAGACCCTAGCTCTGAAAGGCTCTTTGGATAAGTCCCCTTCAGGATGTCCTTGATCAGAGAGTCAAGATGTCTCCCAGGGAGTGGGGGGCTGTGTGTGTCCAGCCTGGCCCTGTCCTGCTCCGCCCCTAGTGCTTGTCTCTCTCTGCCCCTCGTTCTCTGAGCCATGCTCCCTGCGCCTCCCGCAGGGCCCTGACTGGGATATCATCATATACTGTAAGTTTGCAACGAGACACTACAGTATAGATGATGTACTAGTCCGGGTGCTCCCAGCTCTGGAGCCAGCGGAGGAGGCCAGGGGTTGCTGTTAAGCCCACCATGCTCACTGCTCTGCCTATCACAGCCTGCCGACCGCCAGGGCACTTGGGGTGGCGAGGAAACCGTTACCATTACTGAGTTTAGTAATGGTAACGGTTCTCTTGCTGCACCCAGAAAACGTGCCAAGAAGATTGTTCGGATCCCTGGAGCAGACTACCAAAGGGAGGGAAGCTCCAGCTCAGACCATGGTGTGGGGGTGAGGGAATGAGTGAGTTTTCTCTTTCCTGTTCTAAAGAAATAAAGATGAGAACCAGAATGTTTGTCTTTGAACTTTATTCGCATTTGAGATTGGAGATGGGGTGGGGTGGGAGGGATCAAGGACATGAGGAGTAGATGAGGGGCACTATCTCACTCAGAACACATGGGTCCTTACACAACTGCCAAGTGGACGAACTGAGTGCGGAGGGGAAAGGTCTCCTCTTTGCTGACAACTGGCAACTCAGAGACTCTGGGCCCAAAGCCAGTGGGAAACAGTGCTCTGCACCAAAGGGCCAGCTTCTAAGACCCAAGTAGCTATAGCCCCAAGCAGAGGAACCACCTGGGAACCCAGCTAAAGCAGGTTGAAGGAGGAAGGCTCCAGCAGGAGGCATGACTCGGCAGATGTGGTGCAGACTCGGCCAGGCCAGCCAGCAGTCAGTCAGCCTATTGGTGTCCATGCCTGGCTCCAGGCCCTGCAGGCAGTTCTGGTTAGTGGCTCCCGCCAGCAGCTTGGGCGGGGACGTCTTGGAAAAGACAGCGGAGGGTGGTCACTTGAGGAGTTTCACAGACAGGCGGAGCTGAACTTCACAGAGGAAGATGTTCATGAGGTCGCGGCCCACCTCCTGTGCGATCTGAGCGATTAGGTACCCCTTCGGACCGATCAGGATCTTCTGAGGGTGGGGTCAAAAAGAGGGCCGTTAGCTGGCTGTCAGGCAGTCGGGAAGAACCTCTGCCTAACAGAGTCCTGGTCCCTCCTCCAAGCCCAGCCCTGCTCACCATGTGAGATTCTTTGGACACCAGAAGCTTCTGCTCGATCACCAGCTCCCCACTTGGCCCTTCATCCCAGACCACCGTTTTCTGCACAAGGAGACATCGTGACTGGTCAGGCAGGTCCCCTAGCCCTGCTCTTGGGGACCTAGCTGCCCTGTTCCAGGTGGAGCCCCCGGATCCCTCACTGTGCCCACACCTGCTGTACGTTGTAGGGCACCTCCTCGGGCAGGTACTCTAAGAGCTTCTCTCGGATCATGTTGGCACAGATTTCCTCAGGTGTCTGGCTGGTGAGGACCTCACTGTGGAACTCCCAGGGCCCTGGCCGGGCCTGTGCCAGGAGGTATTGCTATGGGCAGAGAGGGAAGAAGTCAGTGTATCAGTCCCAAGCAGGACTTCCCTCTCACTCTCACTTCCAGGAGGAACTCTTGAGGCTTGTCTTCACCTGCTGCACACCAAGAGCCAGGCTAACTGACCTTCAGTGTTTTTACATCCTCCTGGCTTAGGGCTGACAACATGAAGATCTCCTGGAAATGGGGCCAGCCCATCTGCTGAGGGTCTCTCACAGGCTGTGGGTTTGGGCCCTGAGCTGCTGGGCTAGGGCAGTGGGTGTCTGGCCGTGAGCGCAAGGCCTGCTTCGTTTTGAGCTTCTTGCCGTTGACCACACCTTCAGTGAGGGCGGCTGTGAGCTCTAGGAGAACGGACTTCTGCTTCAGGCAATCAACCTGGGGGTGGGCGATGGGCAGAAGACTGTGGTCAGTGAAGGTCAGTCTCCTCGAAGGAGACCCCTTCCTCAGGTAGGTGGGGCTCACCTTGTTCATGACAAGGATGCTGGGGACTTGGGAGAACTGGGTCAAGCACCGGAGCACCTGGGGACTGAGCTGGTTCCGAGTCCACTTGTCCGAGACATCCACAAGTACCACAACTGGCAGTCGGCAGCGTATGGAGGAGGACAGGGTTATGATCACTCTTTCCCCCACCCGCAGAAAAAACTTCCAGGGTATGGCATCTGGCCAACCCCCAACCCCCCAAACTACCAGGAATGACAGGCCATGACCATGAAAACTGGGCCTCAGATTCCTAGCCTGAGCCTAACCCAGGTCAGCAGATTCCATGCTCTTCCACGGATCTTCCAACAAAGAGAGCTCCAGATGGTGCCTAAGGGACAGACACACATAGGTCAGGAAGGTCTGGTGAGTGATGCATTCCTGAGGAGGGGTGGGGTGTGACAGGGGGTTTTCCAGCCCCTAGGATGGAATCGCCCCACTCTCTGTTCAACACCTTTCCCCCCAACGACTCCCTGTTCCCCCAGCTGTTACCTTTTCTGTTTAGCAGGGCTGATGAGGCCAGGTGTGTCAAGTAGGATCTAAAATCAGGAAAGAGATGCCCAGGTCCCCAACCCCAGGAGGAAAGATTATGACTGGGGAGTGAAAAGCCACCCACCCTTGATGTCAGGAGCCTGCCCCCACTTCTTGGCTGAGCTGACTTTAGATTTTTATCCTCCAGCTGTTTTACTTCTGTCAATACACAGGATCCAGGAGGAGGAGGACAACTGTGAATATATGGAATATTAGGAAGCAGTAAAGAGGCAATGAGACCTCTGTGACTAGATACCAGAGGGGTAAGGCAAGAGAGAGAACTGCTCCAGGTCTAAAGGAAGAGCACCCCCTTCCCTAAGAAAAGTGGATCTAAACATCATTTTCGAAGGGTCCAATCGTTAAGGGAGACTGTCTTAGCTTCACCCTCTGTCCTGTTTGCTGGACATCCATTGCAAGTACCCACCACCTGGGTCTCTTTCTCTGTGATGACCCCCAGAGCTTGACTGCGAGTGGTGTGCACTTTCTTGGAGACAGGGAATACCTGCCAGGAAGAAAGAAATCCCAAGTGAGGTCCTGGATCCCTCTGGAACAATCCACAAAGGCACAGTAAGAAGTGAGAAATGAAAAGGGGAGAGGGAAGGGTCAAGGATGCAACATACTTTTCGGCCCAGCAGCTGGTTGGAGAGTGTAGACTTTCCTGCATTTGGGGCACCCAGGAGGACCACTCGTAGGACTCGGGGGTTCTCAGGCATGTCGGGGCGATGGACCAAGAGGAGATCTTGCTCATCTGCATGAGGAGACAGGAGGGGAGTGAGAGGCAGTACAATCTGGATCCTCCGTCAGGTACATAGCCCCGCTGCTGTTGCTGCTGCTGCTGCTGCTAAGTTGCTTCAGTCGTGTCCGACTCTGTGCAACCCCAGAGACGGCAGCCCACCAGGCTCCCCCATCCCTGGGATTTTCCAGGCAAGAACACTGGAGTGGGTTGCCATTTTCTTCTTCAGTGCATGAAAGTGAACACTGAAAGTGAAGTCGCTCAGTCGTGTCCAACTCCTCTCGACTCTATGGACTGCAGCCTACCAGGCTCCTCTGTCCATGGGATTTTCCAGGCAAGAGTACTGGAGTGGGGTGCCATTGCCTTCTCCGGTACATAGCCCTACCTGTCCACAAAGAGAGTATGGATAAGAGATTAGTGCACCAGGTTGAAGTCGAGACCTGGCTTTGAGATTTTGTTTGCCCATTAGTTTGTTTATATGCCTTTATCAAATTTTCTCGTTTTGTCATATGTAAAACAAATGGTATCAATGGTACTCAGTTACTGTATAACCTTCTTTTGACAACTGACAGTTGTGTAAAACATCTCAGTACAACGCCTTGCACTCAATAACCTTGTGGAATCATATTGTGTGCCCAGTAAATGTATGCACATGTGTTAAAGTATCACCATACCAGATAAAGCCAGAAATTCCCTCAGCTGTCTCACCCTACGAAGGGTACTATGAAGGCTCTCCAAGTCTTTCAGTATTCGCTCCTATGACACTGCATCGCAATGACCAGTTTTTGTGTTCAGCCTCTAGTCTATGCTACTTGAAGAAAAGAGAGTGCTATTCATAGTTGACCATTAAACAACATGGGTTTGAACTGGGCTGGTCCACTTACACACAGGATTCCGCCCTCCCCATCCCCCCATTAAATGTTGGTTTCTGTACTTGGTTGAATCCTTGGATCTGGAATTGTGGGTATGTAAGGAACTGCACTTATGGAGGGCCAATAATACGTTATACAAGGACTTTCGATTGCGCGGGTTCAGCATTTTTAATATCTCTGCCCCCAGTTGTTCAAGGACCAACTGTAACTCCGTGTCTTGGTAAGTAGATGGGGCATTTTGGGGTCGAGTTTGCGCCCCACGTTGGGAGAGAGAGCCACAACTCTGCCATCCTGTGGCCCTTTAATTTCCTGCTCTTTGTGGGCGTCGCTGGTTGGGAATAGATCGGTTCCTTCTACCTCGAAAACTCTTAGAACCTAGTATTTCTTTCCTGTGAGATCCTTCACTGCTCGCCTCTATCTCTCGGGTCCTCAAGATCGTCTTCTACAATATAGAGCCAAAGATGATAGCCCCAGAGACTGAGGGGTTTCCTTAACACGGGACTTGCAGTGCTAAAGCCGTGACAGTCGCGGACAAATTTATCTGCATTCTTTACCTCTGTGCACGGACACGGCGGGGACGCGAAAAGGCAACGAGTTGTCTGGCTGAGAGAGTCCGAGGAAGCAATCCAGGGCTGAGTTCTGGCCGTTAGGGCGTGAAGCCGAAGCCAGGCGGGGACCAGAGAAGGCCGGGCCCGCTACACAGGAAACGCACCTCTGCTGAAAACCCAAGAGAGAGGGGAGCCGGGTCATCCATTCCCTCGCAGCATCAGGACCTGCCTGCCAGAGCCCCGACACGGTTCGAAGGAGCACAGCCCCGCGCCAGCTGGAGGCAGCCATGGCAGACGCAAGGCACTCCGGGAACTGCTGGGAACGCACCTACGATTGGACAGCGCGGCGGAGAAGCGAGCGAGCGGGAGAGAGCTAGATCGGCCCAAACAGAGCGGAGGAGCATGGGACGTTGGAGGTGGGCTGGGGTTGGATCCTCTCTGGAGACGGCCCGAGGCTAAGAAAAGGGGGAAAAGTGTATTCAGAGTTGGTGTGAGCATCACAATCGTTTTGGACTCCGATACGCATCGTGTTTTATTCTTCTCCTGCCAAAGTTTTGTAAAAGGCCTGTCTAGCCCTTCCTCATGAAAGACTACATCTCCCACGAGGCCGAGCGGCAAAATCTTTCTCTTAGCTTCCGACTTCTGTAAGCAGGAGAAACTCGCGCAGCGTAGAAGTAATGATCCGGAGGCGTGGGACCTTGTACCGCTCCCGCTGAGGTTCTTTTTAGTCCTCTCCAGCCTGAGGCTTGCATGACCCCCACCCAGTGGCCCTCTGGTTTGGCCTAGCGTCCGCAGCGGCCTCTGGCAATCTGTGCCTTAGCTGTACGGGAGCCTCCTGTAAGGAGTGGTCTGTGGGTCTGTGGTCCCGATAAGCAGCAAACCCGGATTTCCCTCCTATAAACTTCGGCTACTACCTCCTCTCTGAGCCCATCCTTTTTGGAGAAAAACCAGAGGGTCTGGAAAAGGAGAAGAAGCTGCTTAGTCACCTATGATCTCCGGGATTATTTTAGCTGCCTAGGATCCTGATATACCTTGGCTGATTTGTGGCCCTAAGCCCTCTCTTCATCCTTTGACGCCTCAGTCAGACTTTTGGAATTGAGAGAGAAATGTCGCGAGGATTGGAGGTGTTGAGGATACAACAAAGAACAAAACGGACAAAAATCTCCAGCACGGGACTTGTATCCAGGGAGCTTCGTGTGTGAGTGTGTGTGTGTATGAGAGAGAGAGAGAGAGAAAGGGAGAAAGAGAGATAGAGAGATACCCGACCTGTGACCTGACAGGGTCGGTTTCAGTGGGATGGTTTGCGTGAAAGCCTAAACCGAGTGGATTTAAGAGAGAGAATGCTGCTGCTCCTGCTAAGTCGCTTCAGTCGTGTCCGACTCTGCGCGACCCCATAGACGGCAGCCCACCAGGCTCTCCCTTCCCTGGGATTCTCCAGGCAAGAATACTGGAGTGGGTTGCCATTTCCTTCTCCAATGCACGAAAGTGAAAGTGAAGTAGCTCAGTCGTGTCCGACTCTTAGCGACCCCATGGACTACAGCCCGCCAGGCTCCTCCCTCCATGGGATTTTCCAGGCAAGAGTACTGGAGTGGGGTGCCATTGCCTTCTCCAAGAGAGAGTGAGGGGAGAGGAATTGAGGGTAGCCGGACAGCGACTTAGCAGCAGCAGCAGCAGGACCTTCCCAGATGGTGCTAGTAGTAAAGAACTTGCCTGCCAATGCAGAAGAAATAGGAGATTTGGGTTCAATCCCTGGGTCAGGAAGATCCCCAGGCAGAGGACATGGTAACTTACCCCAGTATTCTTGCCTGGAGAATCCCATGAACAGAGGAGCCTGGCAGGCTACAGTCCATGGGGTCGCAGAGTCAGACACAACTGAAGGGATTTACCACAGGGGAAACTTCCCAGAGGAGCAGAGCAAGAGAGAGTGGTAATAGAAGAGAGGGAAAGAGGGGTGGAGTTAAGAGAGGATTTACTTTTTTTTTTTAAAGATGGGAGGTTTTTGTTTGCTTATGGTAGCGACCTAGTAAAGAGGAAGAAATTGATGATATAGGACAGAGATGGGAGAATTGTTGGAGGATGGTAAGAACCAACTGGCCAGACTGCTGTTGTGGGAATGAAGGCTGAGTGTTCGATAAGCTCTAAGTGACACAGAATGACAGAGCCTTGGGCAGCCAAATGCACTGATGATTTGCAAATGGTGTCAGGCTCCAGCTTTCAGGTTGCCTTCTCTGTTTGTAGAAGAAATGGACTTTTTGGAACATGATATTCCGGATGTTCTTTGGGCATATGGGTGTCCAAAAAACAAGATGCTACTAAATACGAGACAGCCAACAATCAGAAAAATAGAAATAGTGTTTCATGAAATGGTATGAAATACCATTTCAACTGCAATTAAAATGAAGGGGAATTTCAGGTTAAACAGTAGTTGAAGAACTTAGCTACGTAAATGTAAAATCACCCAAGGAACACATACTAAGTGTCACAGTGATGGCAACAGATAACACGGGAAGAATCTCAGGAATAACATAAAAAATTAGGGGAAATGAGTTAAAAAAAAACAAACAACCACCTTCCCTGACCCATCAAGTCGTTTTCTAATAGGTGTCATTTTATCCTTCTCACTAAAATAGTGCAGTGAAGATGGTGGAGAGAAGCAGATGGATTCCAGAGATCTAAGGAGATAGAATTTGAAGGAGATGGAGCTTTAAACCTTCTAAGGGACTCCAATTACAGCTAGATAAATCCGAATCCTTGCATGCATCTAGCTCTGCTTACTTCTACTCCCAAGGCATCAGGCAAACTAGCTTTCTTTCCATCTCTTGATTATACCAAGCTCATTTCTGCCTCAGGGCCTTTATACCTGCTGTTCCTGCCTCCTATGTTTTAGATTTGGCTTCTGCTTCCCATTCAGGTTTCAGCTAAAATGTCACTTTCTCAGACAGGCTTTTCTTCACAGCATTTACCACTCCTGCAATGAGTCTGGAATGCTATGAGACTGCTCAGGGCTCTTCAGGGTCTTACCTATCTCCTGATGGCCCCAATCTAACCAAGTAACTTCCTTGCTTCAGTGCCTTCATGAAAAAGTATAAACCAGTTAATGTGGCTCCAGCTTACTTTTCCAGTCTCATCTCTTTTACTCTTCTTTTTGAGTTCGACTGAATTTTTTTTAGTCCCCCAATTGCATGGTATTCTCTCTCGCTTCCAGGTCTTTCCATAGGCTGTTCCTTCCATGATAGGTTACATTTTCTTATAGGATCCTTTATCCTCCTATGACAAAGCAGTTAACAATACACTGATTGAGCACACAGATAACTGAGCCAGACAGCTTGGCTCTGGTTCTCAGCCCCATTATTCACTGTGTGGCCCAGGGCAAGTAACTTCTCTTTACTGCAGTTTCTTCATCTATAAAACAGACATAATGATTACTGTTATGTTATAAAAGAGGGTTGTTACAATTAAGAGTACTTATATGTGTAAAGTGGGCTTTTCTGGTGCCTCAGATGGTAAAGAATCTGCCTGTCTGCAATGCAAACCACCAGAGTTTGATCCCTAGGTCAGGAAGATCTCCTGGAGGAGGGAATGGCTACCCACTCCAATATTCTTGCCTGAAGAATTCCATGGACAGAGGAGCCTGACGGGCTATACAGTACACGGGGTTGCAAAGAGTCAGACACAACTGAGCAACTTTCACACACACACATATGTGTAAAGTGTTTACTCAGAACAGTGCTAGGCACATTGTAAATGCTGTGTGCCTGCTCCTATTATATGTCCTCTACTAGACTATAAGTTCTATGAGGACAAAGAATATGTATAATTTGTGTGTGTGTATGTGTGTGTGTATATATATATATATATATATATATATATGTCACTACTGTGTCTCCTGCACCTAGAACAGTGTCTGGCACATTGTTCAGTGAGTGAATAAATTATATCTTTCTTTGGATTGGTGCTCCCTTGCTGGTGTCAACACAGTTGGAACAGTATCAGATATTATTATACATCTTCTTATATCCAGTGTTAGTGGGAAAGGGAAACAGACTTTCCCAGAAGGAACTCTGTGCATTTTTGACTCTGACTGGGTTACATGCCCATCCATGAAACAACCATTCAAACTTAAGGAATGTTATGAGCTGAATGACTTGGGATTGAGCTTATGTGCTCATCCACATGGTCTGAAAATGGAGTAGGGGTGATTCTTTGAATGATTATCATGAGATATAGTGAGTGAATGCTTGGCAGACAAAAAACAAATCACAATTCTGCCCTGGGTAAGAAATTTAAATAGGGAAATGGTTCCAGAGATCCTTACAGTTCAAATATAAGAAGATATGTCATCTCCATACAGATTGCAGCAGGCCTTCCCTGGGACTGCATGTGGTGGGGGAGTTAAGGCACAGTTCCCAGAAGTTTCAGGGTAAGCTATGGCTTTCTTTTTAGTCATCCATTCATCAGGACATAGTGTCGATATTGATTCTTCTTCCTTTCTGACTCTGCAATTCCCCTCTGGTGCCAAATGTGCTCTCATTCCAAAGGATAATACTTTTGCAAGTAATAACTCTTGGTCTCTATCCCTCCAGACTCTGAATTGTAGAGAGGAGACAGGGCTAGAGGAGGAAGGAAGAGTCATGGTGATAAGAAGAGTTTAGTCCTGTATCTCCTCTTCCCTCTGACTGCAGTGCATTGGCTGCAGCTTTCAAGTTTGTATTGTTGAGGGGAATTCCCTGGATTCCCAGTGGTTAGGACTCCCCACTTTCACTGCCCAGGATCCTGGTGCCATCCCTGGTTGGGGAAGTAAGATCCCACAAGCCATGAGATATGCCCCCCCCCCCCAAAAAAAAGTTTGCATTGTTGAATTCCTGGGACTGAATTGAGCCTAGTCTCTTGTTGGGTTATGCTAAGGCAAGGGTCTAGGTGGTGGTCTAGGGGCTGATAGCTGGTTTTCCTTGGGCTAAAGTCCTAGTTTTTACCAATTTGCAAGAGTCAGACTCCACAATAAGAGTTGGAAAGTAGGGAACTATTAACCTGATAAGCCCCTTGATGGCACATATGAGATGCCCGGAGCGTTTTCATCCCATAAACTGTATGTGCTTGATAAACAGACTGAATTTAGCCGTGTCCCTGTGCATTAGAGGTGTAGTCATCTCCCTGACAAAATCCCCAGGGCTTCTGAGCACTTGAGTATTCAGGAATGTCAAAGTTACCTCTTACACAGTTACCCCTCAATGCATTTTAGATGTGATCGTATTCTTGAAAGAAACCTAAACTTATTATCAGCGGTCATCTCAGAGCATTCAATCCTTTAAGTGTAAGCGGGATCCAGAATCCTGTAAGTACGATTAAGTCTACGGCCCCTATGGGCACCGCGTTTAGTAACCCACGCTACCTTCCAGAAGCCTGAGACCCTGGGGCAGCCACCAGAGCCTCTAAGCTAAGTCCTCGAAGCCAGCGGCCATGTCCACCTGAGACCCAGGGGTCCAGGGCATCAGGCACTGAGGCAGACGCCCCCGGTGTGGGTTGCGCAGGCGCGGACGGCCCGAGAGGGCCCCGGCGCTCCAGGTTGCGCAGGCGCAGGAGCGGCTCCCGGCAAGTCCCGACGGCGGCGGCGGTGACTGAGGGGCCGGGGCGTGTAGCAGCGGTGGCGGCGGCGGGCGGCAACGGAGCAGCCATGAGGGCCGGGCCCAGTCACCGACAGTGAGTGGTGGTGGGAGCAGGGTGGGAGACAGGAGGGAGAGGTGGAGGGGTACTCCTGGTGGAGGGATACTTCGACTTGGGGGGTGGGGGTGGGCTCTGCCTGTCGGAGGCGAAGGGGCGTGGGGGAGGGACAGTTTGAGGTGATGATGGGAGGATTCGGGGCACTGTGGTCAGCTCGCCAGCGCCAGGGCTGGACGGCTTCGGGGAGGTCGGGAGGTGCGCGCTGCAGACTGAAGGAGCCCACCGCAGGGGCAGTGTCCCGCGCTCCCCCGTGTGTCATCGTCCCTTCCCCCAGAAGCTTTCGGTCGCCTCTCCCTTTCCGCTTCTTTCAGAGAATGATCTCGGGGGGCGGGGGGGAAGGGTAGTGGAGGACGAAAGCCCTGCTGGAGCTGAAGAAGACAACTCTGGTCCAGGCGGGGAAGAGCCGGTCGTCCGGAGTAATAGGCTACTCTGGGTAGAGGATGGGGGTCTTTTAAAGCTGGGAGGGGTCTAGGGAAAAGAGCTAGGAGCTTAGCGTCCGACTGGTTCGAATCCACGTCCATCGCTGGATAAAGCTGATAGATAACCTTGGGCAGGTCCCACTTAACCTTTCTGAACCTTCGGAAGATGTAATGTGTTTCATCTTGTAAGCATCACGTATATGATTGAGTTCGTTTATAAAAACTGTAAATTGTGAGTACTGTGTCGAGGTTGCTGTATCACCAGCAGTATCACTGGATTTTAGATTTTACCGTTATTAATGGAATGACTGATTTCTTTGTCAAGGCGAAGCATGTTGTTTGTAAAAGCAATCGGCACAGACGTGTTTTCTTTATCGGCTCAGCAGATCCTGTGCAGAAATACCAGTTTGTTCTGTGATGTGACACATTAGCCATCAGACAGACTTGTGTAGGAAAAATGCCATACTTTCAGGCATTTTTTTTTTTTTTAAACAAATGGTATGTAGCTCCTCACCCAAGAGGGAGGCAATAGAGAATGGAAGGCCAGTCTGTTAAATGCTTTATGAACACAGCCTATTCGGTTCCCTTGTAGCGTAGTTGGTACTAACCTGCTTTATTATGAGTTGAAAAAAAAAAAAAAAAAAAGTTTGAGACAAACTGGGAGGGGTGCACGGTGAGGGATGTGGAAATACATTTTGTTTTGTTTTCCCAGTTTGTTATTTTTTTAATTGTAAAAAAGTTTTTCTTTGCAAGAGTCTCTGGTTTCCCCAAGGCGCTGTGTCTATTTTGGAGGTCAGATAGCATATAGCCGCTTTTAGGCTCCACTTTTTGTTACCCTGCTTGTGGAAACCTCCAGGGTGGAATGACTCTCAGAGAAAGACAGAAGCAGCTGTGCAAAAGCCTGAGAGGTGGCTGGTTTGTTTCTAAGGGGCCGAAGGAGCACTCCTGAGGCTTTGTCGTCCTTCTCGTTGTTTAGGGTAGACAAAGCAGAGGACAGAGTTAAACTGTACTTGGAGAGAGAGAAAATGGCTTTCTAGTCACAGCTTTTGAAAAAGAGGTGAAACTCCTTTCAAAAGGACGGAAAGAGATGATGCTTCAGCTCTGCCAGCTCTGAGGATGGAGAGCTTGAAATGGCAAGGTCTTTTGGAAATTAGTGAGTGATTTATCTTTCATCTGACCAAAGGTAAGGAGTAGCTGTATTAGATCCTTGAAGGTTCACAGATAAGGAGAACGAATTATTTTATAGGAAGGGGGAAATGAACCCTCATTGCCTTTAACTTCTCAGTCTGGTCAAATGTGTTTTACTTCTCTTTCTTGGAAATACACAGTAATAGATCATTTTAAACTTTTTGCTCTAGTTGCTTGGCTTTTCCAATAAATTCTCTGTCCATAATAGAGGATAGTTTCTTTTTCTTATTTAGAGGATAGTTTAAAAAGAAAGTGTTACTGTTGTCATAGGTCATTTACAGGATTCAAATTCATTCTTTGTCTGTCACATGGAAGATGAAGTAGAGGTGTAAAAATGTTAGAACTAACCATCTTATTTCTAATAGTTGGACGTTTGTTTTTAATTTTGATGATGCATTTTCCCCTCTATTGGAAATTTCCATCAGTTCAGACAAGTCCATAAATGCCATCCCTATTACGTTAAAATGATAGAGGTTTGTTCAGCTGTGATGAGAATTTCCTGTCCTCTCCTTCTATTCTCTTTCCTGTTTGTGGTTCCTTTTATGTAGTAGATTACTGTTACGGAACAGGGAGTCTTCCCCTGAGGGAGAGAAAGGGGATGGTCAGTGCCTTGATTGCCTGTTACAAGAGCTAAAATAAAAGGAATAAGGTTTACCAGCTCGTGTTCATTCTGATAAAATGAATCATTTTTCTTAAAAAAAAGCAAACATTTCATGCCTCGGGGGAACCCTTTTTAAAGCAGTCTATTTAAAAACAAAATTATGGTGTTTTTACCTCCCTCTCTTTTTCTTTTACTGAGAATATTTGCTTGCAAACAGAACCTTTGTTTCTTCAGATCCTTTCTGATCTTGCCGCCCATTCCTTAGCTGAAGTCTCTTTTGTGATATTTTTATAACCACTAATTAATAATAAGAGCAGAAGGATTTTTTTTTGTCATTTGTTTTGGTTCTTGATAGAGTGCTAACAACTTTAAAGGAATACTGTATGAGAAAATGTTTAAAAGGGAAAGTAAAGAGGATAGTGGATTTGTTTATTTTTTATTTACTCAGTTTTTAAATTGAAGTAGAGTTGATTTACAATGTTGTGAGAAAAGTGGGTTTAACTTAGTGAATCTGTAAGTTGATTGTGATGTTTGGAGGGTAAAGGATTCAAGAATGGACCTGTGGTTCAGAGGACCCTTTTGAAGAACAGGGTTTGCTTACCAGTGTTTATTTATTTAGCACGGCTGTTGGCTTAGAGTACCTGCTTGTTAATATTTGCCGAAGGGAAAATAATAACAGTATGTAATCAGCAAACTTGGGTTCAAATCTTGTGCAACTTTGTGTATCTTTGAATAAGCTTACTCACGTATCTTTGCCTGTTTCCTCATCTATAAACCAAAGATAATTGTACTTACTTCATGAGGTTGTTGTGAAGGTTAAATGTGTTAATACATACAAAGTGTTTAGAATGGTACCTGACACTTAGTAAATGCTAAATGAATGTTAATTATTACTAGTGTTCGTTGGATATACTCACTCTTTGTGCCCAAATCACAGGTCAGAGTTGATGATGACCTAGCCCCTGCCCTCTGCTAGTTCACAGTCTAGTGAAGGAAACAGAACTATACAAAGTAATTATAATGGAATTCAATACCTTATTTCATCAAATCCACGGTGCCAGTGATTGTAAGTCTCACAGTTATTTTGCATACCACTAAGGAAGAAGAAATGCTACTAATGAGACTGGCATGCCGTCAGTTGCATCATGTTTTTTGGAGAAATGTGGTGGAAAAAAGCCTGTCTTAGAATTGATGGAAGGACTTCCCCGGTGGTCCAGTAGTTAAGACTGAGAACTTCCACTGCATGGGCTGCTGGTATGATTCCTGATCAGGGAACTAAGATCTTGAATGCTCATGGCCCCCCAAAAAAATGATGGAGTAAGAGTTGATGGAAGGGCTGGATTCAGGTATTGTCAGTAAAGGCCTCTACTGCATCGAACCTGTTTGATAGGCCCTCACAGATGGACATGGACGACAGGACATTCCAATCGGACAGTGAGGTCTGCAAATGGGAAAGGGGAGGGCATTATTGATGTGTACCACCATATCAGGGCAACCAGCAGGAGGAAATGAGCTAAGACTTTGGCAGAGCAACATTGTCTAATGCAGCAGAGCAGGACAGGAAGCTTGGAACATTTTCAGAAGCGTCATGAGCCTAATTCTTGGATTTAAACTCCTAAAATATTACCACAACTCTAAATAGATGGTTCTGATACAGTAAACTGAGAAGTGAGAGTATGTGTGAGAAGTGAAATGGCAGGGGAAGGGCTGAAGCCTTACAGCTGACCAGAGAGGGGTAAGTGTGAAGTCGCTGTACTCTTGGTGTGAGGTGAGTGCTTTCTTGGCAGAGAAGTGTTTTTAATACCTATTCCTGTCTTTTCACTGCCTGTCAAGGTCTTGATTGTGTCCCTTTTAGAGCTTTACAACTCAGGAGTGAAAAGAGTGAATACAACTTGAGAGGAAAAATGCTAGATTTTATTAAAGATAGATTTAATACAAGGAGAATAATAAATTACTCGATTTGATAGCTCAGTTACAAAATGATGATTTGATTCAGCACTGGAGTGACTGTTTCATGGGAAAACATAGGTCATTTAAGGAGTGAGATAATATTTACTCAAGGGTTGGTGATTAAAAAAAAAAAAAAAAAAGACTTAAGGGAATTCCCAGGTGGTCCAGTGGTTAGGACTCTGCACATCCACTGCAGGATTGCAGGGGACACAGGTTTGATCCCTGGTCAGGGAACTAAAATCCCACATGCTGTGCAGCATAGCCAAAATAATAATAGTAAAAGACTCACCCAGGAGAAAAGACTTTGGTACTAATTTTCTAGTGACTAACCCTGAAACAATTTGGGAAAAATATATAAAACCAAAAATACCATAAAGTACGAATTTCTGTAGTGTCTTTTTTTTTTTTTTTTCCCACCAGTAAGCCAAAACAACTCTTTAAATTTTTAGACTCTAGTCTCATTGAAAAATGTTGGTGATAATCCTCAGCAATCAGATTCAGCAAACATTGAAGTGCTTACTTTGTGTTAGGCATTGTGGTAGATATTGGGAATTAAAATGTGAATGACGTGATCTGTGTTTTTAAGATGCTCACATTTTAATTGGAGACTGACAAATACATAGTTATGAAACGTACCAGTATAGTAAAGTGCTGTCATAGAGATCTCTACTAAGAGTAATAGGAGCCCTGGTTCTGCCTGGTGGTAGGAAAGGAAGGTTGGAGAAGGCTTCCTGGAGGAAGAATCGATCAGGTCTTGAGGAATGAATGCTATTTGGCTGCTTCAACAGAAAAGGATTGGAGAAGATAGTACTTCAAGCGCGGAGAGCAACTTGCACAAAGCTACGAGTCTATACTGGGAAGGCCAGTGGTTTAATGTGCGTAGGTCAAGGGGTACGAGGTAGGAGTGGAAGGAAGTGAGGTAAAAGATGGGTTGCAGCCCGATTATGGATGGTCTTATTGAGGGGTCTGAATTTTCTTTTGTAGGTGCTAGGCAGTCATGGGAGAGTTTAGATCACTATTTAGGAAAAGTAACACTGATGGATAAACAACTGGTTCCTACTGTATAGCACAGGAAACTATATTCAGTATCCTGTAATAAACCAGAATGGTAAAGAATATGAAAACGGATATCTCTATATTTCTCTCTCTATATAGGTAACTGAATCACTTTGCTGTATAGCAGAAATTAACACAACATTGTAAATCAACTATACTTCAGTAAAATGAAAAGTATGGAAGTTAGATTTTTAAAAGGAGAAATTGGCTGCAGGGAGACGGTTATGAGACTGGTGTGATGGTCGTTTGAAAGATATTGAAGACCTCAGGTACTGGAATTGTAGACAGATTAAACGGCTTTTTAGGAGTCTGACTAGAAGGATCTTACTGACTTTCTGTTGAGGAAGGTGTCAGGGAGAAGTTGTCCAAGATGGATTTAAAATTACTTGCTTGGGCAACTAAGTGGATGGTCATGTCATTAACGGAGATAGGGAAGAGAGGAGTAAGAGGGTGTTCCCATTTGAGGGAAAATGAGTTCTATTTTGGTATGTCAGATTTGAGGTGTCTGGGAAATCCAGGAGCAAATGTCTAACAGGGTTTTGGATATTTGGATCTTGAGTTCAGTAGAAAGCGTTAGAATCTCTGTAGAATGGAGATGCAGACCTAGAAATCATTTAGGGTGTAAGTAACAGTTAAAGCCAGTGTAATGACCCTGAGTCTAAGGTCCAGTTGCTTAATGTGTTGATGATTCACATTGTCTGGAGAGATTGGCTAAATGAGAATGTGGCAGTCGGTACTTTCTCAATAGTAGTTCATACTTATCTTTACGTTTTTTAACGCGTTATACAATTGGCTTAAATTACCAGCTTTTAGGTTGCAAAGAACAAAACACAAAACCTCTCATCTTAGTGGAAAAAAATGGTAGCATTTTTTCTTTTTTGCCTCTTTATTATGGAAAAATTTAAATAAGTGCAAGAGTAGACAGAACATCATAAGAAACCCCTATCACCCTGCTACAGCTACAGTAAGTGTCAGCTCATGCCCAGCTTGTTCCATCTGTATAGCCTGTACCCACTAACCCACCTACATTATTTTTTTAAAATCCAGAATATCATAATCTCATGAATAAATATTTCAGTATGTAGCTTTAAAAGATAAGGACTAAAAAGAAATTCCACCAAAAATTAGCAAGCATTTCTTTTTTTTTGGCAAGCATTTCTTAGTAGCATCAGTTATCCAGTTAGTTTTCACATTTCCCCAGTTACCTCAGTAATTTTTCAACTGTTTGGAACAGTATCCAAATAGGTTCGTACAGAATGATTTTCATATATCTACTACTTACCGTTTAATTTATAGCTTTGCTCTCCATCTCTTCATGTATTCATTGAGATCTTTCCTATTTAAAAATGGACAGGGAGGCCTGGCGTGCTGCGATTCATGGGGTTGCAAAGAGTTGGACACGACTGAGCGACTGAACTGAACTTGAATAGCCACACAGTTGCCTAAATAAAAAACTCTGGACTTGACCTTAGTTCTTTTCCTTCATCACTCGTATCTGGTTGATACAAGTCTGATTTTAACCTTTGAGGTCTCCTAAATCTACCTTTTTGTTCCCACACCTGTTGCCAAAGTCTTGGATTAGACCATTTTCATTTCTCACTTGGACACTTGCAGTAACCTCTTAACTGGTCTGTATGTCTCAGGTCTTATCACCCTTCTGTCAGTCCACCACCCAGTCACAAGAGACTACTTATTCCCTTTCCCTATAAGACCCTTCATTACCCACAGTGCCTCATACACAGCAGATGCTTGATTTCATTTTCCTTCCTCCTTTCTTCATCCTATTTTTGCTCAAAGGACACTTCTAAAACAAGCAGACAAACATAACCAATAATCTAGTGAATCTCCTAATTAATCTTTAGGATTTAGCTCATAGTTCATTTCTTCTGTGACGTCTTCCTAGTTTTCAAAGCAGAATTAATCATTCCTGCTTCTAGGCTGCTGTGATATTTTAGTATCCTGTTATCATTACACTTACTATTTAAATGTTTTGTTTCCTCAGTTGGATTGTGAGCTCTTTGTGGATACGGGTTATGTCTTTTTTAAAAAAGTATTTAATGTATTTGGCTGCACCTATTCTTGGTTATGGCAGCAGGATCTTTGCTCTTCATTGTGGCATGCAAAATCTTTAGTTGCAGCACGTGGGATCTAGGTCCCTAACCAGAGATTGAACCCAGGCCCCCTCTATTAGGAGCACGAGTGTTAAGCTACTGGACCCAGGTTAGGTCCAGGGAAGGTCCCAGGTTATGTCTTTTTTACCCTCTCCTAACAAGTAAGCTTGTCAAATTTATTGAGTTGATAGAATGTGTTGGGCACTAACCATACACTGGTGAACAAAGGCATACACTGCTCTTATGGAGCTGACATTCTAGGAGGGTAAACAGACAACCAACAGCCCAAAAAAAATCAGTTGCAGAGCATTAAAATAGAGTGATATATTAGAGGATGAATGGATAGCTACTTAAGATGGGGAGAATAGGGAATATGGAATGCCTCTCTGAAGGTATGGCATTTAAAACCCAGGAGGATATATACCAAGATTAGCAGATCAAACATTCCAGTGCAAAGCTAAAGAGGAATTAATTCTATATATTCAGTTCAGTTCAGTCGCTCAGTCGTGTCTGACTCTTTTCAACCCTATGGACTGCAGCACGCCAGGCCTCCCTGTCCATCACCATCTTCCGGAGTTTACTCAAACTCATGTCCATTGAGTCGGTGATGCCATCCAACCATCTCATCCTCTGTCATCCCCTTCTCCCGCCTTCAATCTTTCCGAGCCTCAGGGTCTTTTTAAGTGAGTCAGTTCTTCGAATCAGGTGGCCAGAGTATTGGAGTTTCAGCTTCAGCATTAGTCCTTCCAATGAATATTCAGGACTGATTTCCTTTAGGATGGACTGGTTGGATCTCCTTGCAGTCCAAGGGACTCTCAAGAGTCTTCTCCAACACCACAATTCAGAAGCATCAATTTTTCTGTGTTCAGCTTTCTTTATGGTCCAACTCTCACATCCGTACATGACTGCTGGAAAAACCATAGCCTTGACTAGAAGGACCTTTGTTGGCAAAGTAATGTCTCTGCTTTTTAATATGCTGTCTAGGTTGGTAATAACTTTTCTTCCAAGGAGCAAGTGTTTTTTAATTTCATGGCTGCAATCACCATCTGCAGTGATTTGGGAGGCCCCAAAATAAATTCTGTCACTGCTTCAATTGTTTCCCATCTATTTCCCATGAAGTGATGGGACCAGATGCCAGGTTCTGACATTGTACAGGAGGCAGTGATCAAGACCATCCCCAAGAAAAAGAAATGCAAAAAGGCAAAATGGTTATCTGAGGAGGTCTTACAAAAAGTATGAAAAGTAGAGAAGCTATGAAAGGTAGAGAAGCGAAAGGCAAAGGAGAAAAGGACATCTTTTTTGGGTTTTAGTTCTAGAAGGTCTTGTAGGTCGTCATAGAACCGTTCAACTTCAGCTTCTTCAGCATTATTGGTCAGGGCATAGACTTGGATTACTGTGATATTGAATGGTTTGCCTTGGAAACAACAGAGATCATTCTGTTGTTTTTGAGATTGCATCCAAGTACTGCATTTCAGATTCTTTTGTTGACTGTGATGGCTGCTCCATTTCTTCTGAGGGATTCTTGCCCACGGTAGTGTTTCATATGTTAGAGGAGCAGAAATAAGGCCAATGTGGCTTTGAATATGGTGAGTGAGAGGGAGATGGTGCAAGAGGCCAGAAGGCAGATGACATTGACAGCTCGAATGGTCTGCTTCCTTTGGACAGTTTTAAGTAGGGATATGATGTGAGTTGATTAGTAATTTTAAAAAGTTATTACTCTGGTTACTATGTGAAACTGGATTGTAGAGGGGTCAAGAGTGGAGGCAAGGGGACTAGTTTACGAGGCTGTTGTACTAAATCAGACGAGTTGATGGTGACTAGGACTGGGGAGATGGCTGAAGAACTGTAGAAAGGTAGAAGGATTTGGGATATCTTTTGGAAGTGAAGTTGACAGGGCTTGCTCAGGGATTGTCAGTAGCCAGAGGGAGTGAGGCAGAGTGAGAAATCATGCATAGGTTCTGCATTTATTGGCTTGAGAACTAGATAGGTAAATGGTGATTATTGAGATGGGTAGGACTGTGGCAAAATATATTTGTCAGGAATTCTGTTTTGGTCATGTCAAGTTTGAGCTGTTTGTTAGACAGCCACCTGGAGCTATAGTATAGTTGGGTAGAAAAGCCTGGCGTTCCAGGGAGAAGTCTGGGCTGGAATTGTAGAGTCGGAGATCATCAACCCGTAGATAGAATTTGAAGTCGTGGAATTCAATCAGGCAGTCACTTAGTTTGTGTCTAGAGAAGAGAGGTCTGACAGAGGACCAGCCAGTGAGGTAGGAGGAAAACCTGAAAGAATGATGTTATGGAAGCCAAGTAAAGAATATGGAAAGAAAGGAGGAGAGCATGTTATGATATCGAATGCTGTCTCAGAGAAGAGCAGAGGCGTACCTGTGGGGGATTTGGCAACCTAGAGATTATTGGTAATCTTGAGTAGAATTACTCATTGGAATGGTGGAGACAGACTGGAGGGAGCAAATGAGGTGAAAAGCATTTCAGTTTTGTATGATGACATTGAGGTTTTGGGAGGCTATTTCTAAAAACTTGCTGTGTCCGTATTACTAAATCCTTACCTATTTGTATTCCAGTGTGGTTATATATTTTCATCAAAGCATTACAATTTTAGTGTTTTTTTTACCATCATTTTAGGTAGATTTCTGTTTTCTAAAAGCCGAGTTTAATGAGCATTACAAGCAATACACATACACTGCTGAATGAATGAGACTGCCTTTAAGGATCAGGTTCCTGGTCTTGGAAAAGCAGACTGACTTGACCTTGGCCTTACGACACATCAGTTTTCTCAGCTGTCAGATGAGGATAACAGGACCAGTTTAGCTCAGTGGGCGGTTGTGAGGCATGACTACTAATGAAAATAATTGTAAAACACTTTTGCAAGTTAAAGTGTGATATAAATGCTAAATAATAGTTCTTTATTGGGATGTTGTGAAAATTAGCAACATACTGTCTGTTAGAGCCCTTAAGTTCTTTTTGAGAAAGGTGATATATTTTTATAAATACTATTTGCAGAGAAAATAACTCAGGATTTGGAAAAAGGCTGCTATCCTAACTTCTGAAATGTAGCAATAATGGAACCATGATGACACAACTTTTTATTAAAGAGATTATTGCCCAAAGGTTTATTATGTTACCATTTTAGAGGATTCATATGACAAAAGTTTTTACCATCTTGGCTTTTTGATTCAAGTGAGGCTGTGAGGGCCACCCTACAGCAGTTAAAATGCTGACTGTTTAAAGGACTGGTGGGAGTGATTTATTATCTATGTTTAAAATGTCACAGTCAATCAATAGAACCACTCAAAAAAAGCATTGAAAAAGCATTTTAATTTATTTTAGGCGACACCATATAGACATTTTAATGCAGGCTTAGGTGATGGCTGCAGTTAGAATTTAAAGAGGGACATGGTGCCATTTCAGGCAAAACTGGCACTCCTTGTTCCACACCTGCGTCTAAATATAGACTCAGTGGCATCATTACCTGTAATGTACTGAGGAAATGTCTGAAATTTGAATCTGATGAACTAAATTTTTCTCAGCCTCTAAAGTGGCATTAACAATGGAGAAAAACTGTGATGTGGTTCTTTTGATGTTTAAAATGATAAGGGAAATGGGTAAGCAATAGTCTCCTTGGAACTTTACCCTGCTGACGGCTCAGTTGGGATCTTGTGTATTGTTTTTTTCCAGTGGTGGTAGTTTAGTTGCTAAGTCATGTCCGACTTTTTGTGATCCCATGTGATCCCACCAGGCTCTTCCATGGTATTTCCCAGGCAAGAATCCTGGAGTGGGTTGCCATTCCCTTCTCCAGGGAATCTTCCCCACCCAAAGACTGAACCTGGGTCTCCTGCATTGCAGGCAGATTCTTCACCAACTGAGTGCCAGGGAAGCCCCCCTCCCCTTTTTTTTTCCAGTGGGGACCTATGTATTGCCAATTTGAAAACAAACTGGCGTGAAGTTCTTAGCTTTATGTAGGTATGTAGGTTGGACTTGACTCTTTTTTTTTTGAATTTCAGTTCCACAATCCATTACCTCTTTGTATCAAGGACAAGTAAAAGGTTTAGGTTTCTGTTCCTCTCTGATGGGAAGCCTGTACTTGTGTACTTGTTTTGCCACACCCAGACATTATAAGCTCTATTTCTGCATTTGGTGTTTGGAAAGGGGGTCCCTGAATGGTCTGCTTCCCCAGCAAAGACATTTGAGTGAGTAAGCTTTCTTTCTTGGAGAAGATTTACTTATGAGGTTGTATTTAGGCTTTCTGCTACTTGCTTCCATCATCTGCTTTGCTCATTGTAAACTCAGGGATTGCCTTCAGATTCATAGGTAAAGGTTCATCTTAAATTCTTATTTTAGTTCCTTCAAATTTGATTTGTGGTTGACCTACAGGTATCCATTCTACTTAACTGTTTCTTTCCCAGAGTAGGTATTTCACACAGCTTCTGTATTTCACACAGTTTTCCCTTTCGGTTGTTTCTGTTTCTTATTGACTTGTATAAGTTCTTTGTATTTTGTGGCCAATTCTTTATCGTAAATGCAGATATTCTTTAAGACTGTATAAGAAGTAAGAAAGCAGGCTATTGCATCAAATGCTTATCCCAGATGATATTTGGTTGTAATGTTTGCCGTGGTTATTTGAGCAATGGTAAGCTTCTTTTGTCTCTCTCCTTCCAAAGACGCATAGAAAAGCTCCTTCTGTCTGAAGTAAAGTGTTGGCTCTGTGTTGGTTATAATTTGCTTTTTCTGGCTGGCAGAGCCTTCTTTTTGTTTTCTGTCTTCTGACAGATTATAGGATTGTGGGGAAACAGCGTCCAGGGCTTTTTCAGGAACTGTGCCATTTTATCTACAGGAGAAGCCATTGGCTTTGGCACTGGAGGAGAATTGGCTGTGCATTTGAAGATGCCAAATCATGCTTGATTCACAAGTTTGCTGTCTCATTTTGTGTATGTGTGTGAAACTTTTTTCAGGATGTTGGCTTTTACTTTTTCTACCATGTGCTGTGCTCCATCAGTATGAGAAATCAACAACTTGTTCCTTCTCTCCAACTCTCCACCCCCAGTACACACAATCCACACATCCCAAACCATAGCAAAAGATGCAGCAGTCATTTTGAGGATTAGGGAAAAGGACACCACACGGAAGTTTCCATTGCCCTTTTGGTGACTTTGAGTTTTAATTCTGCTTTATCAGCTAAAGTTTTTGTCTTTCCTATGTAGGCTTAAATTATTTAGGTGGAGAAATGATTTGCCAACTAAGATGTCTTTCTACAGAGGCTTTCCACAAGCATTGGTGGAAGCTAATTTTCAGAGTATTCTGTTTCCTAATTTTGGAAACGTAACTTGTGAAGACAGAACACACTCAGGAAACTTGGACTTATTTATACTGACATGCTCTTGTCAGGGGGTGTAGTGTAATTTACCCTGATTTCAAATAAGAATTTTTATAATCCTGTAAGCAATCTTAACTCCAGCTGTATCTGTTACCTTCGTGCTTTTAAACTGGGTACAATTGATTTTGAGACCTAGCCAACCAGATATTTTAGCAAATCTTCCACACATGTCAATGCCTCATTCTCCTACTTTCTGTAGATAACAGTTTAAAGATACTTTCTAAGTGTAGGTATTTCCATTTAAATTAAGATGGGAATATAGTTAATATGAGAATAAGCCAGTTGGAGTAATCTTGTTTGTCTAGTATGAATGGTTATATGGATACATGTTCTTTCCCTCCCTCTGCCAAGCTGTCCTTCCCAAACCCACAGTCTTGCAAAAGTTGGGGTTTGGTTCTCATGTGCATTCTTTGTCGTGGTGGCCTTTTTTTGGTTGTTGTTAAACTGGTGTCTTCCTTCACTAGAGTAAGCACCTTGAAGACAGAGATTGTAGCTTATTCGTTTTTTTGTCTTTGGGGTCTATAATGTTCCTGGTATGTAGTAATGCAGTAGTGGTTAGGTAGTGTCACCGACTCAAATCAACATGAATTTAAGCAAACTCAAGGAGATAGTGGAGGACAGAGGAGCCTGGCATGCTGCCGTCCGTGGGGTTGCAAAGAGCTGGACACAGTTTAGCAGCTGAACAACAACAACAAGGAATGCAGTAAATATGTGGTGAATGAGTGAATGAATGTGTGCTTAGTTGCCTCGGACGCTTTGCGACCCTTGCGACCCCATGGAGTGTAGCCGGCCAGACTCCTCTGTGGTGATTCTCCAGGCAAGAATACTGGAGTGAGTTGCCATGCCCTCCTCCAGGGGATCTTCCCAACCTAGGGATCGAGCCCAGGTCTCCTGCATTGCAAACCGATCCTTTACTGTCTGAACCACCAGGGAAACCAGAGTGAGTTGAATAAATGAATAAATTGAATTCCCAAATACAGTGAATGGAGTTTATACTTCCCTCTAGTGTCTGAAAGAGAAAGTGCAGCCAGTTAAAAAAATGTTAATACCTTGCTACATTGAAATAATAGTCAAGGCATTGTCTTTTTTTCCCCTCCCGGATAGCTCTCACACTTGTTTTTTCAGATCTGTTCTCTTTAAGTCTAGTAAGTAATAAATTTTCTTACCAAAGTCTGTGTTCTGTCTTTTGGGTGTTTGAATTTTATAAAATGGCACTGGCAGGTCTTTATGGGGAAAAATGTCTTTTTATTTGCTTATTTATTTTTTAAGAACAAAGGTTTTTTTCCTTTGCCATTATGGTTATTACAGGATATTGGATACAGTTCCCTGTGCTGTATCCAGTATGACCTTGCTGTGTATTCATTCTGCATATGATAGTTTGCATCTCCTAACCCCCCAGTTCCAGTCCATCCCTCCCCTCTGCCCTCGCCCTCGGCAACCTCAAGTCTGCTGTCTATGTCGGTGAGTCTATTTCTGTTTTGTAAATAAATTCATTTGCTTATTTTCAGTTCAGTTCAGTTCAGTCGCTCAGTCGTGTCCAACTCTTTGCGACCCCATGAATTGCAGCACGCCAGGCCTCCCTGTCCATCACCACCTCCCGGAGTTCACCCAGACTCACGTCCATCGAGTCAGTGATGCCATCCAGCCATCTCATGCTCTGTCTTCCCCTTCTCCTCCTGCCCCCAATCCCTCCCAGCATCAGGGTCTTTTCCAATGAGTCAACTCTTCGCATGAGGTGGCCAAAGTACTGGAGTTTCAGCTTTAACATCATTCCTTCCAAAGAAATCCCAGGGCTGATCTCCTTCAGAATGGACTGCTTGGATCTCCTTGCAGTCCAAGGGACTCTCAGGAGTCTTCTCCAACACCACAGTTCAAAAGCATCAATTCTTCGGCACTCATCGTTCTTCACAGTCCAACTCTCACATCCATACATGACCACAGGAAAAACCATAGCCTTGACTAGACAAACCTTTGTTGGCAAAGTAATGTCTCTGCTTTTGAATATGCTGTCTAGGTTGGTCATAACTTTCCTTCCAAGGAGTAAGTGTCTTTTAATTTTATGGCTGCAGTTACCATATGCAGTGATTTTGGAACCCCAAAAAATAAAGTCTGACACTGTTTCCACTGTTTCCCCATCTATTTGCCATGAAGTGATGGGACCAGATGCCATGATCTTCGTTTTCTGAATGTTGAGCTTTAAGCCAACTTTTTCACTCTCCTCTTTCACTTTCATCAAGAGGCTTTTGAGTTCCTCTTCACTTTCTGCCATAAGGGTGGTGTCATCTGCATATCTGAGGTTAGTGGTATTTCTCCCAGCAATCTTGATTCCAGCTTGTGCTTCTTCCAGCCCAGCGTTTCTCATGATGTACTCCGCATATAAGTTAAATAAGCAGGGTGACAATATACAGCCTTGACGTACTGCTTTTCCTGTTTGGAACCAGTCTGTTGTTCCATGTCCAGTTCTAACTGTTGCTTCCTGACCTGCATATAGATTTCTCAAAAGGCAGATCAGGTGGTCTGGTATCCCCATCTCTTTCAAAATTTTCCATAGTTTATTGTGATCCACACAGTCAAAGGCTTTGGCATAGTCAATAAAGCAGAAATAGATGTTTTTCTGGAACTCTCTTGCTTTTTCCATGATCCAGCGGATGTTGGCAATTTGATCTCTGGTTCCTCTGCCTTTTCTAAAACCAGCTTGAACATCAGGAAGTTCACGGTTCACATATTGCTGAAGCCTGGCCTGGAGAATTTTGAGCATTACTTTACTAGCGTGTGAGATGAGTGCAATTGTGCAGTAGTTTGAGCATTCTTTGGCATTGCCTTTCTTTGGGATTGGAATGAAAACTGCCCTTTTCCAGTCCTGTGTTGCTTATTTTAGACCCCATATATAGGTCTTGTGGTATTTGTCTCTGACTTACTTCACTTAGTATGAGAATCTCTAGGTCCATCTGTGTTGCTGCAAATGGCATTATTTCATTCTTTTTCTGGCCAAGTAGTATTCCACTCTTTATATGTACCACATCTTCTTTATCCCTTTATCTATTAATGGACATTTGGGCTGCTTCTGTGTCTTGGCTATTGTAAATAGTGCTGCTGTGAACATGGAGGGGAGTGCATGTATCTTTTCAAATTACAGTTTTGTCTGGCTGTGTGTCCAAGAGTGGAATTACTGGATCATATGGCAACTATTAGTTTTAGCTTTTTGAGGAACTGCCATACTCTTTTTTTCCTCCATAGTGGCTTCAGCAATTTACATTCTTACCAACTGTAGGACGATTTCGTTTTCTCCACATCCTCTCCAGCATTTGTTATTTGTAGACTTTTTAATGGCTCTTCTGACCAGTGGTACAGTCTATTGATTGCAAAGAGTTGGACACAACTGAGTGACTAACACTATGGAGAGTTGTAACTGTTTTTGTGCTTTTCAGGATTTTTGGTAGTTCAGGTGTATATGGGGAGGGAATAGACTGATTAGCTAATCTGGGACACTTTTGTGGGCAGTATTTAAAATAAAAAATGTTTCACGCTTAGTTCTTTTTATCTGGAACCTAGTTTCTGAGACTAATGAAGTTTCTCCAGAAATCTATTTAAGCCCAAGTCTTTTAATTTGGGTTAGAAAAAAAGGGCTGGCCTTTTAAAAATATTTTTTATTTGGCTGCACTAGGTCTTAGTTGCAGCATGCAGGATGTTTAGTTGCCGCACCTGAACTCTTAGTTGTGAAGTGTGGAATCTAGTTCCCTGACCAGGGATCGAACCTGGGCCTCCTGCATTGGAAGTGCAGAATCTTAGCCACTGAACCACCAAGGAAGTCCCAAGAGTGAGTGAGTGAAAGTTGCTCAGTCGTGTCTGACTCTTTGTGACCCCTGGACTACCCAGTCCGTGGAATTCTCCAGGCCAGAATACTGCAGTGGGTAGGCTTTCTCTTCTCCAGGGGATCTTCCCAACCCAGGGATTGAACCCAGGTCTCCTGCACTACAGGCGGATTCTTTAGCAGCTGAGCCACAAGGGAAGTCCCAAACTGGCTTTTAAATAGGCATGACACAAAGCTCCTTTTCCATCTTCCCAGAACACTGAGGTTCATATATATATGAAATGCTTTGAGCTCCACATAAGAAAAGGCTACTTAACTTTAGTTTTTTAGTTGTATTAGCACTTGGGAACTAAGTGGACTTGTAGAATGTGGTGTAGACACTTAACATTAGTTGCAAGAACTTTGTGGACAAAAATGACAGCGTAGGTAATAACTTGCCTTCCCCATTCCCGGTTTATTTTTCTTGAACGAACCCCTTCTACAGCTTCACCACTATACCTAGGGAAATATTCTACAGTCTTTAGCATATTCCGTCCCAGCAGTGTTAGGTTTCTAACACTGACGTTAGTGATTGAGGTGTTGATGCAACCTGCCAGTTATGCGGAAGCCTGGCTATTGCTGAGAGTTTTTTCTAATATTAGGTGAACGGCTTGAACAGGACTTAGATGTTTGTTTCCTAATTGTACTGAAACCTGCTGAGGGAGTGGTTTGTTTGGGTTTAATTGGATGTAGATGGCTTGAATCTGAGCTGGGTTGGATCCAGCTGTGTGTGTGTGTATGGTGTTTGTTGCAGGTGATTTACTGTATCCCTTCTCCCACCGCACCAACTTCCAGATAAATACATTCACAATATGTGTCCCCCCCCCCCCCCCGCCGCCCTTAATTTCTGCGTCATGGGAAGCAGGAGTTTCAGACAGGGTGGATTGATGTGTGCAGCTGATCTAATATGCAAACCTGAATCTATGCACGGTTATGAGGGAGTGCAGTTGATTAGTCTGAGAAAAGAAGGGCGAGGCGGAGGCCTGGGGAGCATCTTTTTGCTGTCGAAGGTCTCCGGATGGCTCTTGCTATGCAGGTCTGAGGCACTGACGGAGGTACGGCCTGGATGGGAGTCACTCCTCACACCCAGGCAGGGCGGGGGCGGGGGGCGCAGGGGAAGGGGCTTGGCATCACCTGGCCCAGCTGCGGGCTGCTGAGCTGCCGGCTTTGGGGTGGGGGCCTGGAGCGAAGGGGCAGCTCTAACAAAGAGGAGCCGTGCCGGGGCCGGGGCGGCGGGTGGCTGGCCTATCCCTGGCGGCTGACCTCCCAGTGGGCCTCCGCAGTTGGCTGTCGGGTGAGTCGCTCTGCTGGCTCCCTGGCTCGCCATTGGCTGTGCGGACTGGAGGGGGCTCGTAGAGGGCCGGGATGGAGTTGAGGGGGCGGGGCTGGCTTCCGGCGGCGAAGGGGAGCGAGAGGCAGCCGGCTGGGGGAGGGGGTGTCGGCGCGCCGCGGAGTGCTGCGCTCGGAGAGCCTGGCACCCGGAGCAGCCGCCTCCCCCTCCCCCTGCCGGGACCGCTAGAAACCCCTTCTCTTCCGTCCTCCCGGTCTGGGGCCGAGGAGGGCTGAGCTGCCCCAGGCGGGCGGGGCGGAGCCCGGAGCCCCACCGAGCGCTGCGGAGCGAACCTCACCTCCCTTCCAGGGCTCAAGGTGTGTGTGCTTTTTCTATCCGACCCCGACTTCAGCCGACTTAACCTTGTGAGAAAGGGGGAAATGGAATGGGAAGTAAGAGCTCCACGTCTAATCAGTTTATTTTGATTTTCTAATTCTGCCCTTCATGCTTCTTTCCCTCCCTTCATCTCACCCCTGCAGCTGGGTAAGGAGATTCAGGACTCTCCTCTCTTTTTACTGATGTGTAGATGTCGGTCGCGTAGTAAAATGAACAGAGAAAAGAGGAGCCCTTTCTTGTTTGGCATCTGATGCAGTAAGCCGGAGGGAAAAAAAAAAAAAGGACAGGCTATAGGATAGGAGTGGGGTTTTGAAACTGTTCTGCATCCGTGTCCATTAAGGCTGTCTTCACCATTTTCCTACTTGGGACTGCCTTAATCAGCAAAAACAGTCTGAAAATGAAGGAGGTGCTAGTGAAAAGAGGGATCAGCCTCCGTCAGATGGTGGTTAAAGGAAATCCTGATAGTAGTTAGCGATTAACTCTTCTAAAGTCTCTCTCCCGAGTACAGTGTCACCGGCTTTGTGTAGGACTCAGTCCTGTTGGAGAAACCTAGCTTGAGCAAGCAAACTTCCCTTACCGTTACTGAAACTTAAAAGTCTCATATTTTTCTCCATCTGTATATTTCCCATTCACAGACTCTCAGAGGGATTAGTTTCTGTCGTCAAAAACCAAACTTTGAACAAATCCAGATGAATTTTGTTTAAGTCGTTAATTTTTTTAAAGCACCCCCTCATGAATTCAGGTGGCTGTATCATTACAATTTATATTTATGTTTTGAGTTCCTTTGCTTCTACAGCTTATGGATCCCTTCTTCCTGAAGGACAGTTCATCTTCAGCCAAAATCAGGAACCTCTTTATCGGTTTTTAACAGAGAGGAAAGATAGCAGTTGAAGAGGAAAAACTCAAAATTTATGATGGCAACAAAGGATGTGTGTGTGTGTTGTGTGTTTTCAGTGGCATTGTTCATGGTGAACTTGCTTTAACTGGGCATTTTCAGCAAAAGTGTTTGGACCAGATTTATCCTAATGTTGATTAGAAAAGAGCTAGAATGCCAGAAGGGATGAATGTCAATTTTTTGGCAGCACTTTGGTAAATATTAATTGAAATGTTGAGAGTTCATTCTTGTAATCCGGGTTCAGTTTCCAGAAATTGTTCTAAATGGAGTTCAGTTTTGAGGATAGAATTGATATGCTGGAGCTCTTTTAGTTTTAAGATGGATTAATGTTTCTTCTTTGCATTGGTTTATTTTTATCTCTAATCAATAAGGAGCAGTTTGGGGTAAAAGCAAATATGATAAAGAATAGGGATGATGGGAAAAGAAATCGGTTCAATTGTGGAAACTTGCTAGGGATCAGGAAACTTATTATAGTTTTGTTTTTTTTAATCTGAAGCAGCCTTAATACAGAGTTGTGCAAAAAATGTAGATTCATAGTAAACCTTTGTTAGATTTTGGGTTTTTAGTTTATTACTCATTTATCCCTTAAGAGTCAATGAATCATATTTAAATTGAAAGGCAGAGAGAATACCCCAGATGTTGTCTTACCCAACTTGTTACTGAGAATGAACTGTTAAAAATCACTTTGAAGCTTTGGCAGCTAGCTATTGTATAAAACAAAGTGCACTTTGATGTCTAAACTATATGGTAACCTGAGAAAGTGACAAAATCCACTTGGAGGCCATGTTAAAGCATATACCACCACTTCAACATGCTTCTACTAATAACCTCCTATTTGATATCTAGGTGTTATTTTTTTGTCTACTCATGAGTGAGCAGCTAATACAGCTTTATAAAGTTACATTACACTTTGCTCACTTAATGTTTTTATATTCCTATTTTCTTGACAGATTTGTGTAATCTACATTTTGCATGGTGCAGTGATTTCCCCAAAGAATTTTCCCCAGGAGACAAAAGGCTATGTATAGAACTAATGATAGGTGTATATCTATACTGATCTCCAGGTATCATTTAAGGAGGATGGAAATTCAGATTTGGTCATTTGCGAGGAAACAATTATATGAAGCCGTGATATCCCATAATGTCTTAAGTTAAGGGGACATGGTGATGTTAAGGTTCAGTTCGCTGATTTTTCTTTAGCAATCTGTTTTTATCCTGCTTATTTCTGTGAGTCACAGCTTAGGATGTGTTTTTTCTTTTTTAAGAGGGCCCTATGCACTTCATGGTCTCTCTAAAGGGAGACTCAAGCCCAATCCCCCATTCACATCTGAAGTATAAAATGATCCCCTTGAGAAGGTGAAGGAAAAGATTGGACCCTTGGCGTTGTTTGATTCTCATGATAATCAGCTTGAGTGTTGTCAGGTTTGAAACTAGGAAAGACTTGCTCAAGGTGAGAAAATATTAGAGGCAAAAAGACCTAGGAATGCTGCAGTGTGGGAGACTTATTTAGAGACGATGAATGCATTCATATGGAGATGTGACTGGTGGTAGTTTTTAGCGATTCAGCTTTGTCAGTCAGGTGTCTGAGACAGTATTTTGTGTGTGTTTAAGCACAACCCCCTCCTCCAAGGGTTGACTTTTGGAAGCTGAGTCTTTTAAGGAAGTTGTTGGCTGTCTGAATCCAGAGGGTAGAGGACTTGGTGGAGTCTGTTATCTGTTTATGGCTTAGATAAGGACAGGGAATTGATTGCTGGTGAGTTACTGAACTCTTCCTAATGAATGGTTGCTAGGCAAAGTGCATCTCAATCAGTTTAATCCTTCATAGTTTACAGGTCTGCTCTTGGTGAGGGCCAGAGCTGTCTTTCTAATGGTACTGCTCTTCAAGAATCCTGTTGGATGTGCATACATGTTGCTCAGTGGTTAAAGAAAAACAAAAAGACTAGAAAAGCTAATGTGTTTCATTTCATCCATCTAAAATAACAGCTTTGGGTAACCGGGGTCAGCATTGTCATTAACTTCTCTCCTGGATCAAGTGGTGGGGTGGGGTTGCTCTCCAGTGTTAAGATAACCACTGTTTGATTATCTCTGGGTTTGTAACTAGTAAGGCAGGGAACTAATAGATTCATTTTGGAAACAGGCCAGTGATAACACTGCCCTTGGGCCTGGATGGATGGAAAAATAGGACAGAGTAAACAATTGAGGGCATAAATAATGAATCTTCCAACTGAGCCCTGGGAGAATGAAGGAGATTATCCTCAGAGCTGTTCAATCTGGCGGTGAAAGGGGAAGAGTCCACTGAATTAATTACCCTGACTGTGTTTGATACTGTGCTTATTATGGGATTGTTAGAGCCATTCAAAATAGAGTTGCCTTTTAGATATAAACTATTAATCCATCTTTTTGTTTTTGCTTTGTTTTTTTAAGCCAAATACCCAAATAGCTCATCTGTTTTCTTAGAATCCAGGCCTTTGCTGCCTCCCCCAACTTTGTCCTCTGTATTAGCATTCTGTGAATAATGGACAGTCCTTTTGTTTGGCCATATCTTAGAATTTTGCTTAATTAGTGATTTCATTATCTGTAAATATATATAGTAATAGAAGAGAGAAGCTGAGCCTGGCTTAAAGGAATTAGGAATTATTTGGTACCTTGAGTACATATTATACTTTGAAATTAAATGTGGGGTTGTAGGGAATAATTACATAACAACTCATAAAGGTTAAGACAAGAGTTCCTTCAGCCCAAGAATCCTTTCCAGTATTAACATAAATATTTTTACTTTTGGATTAGTTTTCATCCAGTGAATTAAGTAAGCAGTCTCTTAGTGGTCTCAGCATTTCTCTGAGGTTGGGAAAACTAATGCCTCAAGAATGTCTAAATAACTTAGAAAGTGATTTAGTAGTGAAGCCAGACCCAAAGCCAAGGTCTCTGAATTCTTCCCTCCTCTGAATTTCTAGTATGTTTGATTCTCTTCTTCAAGAACTCCTTCCAGGGTCCCTATTTGAAATGATTGAAAGTTTCCTATCTCTGCCCTGAGAAGCTGTTTTTAATTTCTGTACTTGTGAAGAGAATCCAAAGACCCAAGATGCCATTATCAGTCAAGAGAAGGAGGAACGTTCAAGATGAGATGCTGGAAGAATGATAGAGAGAGAGATAAAGGAAAGGCCAAATTGAAATTTTATTGTATTTTGTCCTGATGGATGGGTGGGGAGAGGGAGCGGGGATAGCCACACTGGCTCATTAGATCAAGTTTAGTCATAGACTGAGTTTGTTTCATGTAAGCCTAGCTGGAAAGGGCAGGAGGCACCTTTACCAACATACAGGGAGAACTCTAATAGTTAAAGATTCATTCTTGATCAGAGAATACAGTTAGTTCTTGATTATTCATGCAGAAAGGCAAACAAGCAAAGCATAGACAAGTCCAAAGATATTCGTAGGCCATATTTTTAAGCAATAGCTTTAACTTCCTCTGCTTCTTAACTGCAGTTTTCCAGTTGAACAAACTGATTATGTTTCTTTGTCTGATCATTCAAGAGCCAAGTAGGTGAGGTTGCCACCAGCTTGGTTTAGCTCAGTTTTGTCTCCTTGAGATGGTTTGTTTTAGTATTTTAAGACTTGACCTTTGTTATAGGACCTAATTATACCAAGGTCCTATGGAGAACCGAGATTTTCCAGGTAAATCGTAGATAAACTAACCCGCGACACTGGCATGTTTCCTTTGTTGGTGTCTTCTTGTCCCACAGCTACGCAAATCGTTCATCCTATATGGACAGGCTATAGGTAGTCCATTCAAAGAAGAACTATTACCAAAGTAAACCCCTCTTCTAACACTGGGCTCTGTGGATTCTCCTGATCGGAGCTGTTGGCTGAAATCCATGTACACATTGGGTTGTGATCAAAGAAGTACTATAAATTATAAATTCAAAACTGAGGATTGCTTTAAGTGCTGTTTGGTTGGAAAATGTCTCCTCCCCACCCCCACCCCTTGCTTTTGTTGTTGTTGAAGATCAGCTGAATATTCCAGTAGATTTAAAAGGCAAGGTTTCATAACCAATTGCTGCTACTTCGCACTCAGCAAAGTGGTTTTGAGGATCAGTTGCTGATCTGAGAGAAAATCAGATTTTATGCCACTTGCAGAAATTGGAGTGATTTACTCAGCATCGGTGTTGCTTCAGAGGCGAATCATAAGCAATTATTAGTCACAACTTAATTTTTTTTTCCTCCCAGAAGTTATAGTACCTCTATCATTGGCATTTCATTTATCAATTACAATATAAAGGGTAGGACTTAATCTGTTTTAAAAGGGAAGGGTATCAAGACTGTGAGAAGTTGAAGACAGCTCATCCCAGGTCACAGTGTATCAGTGGGAAAGGCCCTTTTCCTGGGTTCCTGAATGGGCCTTCTGGATCACCCAGCTATGCAGCTGAAAGCAGTTTTATTATTATGAACACATTAGTTTTGTAACTGTGAAGGCACTGGTTTGGCTTTTGCTTATCTTATGCTCCTAGAACCTCTTGCATTCAGCAGAAAGCGGGACCGGTGGATTAATGATGATTCTATATCTTGGTTTTGACTGGTCCTGGCAGGTGTTACTGTGCATTCACCAAAGTCCTTTACTGAGGATTTTAGTATTTAGGCTTCATTCAATCCTTGTGAGGTATGTTATGATTGGAGTATGATACTGTGTTAGGATATTTCCCCAGAGAGATGAAAGAACCCTTCCCTCTTAAGAGAGGTGCTTTGCCTATTTCCACAGTCTGTGGGAAAGTTAAGTTGGAACAGGTTGCTTTTCCAATAAGCTATGTTTTTGAATTTTGGTTTCTTCTCCAAGCTGAACAAATGTCCCAACTGAAAACGGTCTTTCTTACCATTCATAGTATGTTCTGGGGAGACTCCTTAGTGCACCTAGAAATGAGAGGCTGATGCCACTCCAGGCTGCACACCAATTTTGTAGATCTTTAAAATTCTGTTTGTACCAACTCCCTCCATCCTCCTGTGTATCCCACCTGCTCATCTTTCAGCTCCCCATGACTAGTTAAAAAAGTATCAAGTTGGCCAGAAAGTTATTTCATTTCCCTATAAGATGTTATGGAAAACCTAAATGAACTTTTTGGCCAACCCTGTACCTACCATTGCTCACGCAGGGAAGTGCTGCTGCTGCTGCTAAGTCGTGTGTCAGTCGAGACCCCATAGACGGCAGCCCACCAGGCTCCCCCGTCCCTGGGATTCTCCAGGCAAGAACACTGGAGTGGGTTGCCATTTCCTTCTCCAATTCATGAAAGTGAAAAGTGAAAGTGAGGTCGCTCAGTCATGTCCGACCCTCAGCGACCCCATGGACTACAGCCTTCCAGGCTCCTCCATCCATGGGATTTTCCAGGCAGGAGTACTGGAGTGGGGTGCCATGGCCTTCTCCAGGGAAATGCTAGTCTTTATTAAAGTCATTGCACCCAGCAGCAGTCTTTGTATGTGTGTGCACAGTGCTGGGCTTTGGGCTTCCGTTACTTTCTTACATTATTTCTTGAAGAATATTTCAGCATTATAGAAACAAAACTTTACTCTTCAAAACAAGTTGATAAATTGCTTTTTATTAAATGTACAAGTGCCTAAGAGTTAAACTTGAGAGGGGGAAAAACTATTTTAGTTACAGTTTAATTGCTAAAAAAAAAAAAAAATCTCTTGTATAATTAAAAGCTGCCTTGTGCTGAAACTAGCAGGTAAAAAGCATGGTAGAAACTGTGGTTCTTCAGTGAGGACCACACGCTGCGTATGCTGTTTAAAAGCTGCTGCCCCATCCAGTCCCCCTCATCCCCTTACACTGCTTCATTTGTTTTTTTTTTTCATAGCATTTCTCACCTTCTAATAGTCTGTGTCCCTTACCGATTTATTGTTTTGTCTGATCCTACAGCTTGACCTCATGTACAAAGGGAAGCATCATGAAGACAGGAGTTTTTGTTTGTTTTGTTCATTGCTGAGGCCCCAGCTTCTGGAGCAATGCCTTGCTACATAGTAGGTGCTCAATAAATATTGGTATGAAATAATTGGAGGAGGTAATCTTTAATAGAATAGATATCTAGGGATTAGAATTGGAATGACAAGAAGAGAATGTTATGTTCCTGGAGCTAGTATTAAATTAGGAATCGGATTACTTAACTGCTTTAAGGGAAATAACATTTGTGAACAAACTCAAGGATTGAGTTTTAATAATTGGGATTAATTGAGTTTTAATAATTAGGGTTAGTTATCCTAGATTAGAGAAATGATAGACATCTTATAGTATGTAAATATGAAGGAACATTGAATAAAGATAGATGACTAACTCTTATTCATCTTGAAGAGAGCAGAGAAATAGGCTGAAACTTCTGAACAACGAAAATAAAACATGCAGAAGAATTTACTGATTCTAAGAACAAACATTGGAATAGGTAACCAAAGAAGGATGGTTTCTCAGAATGGATTTTTCAGCACTGGTACCATATTGGAGGCAATGGTGAGACTGGAAAAGAGCACAAAGCCAGGAGTGAGAAAATCTGGTTGTATCCAGGCACTTACTAGCTTTTCCTAGTTTATTTGCGAAAATGGGCACTAATGATTCCTGCCCAGTTGATGTCACAGGGCACTTGAGCAACTCAAGTGAGAGAATCAGTATGAAAGCACTTGGAAAGTTGTATGCTGCTGCTGCTGCTGCTAAGTCGCTTCAGTTGTGTCCGACTCTGCAACCCCAGAGAGGGCAGCCCACCAGGCTCTGTCGTCCCTGGGATTCTCCAGGCAAGAACACTGGAGTGGGTTGCCATTTCCTTCTCCAATGCGTGAAAGTGAGAAGTGAAAGTGAAGTCGCTCAGTCGAGTCCGACTCCTAGCGACCCCATGGACTGCAGCCCACCAGGCTCCTCCGTCCTTGGGATTTTCCAGGCAGGAGTACTGGAGTGGGGTGCCGTTGCCTTCTCCAGGAAAGTTGTATACCTCTCTACAAACATAAGCAATTGTTAATGATTTTATTTTATTTTTGTTGTTGTTGTTGTTGTTTCATCTCCTGATTTATTAACTAGTCATAGGCCCCATCAGTGACAGAGGCAGTCTCACTCTTGTAACAGTAGTTTTAAAAGTATGATTGTAACCCAGCTATAGACATTAACATGCTGCTGCTGCTAAGTCGCATCAGTCGTGTCCGACTCTGTGCGACCCCAGACCCCATAGACGGCACCCAACAGGTTCCTCCGTCCCTGGGATTCTCCAGGCAAGAATACTGGAGTGGGTTGCCTAATGATTTTACAAAATCGTCCCCATAAGTGATTTAGATTCTTGGAATCTGAAAGTTGGATTTAGTGGTTATCTAGTTCAGATTTTTAGCTATTGAAAATAACTCTTGTTCTGTCACTCTTAATGAATGGGTCATTGCTTTTGCTTCAGCGTTTCTAGTGCTGTGCCACTGTTGAACAAGCTCAAGTTATTGTTTATGTTCATCTAAAGTTGCCTATCTTCAGACTTTAATTTATTAACCTAGTTTTGATCTTTGGAGCTCAGAGATAAAGCTGCTCCTTCATTTGTATGACAGCCCTCCTGTGACACCTTTATTTGAAATCTTCATTTCTCACCTTGAAATCACTGTAGCCACTTAACTGACTTGTGCCATCTCCCATTTGTCTTTCACACTTGCAGCAGATTTATTTAAAATAGACATCTGATCATGTTACTCTCTTTAAAACCTGTTCCTATCTCCCGTGGTTTCAGGATAAAGTCTGACATTAGCTAATAATAGTTACAACTACCATCATTGAGCATAGACACTGTACTGAGCACTTTATAAATATAATCTCATTTAATCATTACAGTTACTCTATATGATGTCAGGGCTGCTTTTCTGCTAATTTACTTTTAATCTGCTCTTCTCTCCGTCTAGTATGAAATATAAGGTTCTTCATAATTTAACACATCAGACTCATTTCCAAGTTTAGCCTATACACCCAATACTCTCCTCCTTATCCCAGACTACTTGTGGTTCTCCAAACAAGTTGTTTGGTTTCACAACTGCATGCCTTTCATTACGCTGGTTTTCTCTGTCTAGAGTAGCCTAACTGTCTCAATCCAGTAAATTTTTGCTCAGCCTTCAATGACCCATATTGTTTTCTCTCATCTTTATAATTGTTTACTGGAGGTATTTTTTTCATTATTTTCATTTTGAAACAACTCTGATTTCCTTCCTCCCTTCATTCCTGCTTGCCTCTCTTCCTTCCTTTCTTGAGGTATAGTTGTTAATACAATGTTATGTTAGCTTCAGGTGTCCAACAATGATTTTTTAAAAAAATATATATTTATTTGGCCGCACCGGGTCTTAGTTGCGGCATGTGGGATCTCGTTCTCTTAACCAAGGATCATACCTGGGCTCTCTCCTGCATTGGGAGCAAGGAATGTTAGCCATTGAACTTCCAGGAAAGTCCCCCAACATAATTTGATATTTGTATACCTTGTAAAATGATCACATTAATCACGTATCTCATCAGGGATTTTGTCTGCCATATTTGTATTCCTAATACATAGTACTACTACTGCCATAGTGCCTGGTGCCTCAGAGGGGCCTGGTGAATAAATGAAGGAATGAATGACATTCCTAGGAAGTGTTCTTTTGTTCAGGTTAAACTCTTATTTCACTTTATTATCCATATTACATTTTCTGGGTCCCTCTCTTACCTCCTAGCCAAGCTGTTCTTAGGCTTTTCATATTTCACAAATCAGAAAATATTGTATTTTGATGACTAGAGGAAGTAAACTGCAACCTTCCAAAATAACTTCTATTGAAAAGTGTACCAAGGGTACAGGTGGTCCAGCTGCTTCCTTAGGGAAGGTTCTCATTGCATTAATTTCTCTGTCTGTCACAGAGAGAGCTGCTTATGATTTTGAAGGGGTGGGGGAGGGTGGGAATTGGTAAAGAGTAGGGTATTTCTATAACAGCTATTATTCAGTCTTATTTCCTAAGATTTTGTTGTAACTTAAAGTATCTTGCTACAGTAGACAGAATTGGTAATAGCAACTTTTAAAAACTGTCATTAGCCACCTCCTTGCCAGGATAGAGCCCTGGCCACCTAAGAAAAAATAAGCAGACAGCACTTTGTACTTGTTTTTCTCTTTTACCTTCTGTCACCTCAGGAGGTTACTGTCTTCTGCCCACTTTACAGGTCATTGTAGATATAAAGACCACAGATTTCCCCTTCTGTTATGAGTGGCTACCTAAGACTGCATAATACCCCTAGGAGTCTTAGTCCCTTGGGGTGTAGACAGAATTGAAAGGCAGAAGGCCTGATACTAATTCCAGGGGAAAGGGCACAGTTCTTGTCCAGAATTGAAGGCAGGAAGTTGGGCAGCAGGTATCTGTCAATTCCAGAGTTCATTCAGAAGCGATTTAATCTTTGCTGTTGAAGTAGATCAGCAATGCCATTTGCCTGTCTAAAAATGAGATTACCCAAGGATTCTCTTACAAGAAGATAAATTATTTGTGTAGCAGCAGCTCCTGGCCTTGCATAATGTCTCTTCGTCTTACTACCACATGCTGGTGGTACAGGGAGCATCTCAAGCATGGTGCTGGGGTATGGAGATCAGGCCACAGTGCCTTACTTAGGGCGTCCAGGAGAAATTTAACAACTCTTAGCAACTCTCAGCCTAATGGGCTTGGTTATTGTTAAAATCCATCTTTATCAAAGGAAGCATTGGTTAATGATTTTTCTCTTGGCCTAACATGCCTGGGCATTAGCTGGAATTGCCTCGTGATTTGCAGTGGGGAAGCCATGAGAGCAATTTCTTGTTTGTCCACAAATTAGCATTAGCAGTTTCATTTGCAGATTGAAGGAGCAGGAGGAATGGGCCCTTCGCCAGTTGCAGCTTCCCTCTGACTAGGGCGTTAGTTCAATTATGTCCAATTAACTTTTATTGCAGATAGTGGTGATAATTACTTGCAAGTCAGTTTTTTGGCTGCAGTTATCCTAAGGCTGAAGTATGAATTTAATGGATTTTAATAACCAGAGTGACACATTTCGCACTCCCCCTCCCCCCGCCGCAGTTACTTATTTTTCCAGACTTTTTTAAAGAGGAGGTCAAAGCATTGTAAAAATCCATCTCAGAATTAAAGCATACTGTCCTTTTGAAGAGCTGTGTAGGATCATATTTTAAAAGAATCTATTAAGAACAGCCTTAATGGCTTTTTATATTCTGAGATCATACCCTTGAGTTCATTGCTGCTTATCCTGGGAAAATAGACTGAGATGGAACTAAATGTCATTCATAGCAGTATGTGCTTGTTGTAAGATTTCTGTAATTGGCAAGGTGCATTTTAGTCCTCTGTTTGCATTGGAAATTCTCTTCAGAGTGCAGAAGAAAACTTTTGAGCACTTTTAAAATCAGTAGGACACTGAGGATATGTTTCTTAATAAGCTCTATAGGAATTTGTGATTTTAATAGAAAGTTGCATAATATATTTGGAAACAGTCCTTGCTATGTAGAAAAAGAGGGAAGAAACAAAAGAAAATCGTTTGTTTTTCTCTAAAGATGGTGAAGTTCCTTTGCTGTTTCCTTTTCCCTATTGCTGTTTGATAATTACCCTGAATGTGCTTGTAAGCAAAATTTTCTCTCTTTAACATGAGAAGACTGAAGCTGATTCAAGCTCAGGTTGTTCCTGGGTCTCCAGGTGACTTGCTACGGCTTTCATTTTGAACGTCGTTCACCTCAGTGTCCTTTGTTGCTAGGCTCTCTTCCCAAGGGCCCGTCAGTCGCCTTAGGATAAAAGTTTTGTTGAGGATAAATTGCCAAGGAGTGCATTTTAAGAGTCTGCTTTTGTTAAAGTAAGGGAAGGGCAGATCCCTGGCAGCCCAGTGGTAGGACTCTGCACTTTCACTGCCACGGGTCTAGGTTCAACCCTTGATGGGGAACTAAGATCCCACAAGCCTCGCGGCCAGAAAAAAAATAAGGGAGGAAAGTTCATGGCTGCTTGGAGACAGGCTGCCATATAATTGTTCCTCCTCCAAAACTTCCATAATCACCCTAAATAATAAAGAAGAGGAAAGGATGAGTGATAAACATCATCTTTGTACTGCTTCAAAGCTCTTCATTGATTGTTACTGAAAACCTTTCTGCTGTAGAATATCTAAGACTCTGCCTGCCAGCTGCCATTGGTGTGAAAGTGGAGAAGCTGGTAATAGTTGCTACATTTCAGGAGGTCTGGAGATAAAGCTTATGATGTTATTTGAAACTTTTTATATAGTGGGAGGAAAGAGTGTTAAAACTGTGTTCCACTCCAAAAGGTTTAAGAAGGTTTTCCCTTGGAGCATAGGGGAGTTACATGTGTTTAGAACGAAGGGCCTTGAAAAAACTTATTAAAACATGAACTTGGTGGGAATGTTAGCGAATGCCAGGCCTGAAGAAAGGAGGATCATTAATAGTGCCTCCTTTAGGATAAGACATTTTTTTTGGAATCTTTCTAAAGAAATTCTCCATCTTCAGGGTAGGAGAGTTGCGTGAATGCCACTTAGGGGAAGGACTGCCAGAACAGAGTTGAGGCTGGGAGAGAGTTGTTAAGTGCAGACACAGGAGAAAGTATTATTCGGATAAATATTGAAAAGAAATTAGAAGTTGATGAGGCAGAAAGATACATACAGGAAACCTATTCCAGATGGCAAGCACCCCAGTGTCAGTACTCACCAATTCAGAGTTGAGTCACCTGCATTAAAACACAACGAGAATGGTTTCCAACAGACCACTCTCTTCAGCTCTTCTTTTTGATCTCTTACCCTCCTTCAGATTTCAGCACTGCTATCTTGGTTATTTTTGGTTTGTTTGTTTAACAATTATAATAAAAAAATTCAGAAACAATCTCAAATTTATAGAAAAGTTGCAAGTACAGTACAGAGTATTTTTCTTCCTTGAATCATTTGAGAGTAAGTTGCTCACTTGATTCTCCATCATCCCTGAATACTTTAGTTTTTGCAAAGAGTATTCTCCAACATTATCACAATGCAGCCATCAGAATCAGGAAGTTAATGGTGACAACATTACCATCATATAATTATCAGCACCCCCCTCAAATGTTACTAGTTGTACCAGTAATGCTCTTTATTACAAAAAAATACCATACCTTGCGTTTATTTCTTCTGTCTTCTTGGTCTCCTTCAATCTGGAACAGTTTTTCAGGCCGCCTTTGACGTTCACGACTTTGACAACTACCAGCAGTTGTTTTGTATAAAGTCCTCGGTTTGGAACTGTTTAATGGTTCTTCATGTTTAATCTAGGTTGTACATCTTCAACAGGAATATCACAGGAATGATGCTGTGCTCTTCATTGCATAATTTTCAGAAATGCAGAGTTTTTATTTGTCTCATTACTGAGAATGTTTGATCACTTGATTAAACTGGTTCCTTATAGGCATTTCCAGTGTAAAGTTACTCTTCGCTCTGTAATTAATATTTTGGGAGGAGACAGTTCAAAACTATGCAAACATTTTCTTTTAAGCCTTTTAGTTTACTAGTTTATTTACATTAGTATGGGCTCATGATTTCCTATTTTAGTCAACTTATCATAGCTCAGTTGGTAAAGAATCCGCCTGCAATGCAGGAGACCCCGGTTCGATTCCTAGGTCGGGAAGATCCGCTGGAGAAGGGATAGGCTTCCCTCTCCAGTATTCTTGGGTTTCCCTTGTGGCTCAGCTGGTAAAGAATTCTCCTGCAATGCAGGAGACCTGGGTTCGATCCCTGGGTTGGGAAAATCCCCTGGAGAAGGAACAGCTACCTACTCCAGTATTCTGGCCTGGAGAATTCCATGGACTGTATAGTCCATGGGGTCACAAAGAGCTGGACACGACTGAGCGACTTTCACTTTGACTACATTTTATTAAATTTAGTCTATCTCTATTTGTTTTGATATTCAGATTATCTCAGATTTTGCCAGTAAATCAAGAAAAAATATTTAACTATATGTTTAACCTGAAAGGTGCCTAAGTGATTTACTGTCTTTTTATTGCAAGGGGTTGGTTGGCACTAACCCAGACTAACATCTTATGAATAGTGGTAGAAAACAAGTCTCTAATTACTCTATTCCTAGTATATGCCTCCTTCACTCAGTGTATCCGCTCTGTGTTCCCTCTGATTTCTGCTGTGTAAACTTCTCTTTCTGGAGCTTCCCTCACGAGTTGAGCATCCTGTCACTTCTGTCTTCTTTGACATGTCACTGTTACTCTTTGAGCACTTCCTTTCCTGCGCTGTAATATGTACCAGACTCATCTAGTACTTTCTCTGCCTCAGCCATTTCTCCAAAAGCCTTTGTTCCTGTTAGTGGAGAATTTAGTAATTAGAAGCCGAGATCTGAGCAGACGCTGTTGGGGCTCATTGCTGTTGAATGAGAAGTAGTCACTGCGTCTGCCCCTGCTGGGGTGCTCTCACACCACTTGGGTTCTGGCTCCCCACGTCAGGGCTCACCACTTGCAACTTTGTGGGCACTCTCCTCACTCTGCACTCTGGGCACCTTCTGTTTCTTATCCAATTGAAACGACCTGACAGAGGGAACTGGGTGAAATTTGGTTAGGACACTTAGTTGGTGAGGGAGACCTCAGAGCGAGAAGTTGATAGAGTAGAAATTAGGACCTTGAATGGGTGTGCCGAGTGAAGGAGGCATGTACCAGGAATAGAAGAGAACTTGTTTTCTGCCCCTGTCGATAAGATGTTCAGTTGGTAGTGTTAGCCATTTCTTGAAGGTATCTCTGAGAAAAAGGAAGGCAGATTGTTTGGATATCTGTAAGATAAACCATATATTTATATAATTTTTCCTGATTCACTCAATGCTAAAGTAATCTTGAGTTCAATTGTTCTGTTTGGGTGGGACTTAATATTTGGTATAAGACTTATTTGACCAGTTAGAACCAGTCACCCACTGACAAATAACAGTGCTGAATGATTATGGAATTTCTCAGGGCCAGTCTGCTAATGGGTTGATCTGTGAATGAGTTATGGTACCTTGTGTCCTTGAAAAATTTAAAGAACTATATTGTGAGTTTTTGTTTTGTTTCCCAGGCAGTTCCTGAAATGAGGAAGCCTCCTAAAGCTAAGTTCAGAATCTTATTTTTGTGGGTGTTTAGCTATTAATGGAGAAGGCACTGGCATCCCACTCCAGTACTCTTGCTTGGAAAATCCCATGGACGGAGGAGCCTGGTAGGCTGCAGTCCATGGGGTCGTGAAGAGTCGGACATGACTGAGCAACTTCACTTTCACTTTTCACTTCCATGCATTGGAGAAGGCGATGGCAACCCACTCCAGTACTCTTGCCTGGAAAATCCCATGGGCTGCCATCTATGGGGTCGCACAGAGTTGGACACGACTGAAGCAACTTAGCAGCAACTATTAAAGTATTCTTCTAGCACAGATAGGGACTGTCTCTCTCTCCTTCCTTCTTCCTATGGCTGTAGCCAGTATTCTGAGTTTTATTAGCTAGCTGTGGGAGTTCACAGGGCATGGGAGGAGGGTTGCTCTTCTTCCTCAGTAAGCTGTCAGTTCCTAGGTCCTTTGGAGGTTTAACAGCCTCTCCTGCTTTCAGAGACACCTTGAGCTTCAGAAGCTTGGTAATTCCTTGGGTATGTGGAATAAAGCTTCAGGTGATAGTGCTGCTGCTGCTGCTGCTGCTGCTAAGTCGCTTCAGTCGTGTCCGACTCTGTGCAACCCCAGAGACGGCAGCCCACCAGGCTCTCCATCCCTGGGATTCTCCAGGCAAGAACACTGGAGTGGGTTGCCATTTCCTTCTCCAGTGCATGAAAGTGAAAAGTGAAAGTGAAGTCTCTCAGTTGTGTCCCAACTCTTCGAGACCCCATGGAGCCTCAGTGAAATGGCAAGGTAAGATCTTTTGATTTTCACTAAGGCTGTAGAAACCCTCCCCCAAAGTTGTTATACATTAGAATTCCTCAAACTCCTCTACTCAGGCTGGGGCAGAAGTGTAAGTTGCTCAGTCGTGTCTGGCTCTTTGGGACCCCATGGACTACACAGTGTATGGAATTCTCCAGGCCAGAATATGGGAGTGGGGGCAGAAGGAAGGACCTAAATGAACAGAACGTATTAGTGTGTCAGTCATGCCTTGTTCTGTTACCTTAATATCTGCCTGTTGCCACACTAACCCTGGATGGCAGCAGACTAGAGATACAGTGAAGGGCAGTATGTTTACTGTAGCATTAACATTCCCTGCCTGCCCTGAGTTTATACTGAAACTACACTAGAAACCTAAGGCACATAAGCTCGAGGCACTGTGTACAGAGAACTGGTTCTAAGAAAGTAACAGACCAAATAAATACACAGTAGATAGAGTAGATGCATAGCCATGAAAAAGCGTGAGCTCCTTTTCACCCTTGAACTCGGAACACCTTAAAAAGCAGAGAAATGCTTCCTGTCAGAGATCTTGGTCGGCTCTGTGATGCCCAGATTCCATCATAGTGTGAGTGTCAAAGTGGAAACCAACTTAGAAAAGGTATGAGTTGAGAGTGTGTTCAGAGTTAGTCAGGGTTGACTTCTCCCATTCAGGAAAGAGCCTGAGAACAGGAGGGGAAGAGTTTCCTGAACAAGGGTAGCTTGAGAACGAGAGGTAACTGTTGGTCATTACTTGTAGTATTCTCTGGTACACTTTTCCTCAGTGTGAATGATAAAGGTTTCTCCTGGGAAAAAGTCTGACCACTCAAACCTAAAGCTTTCCTTTGCCTTTATGCAGTCTTACTCTGGTTATAGTTGTTCCCCCGGTCCTTTTTTTTGAAAGGAGTTTTCACTGAAAGCCATTTCCGAAGTGTCAGACTAGCAAAGGTCTAATCGAGTTGCAGAGTGAAGAGCTGATCTGCAGCAGGTCGTTCCCCAAATCCATTGGAGAGTCAATAATTACATTTACACTTAAAAGACAAAGCCATGGCCTAGACTTGTATGTTTTTGTTGTATATAATAGTGTAGGAAGAGGGCTATGGTAGGTGCTCAATAAATATTGGCTTGAGCGGCAGCTGTGATATGGTGCAGCATTTTCTGAACGTCCTTGTGCCCACAATGAAGACTGCATCCCAATAAATACGCTCATAATTTCAATAGCTGGGACAGAGTCATGAAACAATAAGCATTCTTAACTGTTACCTTGTGGGGTTTTTTTTTTAAGCTTGTGGATTAGAAAATATTTGCCTGATGGAATGAGCTACAGGTGTGGGAGTTAAGACAGAGACTGTCGTGTGAGGTTCACCGTCCCAGCTGTGTGTCACTGGACAAGTTACCTCACCTTTCTGAACCTAGGTTTCCTAATCTGTGGAAAGGGGATGATACTTATTCCATCTGGATTAAAAACTTGCTTTCAGTTTCAAGTGAAATAATGTACGCAAACATGTTTCAAAGTGTAAAGAACTATAGAGTCTAAGAGGGTGGTTTAGTTCTGGTGGCAAAATAAAAAGTGGCCTGGATTTTGATAGATTGTACGATAGATCAGCCAACATTTGAACAGTGTTCACACTGGTGTCCTAAACACTTGAGTATATTAAACTAATTTAGTCCTTAAAATGATCCCATGAAGTAGGAAACATTTTACAGATGAGGTTTTTCCCCCCAGGGTCACACAACTGGTAGGGAGCAGAGAGCTCAGTCTTGTCTAGTTCTGATTCAAACCCAGTCTTGTCTCGTAGCCACTTTGACATTGTGCCTCTTGTTAATCCAGGTTTCTTCGGGTAATTCGAGCTGCACTGGACGCTTTTTTGTATATGAATTTTCTGCTGTTGAAACCTTACCAGAAAATGACTGCCCTTGCCACCCAGTTTTTTCCTAAATTCTGTTGACTTCCTTGGCTCTCTTGGTTTTATAATCCAAGAAATGAAAGCTGAGTAGAATGATATCCTAAACTAGATAGTCCAGGAGTGAGAATTCATCTCCACAGAGTGCTGTAATGCATTTAGTGGTCAAATACAAATGACTTCATAATTTTCATGTCTATATAATAAATTTTACAAAATTATTATTATACCATATTTATGTATTATATGTACTCTTTAAACCCAGCACTTATAAGCATTTTTTGTCTTTAGATAGTCTTTAATGATATATATTTAATTTGGGAGGCTTATACTAATTTCATTAGATGAATATCCCGTAATTTATATAATGATTTCCTTGCCTTTGGACATTTAGATTGTTGGAGATTTCACACAATTATGAACCATACTGTAGTGAAGAGAGTTGTGTGTAAATCTTTGTTTACATTTCTGATTATTTCCTTAAGTTAGGCTTTTTAGAAGTATAATTATTATATCAAAGAGTATGAGTATTTAAAAAACTTATTTTTAGGAAGTGTGTCAATTTAGCATCTCACTTTAGTGACTTTTCACTGAATCCATGACTCGGTGTGATTTAGACTTTTTTTCAAACATGTTTGTCAATTTTTAAGCAAAAAATGTCATCTGTTTAATTTACATTTCTTTAATTATTAGATAGTTGTACCATTTCCTTGTGTGTTTGGAGTTGCTTACATTTCTCCAACAATTGCGATGGAATTCGTGTCTTCACTCCACTAACACACACTCATTCACATGTTGTTGCTGTCTCCTTCCCTGCTTCCATTCATAACTCTTCAACACCTGTTCAAAATTGCATTAAAACATTCTCTGCAGTTTTGACAAACTACCCTCTTAGTATAAATCAATGTTACTCAGTACATAGCAAAAATACGGGTTTATAAATTTCTCTCAAATTTTCTAAACACAGCAGTGAGCTTTGGGTAATGCAGTTTAGACCCAGAAAAGGGAGACACCTGGGCACCAGGGTGAAGAAACACACACAGACCCAAACACTCTCATTTAGACTTGTTTTAGAATAATACCTTGTAGTTCTGTGCTCGAAATGGAGCAGCTTATAAAAAAGAATGAAATAATGGCATTTGTAGCAGCATAGTTGGACCTAGAGATTATCTTACAAAGTGAAATAAGTCAGAAAGGGAAAGAGCAGGGGAGTTCCCTGGTGACCTGGTGGTTAGGATTCTGGACTTTCACTGCCACGGCCTGGGTTTGATCCCTGACCATGGAACTGAGGGTCCCACAAGCTGTGTGGCACAGCCAAAAAAGAAACGAAAGACAAATACCATACGCTGTCACTTACATGCGGATCTGAAATATGACACAAATGAACTTATTTCTGAAACAGAATCAGACACAGAGAACAGACTTACAGTTACCAAGGTGGGGAGGGGGGGTGGGCGGCGAGATGCATTGGGAGCTTGGGATTAGCAGATGCTAACTATTATTATATATAGAATGGATACACAGCAGGGTCCTAATGAAAAGAGTATGAAAAAGAATGTATATATATGTAGAACTGAATCACTTTGGTGTACAGCAGAAAGTAACACAACGTTTAAATCAACTATATTTCAGTAAAATAAATTTTTTTTTTTAATGTGGCAGGCTTTCTAAATGCCCTTAAGTCTCTTAAATCCCCGTCACCCTTCAAACTTGAAAGCCAGACTCTAGATTGACGTAGAGGCCTCCTCTGGGCCAGCGAGTCCCTGGAGAACGTGGCCTGCGTGCAGAGGGAGGAGGAAGGGCCTGCATAAGCCGCGTGTTTAGCTGCTCTTTGAACACATGCTTGCCAAGGTTTTTAAACAGCCTGCTACATTCTTAAAATTCTTTTTCCATGTTGTGGCTTTGATCTGTAAGATTACAGAAGCTATACTGAGGACCTGCCTTTTTTCATTTTATCGGAATAAATGCCTGTCTATGGTGTGACTTGTTTTAAGCTCAGTCAGTGCCTATTAAAGGACTTTTTAGACACTCTGAGCCTTAAAATCGCACCCAACTTTGATATCTTTCCTACAGATTTCCTTTTTTAACTCAGTTGCCTCAGTTTCCCCGCCTGAGTGTGAGAGCTGTGCTTCTCTAGCAGCTTTTCGTGAACTCATGGGGGATGCAGGGCTTTGAAGATTAAAAATTGCCACATAATTATAGGTTATTTGTTGAATTATATTTCATCTGAGTAATAATCAAAAGCTTTCTGATTTGGCACAGGTTTCTACAGGAAATTGTAAAAGGAAAAAATCCATTATTTGTGTATTATTGCAAGGAAGTGGTTTCTTCCGATTTCTTATTATCTCTTTGTTTTGCTGTGCACAGTCCCAGGTACTTATGAGTAGAATCCTACCAACCTGACAGCTCTGCTTGTGATTATGAATGTGGTTAAGTACAAAGGTTGTCAGTCTTTCTAAAATGGTTCAGCTTAAGTTATAGTGATACAGCCGTTAGGAAACTGAAGGCTATTACATGCAGTGACTAGAAACTGCAAATTCTGATTTAGCAGCTTGTAACCTTCATTTCACATTTTTAGGAGCACTGATTTCTGCCTAATGGTAATTAATGTACAGAAGCCAGCGGATACTTTTCAATACAATGCAGTAGTAGTACCTGGGCCTTTTTTTTTAAGCACCTAGGTAGTTTTTGTCTCTTCTGCTCTCTCATTCCCAGAGTAAAGGCACCTGTGTACACACCAGCCCAGACACTTTTTGGCACTTCGGTTATTCATGTGTTTCAAGGACCTAAATTCAGATAAATTCCAGACCCTGGGATTAAAGTATATGCTATTCTTTTGGAATGTGAGCCAGCAGTATTTATTAAACATCTGTTACATGAATAATCTTGGTCCTGACCCTGTAACTGGGAAGGATAAATAAAAGATAGTCTTCAGAAGCTCAAGTTGAAAGGTTAGAATGTCCAGGGCAAATACTTTCTTGGGACCTGAATAACAAATTCAGGAGAAAGCAAGCACTTGGGTCCTTAGATGAAATAATGAGAGGCTCCAGGAAAGAAAGCTCATGCTAAAGAAAGCACTGGCAGAGAAAGCACATTTAGTGACATGGTGGTGGGGTGGGGTGGATAGGAAAGGAACAGGACCTTTTGTGATGGGTCTTAAAGGGTAGTTAGAAATAATGTTTCCAAACCCCTTGAGCCTCATGTGTTCAGCTTTGTGGAGGTGGTTTGCAGCAGGGGTAGTTCTGGGCTTGCAACAAAGTTAGTCCAGAGGGAACGTCCATCTTTCTCGCCTGCTCCTTCTCCCAGCTTAGAGTTGTGAGGTCTCAGTTGCTAGTGATAAGTCCCCTATTGTGGTAAAGATAGAGAAGAAAGATGCCTTTGAGCAATGACTGAATGTTATTGAGATTGGGTTAGTAGTGAAAAGTACAAGAGAGTTGGAAGTTGCCAGTTACCTGGACTGACAGAATTATTTGTTTGAATAGATGGTTTTAGTGACACAGACCTTAAATATGACTGGTTCTGCAGAGTCTGGTTTGATGAACATGTAATATTTTACCGTCTTTGTCCCTGTTTGTTTTCCCCAGAGCAGTATTCCCTTCGGTTTTTAACCTAATTTCTTGGACCCCAGGAGTAAAGGAATGGGGAGTAGGATGAGAATTCTACCCCCATTATTGAAAGGCAGTCTTTTTAGATAAGCGTTTACCTCATGGATGAGAAAACTTAGTAGTCAAAGATAGTGATGACTCTTAATGAATGCAGTTTCTCAGGGTTAATCATACTCTTTTAAGATGCATGGACTGAGGATTTTCACTGTTGGGTGTATTTTATAAAGTGGAATCTGATAACAAGGGGGCATAACATTTTCTTTTTTTACTTGGGATTTCAGAGATGGCACTGCTCTCAATTTCGTTTTTTAATTAAAATCCATAAATGGCAGATTTAAAATTTTGAACCAGAGCATGAATCAGAAATTGGGTTTGTCAACCTTTACTTTTGGGGAGGTGGTAATTCTTTTTGAAATTGGGGTTGAAGGCAGAGAAAGAGAAGGAAAGCAGGAGAGAGTCTTGGAAATAAGGGTACTGGAAGGCACGAGGCTGTGGGTGGGAGACTCTGCTGGGAGGTCACGACTCTCCATCACTTCACCCCCGACTCCCAAGTAAAAAAACCTTTGCTAGTATTTTCTCTCCCCTCCTTTTCCCACTTGGGAAAAAAAAAATGAAGAGGAGTCTTTCTTTTCCTCATTTTCTACCCTCCAGTGGTCGTTAAGCATGAACAGGGACAAACAGTACAAGCAGCTGCGGTGCTCCTACCGGCACACACCTGTCCTAAGGCAGAGATGGCCCTTTATCAGATGCTACCCAGGAAAGCAGAGTGTGACCTCACAACTCTGATAGAGCCTCTGTTAACCTCGGTGAGGCGGGGGAGGTGTGGGGGGCACGGATGAAAGTCCGTTTGAATTTTCCCAGTGGGGTCAGAGTTTTGTTCCTTAATTAGAGGTCGTCTGGGAAAAGCCAGCACTTGTGCAAATGCCCCAGGAGGGTCTGAACACCTTAGTTCTGTGCTCACTGTGATACTGTCGTCCCCCTGCTGAGGGAGCAGACCAGCTGGTGGTAGGAAAGCTGGCTGAGAGCGCACAGAGAGGCTCTGCAAGGAGATCTTTTTTCTTTCTCTGTGATGTCTGCAGCTCATTTGGCCTGAGCACCAGGTTGCTACTTGATGCTGTTCAGAAGTCAGGATTTGAATTTTGAGGCCCTTTCAGAGAAGGTAGAGGTAATGTTGATTTCTGGGTCTAATTGTGCATGTGGAAGTTATCAGCTATAACTTATATTGGAATATACATTTAAGAAAAAAGCCAGATGGTAATCAAAATGTGTGGGTGGCTTGAAGTTTTTAAATAAAAGGCTTGTACTCAGCTGCCAAGCCTCCAGAGAAGTGCTTTGTACAATGCATTCCTGCTTTCGAATGGCTTGTGGAAGCAAGTTGCTTCCTTCCTATTTCCTCACAACCCTCGTGAACCTTGCCACGTTCTCTGTTTTCCCTGCCCTGGCAGAAATTGATTCCTGACTTCAGTAAAACTCCTCAGGGGGCTTGAAGATTTCCTTAGTTCAAGAGGCAGTCTTTTGGAAAAGATGACAGGTCCCTGAACTCGCAAAGGAAGTGTGCACAGACAAAGGGCTGTGCTCTTGGCAGCCCAGATAATGCCAGTAAGGGCTCAGGAGTTAGACTTGCTGGGGGTTCTGGCCTCCCTGGTGGCTCAGAGGTTAAAGCCTCTGCCTGGAATGTGGGAGACCCGGGTTTGATCCCTGGGTCGGGAAGATCCCCTGGAGAAGGAAATGGCACCCCACTCCAGTACTCTTGCCTGGAGAATCCCATGGAGGGAGGAGCCTGGTAGGCTACAGTCCATGGGGTCGCAAAGAGTCGGACACGACTGAGCGACTTCACTTTTCTGGTTGGGAACATAATCGTCGGAGGTCCCAAACTCTGGGACTGCTTCCCGCTCAGACTAAACACTGACTTTCTGGGGTCTTTACAGAGCTCACCTCTTAGTTGTGTTCCTTTGCTTGCTGTCAGTAAATCACTAACGCCTTTTGCCACAGTTCAGCTGGCTTAATTCTCTCCTGTTCTTCCTGTTGAAATCCAGAGTTGTGGCTTGAAGGGCAGTATGTTATGGTCAGCTCTTTAGGATCCACAACCCCCACTTGTCTCGTGGTTGCAGGCATCAGGATTTGCTAGGTCTATCAGAGATTACAGTGATCATTCGTAGATTAGTTCCTTCTAAAAAGTACAGGGAGAGAGTGTATCTGCAAAACACCTGAATGAATGTGTTTTTTGTACCTCTATCATCACAGTCTCTTGGCTTTCCAGGTGAAGTACAAGGCCTGGAAGTGGGAGTGTGCTTGGCTCCAAGGAGACCACTGTGACTGGAATTAGAGTCAGCAAAAGTGTCAGAGGAGGTTAGAAGATAAGGTCAGATACGTGATAGTAACAGATCATTGAAGGCCTTGTGGGCCATGTTAGGATTTTGTATTTTATTCTAAGCGAGAGTGGAAGTCGTTGGAGATTTTTGAGCTGATATGGTTTCCAATTAAAAAAATGAATTACTCTGGCTGCGATGTGGAGAACAGATTGGGTGATAGGAGCAGGGGTAAAACAGAGAGAGAGGTCATTTGGAAGGCTGTTGTCGTAATCCAGGCTAGAGAGGATGAGACAAGTGAAAGTATTGCCTACCTCCAAGAAAGGTTGGGAGACCTCAGAAAGAAAACGTCACTAAAGCCCCTCATACAGCCCTTTGCACGATACTAGGCTCCAGGATTTGTTAATTCTCTTCCTTTCCTTGGAGTTTGCCCTCAGCTGTATTAGGACCATAGGGGAGAGGTTATTAAACAGATCAGCGTTCACCAGGGAGGGTTGTAAGCAGTGCCTCAGTCGTTTGACCCTAACAGAAGACTTTTTATTACTCAAGGCACTGCAGTTGGCACACTGTTCATTCTGTCATCCCACCCACCAGAGACCTGAAAAGACCAAATCTGTGCCAGAACTCCGGGGCAGCTCTGTTCTCATTGAGGCTTTCACGCTTCAGTTCTTTCTACAGTTGCTATCTTAGACACAGTCTGAGCAGCCTCTTTCACAAAGTATCTTTTCAGCTACCTGGCCTTGCAAGCTGGAGCTCTCTGATGCTCATTGTGACAAGGTAGTTTTCACATACCTGAGAGGACCCTTTAAGGGAAAGAAAGAGGTTTTGTGGTCTTTGTTTAACATTTGAGCTTCCCCTTCACCTCTCCCAACCCCCCAGCCCACACCGTTCCTTTTTTGTTGTGATCTGAAAGCTTTAATACCAAGCCACCCTCATTTCTGGGGTTTGCAGTGTGGGAAAGGAATTCAGTATGATTTAGTACATTACAGTTGTTTGGGAAACGCGTGTTCCCAAACAGGTGGTTCCTATACCACCCTGAACGCGCCTGATCTTGAAGTTAAGCAGGATCAGGCCTGGTTAGTACTTGGATGGGAGAGAAGCGTGGTCCTTGGTACATGGGGAGCTTGAATTGTTGACAAAGCTTCCTTCCCTCCAGAAGGCTAGTCAGTGTTTGTTTGCTTGGGCTGTGTGTGTGTTGTTGGAAGACTTCACTGATGAAACCATGCCATCTTGTTACAACATCAGAATCACCTGCCCAAAGAGGGCTGCTGGCAGCCTACCACTTTCTTGATTTACCCTGGGAGCAAAGCAGTTTCTTTTTCCTTTTTTTTTTTTTGGCGGGGGAGTGGGTAGCTCTGGAGGTCTAATTGTGTGAAAGGCCATAGGAAGGTGAATCCCCAGAAACTTGCAGACAGAATTTGCTTTAATAGTAGTTAGTCTTGTCTCCTAGGATGCTCTTATTCCTCCTTCTTTTTAAAAATAAGTTCAGGTGAATTCCCTGGTGGTCCAATGGTCAGGACTCTGCCCTTTCACTGTCGAGGGCCCAAATTCAGTCCCTGGTTGGCAAACTTAAGATCCTGCAAGCTGAGTGGTACGGCCAAAAAAAAAAAAAAGTCAGCTCAGATTACCGGGGTCACAAGTTGGACTTTGAGTGTCTTTGTATCTCATATACTGTACTGTCTCTGGAAGTGTCTGGCTGCCCCGGCCCCCAGCCAGGTCTCTGAATAGATTGAGCTGGGCCCCATGAGGATGAGCTGTCTTCAGGAATGCTGTTCTGTTTTTAGGGAGAAATCGTCTTTTCCTTCACCTCAGTTGGACTGTGCCCTAGCCTTTCTGTGCCTGCCTTAGCTGGGGCATGGAGGAGAGCCAGCATACCATTTATGTGGCTGCCACGTGGGCTTACCCAAAAGCCGTAAGGAGAGGCAGCCCATGGGAAATACAAGCGTCAAGCGAGTGCGTCTGTAGCTTGTGAACATAAAGACCTTCAGTTGTTTGTGTAGATCAGTATTTTCTAGTTTTTATTTTCCCCATCCAGGCATCTGTGCTGACTGAAATATTTGAGCCATAGCAATCGTAGAGAGCAAATTGTTTCTACAGATAAAGACATAGATATATTTTCGTCCTACATGCTGCTAATTAAATTGCTTATCTGTCTAAACTTGGGCCTCTGCTGCTGCTATCCGATGTCCCTGGTATCTTCTGGAGTGAGTTGCTCTGTGTTCCGTGACCTTGTTTTCTCTGTTATTGCAGTGTGAGTGGCTGCCTCACGTTGTGTTGATGCCGGTCTGCCATGCTAGCCTGTCTACCAGGGCCAGGTGACCTGTCCTTTCAGCTTCTCTCTCACACGCAGATGAACACTGGACTTCAGAAATGTAAGTGATCTGGATCCCAGGGGAGCATGCGGTCCTTTATTTTCCCCTCCATTCGGGTTCTCCCAGAGACGACTTTGGGGTACCCTGGCTTTGGTACCTCCAAGGTGTTCTTCAGCACAGACAGCAGGAAAGCAGCTGCGGCACTTGTCGGCAGTGCGAGGCGCTTCTCTACTCAGAGAGAGCCTCGTAATACTAGGTTCCCCAGTGTATGTCATCTTAATTTTAGTTGTTGCTGATAGATGTCTGTTGAGCAGTAGGACTATATGGAGTTTTACAGCCCAGTGTTACATATATCTTATGTGTATACATCACCCTTCAAGGAAGTGTTTCAGTTTGAACCCTGGGAGGAATGGAATGAAAACGCACAGTCCAGATGACTTACTGTATCCCTGAAACAAACCGTGTGCACTGTTGTGTTGTTTGGAGCTCTCTGAGTGCCCTCTGCCACGGAGACAGACCGTTCCCCCTTGGCCTTGCTGTTTGCCTTCTGAGCCAATGCCCGCAGCTCACAGCAAACAAACTCTTGCCTCCAGAAGGGACATGGAACTGTCTAGCTTTCTCAGCCTCTCTGGGCGTGTTCCTGTTAATATTCTTCCCCCAAGACGGGATTTTGGAGAACTGCTAGCTTCCTGTATTGGATTGGCTGGCGCTGGGGCTTCAGACTTTGTATTTTCCCAGACCCCTGCCCTCTGTCCCTGTGCTGTGTGAATGTGCAAGGGAGATTCTGTTCCTGGCTTATCGCCATGCATGGCGTCTTCGAGTGTAAAGATGGCCCTAAATTTGGAATAGAGTTTCCTTTCAGAGCAAAAAGGGAAAATCAGCGAGACATCTCAGCTTACCCTTTAACAGAAAAAGAGCCTCAGCAGGTTACCTGACTCCTTTATGACAGAGGTTGGCAAGCTTTTTCTGTCAAGGGTCAAATGGATCATACCACGTGGTCTCTTGCGTGTTCTCACCCTGCTCTCATGGGGCACAGGCAGCCGTAGGCAGTATGTAAACAAATGAGTGCGGCTGTGCTCCAGCACCACCCGCTACAGGAGCACAGCAGCCCAGTGCTGGCTTTCAGGCTGTAGTTTGCCGCTCTCTGCTCCATGAGATTATCTGCAGAAGTTAAAAACGGTCTGGCCTCTTGATTTCCTTTCTTTGAGAGAGAGTAAGACTCAGAGCGTGGCCAGATCTAGAATTTGGCCACTGAATGCAGCTCCTGTAACAACAGAGCTGAGGGTGTCAGTCTTGCTTCTGTGGCTGCCTGACGCAGTAGGCAAGCTCGCTGTCCCAGCTCTGCCCCAGCCTTTCTTTCTCCCGCTGAGTGCCGATCGGGTGAGGGCGTTGTCTGGGCTCTCTGGCCACCCACAGCCGCATGCTCACGCGCTGTGACTGGGCGCAGGCCTCCAGGCACACAGCTGGGGAGGGAGCGCACGCAGAAGCATGTGGTAAGATAACAGAATGCAGCTCGCTGTCTGTCTTCTAGGTCCTTAACACACGCTGACAGCTTCACCCAGAGAGGTACCATCAAGGGCTGAACCATCTAGGAGGAAAGGCAAATTGGCAGCTTTATCTTAGCTGCTGATGTTGGATCTTCACTCCCTTCTCCCCAAAGCAGCCTCCAAGTCACCTCTGCAAAAACCTCTATCCCAAATCTGTATTCAAGAATTGAGGTGTCCTTTTTCTCTGGTTTCAGGCATATCTGTCCATTTAGGGGACAGTATATTTCAATCCCTTCAACTCTCTTGTGACTCTCCTTAACTACACCTAAACTTTTGCAGAGAAGAAAACCCAGTGGTGTTTGTAAGCTCACTTGCTTGCTTCTTTGCTCTCCCAAAATGTATTAGAGGAAAAAAAAAAAATCCTGTTCTGTGATGTACAGCTCTTAGCATTAAGCATTCACCATTAAGGTGGGACAGAGTATAAACTGTCTGCTTCAGAAACCAGAAGCTAAGATGCTGCTCAGAGCCCAGGTCTACCAGCTGTCAAAACCTGTGACTGCTGTTCAGCTTTTCCCTGCTCCCATCCTAAGGAGGGTCTTAAAAGTTGCTCAAAACACAGAACTCGGTATCTAGTGAGGTGGGCATGGAGTGTGTGCATGCTAAGTTGCTTCAGTCATGTCTGACTTCTTGTGACCCATGGACTGTAGCCCTCCAGATTCCTCTCTCCATGGCAATTCTCCAGGCAAGAATACTGGAGTGGGTTGCCATGCCCTTCTCCAGGGGATCTTCCAACCCAGAGATTAAATTCATGTCTCTTATGTGTCCTGCATTGGCAGGCAGGTTCTTTACCACTAGTGCTACCTAGGAAACTCCATGGGGTACAGATATTTATAGCTTTGTTGTTGTTCAGTCGCTCAGTTGTGTCCGACTCTTTCCAACCCTATGGACTGCAGCACACCAGGCCTCCCTGTCCCTCACCATCTCGTGGAGTTTGCCCAAGTTCATGTTCTTTTTATTGGTGATGCTACCCAGCCTTCTCATCCTCTGACGCCCTCTTCTTCTTCTGCCCTCAGTCTTTCCCAGCATCAGCCTTAACAGCTCAGTATCTTTTATATTGGAATAGTCAGCTTAAGGCAGGGGAGATAGGTCAGGGCTCAGGAGAGGGGATATGTGGCTTTTTGGCCCAGCACTGTCAGTCACCTGGCTGCTCAGTCTGCCCCCGGCTTGAGCTGCCGTATGTACAGAATCATAATACCAGTCCCTTCAGACACCAGTGTTTTCTCTTCTCCCCATCCTCTTCTACATGTATAGGAGGGTGTGATGTATTTTCCCACCAAAAGTATGACTTACCTTAGTGCAGGCTGGATTAAGGGACATCTTGCCTTTGGGTGGGTCCTGCAGGGGCTAGAAAACCACAATTGTGGTTAGTGGCTGCCCTCCCCGAACTTTCCTGGATTGTTATTCTGTAACATCACATGGTTCAGGAGACCTGAGCCATTTTGGAGCTTTGTACTTGAAAAATTTGTTTTCCTCTAAGCCATCTTCTCCCAATTCCCCAGAAACTGTTGCTTTTGAACATTTGTTTCCTTCATTAAACCCCATGCCTCTGCTCCTGTTTCTCTAGCTCACAGTCAGGTGTACAGATAGGGTGGCTTGATGAAGATTTCTGGGTAGAGTAGTTGAAATGACCAAAGGTCCCTGGTCCTCAGATTGTCTTTCAGACAGCGACTGTGAATTCTTTCACTGTAGAGTCTTGGGACCTAGAACAAATAATTAAAATTAATCTTTTACTATACTCCCATATGCTTATCTGCCCCCTAGTGGAAAGATCTGGAAATGGCAAATTGGCCCAGTGACTGGATAAACTCAGAGAAACATCAGAAATATTAGCTAACATTTGTTGAGTGCTTACCATATGCCAGGCATTATCTTGCGTATTTTTATGTATGTTCCCATTCACTCTTCAATAATTCCATATGGGAGACTCATTTATCTTTCTTTTAAGCATGAGAGTGTCACTTGTCAGTGTCACATTACTAATCAGTGACTAGGCTAGAATTCACTCTTGGGTCAGACTCCAAAGCCTGTGTTTGATGCACGGCCTGTGTCTCCCCACAGGCTAGAGGCTCCTGCTGCGTAAGCCACTAGTGTCTTCTGATCTTCAAAACAGAAAGATAAATGGGGAGGTCTCCCCCATCCCCCAGTCCCTAGTCCATGGAACTTTCTCTGCTACATTTAATGCTCAGGCTCAAGTCTGGGAGGTCCTGCATTTAGGGCTTCCATGGTAAGGTTACTTTGTCTCATCTCTGGGCAGACTCAGCGAAACCTGCTATCTTTGAATAATTACCATTGACAGTTACAGGTCCTGTTCACAGAACATTTCCTGTTCATCAGATTTTTTGATCTTAGTAATTCTGTGAGGTAGGACAGCAGGTATCATTGCTGTTTATAAATGAGGAATGACTGAGCAACACTCTGAGTAATCAGATAATCAAGTCAGTGCTTGAATCCAGTCTCTTTTTTCTAACCAGAGTCTCTGTTCTCCGCTGCTTTATGCCTCGATTAATGACACTGTTGGTACCAGATAGTTAAATAAGTTGCTGGCAAAGCTATAGTGTCTGTGTCAGCTGTGCACTTAGAGGAAGATGGTGCAGAAGAAAGAAAGGCTGCAGGGTGCCTGTGTGGAGACTGAGATGAAGTACTGAGAAAGACTCGGAAGGGTTGGGCTGAAGTCTGGTGTGTGAAGTGGGTGGTGTCAGAGCCCAGAATGTGACCTCTTTCTTGTCCAGTATGCTCATCTGTCATTCCCGAGAGTCTTCCTTAATGGGCTATAGCCCGTGTCCCGCCTCCCCGCCCCTCACCTCATCACCATTGTCAGCATCAGCGGAGCCAGGACAGAGGGGACTGGTCGGTGTAGTGTCCTGTCCCACACTCCTGATAGAGGCCAGCATACCTGTGCCTCTACTAGAAAAAACTAGCTTGAGAGTTGGTACTGACTTGGAGCAAAGGAGCTGTTGTTCAGCAAGCCACTGTACCAGCCTCTCTCAGTTGGCCTTCAAGGAGAGAAGCTTGTTAACATGGAGCAAGACTCTTCCTACATGGAGGGGCAGACCTTCGTTTCCTGTCTGAATGGAAACGCAGCAGCTTCAGACTCCTCCTCTTCAGCTGAATCCCAGCTGTTCAGCCAGACAGTGTGCTTATAGGTATTTACTGCGGGTCTGCTCTGGGGAAGGAAGGCGCCACGCCAGGAGTGTCACACACTTCTCATCAGTCACATGAAAGCGCGGTGGCTGACCAGGGCAGCTTCTCATGGAGTGCTGGTGCCCTGGATTTAGGGACATTCTTCAGTGATCCCAGACTTTTTTGGTGTCCTCTGTGCAAGAGAATGAATGTAAGATACGTCAGAAAATGGCCCCCACTTTATGAAGCCTGAAGCCCATTAAGGGTCAGAGCCTTACAAGCAGCAGCAGAACTCTGTTCTCCAGGCCTTGACCCTTCTTGCCATCTAGTGCTGCCTAGTGGGTGGGAGACTTCCAGGCCTCTCTGCCTCCTTCTGCTTCCTACCTTCAATTGTCACTGTCACATTCATCTTTCTGCAGATCAGTCGTCTTACAAACATTGCGATTAAGGATGGAGCAGGTATTCAGCACTCAGGAAATAAAGCAGAGCCTTGAATATGTTAGAATGCCTCCCAAGTTCAAGGCATTGTGCCAGCATTTCAAAATACGAACCTTTTCCTTTCTGTACCCTTTTTTTCTCCTGTACCCTTTTTTGCTGAGTCCTGCCTCTTTGAGTGTGAGTCCGGATCTCTCTGTCCCTCCTGAACTGGAGCTTTCTTTTCTTGCTTCCGAGGAGAGCAGCAGTTTCTAAGCAGTTGCTGCCAGCCAACCAGCAGTGTCACCTAATGCAGGCAGCTGTGCCCTCTCCCTGCTAGCACTCACTAGACGACTTCTGTTCAGTGATGCCCAGCGACATGACTTTGAATGGGGTCTCCTTTGGGCCAAGCCAGCTGAGGCCACAAGCCAGGCATTTGGTCAGCTTAGTCCTTGGTCTGCCCTGGCCACCTCCGGCACAGGGAGGAAGTAGGGAGGGAGTCAGCTAGCTGAACCCAGGCTCCCAGCCAGGCGCACCCCTCCTTTTTTTTTTTTTTTTCCTGCTCGAGGAGTCTGTGCACTTACTCAGCAAGCCTTTATTAAGCACCTTCTGTGTATACTCAGGGGAGACCCTCCCTCGGAGAGAGGGAGAATGGCGCTGAGACCCCTTGCCAGGAGCCTGGCAAGCTTAAAGAGCTCTGGTTCTCAGAACCTTTTCCTTTTTGACTGCAAGCTCGACATCCGCTGGAGCCCCCTGATGGGAAGCGACTGGAGATGGGAACAAAGAGACTGTTAGCATTAATGAGGCCCATTGAGCGGTGTTTCCGGTGTTTCCGCAGTCTCCAAAGGAGGGCAGGTTTTTCCTCTTTCATTTCAGAAAGTGACAGCTGACAGGGGCCGAATACAGACTATTTTTGGCTCTCAGAACTTCAAGATGCTCTGAATCCTTTCTCCTCAGCTCCCTCCCTGCAGTCCTGTCATTATTGTCGCCCCCCACAAGGAAATAAATAAAGCCTTTTGATCTTCACCCAGTCAGGCTGAGAGTAAGCTGTAAACAAAAGTGAACTTGTGACATGGGGGTGGGGGAGGGATGTTGGCAGCTCGCTCCTCTGCCCCTGAAAAAAGAAGCATCCTGCCTCCTGTGCCAGGATGCCCACCCTGTGGGCACAGTGCCCCAGCTGCCACTTCCGAGAGAGCTGACGCCTCACTGGCCATCGCAGACCGGAGAGGAGCCATTTTGGGTGCCCTCTTCCCCAGGCTGTCACCTGGCAGGGACTGAGTGGCCCTGACAAGCAGCCCTGCTTAGAACCTCCAAACCCCAGGCCAGCAGGGGCCAGTAGGAACTTGGAGAGACTTCGCGTGAGAATTGGCCCGGTTCCGGCTGTCTAAGATGCGAGACTTTGGAAAGTTGCTCTGCTCTTCTAATCTTTAGTGACCTCATTTGTGAAGTGGGACCATCGTGATGGTACCTGCCTCCTAACACAGTAGCGGGGATTCATGGGACAGTCTGGCACTCAGCACGAGCCCTGGCCCATGAGACGTGCCCACTGCATGCTAGCCAGGCTTGTTTCTGTTGGGGCTGAGGCTGGCTCCGAGCTGGAGGCTCAGCCTGACGCCCCGTGCACCCTGCCCCGCAGGCCGCAGGCGGGAAGTCTAGGAGGGCAGGTTGGCTTGGCACTGACGAGCTCCCTCTCCTTCTCTGCTCTCCTTCCCCTTCTCTCTCTCTAGGGGACACTACACAGAAAATGAGAACTGCTCACTACCCTACCCCAGCCGAATTGGACGCGTATGCTAAGAAGGTCGCAAACAACCCACTGACTATAAAAATCTTCCCCAACAGTGTGAAGGTTCCCCAGCGGAAACACGTTCGTCGTACTGTGAACGGCCTGGACACATCGGCCCAGCGCTACAGCCCCTACCCGACTCAGGCCGCCACCAGGGCAGGCCTGCTGGCCATTGTCAAAGTGCCAGCCAAAAGCATACTCAAGGACTTTGACGGCACCCGAGCCCGGTTGCTCCCCGAGGCCATCATGAACCCCCCAGTGGCGCCCTATGCTACTGTGGCACCCAGCACTTTAGCCCACCCCCAGGCCCAGGCTCTGGCCCGCCAGCAGGCCCTGCAGCACGCACAGACCCTGGCCCACGCCCCTCCCCAGACGCTGCAGCACCCTCAGGGTATCCCGCCACCCCAGGCGCTGTCCCACCCCCAGAGCCTCCAACAGCCTCAGGGCCTGGGTCACCCTCAGCCCATGGCCCAGACCCAGGGCTTGGTCCACCCTCAGGCCCTGTCTCACCAGGGTCTCCAGCACCCCCCCACTCCCTTGCTGCATGGAGGCCGGAAGATGCCAGACTCAGATGCCCCCCCGAATGTGACCGTGTCTACCTCAACTATCCCCCTTTCAATGGCGGCTACCCTGCAGCACAGCCAGCCCCCGGACCTGAGCAGCATCGTGCACCAGATCAACCAGTTTTGCCAGACGCGGGCGGGCGTCAGCACTACCTCAGTGTGTGAGGGCCAGATCGCCAACCCCAGCCCCATTAGTCGCAGTCTGCTCATCAATGCAAGCACTCGGGTGTCGACCCACAGCGTCCCCACACCAATGCCTTCATGTGTGGTCAATCCCATGGAGCACACCCACGCGGCCAGTGCCGCGCTGCCCCCTGCGGGCCCCGTCAACCTGCCCGCGGGCCTCTCGCGTGCCCCCACTGGCTACCCTAGCGACCTCAAGCCAGTCGCCTGGAACCAGCACCAGCTGGCACACCTGCAGCAGATGTGCGGTGAGGCCGGTGGGACACCGGCCCCTGGCCTGACAGGCAAGCATGCAGCAGGACGCGAGTTGGCAGGGCCTGGCTTGGTGGGCAAGACCCCTGCCTACCCGCAGGAACTCTGCCTGGCACAGTCTTTCCATCTGAAGCCACCCCTGGAGAAGCCAACCCCGTCCCCACCCGTCAACGGCCTGGCCGCCCCACTGGCCTACCCCAATGGTCACTACTTCCAACCCCTGTGGAACAACATTCTGCCCACTCCCAATAGCGACAGCTCGGGGTCTCAGGACCTCGCCGTGCCGTTCCACGGTGGGCAGCCCACGGGCGCACCCCTCGACTGTGCGGCGGTGGCTGCTGGGGCCCACTTCCGGGCAGGGACCGGGGGCGGTCCAGTGGCAAGCCAGAACAGCTTGATACAAACGGTGGATTACTTAAGTGGGGATTTCCAGCAGGCCTGCTTCCGAGAACAGAGCCTGGCCATGCTGAGCAAGGCCCACCGAGCCCCTGGCAACCGAGCCCCTGACCCCACAGATAGTCGAAGTCTTCATGTTCAGCACCCCGGGTATAGATAGGGAGCCCTGGTGCCCTCCAGTTCCACGTCATACGTCACCCTCCTAGGTTTAGTCTTACTTTTGAGTAATTGGATAGTTTCAAAGTTTCACTGCTCCAACGTGATCATTCTTAGATGTCTAAGAAAGGGAATTTAGTGGGATCTAATTGAGGACAGAGGGGGGTCCTTTTCGCCTTTATCTTCACCTGTACCAGCCCCAGCAACTTTTGGGTTTATGTTGGGACCCAATCTCAACTCCCGGCTTGACTCTCCATTGCCTGCCTACAAGTCCAGTTCCTGCCCCGTCTCCCCGCCACCTCCTGCCCACCCTTTCCCACCAGCCTCCTTTCATCCTTACCTGCACCTCTCACCGTTGCCCTTAGGACTGAGGTATGGGCTAAGGGAAGGGTCCCCTTAGGCGAGGGAGTAGTCAGCATCCAGCTGCCAAAGCTAGGCCTCTCCCTGTCTCTCTTTCTGGGACTAAGAAGCCAGACTTCCCAAGTGTACTGGGAGCTGATTTCTTATTTACCCAAAGACCTCAAATCAAAACTGACCCTGTCTGCATCTTCCAGCCCTTCCTCAAGGCTATTTTTACACCTGCATTGAACCCAGAGCCACTGCACTCATCCTTGCCACTCCTCAAGGGCATCCTGCAGCATGTGGCCATGGCCTTGGGACATTGCAGGGCAGCGGGGGTGGGGAGCCTGTCTTTGTATTGATACCTTGGTTCCTAACTCCCTTTCCATCCCTAGAGCAATGCCAGGACATCTGGCATATCCAAGACCTTCCTGCCTGTTGTCTCCTGAGTCACCTGCTGCCCTCATGCCCCACTCTCCCCTCGCCAACAAAACAAACAAGCCAGTCTTACTTGAGGAATTAGGTAGTAGGTATGGGATGATCACATTGGAGTTTGGAATTAAAAACACTGAAAAAAAAAAAAGTTAAACTGCATTTGGTTCTCTACACTGGCTAAGAATATTGCTCTACACTGTAAGTTTTAAGCGTCCTGTTCTGTATGAATGTAGCGTGGGTTTGAGTAGCAGTGTGTGTGAGCGGCCCCACAGGTGCATTCACTGTCTAGTCACCTTCCGCAGCCCCTCAGTTTAATGAAGGAAAAAAAACACAAAGCCTTAAGCTCTTTGACTTCTCCTTTACCAAATGAGCATGGTTCCAACAGCTGGAGACGGGCCTCTATTGGAAACAGCCCCTCCTGCCCCTCGCCCTTCCCTCACCCACCCCACGTTCAGTGTCCCATCCCCACGTGACAGTTAGTTGGCTAGAAACTTTAAACTTTTCTGTAACTTAGATTATGTTTTGTTGTAACATTTTGCTTCCTTCTGTTAAAGATACATAGTTGGGCTGTTGTTTTTTTTCCCTTTAAACCAAATAAGCCCTACCCTTTCCTCTCCTCTCTGGGGAATGTGAGCTGATGTTGTTTAAGATTCTTGGTTTTGTTTACTATACTATCCACTGTTCTTTAGCCAGAAATTCTCTAGTGATCTGAAGCAATGTGACTGAAGACCAGTTTTTAAATTATGTGTTGGCAAGTTGCCTTATATTTAAAAAGAGAAAAAAAAACAAGGAAAAATCATGCCTGATTGTGTTATGCCAAATGATAGCAACATGAAGTCCTAATTTATTGCTCCCCGCTGTCTTGCTGCCGTCTGTAGACACTGGTACCTTCCTGTCCTGAGCCCCCAGGAGCACCAGCAGCTTTTGGTGCGATGCCTTCTCCCAGTGTGCTGGCCTCCGTCTCACCCAGGGGCCCCTTCTCTTGAGTTAAATTCTGTGAAAGGACACTGCTGTCTCAGCTTATCCCCTGCTTGATCTCCAAACCAGATACTTTTGCTGTAATTTTCTTCCAATGCCTCTCTCCCCAAAAGGTGAGCTGCCGTTTTAGGAAATTGGACCAGACACCAACTTGGGGGCTTAAAAATCAAACCTCAAACCCATCTCTTCCTGTGTAGGGGTGCATCTGAAGCTCTCACTCTCACCCCTAGTCTGCATGGAAAATGTACTGTGACCCCCTGCCCTCCACTACCTTCCCCTTTGGTGGGAGATGTTTCCTAGATCACCCTGAGCCCCTCTTCCCCTCTGCCAGCCAACCCCCAACCAGCAATAAGGGCCCACGCCAGGGCCTCCTGTCCACACCCCCGCCTCCATTCCACACTGCCGCTAGAGAATAATCTGGGTCTCCTGCCGTCCACATACTGTAGCATTCATTCTCCATCTCCCTCATCCTCTCACCTGTGGTGGTTTATGGGTGTGATGGGGTTTTTAAGATTATTATAAACCAGTAAAAAGAGCAAACTCATCTTTTGATCTTGTCCTATTCGTTAATGCTTGTTTGAGATGATCTTTCTTAACGGTTTTTAATACTTTCTAGAAATAATTTCTCATTTTTAAAGGGCCTTCTAGAGTATTTGTCCCAGTCAGAAGCTCTCCCCACCCATCATCCCAGGGCAGGTATGCTGAGTCAGCCCCTGCAGGGGGCATCCGCCTGACTGGCCGTCTGCCCTGGGCAGGGCTGCGGGGGGCTTGGTGGGACTTGATGGTTATGTTTGCCACCCTTCAGTGGAGGCCCAGTTTATTGTACTGCCGTGTTCAAGGACAATCAGTCACTGAAAAATGGGGATCTGGTTTGTGAATAAGCTGACTTAAGACTGAATGTCCCTCCCCTCCCCCTTGAAAATCTTGGAATTTCTGAGGACCTCTGACAAGTGATAAGTGTTGTAATAATCTGTAACATGAAAAGTGGCCCTCTTGGCAATTTCAGTCTTAAAAGGTTGAGTACTGATAGGAGATTTTTTTTTTTTGGTCTCCAGGGGGTGGGGGTGGGGGGGTGGAAGCCCACAACAGCTCTTTAGGTGTCCCCTTTTCTGCTGAGTTTGGGTCTGGACTAAGATGTGATGGAGGGAAGGAAAGATCCCACAGGTTGTAGAACTCAGTGAGTGTGCAATCAAATGGTTAATAGGTGGTTCTCAAAACTGATGGGAGTCGAAAACACCTTGAGCATGTCCTTGTCTGTAGGGTGTTTTTTCATGAAGGTACTTTTTGCCTTTACTCTTCATTCCATCTGTGTGAAAGAAAACCGACAGTCAGCCTAGAGTAACAAGGCTGAACAGAGTAGACAGTTGAGCCCCACTCACACTGTGATGCAAAACCCGCCTTGAGTTCCATAAGCAATTATGACCACCTGCAGAGGCACGGAATCGGCAGTATGGGTATGGGGTCAACCAAAGGAGGGACCAACCTGTATGACCCTACCACCTGGAGTGGTGCAGTGGCACAGTGCTGCCAGCAGAGAGGACTTGATCTGCAGAGGTGGGGGTCTGGCTTCTGCGGAAAGGCTAATGCAGAAGAGGTTCCACCTGTTGGTGCTGGAAACCCAGGTCTGTGCTTAAGGCATTTCTTCTGCGACAGCCCACGGTCTTTTACCAGCTTCCAGGCCTCACTATACCAAGATGGTTTAGCTCATGAAAGAGCCATGTTTCTCAGCAAAGCAGCCAGGGCTTCGTCTCTCTCTAGATGAGTGAATTTGACCTTTTGAAGGCTTTGGTTAGTTCCTCAGGCTTGCTGTCTCAGGCATAGGCCTTTCCTGTCACTTCTGATAAGGGCTTTTCCACCTGAGTCTCTGGCTGGCAAAGTAGAGACGGCAAGTTACAGCCTTTGAACCTTCTCCTTCCCATACTGAGCCTGAACAGTATTTTCCATACACAGGCCTCTTAGGGCCAGGCAAGAGTAAGGCACTTTATGCTGATGAGTTAATCTTTACAAATCTAGCAGGATTACTCTCATTTTACCAGCGAGAGTAAGGATGTCATGTAGCTAAGTAACTTGCCAAAAAGCAAGCATAGCAAAGATCTAAAACCAAATCTATTGCCAAAAGTAAAGGAAGCTATTCTAGGGATTGCTGGAGCTTAAAACAGAATCCAGTGATAAGGGGAAGAAAAATCCAGGCCCTGCCCCAAAATAGCTGGATGATAACTGAAGTCAGTTCAAATATGGATAATCACAGGCACCTCCTTTGAGACCTGTATGAAAAGCAAGTATGGATGGGGAAATCCAAGTGCTTTGAATACCTTGAAGGCTTTGGAGTTAGGCTAACATTCACCAAGTGCTCACAGTCATCCCTCATTATCCACAGGGAATTGGTTTAAAGAATTCCCCGAGTCCACAGATGAACAAGTCCTTGATAGAAAATAGCATAATATTTGCATATAACCTGCGCACATTTTACCACATGCTTTAAGTAATCTATAGATAATATGTAATACAATGTAACACCATGTAAATTTACCCATGAGTAGCCAGTAAGTTTTGCTCTTTGTAGCTTTTCCCAAGTGTTTCCAGTTTACTCTCTTGATTGAATTCAAGGATGTGGAACCCACAAAGGACCGACTGTATCTTGTGCTAGGTGGGAACTTGGACTGTCTTCATCACAGCTCACTAAGGTCCTTTTATTAACTATTGCACTTAAGTGAAATAATGCATATAAAATGCTTAGCAGTGTCTGCCATATCAAAAGTACTCAATGAATGGTAGCTACTCTCATTAGACCAAGAAACACCTGCCAAAGGACAGGCACTAGTCTTTGGTGGGGTATGAATCAGGGACTATAGCCCTTATTGTGTTGAGCCTGCAGCTCCCTCATAGAATCACCAGAGGGCAGCAGCAGGCAACTCTTCCACACAAAGCCCCTTGCAGTCCCTCTGTCTTCCACCAGAGGGCGATCCATGAGCGCCATTGGATTCGGGCCAGAACGGTTGCAGGCCCCCCACCCCGCCACCCCCACCCCCACCCCTGTCCCTTGACTTCACCCTAGGGCCTAGCCTTCCAGGACCCTAAGCAACCCGGATGAGTCAGGCTGGAACCAAGTTAATAAATACAATTCAGGATTTATTAAAAATCAGGGCTCCCCGCTGTGCCCTCCTGGCACTAAGTAAATAAATAACCAGAGGGGACACAGCTGGGGAAAGGATAAGAGAAATCTGATCTCAAGATTATTTTAACTACCCCCTCAGTTTCCCAACTCCCCCTCCCCCCTATGGCTCTTGGGACATAGCACCAGCAGGCACCTCGGTCCCGGGAAGAGTGTAGCCGGCACCAAGGCGTGTCTGCCCTGTCCAGGAGACAGGTCCGGGGGCTCGCTGGTTTCCAAGCCCTTGATGACCCTAAGACCTGCTCTTCCCCGAGGTCAGAGCTGAAGCACCAATAGGAGGCACCTGAGGGTGGTGGGGAAGGAGGGAGGGGGAATGGGGTACCAGAGCCTCGGCAGCAGCAGCAGCTGTAAGGGGGTCCGGCCCCCTCTCCAGGCTCAGCCATGCCCGATGGAGGTCACTGCCCTCCCCCCTTCTCCTGCTGCTTGGTCTGCTCTCAGCTGAGGATCTTTCGGGGCAATTCAACAGAGGCACGGATGAAGACCGCATCATCCCGCACATAGTTTCGCTTGCGGATATCCTGGTGGGAGATGAACTTGGGGTAACCAAAGCCCAGAGAACTCTCATCCAGGGAGCCCCGCCAAGTGCCTGGTTTTTGGAAATTCTTCCAGTTTGGGTCAGGGTGAAAGGTCTCAGTGACATGCTGTGGCTTCGCCAGCCCAGGGTCACTCTGATCCAGTAGGGAGAAGGTCACACGGCGGGCGAAGGGCCACTCGAGGAGATTGTCAAAGGCACCTGGCAGCACGCGAATGTAGAGTGAGAGGTGGGTGCCCTCGCCACTGCCATTGCCGTTGAGGAACGCAGACACCTGCAACTTGTAGCCGTACTTGTGCGTGTAGAAGGCAGGGCTGAAGCACTCGAGGTTGGGCTTGGCTTTGGCCTCCTGGAGCCGGCGCCCGTAACTGCCAATCTTCCAGATGAGCACGCCATCACTGCCCACCGACAGCTCCTCCAGCTCTCTTCGTAGCTCCTGCAGCTCCTGCCGCTGCCGGCTCACCAGGGCACACATCATGGCCAGATGCGGCTTCACACTCTCCTCCACGTGCCGTGCCATCGCCAGCTTAGGGCACTGTCGGCAAAGCCCCAGGCCATGGGGGAAAGAGAGGAGAGTGAGTAGGGGCGAGTTCAGGCGAGAGGGGAGGAGTGGATACAGGGTAGTGGGCACCGAGCCCTGAATGGGGAAAACAAGGCACTAATAAGGCTGGAGCCGGCCAGCAGAGGAAGGACTGGGCCTTCCGGGCAGCACGGCAGGGACCACTCAGGGCCTACGTCTGAGGTCTCAAGCACCAAGAAGGGAGCTGAGGGGAAGGAAAAAAGGCATCTCACCCTGTGCTTGCAGCCGGAGTCTTTGAACGGGCACAGCACCAGGGCGGTGCTACAGCTGTCCTTCAGGTGGCCTGGCAGGTCCTCCCGAGCCACGGTGCCCACGCCACACTGGTTGGGGCACGGCACAGGCAGCCTTGGGCACTGGTACTGGTGACTCTATGGCCCAGAGGCAGAGCGGAACAGTCAGCGGCCCAACTCCCTGCTCCTGGTCCCGCGGACTCCGCCCGGACTCAGGAGGGGCCTACCTGGATGGTGTCGAAGACGAACTCCTTGGTGCAGTAGGTGCAAGGCTGGGTGCGCTTGGGGCACTCGGAGGTGGCATGCTGGGCCAGCAGCCGCCGCATCATGCGGGCACCACACTTGTTCTCACAGTACACGCTCTCTTGCGGGCACACGCCCTCGTGGCTCTGTGGAGGCGCGGGGGCGGCCCGCTGAGTCTTCAGGGCTCCCCGACCCCGGGTGCCCCGCCCCCTCCCCGAGGCCCCACCCACCTCGAAGGCCTCCCCGCTGAAGTCGCAGCCGCAGAACTCGCACTTGAGCCGCCGCTTGGGGCAGTCGTGCTGCAGGTGCGCAGGCAGGTCTCGGCGGCTCAGCTTGGCGGGGCAGCGGTTGGGGCAGGGCACCACGTTGAAGCTGCAGGTATTCAGGTGGCCCTGGTGGGAGGGGCTGAGTTAGTGCCTGCCGGGGTCGGGGTGTGTCCTGCCACCCGGGGCAGAGGCTCACCTGTAGGTGCCGAAGGGGGCCATTCCAGCGGCAGCCCTCCTCGCTATGGATGCAGCGAATAGACAGGCCCAATACCTGCACCTCCAGTTCTGGGTCCGGGTAGATCTGGGGTCACGAGGAGCAGTGATCAGGGACAGCGCCTGCGAAAGTCCCCAGTTCCCGCCCACTCCAGCCCGCCCCCCCTCCCCCATAGGCTCGATGGCTTCCTCAGAGCCAGGAATAACCTCCCTCCCGCTAAACTCCCCTCAAGCCCAGGCATACAGAGCGCAGCAGGTGGAATCTGCTCCAGCCTCAGATTCTGGGTTCCCCAATTCCCTTACGCAGGGCGCTCCCTCTGGGGTTGACAGCCAGTCAGCCTGCCCAGCCCCTGGCGGCCCCCACACCGTCTGCTTCCTTCTCCCTCGTAGAGGGGTCCTGGCCCTCAGCCACAGGTCTGGCCAGCCACCCAAAGAGGAGGGGAACACTTCTGGTGGGCACAGAGAAGCTCTGTGCACCCCCACAAGCTGGGCATTGTGCCCGCCCTCCAGGGCAAACACGGGCCTCATTTGCAAACTGGCCTGGTAGGAGGGAACAGGCCACCTTTGTCGGGGCGCACAGCACTGGGTTGACATTGGCCCTGAGCCCACTGGCTGCAGCAGCAGCTCCAGCCTCCACCAAGGGCGGCAAGAGCCTGTACCTGGCACGGTGGACTCACCTTGGCATAGTCCAGAGGAAGCTGGTCCTCCGGGCACTTGAAGACTCCTTCACTGTGAAAGGGGAGGGGACAGGGTCACAGAGCTGGAGGGGAGACCCGGGGCCACCCTCCCCACTCCGAGCCAGAACAGCCTCTCTGTCACCAGATGGTTCCCAGGCAGCCTCACCTGAGAGGGCAAGTAGAGGCCTGAGGGTACCCACTTCTCCAGGACCCCCAGAAGAGCCCGGCTCCTGTCCTGGGGAGGGGGGATCTGGGCCCAGCGGAGGCAGAGGCAGCTGCCTCAGGCAGCATTTGGCCAACAGGTGGCAGCTGGCACCCCTCCCCCCAGGACGGCAGCTGGATTGGGAAAGGAACAGGCTGCCCAGCCACCCAGTCCCCCAGGTTGATGTTCACTGGCTGGGCTGGAAGCTCACAGGGGAGGGTGAGATGGGCTGAGATTAAGTGCCAGGGCTGTCCAGTCCCCATGAGGGTGCCCAGCCAACATCCCAGGGCAAAGGTCAGCTTGGGGCCACCTTACTCCACCTCCCCCTCCTCCTAGGTGGGTGTGTCTTCTAAAGCAAAGAGGAGGAGGATGCCCCAAGGTCCTGTGTTTACACTCCCACCCCATTCTCACCACCTGCCTCAGAAGGGCTCAGTGTTCCCATTTGGCAGATGAAAGAACTGGGGCTCCCAGGTGAACTGGATACACCTGCCTGATTCCACAGCTCAGTTTCTACTACCTTGCACACAGAAGAGAGGCTAGTCCCAGAAAAACTGGCCAGACAAGCACAGCCAAGACTCTGTTCACTGCACAGTGGGCATCCGAAGCCTGCTGACCCAGTCCGCTGCCCTCGGGTCCTTCACCAACCCCACACCAGGTTGTCAGCACTCCAGGAACCTGTGGCATGCCTTCTCCTGCCAGCATGGCCTTGCTGACCCCAGCCAGGACCAGTCACTGCTGCCTGGCGCAGCCTAGGCAGGGCAAAGGCGCACCCAGCAGGACTGAAGGCCCTCAGGCCTGGCATTTCTGGCAAGTCTGAGTCAGGTATGTAGGTAGGTGGGAGGGCAGGCCAGGACGAAAGGTGGAAGCAGAGGCCACACAGCGCCCCTGTCCAGGATGGCACTTTGCAGGCCGAAGGCAGTCCCCTGCTCCCTGTGTGTGGTCAAGGGATTTCTAGCACCCATCTCCTCCCCTGATCCCACGACTACTACTGGCCATGCTGCCAATGCCCAGACGAATACATGCCCAGGCACTGAGGAGGTGTGCCCATGCCCACGGGGCAACCAGCCTTCCTGGGCCAACCTGAGTAATAGCCCTGGCAAGAGCAGGGGACAAGGGGTGGGCCTGGGGGAGGAGGGGGGGTCTGCTTGGCTGCTTCAGGAATGTGCTGACTTCGTGGTTCTGGAGTCAGGGAGGGGGGCTGAGGCAAGTCCCCAGGCTTCAGGCATAAGATTAGCCTGGGCAGCTTGGGGCCCAGCCAGAACAAAGGTTCCCCCAGGACGGCGGACACCCTAGCTGTTAGGGTGGGCGGGGCAGCGCCCGTCCCACCATCCCTTCCCTTCCCGGGCTTCGGAGTGAGCCGCGGGGTGGGGGGAGGCTGGGGCCGAGCGCTCTAGGCTGTGCAGTGGAGGCCCAAGCCCAGGGGAGAAGACAGGATGGGGGGAAGGGGCTGGGGGAGAGGAAGAGGGGATTTCCGGGAGGGGGAGGGGCAGAAGCCGCCGAGACGGGCAGAAGGGAGGGAAACCAGCCTGACAGCCCCCTCCCGCGATCCTCCCCCGAGGCAGGCAGGGTGGGTCAGCTGAGGAAGGGGGGAGGCTCAGCTGGCCTCATCTGGAAACCAGAGGGCCGGGGAAGGGCTAGGGAGAAGACAATGGGGCTGTGTGTCGGTAGGAGAGCGTGTGTAAACGGACGGGAGGAGGGAGGAGGGGAGGGAAAGGGAGGAGGGGAGGGAAAAGGAGGAGGGGGCCCGCACCGCGGCTCGAGCAGGAGCATATGTGAGGGCAGGACCGGTCCAGGCAGCCGGGAGCACAGCAAAACAAAGGGGCCTGCGGAGATCGCAGGGCTAGGGGCCGCGGAGGACGGAGGCAGGGAGCCTTTCAGGCACGAGCCCCGGAGGTGCTCTCGCAGCCTGTGCCCCGCGAACCCTCAGTATACAGCCTCCTGACACAAGGCAGCGGCTGGCCCACCTTCCCCGGGGCCCTCGGGGGACGACCCCAAGACCCGGGCTCCCTCTTCCGGCCTCCCCACGTCCCGGACGGTGCAGTTCCCAGCGCGGGCTGGAGACTCAGGACAGCTCAGGGCGCCCAGAACTCGATGAGGGCCCAAGAGCCGAGGGACTGATGAGCAGGGGCGGGAGACGGCGGGGTGCGGGGCCCTCCCTAACGATCCAGACTACCCGCCGTACCCAAGACCCCCAGGGGCACCCAACAACGGGCTCCTGCTTCACTGAAGATCGGGGCGTCACAGTCCTTCCCCTATCGTTCGAGCACAAACGGCCCGCGCTGACACCCCCCTCCCAGTTAGGTACTTGTGCGCCTGTAGGTTGTTGCGCGACCCGTGGGCAAGTCGCATTTTTTCTTTGAATCTGTGAAATGGGAGAACAATAGCTGCCGTTCTGGGAACATCGAAAGATGAGAAGGGCTTAGATGGGTGAAAACTCCGGAGGCTTAAGGCTCCGCGAGGAACAGAGGGTTTAGTCTTCCTCTTCCCAGAAGGACTCAAAGTTCAAGGCTGAGGCCGCTCTAGCTCTCAGGTGAGGGGGAAGGGCCGGCCGCAGGTCAGGAAGGGCGTCCTTTCCCACCTCCACCCCGCGGGAAGGCACGGGATTCGTCCCACCCGGCGCGTGGCACGCGGGACCCGACGGATTCATGCGTGGGGGGTGGCCCTCCCTCGGGGCGTGACGTCACCGCAGCCCCGTGACGTCACGGTGGGCACCCCTGAGGTCACCGAGCCGCGGCACAGACAAAGAGCCGGCATGCTCCCGGCCCCGGCCCTCCCGGGGCAGCGTCTCCCGTCCCCGCCGGCCGGCCGTCCCCGCTCCCCCCGCCCCCGGCCGCACCTGAGGAACTCCTGCAGGCAGGTGTCGCAGAAGCGGTGGCCGCAGGTAGAAACCTGCACGGGCTCACGCATGGGCTTCCCGCACAGCGGGCAAAGCAGCCGCCGCTTGGGCTTCTCCAGGAACTTGTAGTCGAAGCCGGGCATGGCGGGCGGGCACGGGCGAGCGGGGCCGGGTGCGCGAAGGCCCCACAGCCCGTGCCTCGCTCCGGCCGCGCTCCCGGCTCCGGGCGGCGCCGACTGGCGGCCGGGGCCCGCTCGCGGCCCCTGAGCCCGCCCGCCGGAAGAGGGGGCGGGGCTGCGCCCGCGCGGTCCTAGCGCCCTCTCCGCCGCGCTCCCCACCCACCCGGCCGGCCGGCGGCTTCGGGGTCGGCGCTCTGCCAGACTTGCCACCGCCGAGGAGCAGGGGTTCCCCCTTCCCCTGGGAAAGAAAAACCGAGGCCCCGCTTCTCTCCAGGGCTGGGGAGGTCGGAAGGAGCTCGGACGCTGGATGGGACGGAGGGCCTCGGGGGACTGGCCGGGCCACGCCACAAAGATTCGCTTCTCCGGAGTCAACAGCTCGGTCTCGGGGGCCACGTGTCGCCCAGGGGCCCGGGGCTCTAGCCTCCAGGTGCTAGGCAGCTGAAGCATAGCAACCAGATCCGGGGAGTCCAGCTGGGCAGGGAGGCCGGGCTGGGCCCCGCGCCAGAGGAACCTCGGCCCCAGCCTCAGGCTGCGCCCACATTCCTCCCTTGACCGCGGCTCTGCTGCCCAGATCAAGCCCAGCCCAGCCCTGGGGTGGCCGCCCCCACCCCTGAAGAGACCACACTCTAGGCAGGCAGCTGTTTTTTTTTTTTTTTTTTTTATTGGCGCTACCTCCCAGTCATCTGGGAAACTAGTCTGGTCCAGCCAGCTACCCCTTCTCCCAACCTGCTTTGGGGGACTGGCATGGAGTGTACTGCAGCCCATGCACTCCCGCAGGGGAAGGGAGGCACTCAAAAATTATGTAACCCCCTGCCTCTGGATATAGGAGTGGGGGCGGGAGGCAGCGCTCCTGGGACCTCCCTGCCCCGGGCGATGCAGGGGCTAGGTCGCTGGAATGGCCAGTCCAGGCAGGCCCCAGCTTGCGCTAGTCCAAAGCACGGCGCTGCTCTCCCAGTAGACACCAGGGACTTACTTTCTAACTGGGGGAATGGGCAGGGTCTGGGTGGCGCCACACAGCCACCTCCAGCCTTTTTCTGCAGAGGCTCCGGAGACCACCCTGCTTCCTAAAGTCACTCTGGCCTCCAGCTCTAGCCAGACTGAACCCTGGGGACATTAACTAAAGATAAGAAGGGGTGGGGAGGGGAAACTAGGATGCTGGGGGAGTTGGGTGGGTTGAGTTTTACATTTGTTGTTGTCTAGTCGCTAAGTCGTGTCCCAATTCTTTGTGACCCCATGGACTGTAGCCCTGTAGGAGCTCGCTAAGCTCCTCTGTCCAGGGGATTTTCCTGGCAAGAATACTGGAGTGGGTTGCCAGTTCCTACTCCAGGAGACCTCCCCGACCCAGGGATCGAACCGAGCCACCAGGGAAGCCCATATCCAGAGCCAAAAGCAGAGCAGGGTTTTACTGGTCCTTATACCCCACTGATGATAAAATCCAGTGTGGCGCCTGCACTTTTCAAGACCATTCACAGGAGAAGCAATATCAGGGTACCCAGCAGTGTATCCAGGTGTGTCAAGGGGGGACTGGCTCATCCGTGACAGCTGGGGAATACAAAAGAGAAATCCCTGCAGCCTCCCAGAGAGCAGTGCCTCCAGCAAGCCTTAGCTCCCTCCACTCTCCCACACAGGGCCCTGGACTCTGGACCCTGCCAGGCCCAGAAAGAGAGGTTCAAATGGAAACTGGACTTGAGGGCTGGAGGAGAAAGAATGCGTTTGATCCCCAGGGAGCAGAGGGGGCAGCCCTTCAGTGAGGCCCAAGAAGTGCCTACCCTTGCCCACCCTGGGAGCTCACTTTGGCCCTGCAGCTTCTGCTTTCATTTATCTGGGAGCTGAAGATGCTTTTAGCAATTTGGGGTGTGACCACTGGGGATGCGAGTATGGGCAGGAGCCAGCTGGGTTAACCCTTGTGTGGGTGAGGGTGAAGTTATAACTCACGGCGGATAGCCAGGAGAGTGTTGCCATGGCAACAGGACACAGAGGTCACTGTGTAGGGCTGGGTCTCATCCAGCTGCACTGGCCTAGGGAGTGCGGCGTCCTCATCTCTCCTTCCCAGGCGACCTCGGGCCCCTTTGCCCCAGGAGTACACTTCACCTTCTGCCAAAGAGAATCCCAAGGAAAGCAATGGGACAAGGACAGAGTTTAGCAAGCAGCTAGCCTCCTAGATTGCCCTACCAGCCCCCACATGGGGTTGCTGAGTTCAGCAGCCCTAAGCATAACCCCCCACTGCCCAAGGGTCTGCCCACACTCTCATCTGTCCCCATAATGTCCATTGATCACCTGCCCCAATGGCAACAGTGAAGGCATCCCCACAGGCCACCATCGCTATCTTGATGCCCTGGAGGCCCTGGACTTGACAGGGTGCCCGGCTGACCCGGCGAGCATTGGTACCCAACTGCCCATGCTGATTGCTGCCGAAAGTGTAGCAGTCACCAGAGGCTGTAGGGGAAGAGAGGGGTAAGGAAGAAAAGGGCCCAAGGAAGCCAAGATAGCCTGCCTTTGGCCTCCTGTGTCCAGGTCCCGCTTACCAGTTACAGCAGCTGAATGAGCAGTGCCCAAATCCACACTCAGCAGGGGCTCCTGGTCCAGGGGTGCAGAACCTAATGGAGTGAAGTTCAGGGCCTCCTCCACTTGCTGGTGTAGGGCAGGCTCCTCCCCTAGGGAGAGGTGGTCCAGGCCCAGCTTGTTGAACCTGAGGACAGAGCCAGGAGCCAGTTCAACTGACATACTTAATATAGACTGTCCTCCCCCTCACCTATCTGGGCAGGAGCTGGTGCACCAGGGGACAGGCCCCCTCTCTGGGCTGAACTCATAGCAGGTTGGGTTGATCAGGTCCCACCCTGGATTGAACTCAAGCCCTCCTCACTTCTAATCCTTGGTGGGAGGTAGGCAGTGACAGATGGAACCCTGGCAGCTAAGCGGGAGTGGGGGTGGGGTGGGGGGGTGGGGAGGTTAGCCATCTTAAAGCACCTAATTACCTGCTGCTCCCACTTACCTGTTGCTCCCACAGGCCAGGGCTTGGCCAGGCACTGTGAGGATCACAGAGGAGTCAATGCCACATATAACCCTCTGGGCTTCCTGTCCTGGGGGCATGGGTACCTGCTGGGGGCAGCTGTGGGACTCCCTGGTGCCTAGTCCCAGCCGACCTATAAGGAGAAACCAGGACTGGGCTTGTCTGAGCTTTAGGACTGATGATACTAGGATAAAGAGGACACATGGAGAGGAGGTGACAGCATGAATGAAGGCTGTTTCCCAGGCTGAAATGCCCATCCTTGGCCCCTCTGTGGGTCAAAATCCTATTCCTCCTTTAAGGCCCTGTTCAGATACCAAATCTGTCTTCTCCAAGTGGAGCCTCTTGCCATTCCTTGGGTTCCCACACCTCTGGACCTTCGGGGGAGCCCTGCAGCTGTCTATCCTCTATCATGCTGGAGATATATCCTCTATGATCCCTCCTCCACTTAGACTGAGTCCCCTAGGAGGACAGGGACCCCATCTGTCTCTAGTTTCAATGCCCAGCCTGATGCCTGACCCAGAGAGGATCACAACAAATATGGGTGGAGAAATGAACTCTCTCTCGTGACATCATGAGCGCCCGAAGGAATCGACATCGTATTCGTCTTGTCCAGCACTCTGGACAAGGTGGGCGCATAGTGGGTGCACAACGAAGGTTTGTGGAGTGAACAAATGAATCGGAGAGAAAAGAAGGGCAAGGGAACAGGCCATGGGATAGAAGATGGCTATGAAGGGGGTTCATGGCTATGAAACCACGGCTGGGGGGTTCCAAAGGCTGGAACGTAGTGAAAGCTTACCACCATCTCCGCGGCCCCAAGCAAATAGTTCTCGCTCAGTGGACAAGGCCAGCACATGAGAGGCCCCACAAGCCACCTGCACCATCTCATAGCCCAGCAGGGCCTCCACAATGGTGGGCTAGAGAGAGAGAGAGAGAGAGGAAGCAAGGGCAGACTGGGCAAGGGGCCTGGTTAGCCACCAGGCTTCGACACTTCCCGTAAGGATGAAGTTGGAAGTTGCCGATTCTCGTGAGGTGGCTGTCTCTTTAACTACCCCCCACATGTACCGCACCCACTGGGGAAGCCTGGTCTTTCTGTACTTCCCCAGACGTTGCCCAGAACAGGTGCAGCCTGGAAGCTACTGGGACCGTGGTTGCTGGGGATTCCCCTGCCCCCAACCTGGGCGTCAGCTCTCAGATGTGGGCTCCTTGCCATCTCCCCACTTCCTCCTCCCCAGGGTGCAGGCAGAACCCACCTGGCTGATGTCATTGAGGCCGCCATGGCCTAGGCACCCGTTGCTACCACTGCCAAAGGTCATGATGATGCCTCGGTCTGGGGAAGGGGGCAGTGAGGAAAGGGAAAAGGAGACAGTTTAAGCTGTTCTTCCAGACAGACCAATGCAACCTTGGATTAGAGGAACGAGAAAAAGTTAGTTGGCAGCTAGGGCTGGAAGAACTGGGTGAGGGGAATCAAGGACAGGGTTCTTTCTTCCCCAAGTGTGTGACTCTGAACAAGTGACAGCTTCTGAGCCTTAGTTTCCAGATCTGTCAAATGGGAATCTAACTGCCTTGCCAGGTCAGCTAGGAAGGTTAAGGGAGATCTGTAAGTAAAGCACCTCCTGAAAGATAAAAGCGTGATTAGCAAATGACAGGCAATTGATGGAAATTGCTCTGGGGGCCTTCTTAAAGCTGAGTCCCCACAGGGGAGGGCTCTGACCGGCTCACCAGTCAGGCAGGCGGTGAAGAGGTCCCCGCAGGCCACGTGCTTGATAGTCACACCCGACTGACCCTCCAGGAAACGGGAGACGAACTGGGGCTGCTGCTGCTCCACCGCCCCGGGCAGGAGGGCGCCACCTCCCGCGCCAAGGGGCGGGGCCTGCGAGGGGACCGGGGAGGGCGTGGGCGGGGCCTGAGCGCTCAGCTCCGCACTCCGCGTCCCCTCGGTTCTGACCTACCCCTGCCGGCTGCTCACCTCCCAAAGGATGAGGCGCCCGGAGCGAGTGACGCCGGCCTTCTGCGTGCGCCCGGCTGCCACCTGGACCACCTCCGTGTTGAGCATGGGCAGCCGGAGTGGCGCGCTGAGCCCGCCGCCCCACGTGTACACCGACGACAGCGGTGGCGGGATGGCCGGCCGTGCAGGTCCCCGGGGGACGCCTGCGGGGACAGCTCATCAGGCCCGTTACATAGGTGCGAACGCCGCAGGGACCCCAGTGGTCGCCCCGCTCGCCCGACTTACCTCTGCACCGGGCGCTGGTGGTCCTGCTTCCTGTACTGCCCGGGGTCATGGGTGGCCCAGTGGCCAAGGGCTTCTCTGCCCTGTGGGACAGATGCGGTGGGCATCAGGACAAGGACCCTCCCTGACGATCCCAGACTAAGGCAGAGAGGACTGGCCCAGAGCACCCCTCTGCCCCAGACCTCCCCTGGGTGCCCCCCAACCCCTGCTTCCCAGGGCCCCCTCCCGCCCCCCTCGCTGCACCGGCCTCCGCATGCGGACACTGCCCAGGTCCGTGTGCAGGTTGAGGAGCGCCCGGATGCAGAGGGGCTGCGCCATGATGTGGCTGAGCGGCGGCCGCTGGGCGGGTTCCAGGCTGAGCAGACTCAGAACCAGCTGGCGCAGCTCCGGGCTGTATCGGTCAGAGATGGGCGCGAAGGTACCGCTCATGATCTTTAGTACCAGCGCTGGCAGGTTCTGTGAAGGCAGGGGAGCCTCAGCCAGGCTCTTAAATCAGTAGCACCCCAGCTCTAGCCCCTAGCCTGGTGGGGTGCTCGCAGCCCTGCACTCATTTGGAAGCCTTGGGTGTGGTAAGGGGACTCCTAGGAGGATAGGGGAACCAAACCCGGCTTTCAAGAACCTCTGACGGGGAGCTGCAGCCCTGTCCACTGGCTGCCTGTTGGGGAAAACTCAAGTCCTGCCCTTAGGAAAGTCCCTTATCTGATGGGAGAGTCCTACCCTCAGGAGTCTCCAGTTTAAGGGAGGACACACACCCTACCCTCAGGAACCCACAGTGTGAGAGGAGGTGCAGCCCAGGCCTGGAGTAACCCACCAACCAGCTTGAAGAGAGAGACATAATGGTGCTTGGGGCCACGGACTTCAGGAGACAGAGGGAGGGATTTCCCAGCTGTTCCCCTTCAGAGGACTTACTCACCGCAGCCTCGAAGGCCCTCTTGAGGCTGGCCAACTCATAGAGGACACAGCCCAGGGCCCAGATGTCACTCTTCTGGTTGTAGGGCTTGCCCTCACACAGTTCTGGGGAAATGTAGCAGGGAGTACCCACCACCTGCAGGAGGGGAGCTGCTATTAGAGCCGGAGTGGGAGGACCAAGGCTACAGCCCCAAAGCCCACTTAGAGACAGTGTCCCTCCAAAGCAGGCCAAAGTGTTTACTCCTGCGGGACCACCGAGCCAGGGACCCAGGGGCCAAGATCTTGGGGGTGCCGGGGTGGAGACAGAGATGCCAAGTAGATCTGGCCCCCCAAAACCTCCAGCACCCTTGAAGGCCCCTCCACGCCAGGCACCGTGTAGGCCTTGCTCTTGCTGCTAAGGATCTTGGAGATGCCAAAGTCGCCGATCTTGACGACCATGCGGTGTTTATCGAGAAGGATGTTTTGGGTTTTGAGATCCCGGTGCAGGATGAGGTGGCTGTGGACGTGATGCAGCGCCAGCAGGATCTGCACGAAGAAGTGCAGGATGGTCTCCTCCTCCAGCAGGGAGTTACAGCGTTTCTGGATGAACTCGGCCAGGGTGCCGCCTGCAGCCACAGGGAACTCGTCAAGACCCAGGCTTCTCTGTGCTTAAGTCTTTCCTTTTATGAAACTAAAGGCCCAGACAGGGCAAGGAAGGTCTGCCGGTGTCACACGCCTGGGGTCAGAACTCTATATACCTCAGACCCTCAGCCAAGCCCACTCCAAAGAGGGAATCGGGGTTGTCCCAGTGGCGAGAGGCCCTCAGGCCAATGCAAGAAGGCTGTCCCACCTGGTGCGTACTCCATGGCGATCATGAGAGCCTTGTCCTCCAGGAAGTTCTCGTAGTACTCAATGACGTTGGGATGGTTGAGCAGCTTGAGCACCTGGCACTCGTTCTGGGCTGCCTGCCGCTCTTCCTTAGTCATCTGCTCTACAGGGATCTGCTTGATGATCACCAGCTTCTGGTCAGCTTTGCGCAAGCACAGATGAACAATCCTGAGGACATGGAGTACAGGAGTAGGGACTGAGCCTCCAGCCACATATCAAGCAGGTCAGACTGGTGACTGGATGTTTCTTAGGATGGGGGAATAAGCGCCTACACTAAGAAGTCATCTAAGTAAGTGCACAGAACACGAATGAGGAGTAGGGAGAACAGACCACAAACTGTGCGAGACCTTCGGCAAGTCTTTTAACTTATCTGGGACTCAGTTTCACCATAGGCTCAATGAGGTAAAGTTAGTCTTGGTCTCAGTAAGTCCCCACAGACTCTGGAGTTAACTGCCTGGGTTCAAATCTTGGCTCCTCCTCTTACAAGTTATCTGGTCTTAAATTATGTGACATCAGGTTCTGGGAAAAAAAGGGTCATCTCACAAGGTAGTTGAGAGGATCAAATAAGAAAATGAAAGTTCTGCACTCAGCACACTGCCTGGCACATCAAAAATACTCAGTGAGCAGGAGCCATTCATTATATTATTTTCTTCCAACTCTGTCGTCAGTGTTCATAAAAGCAGCGTTTTGTTCTTTCTCCTTCACCACTATAGCCCCACTGCATAGCCTAGTGCATACCCCAGCACTTAGTAAGAGCTCTACAAGTATCTGCTGAATGAAGGATTGTCTAAGTATCAAATGTCTATCTCCAGCTCACACATCTCCTCTGAGCCTCAGACTTACATATTCAACTATCTGTTTTGTATCTCTACCTGAATGGCCCACAAGCATTCTAAAATGTAACAAATACAAAACTCTTGATCCCTGACCTCAAAACTTTTCCTTCCTCAGTTTCTCCCGTCTCAGTAAATGATAACACCATCCACTAGTTATTAAAATCAGACACCCGAAAATCATGCCAGAATTTTTCTTCCATTTCACACTAACATATCTGTAAACGCTGTTTCTACTACCTCCAAAATATTGTGAACCCATCCATTTTTCTGTGTCTTCTGCTATAATCCTTGACCAAATCATCATTTCTTGCCTAAAATACTACACTAGACTTCAAATGGTCCTTTTCCCTGTTGTCACCTCAAATCTAAATTCCACTGGCAGAATCAGTGACATTGTAAAAATGCAAATCAAATCAAGACCATTCCTTTGCTTAAATCTCTTTTCCTTGACACCCTAAGTAAATAAATTCAACTTCTTTACCTCTGCCTACAAGGCCATAGGGGCTTCCCAGGTGGCTCAGCAGTAAACAACCTGCCTGCAACTCAGGAGATGCAGGAGTTAGCTGCGGGTTGGATCCCTGAGTCTGGAAGATCCCCTGAAGGAGGACATGGCAACCCACTCCAGTATTCTTGCCTGGAGAATCCATGAACAGAGGAGCCTGGCGGGCCACAGTCCATGGGGTCGCACAGGGTGGAACTAAAGTCACTAAAGTGACTTAGCACGCACACACACACAAGGCCATAATCTGGTTCCCGCCCTCTGTGACAATCACATTTTATTCCATTATTTACCTTGCCCATTACATTCCAATGACATTAGTCTTCTTCTCAGTTCCTTGAATATTCTGAATTCTTTCCCACGTGAGGACGTTAGCAAAAGCTGTTTCCTTAGCCTGAGAAGCTTTGCTTTTTTCACTACGTATCAATCCTCATTCCTCAAGTTTTGATTTTAAATTTCACCTCTCAGAGAACTTTTCCTTAACCATCCCAAATGAACACTCCCTCGTGTTGTACTCTATTCTCACAGTTTGTTAATCACTGCTTTAACAATGGCCTGTTTATAGTATAATTTTCCGGTAGTATGTAAGCTCCAAGAAGGAGAAGACCACGCCTGTTTTGGTCTTAACTGTATCAGATCAGATCAGTCGCTCAGTCCTGTCCGACTCTTTGCGATCCCATGAATTGCAGCACGCCAGGCTTCCCTGTCCATCACCAATTCCCGGAGTTCACTCAGACTCATGTCCATCAAGTCAGTGATGCCATCCAGCCATCTCATCCTCTGTCGTCCCCTTCTCCTCCTGCCCCCAATCCCTCCCAGCATCAGAGTCTTTTCCAATGAGTCAACTCTTCGCATGAGGTGGCCAAAGTACTGGAGTTTCAGCTTTAGCATCATTCCTTCCAAAGAAATCCCAGGGCTGATCTCCCTTAGAATGGACTGGTTGGATCTCCTTGCAGTCCAAGGGACTCCCAAGAGTCTTCTCCAACACCACAGTTCAAAAGCATCAATTCTTCGGCGCTCAGCCTTCTTCACAGTCCAACTCTCACATCCATACATGGCCACAGGAAAAACCATAGCCTTGACTAGACGAACCTTTGTTGGCAAAGTAATGTCTCTGCTTTTGAATACGCTATCTAGGTTGGTCATAACTTTCCTTCCAAGGAGGAAGCGTCTTTTAATTTTACGGCTGCAGTCACCATCTGCAGTGATTTTGGAGCCCAGAAAAATAAAGTCTGACACTGTTTCCACTGTTTCCCCATCTATTTCCCATAAAGTGATGGGACCGGATGCCATGATCTTAGTTTTCTGAATGTTGAGCTTTAAGCCAACTTTTTCACTCTCCACTTTCACTTTCATCAAGAGGCTTTTGAGTTCCTCTTCACTTTCTGCCATAAGGGTGGTGTCATCTGCATATCTGAGGTTATTGATATTTCTCCCGGCAATCTTGATTCCAGCTTGTGTTTCTTCCAGTCCAGTGTTTCTCATGATGTACTCTGCATATAAGTTAAATAAACAGGGTGACAATATACAGCTTGACGTACTCCTTTTCCTATTTGGAACCAGTCTGTTGTTCCATGTCCAGTTCTAACTGTTGCTTCCTGACCTGCATACAAATTTCTCAAGAGGCAGATCAGGTGGTCTGGTATGCCCATCTCTTTCAGAATTTTCCACAGTCTATTGTGATCCACACAGTCAAAGGCTTTGGCATAGTCAATAAAGCAGAAATAGATGTTTTTCTGGAACTCTCTTGCTTTTTCCATGATCCAGCGGATGTTGGCAATTTGATCTCTGGTTCCTCTGCCTTTTCTAAAACCAGCTTGAACATCAGGAAGTTCATGGTTCACATATTGCTGAAGCCTAGCTTGGAGAATTTTAAGCATTACTTTACTAGCATGTGAGATGAGTGCAATTGTGCAGTAGTTTGAGCATTCTTTGGCATTGCCTTTCTTTGGGATTGGAATGAAAACTGAACTTTTCCAGTCCTGTGACCACTGCTGAGTTTTCCAAATGTGCTGGCATATTGAGTGCAGCACTTTCACAGCATCATCTTTCAGGATTTGGAATAGCTCAACTGGAATTCCATCACCTCCACTAGCTTTGTTCGTAGTGATGCTTTCTAAGGCCCACTTGACTTCACATTCCAGGATGTCTGGCTTTAGGTCAGCTACCCCACGTCCGAGGTCGGGGGAGGGGTGGCGGCCAAGAGGAGATACCCGGCGTCCGAGGTCAGGGGCAGCAGCCAGGAGGAGATACCTCACGCCCCCACGCCCCCACACCCCCAGGCCCAAGGCCAGGGGCGGTGGCCGGGAGGACCAACCCCACGCTGTGGCTGCACGGGCACAGGAGGGCCTAGAGGAGCTATTCCACGTTGAAGGTCAGGGAGGGCGGCGGTGAGGAGATACCCCTCATCCAAGGTAAGGAGCATTGGCTGCGCTTTGCTGGAGCAGCCGTGAAGAGATACCCCATGCCCAAGGTAAGAGAAACCCAAGTAAGACAGTAGGTGTTGCAAGAGGGCATCAGAGGGCAGACACACTGAAACCATACTCACAGAAAACTAGTCAATCTAATCACACTAGGACCACAGCCTTGTCTAACTCAATGAAACTAAGCCATGCCCGTGAGGCAACCCAAGATGGGCGGGTCATGGTGGAGAGATCTGACAGAATGTGGTCCACTGGAGAAGCGAATGGCAAACCACTTCAGTATTCTTGCCTTGAGAACCCCATGAATAGTATGAAAAGGCAAAATGATAGGATACTGAAAGAGAAACTCCTCAGGTCAGTAGGTGCCCAATATGCTACTGGAGATCAGTGGAGAAATAACTCCAGAAAGAATGAAGGGATGGAGCCAAAGCAAAAAGAATACCCAGCTGTGGATGTGACTGGTGATAGAAGCAAGGTCTGATGCTGTAAAGAGCAATACTGCATAGGAACCTGGAATGTTAGGTCCATGAATCAAGGCAAATTGGAAGTGGTCAAACGAGATGGCAAGAGTGAATGTCGACATTCTAGGAATCAGCAAACTGAAATGGACTGGAATGGATGAATTTAACTCAGATGACCATTATATCTACTACTGCGGGCAGGAATCCCTCAGAAGAAATGGAGTAGCCATCATGGTCAACAAAAGAGTCCGAAATGCAGTACTTGGATGCAATCTCAAAAATGACAGAATGATCTCTGTTCGTCTCCAAGGCAAACATTCAATATCACAGTAATCCAAGTCTTAACTGTATACCCAGCACTGAAAACCTGACAAGTATAGCAGATGCTCAGCATTTGTTGAATGAATCAGTCAGGATTAAAGAACAAACTCTGCGGGGGCCCAGAAGGCCAGCCGGGGGCGTGACCTCCTTGGAGGCGGAGTTTCCCAACCAGGACTAGAACCGGAAGCCTGGGAGGGGCTTCCCGGAGTGGGCACTCACGCCTCGGGGCGGGGCTACACGGGCGGCGATTTTGAGGTCAGGATTGGGGGGCTGATTTTCCCTCTCCCCAAGCGCTTTCCTCCCCCAGAGCCCTGGCTCACCCGAAGGCACCTCTGCCCACCACTCGGATCCGCTCGTACTTCTCCATCTCATTTCTCAGAATCACAATTCCGGAACCCCCAAACCCAAAGGCAGCGCGTGCGCGGACCCGCCCTCTCTAGAACCACGCCCACTGCCATTCAAGATAATTACGGGGCGGAGCTAGTGGAGCTAGGTGTTGGTTCGGCCTCTTATTTGTCTCTGCTCATTTGCACACTTCCTGCAGTCCGGATCCGCAGTCGGCCTTCTAGGGTCCAAGGAATAGGGCGGTATGCCATTTCTTGGCACGCCCCGCAAAGGTCAGCACTGTGCCAGCCACTGCCTACACACGTGGCCGCATCCGGCCCTTGCAGTTCTTCCTTAGACCGGAGGGGTTCCCCGCGCAGGCCAAGAGAGGGTGGGAAGAAAGGACGGATCTCTCTCTGCCCCACTCTGCCCACTCATCACGCTGTTTTCGAAGTACACGGCAGATTCTCATTAGCACGCAAACGATCAACTACCAAAACTGAACCGAGTCAGCACTCTCGGTCTGTGGGCAGGGTGCAAGGCTAGTTTCGTGTTTGCCTAGGGAGGGACCGGGGAAACCCTGAGCTGTGTAAGTTGATTCACCTAGGGAGGATGCAACACGGTTTCCGGGCTGTCCCGACTGGTGAGCTCTGCGCTCGTCAACACTCTCAATTCCCCAGAGCACACATACAACGCTTGCCGCTGCAGCAGAGTAATCTGACTTAAACTTAACTAGAGAGGCCCTCCTTGGGAGAAGATGGGAGGGAAGTGGACTGCTACCTGAAAGAATCGGGGAGAGGGAGAAAGATGGTCGTTCGGCTGATAAGAGTTCAAGGGTTCTGCCCAGAGGTAGGGGGCTGGTTAGTACAATTAAGGTCTTGATCAGAAGTGTGTTTAATTTCAGGTTTCTCCATGGCGCCTCCTGCTCATCACGAGCTCCATAGCTCCATAAAAGCTGTTAAGGAAGCAGGAAGGATGGTGATGAGCTAAGGGACAGCGTCCCTATTTCTGAGTGGGCGAGGAATGTGAGAAAAGGAGTGTTTATCTTCAGCTCCTTGAAAGCGTGCCCAAACTTATCCACGCGGGATGACCACCAGAAGGGCCCCTCGTGACGCACCACCCCCTCAATCCCCGTCTGGCTCAGGCCGGTGTGGCTGGCGGACAAAGCTGCCCTGAGAGCAAAGGGGAGCGCAAGGGGGAAAACCGCTCAGCCGGGACACTCCGTGCTCTCACCTAGAAACCGATCAGGCCTGGGTTGACCAAGGAGCCCCAGAGGGGTTAATGTGTAACCTTGGAGTCAGCAGGGGAAACAGAGCAAACACCCAAACCTCTTGGCGCCTCAAGGCTTCTGATACTTCTTCCCAGTCACAGCACCTCCGCCCCCTCCGCCCCACCCCCAGCTCTCCACCGCCCTTCTGTTTGCAGAGTCTGGCTAACTCTCCACCCAAAACAATCACCTCTTTTCTTTGGCGGTGGGAGGGGATCCCGCGCCATGGTGAGGATAGGCTGACACCTTGTGGTCGAGAGCTGCCTCTGCGCCAGTCCACTGGGCTGCAGAGTCACTCTAGCGGCCTGGGCAAATCGGCCGTCTTCCCCGCCCCAGCCTCTAGGGAGCGGGGAGAAGCGAGCTGGACTGTCAGGGAGGACTGTGAGTGCCGCGCGGCCCCAGGAGCCCAAGAGCCGGCTGGGAGGAGGGGTGCTGACGGGTTAGTCGACAGTTTCTAGGCACCGACTCGGTGCGGGACGAGGTAGAGGCAGGTAAACGTGTACGTTTTGGGCCCCAAGAAACTAGTGATCCAGTGGAACAAGGTCTAGGCGGAGAGCACCGTCCGAAGCTGGGTACCGGCTGGTCCCTGGGACCAGGGATTAGGAACGTGGATTGTGACGGGTCTGCTCAGCTCCGCTCTGCCCACCAAACAGTTGAAGGCGGAGAGAAAGTTCTCTCAGGAAGCGCCCAGGCTGGAGAGCCGGAACGCCTGGGGAAAGTGTGGCTGCGGGTTAACGAGGCCAAGCGAGCGAAGTGGGACTCCGTCGGCCGTCGGGAGGCGCCAGTGAGGGGTGGCTCGGCGGCGGCGCCCCCAGGACAGCTCCTTTTGACCGAAGTCCGCGGAAGCCTGGCGGGCCCGGGGGGCCGGGGGGAAATGGGGCTATTGCTCTCTGCGCTGCAGAGGCGCCGGAGGGGCGGGGACAGGCGGGTAGGGCGGGGCGGAGCGGGGGCGCGGGCGGCTGGGGGCGGGGGCAGAGGCCGGCGGGGGACGGGAGGAGCGAAGGGGCCTACAAGGCTCTGCCGAAACCGTGTGTGTGAAGTCGGCGGCTGGCAGGACAGGGATCCAGGGTGGACTGGTCCGCGAGGGAGCCCCGTCCCCAAACAGCCGGAGGAGGCCCCCTAGAGGGCGGACAGAGGCAGGGAGGGCCAGCATGCCCCCAGTGCTGGTCCCCGCCCTGCCGCTTCTCCTGGGCGCCACGCTGACCTTCCGGGCAGTCCGGCACGCGCTCTGTCGCCTGCCCCTGCCTGCGCACGTGCGGGCCGACCCCCTGCGGACCTGGCGCTGGCATAACCTGCTCGTCTCCTTCGCGCATTCCATTGTGTCGGGGATCTGGGCGCTGCTGTGGTGAGTGGAGGGCTGGGGGAGTGAAGGTGGCTGGGGATTCCGCTTTCCATCACTCATCGGCGGGCTATGGCCCAGGCAGTCTCACCTGATTCTCGGCTTGGAATGCTGTCCAACCAGGAGCGGCGGCAGCCCCAGGCGGCGCGGGGTGAGGGGTGGGGGCGGGGGAGGGTGTTCTCACCTGGGAAACGGGACACACCTGGGTTTCGGCCAAGCCCCTTCTCGCTCGTCAGCCAATAGTGGACTGGCTACCGTAATAGGATTTGTGGGACCTTTGGGATACTGAAATGATGAGAGCTTGCCTTCTTCACTCTCTTTCAGTATATGGCAGACCCCTGAGATGCTGGTGGAGATCGAGAAAGCATGGTCGCTTTCTGGCTACCTGCTTGTTTGCTTCTCCGCAGGTAGATCTTGCCGGGAGGCATTAAATGGGTGGGGAGACAGGGATAAACTTCTAATTCGGTACCCTTTACAACCTCTCCCCCATCCCTCGGCTAGGGTATTTCATCCACGACACGGTGGATATCGTGATTAGCCATCAGTCAAGAGCTTCTTGGGAATACCTCGTCCACCACGTCATGGTAAGTGAGAAGCTGGGGATGTGGTATAGGCCTGGTGCCTATACCTGAAAGTACCTAACCTGGAAAGTAAAGACCATCTTTTCTAAACCCCATCCCCACCGTGTCCCACATGCTACAGTGCTGAGGGCTTGCAGAATGAGCCCTTGGTTCACTACTTAAAGCCAGCAATCATGGCCTTCCAGCCAGAGATCAAGATTTACTACTGTTGAATCCACTGTAAACTTTCAGAGTGAAGCTATTAAAGGATTTCTTATCCCTCCTTCTGATACCCTGGATATTCCCCCTAACTTCCAAGAAAACCGTAGTATCTGGGCCCTAACCCATTCTCTCCCTTGCCTTGTAGGCTATGGGTGCCTTCTTTTCAGGCATCTTTTGGAGCAGATTTGTTGGTGGGGGTGTCCTAACACTGCTGGTGGAGGTCAGCAACATCTTCCTCACGATACGCATGATGATGAAGATCAATAATGCCCAGCATCTCCTCCTCTATCGGGTCAACAAATACATCAACTTGGTCATGTACTTCCTCTTCCGCCTGGCCCCTCAGGCCTACCTCACCCATCTCTTCCTGGGTTACGCTGGCCAGAGGACCCTGGGAACCTTCCTGCTGGCCATCCTGCTCATGCTAGATGTCATGATCCTTGTCTACTTTTCCCGCCTCCTCCGCTCTGACTTCTGCCCCCAGCGCGTCCCCAGCCACCAACACAAAGACAAGTTCTTGACTGAGTGAAAAAGCAGTTAGGGATTTGTGGCAAGGACAGCAAACACCACCAAGAACAGCCTCACAGGAATGGAGAAGAGGCTTAGCCCCTCGCCCGAGGTGTTCTGTTGGGGCCAGCCTCCACCAAGCCTGCTCCTACTATTTAAAACACTAATGAAAGAAGGCCTCTGAAGTCCTTGTCCTTTCTTGGGCAAGGGGTGAGGGAAGCAGACAGACCGGTTGGACGCAGTAGATGGGTGTGGGGTAAGGTGCTACTGCAAAGCCAGCCAAGCCACACAGCCCTGACATGGATGCTAATGGAACCTCTGGATATTGGTCTCATACCGAGCCTCTTCCAGATAAAGGAAGGCATTCTTGTAAAGCTTCTTGCTTGGCCTCTTACCTCCAGGATGGAGGTCAAGTTGTAGTTGTCCTAGGACAACCAACTGTAATCTGGGTCATAAATCTCTGCTGCAAATATGGTGAAGTGATATGGCTGAGTGTTCCAACAGGTTAAGTAGACCAAAAGTCTTACCCAACCAAGCCTGGTTACTTAAGTGTGCATGTACCACAGTATGGCCCCTCACCCAAAAATCAACATAAAGACAAGAAGCATATATATAGTGAAAACTTTTATATTTGGAATTAGCCAGCTGGACTCAGTTTAGATGATGCCAATCTGAAAAACAAAAGGGAGCTTTGTTACTGGAAGTTGAAATGTGAAGATTAAGAGGGAATGTCACAGTATTTTTAAAAGACAGAGGTGCAGTCAGTCAGTTAAGACTAATCACCGAAGTCAGGCTTTGGTCACTAACAGACACATCATTTGCACCCAGGGAGTGTGTTAAGGAGTTTGTAGCAAAGGAAACTTACTTTGTTGGCAACATCCAAAGCATCATAGTCAGGAGCCAGTCGAACATATGCCTTCTTCTCTCCATCAGGCCTGGGGTGGTGAAGGAAGCCTTAATCCTTGCTGCCCCTCACTGCCCCCATACCCTCTTCCACCCAGACTTCTGGTGCATCAGTGGTTCCTTTGTTCATGTCATTTTTTTTTTTTCCTCACAAATAGTGATTTTTCTCCATCATTTGCACAGAGGGAGTCAGGGAAGCCACTAAACCACAAACCACAGGTATTCTGACATTAACTGTACCTTACTCTAGGGCCTGCTTTTGCCTAGAGGCAGGGGATCAGGAAAATGAGCAACTAACCCCTAAGTCCTAGAGACAGGACAGCTGACGTTCTGGGAAGCCTACTTTGGACCCCAAAAGCAGCATCAAGGAATTTCTTGCCATTTAGGTGACAGAGGCCCTGGCCTCCTCCCATCCCACAGGGCCCCACTCACCTACCTGATCAGAGTATTGACCTTAGCCACGTCAATGTCATAGAGCTTCTTCACAGCCTGTTTAATTTGGTGCTTGTTGGCCTTGACGTCCACAATGAATACCAGTGTGTTGTTGTCTTCTATTTTCTTCATGGCTGACTCGGTGGTGAGGGGGAATTTGATGATGGCATAGTGGTCAAGTCTGGGAGAAAGGTAAAACGGGGTCACCTGGCGTGGGCCCAGTAAAAGGATGGGCCCTTTTTTGGAGCCCAAGGCTCAAAGGGCCCAGGTGTATCAGACAATGATAGCAATCATTTCTGTCAGACTTTGGTCGCTGAACAGTGTCATCACATGCACCCTGAAACTTGGGAACCTGGAGCCTTGGCTTAGTGACATTTCAAGAGCTTTCATCCTTTTAAGAGATTAAACAATCATCTTTGAGTTCCAACCCTCTTCATTCTTTACCTGACCTCAACATTCCTGAGGAGCAAATTTCTAAAAGAAAGGTGAGACTTAAGAAGTTAGAAAACCAAACCCAAGAGCAAAGTTAAGACTATGGAATCTTGAAATCCAGGCTAGGGTGCCTAAGAATGTTGGTGCTTCACTATGAGGCTGAATTGACTGTTTTTCCCTGTTTTGGTTACTGAAAACTGGCTGGTAAGCCATCAATTCTTGAGAGCAACTTTTTATTTATGGCTTAAAGTTACAATAGCCCTTCAGGACATAGCTTTCCCTCTGAAATTTAGAGAAGCAAAGCTCTGTTTGCCTGGGTATACTGTCCTCTTTTGAAGATAGAGATCAGGTCTCAACCTCTCATCACACTAAATTCTAGGTGCAAATGGGGGTAAAAGTCCTTTTCTCTGTGGACACAATCTACTCTCCTGCCTTTTTCGTAGGAAGCAATGGTTAAATTACCTTTGGTGGTAACCACTACCATGGCTCTACTCTCAACTGTGCTCCTTAAGGTCAGTTATCACCAACAGTGTGACACCAAAACACTCATGTACCCTATCCTTTTGCCCACCCCCCCTCCCCGACCATTCCTTCAGTGTAAACATTTGGGAAAGTAAATGAAAAGAAGCTGCTATATACTGCTGCAGGCCTTCACTGTCCAATACAGGTCCCTAACCTGGAACTCTTAAAGATTTCAGTCCCACTTTATACTCCCCAGAAAGTAAACCACGTATGAAACAATCTAACAATTGACTAACTTTGACAATGACTCTGGGTTGTTTTAAATATGGCATTAATCTCATACTCCCGTTAGACAAGCACTCTAGGTACCAACATGATTTTGAAAAGCCATACTCTATGTTTGGTAAATTTCCCAATTACCAATGGAAGATACCCAAACATCTTTTCATAAACAAGGGGCAGTACTGACTTGTTTCTCCTAGGCGCGCTCTTCCGAGGGTATTTGGGCTGCCTCCTGAGCCGCAGTGTTTTGGGCCGCCGGAAGGTGGGCGACGTCCGGATCTTCTTTTTTTTGTGGCTGTGGACACCTTTCAACACTGCTTTCTTGGCCTTCAAAGCCTTTGCTTTGGCTTCAGCTTTAGGAGGAGCAGGGGCTGAGAAAAGCAAAGAAAACGAGGGTGAAGGATTTAGAAATCACTTCTGGCCTCAAGACCGGTAGTGGGCGTCCCAGGCCACACGTGCATCAGTGGTTCCTTTGAAGACATCACAAGTCTCAGGAGATTAAAATTTTTCCATCATGTGCACGATTCTAGGACGAACTTGGGATGAGAAAGAAACTAGCAATGAACGAACGCTTGGCACTTACTAGAATGTGAACTAGTAGTTTTGTATATACCATTGCACAGCCACCCATTTAACGTGGGGTCAAACAGTTGAGAGTATTGATTCCGTACAGGTCTAGGAAACATGGAGCTTCCCAGAGCCGACGACCCGGCTGTCCCTGGCAGGCGGTACAGGCCAGGATTGCCTCCCCAACCCCCTTCACTAGAGCCCCAACCATGCGGCTAGGCGTACGCGCTCCTTAGCGTTGCCGAAACGCGGGAAGCTGCTCCGGAGCAGACACCGCAGGGGTTAGCCCAGCCGTCGTCCTCCCAGTTCATTCACTCTGCGGGGACCCTCGGCCAGTCAGCTGTTGATCCCCAGCCCCAGCACACACCTTCCTTCTTCGCCTTCGGCGCCATCTTCATGAAAAGGGTTTCCGAGACTTGGTACCACGGGCTTATAGAGCCAACTCTCACCGAAGACTCGCGATACTTTTTACTTAAAGCTGATTGGACAATCTGCAGCGCTGCGCCCGCCGGGAATGGTAGTTAGATTTTTATTTCCTCGCGAGAGAGACTAAGCTAGCGCCACCCCGCCGCTTGTCAGACCCTAAATCTTCTTGGGGGTTGTAGTTTTTTGGAGACACGCGTTTATTTTCAGTGGTATAACCTGCGGCTGCGCGGATCTGAGCGCTTCGCATCTTGAGCAACTTTAGGGAGGAGGATTGTGTGCTTGTGTGCCTGAAGCGATTAAGTCGCTTCAGTCGTGTCCGACTCTTGGCGACCCCATGGACTGTAGCCCGTCAGGCTCCTCTGTTCACGGGATTCTCCAAGCAAGAATACTGGAGTGGATTGCCATGCCCTGCTCCAGGAGATCTTCCCGACCCAAGGATCGAACCTGAGTCTCTTAAGTTTGCCTGCATTGGCGGGCGGGTTCTTTACCACTAGCGCCACCGAGGATGAAGGATTGCAGTTCCACTGCAAACTGGAATTAATACTGTAGTTAGATTGACTCAGTAGAGTGAAGCAAAATTCTAGAATGTTAGAGCAGGATTTGTCCAGTCCAACTTTGTCAGACAACATCTGTGGAAATTGAGGTCGAGAGAGGGGAGAGGACTTATTTATAACAGGGTGATTAGTTGGTCGAGTCAGGCAGAAGGGAGGAGCAAAGTGTCAGAGGAGGTGGTCACATTTCCCCTCTTTACCTGTGATAGCATTCATGCGTCTTCCCGGGAATCTTTTCGAAGAGACTACCAATATTCCAAACACTCAGCGCTCAGATTTCTCCAGAATATGCTCGTTCTTCTTGGGAATGATTTCATTCACAGTCCCCTCCCCTTAAATAGTTTTCCTTTCCTTGCTTATCTTTGCATCCCCAAATTCAGTTCCATGACACACGTAAAGGTTTAGTAAACGCTCAGGTTTTAGCTTCTTTGAGGGACTGCTTACCCGCCCCATCACAATACCTTTATGCCCTCCCCCACCTCTCTCGGAATCAGAGATTCCCTTTGAAGGTGAGATTTACCGTGTGCTACCCCCTCTTCTAGCCTGCAGACTGCAAAAAGGAAAAGTCCTGGGGGAGCGGGGGTAGATTCCATTGGGATCGGAGCGAAGAAGGCCCGTGCCAAAGTAGAGTCCCCAGGTCCCAGAATGGTGACCCCCCCCCAAAGGAGGAAATTCTCGGTCCCCTAGACCTCCTTTATCCTCCATCAAGGAAGGCAGCTTGATCTTCGGCCCCCCAAGGCCTCCAATCTACACGGCAGCCTTGGAGGAAAAGGCACCAGATTCGGACACCTCTCTCCTCGGTGGGTACCTCGTTCCTACCCTGGCATCGCCACCTCCCAGGGCAGAAGGGCGAGCGGGAGCAGACCCTATGAGTCATGTCCTAGGCCTGCAGTTGACGAGGGAAGCGCCGCCTCTCCTAGGGCCCCTTCTCTCCCCCTTTCCCCTCCTGCTGCCAGATGCTGCGCAGCGATCGCCGATTCCCCTTCACCAGTTCGGCGGGGTAAGGGTCCCCTTGGAGGCTCCTCCCAGCACAGGAGATGCTGGGGAGAGACTCGGGGGATCCTGCTCTCGGCAGGTTGCAACCTGGGTGAGGGCGGACCCGGAGCCCTGGCGAGTCAGTCTGGCAGGGGAGCCTGACCTGGGGCAGCACTCGGGGAAGAGAAGAGGGGGAGGTAGGGGCGGGCAGCGAGGCCGGGAGTTGCCGGGAGAGGGGCAGGGGGCGGCCCTTTTCCAGGAATTTCCGGGGATCAAGTTACAGCGTTGGCGGAGGGAGAGCGGAGTGGGACGCGAGGCCCTGCGGCGGACTGGGCCCCTCGCCCCGTCCTGCAGCAGTTCCTCGGCCGCACGGTGGGGTCCCTGCACACACTGACCCCGTGTGGCGGGGCCGCTCAGCGCCCCCCGGCTGCTCTGTTATGGTAGGGCCGCCTCAACCCCGAGTTGTCGTCGGGTCTCCACGGCCTCGAGTTATCGTAGGAACTATCCGACCCCGAGTTATTGTAGGGTCTGCGCGGACTCGGGTCCCCCCGGACGGGACTCCCCGCCCTCACTTGGAGGCCGAGGGGTCTCCCAGGCCTCGAGTCGTCCTAGGGACGCCCCGGGCCCGGGTGATTGTGGGTTCGCCCCGGCCCCCGGTGATTGTCTCATCCCCGTGGCCCGCGGTGGTCGTAGCGTCCCGGAGGCCACGGGCTCCCGTAGGCTCCCCGTGGCCCCGAGTTATAGTCGGGACCCCTCGGTCGCGGGTGATTGTCGGGTCTCCACGGGCCCGGGTCGCCGGGGCGCATCAGGCCTCCGCGCCTTCTCAGGGCGCCCCGCAAGGACGCAGGCAAGATGAACATTCTGGCGCCGGTGCGGAGGGACCGCGTCCTGACGAAGCTGCCCCAGGTAGGCGCCAGGGCCACGTCGGGCTTCGGGCGGCGGTGGGGGTGGGCCGGGAGGCGGCGGCACCGGACCGGGCTTGGGCCCAACCCTGCCGCCCTGCTAGGCCAGCTGCTTCTGGGTGGTCCGTTCCCCACCCCCACCCTCCCGCCCCGCCCGGGGCTGCTCGGTGGCGGGCTGAGGGCCAGGAAATGGGTGAGTTCCATTCTCTTCCACTCCACCCAGTGCCTGAGGAAGGAGGCCGCTTTGCACGTGCACAAAGACTTCCAGCCCCGCGTCACCTGCGCCTGCCAGGAGCACAGGACAGGCACCGTGGGGTGAGTTAGAGACACCCGGAAGGAAGAAATGGAGTCCCAGGAAACCTGCAGTCAAAGCAAGGGTGCAAAGCCAAGAGCTGCAGGCTCCATTTCGGTCCCTGCCAGCCACACTGTTCCCCCTTAGCGTGCCCCTGTGCTCCTCTTTCTTCCAGCTGGCTTGTGGCAAGTCCTAAGAGATGGGGTTGGGTAGGAAGGTGGCAGTTGAATTCCTGACACAGGGAGGGGGTCCAACTTAAGGCTGTGGTCACCAGCTTAGCTTCCCACACTCCATCTATTTGGCCTCCAGGACAGTGAGCTGTCCTAGAGGAATAAGTCCCATTGTGGGTTTAAAAAAAAAGAGAGATAATACTATTAACAGTTGCCACCGTTAATTGAGCATGTACTGTGTGCCAGGCAGTGTGTTGCATATAATTATTGTCTTTTATTAAATGGAAAATACCACTTTTAAGTTGTATTCTGGGGAGGGAGGGAGAGATGTTGGAATGTATGTGTGTGTGTGTTGAGGGGGAGGGGGTTGTTGGGTTGTTGTTTGGTCACTTGGTGGTGTCCAACTCTTTGTGACCCCATGGTTCCTCTGTCCCTGGAATTTCCCAGGCAAGAATACTGGAGTGGGCTGCCATGTCCTTCTCCAGAGGATCTTCTCGACCAGGGATCGAACCTGGGTCTCCTGCTTGGCAGGCAGATTCTTTGCTGCTGAGCCACTTGACCAGTCCAGAATATAGGACATTTATTTCATTTTAAGCTTCACAACAACCCAATAAAATGTGTGTTAAATCCCCACTTAACAGATGTTGAAACTGAGGCTCAGAGAAGCTAAGAAACTTGTCCTGAGTCACACAGCTAGTAAGTGAGAGCTGGGATGCAAAATCAGTCTCTCTGATACTGAGGCAGAACCACTCCTCCCTAGCACTTCTGTTGAGGCCTGGTGTTTATGGTAATCTCAGCCCAGGAGCAGCTCCCTTTGTGGACCCGCCTGGGAGCACTGGGGCTCCTCTGAGTGAAGGAGCTAGAGCTCACTCTTCCCGCCCACTCTTGTGTCCAGCAGATTTAAGATCTCCAAGGTCATTGTGGTGGGCGACCTGTCAGTGGGGAAGACTTGTCTCATTAATAGGTAAGAGGGTGCTGAAGCTGAGGGGGGTGAGCCCAAGCCTAGCCAGGCAGACTGGGCTCAAGACCAGAGCATCTGGTGCCCCCTCAGGTTCTGCAAAGACACATTTGATAAGAACTACAAGGCCACCATCGGAGTGGACTTTGAGATGGAACGATTTGAGGTGTTGGGTGTCCCGTTCAGTCTGCAGCTGTGAGTTCTTTCCCCACTCCTTCCCGCCCTTGGTTCTCCCAGCACCTGTTCCCCACCTCAGCCCCCAGCACCACCCTGCCCCACACATACCTGTGTTCTCCCCACCTTCCTCCCAGCTGGGACACCGCTGGACAGGAGAGGTTCAAGTGCATCGCATCAACCTACTACCGAGGAGCTCAAGGTAAGTACCAGGGTGAAGTGAGGTAGGTGGGTACACCTGGCCTCTAGCCTAGGGCTGGAGGGATTGTGGAAATGAGCCAGTAGCATCTTCCCCAACAATCTGCACCCGTTTTCTGCCACTCTTCCAGCCATCATCATTGTCTTCAACCTTAATGATGTGGCCTCCTTGGAGCATACCAAGTAAGTAAGCATGCTGCACTATAATGGGGGCTCTGAGAAGAGAATGTTCAAAAAGAGGCGGGTCAGGAGTATGGAAGGGAAGGAGAAGAGTGCATTCAGGACCAGAGGGAGCGTCATTGGGCATAGAAGTGGGGGGAGCCTATCTGGCTCCCTCATCCCTTGCTGTCCACTGTCTATGGCAGGCAGTGGCTAGCTGATGCGCTCAAGGAGAACGACCCTTCCAGCGTGCTTCTCTTCCTCGTGGGTTCCAAGAAGGACCTGAGTGTGAGTGTGCCAGTGGTGGGGGAGGACTTCACATCTCGACAAGGGAAACCCCATGCCCAGCATCTGACTCTGACTTTCCTTCAGACTCCTGCTCAGTATATACTGATGGAGAAAGATGCACTCAAGGTGGCCCAAGAGATGAAGGCTGAGTATTGGGCAGTCTCATCTCTCACTGGTGAGTCAGAGGCACCTGGCCTTCCGGCCTGCCTTGCCTCTCACTCCTACACCTCCAGCTGTGCCCCTCGGCCTGGAACCACCCTTGAGCTCCTATCTGCTCCCTGTGTCAGGTGAAAATGTCCGGGAGTTCTTCTTTCGTGTGGCGGCGCTGACCTTTGAGGTCAACGTGCTGGCTGAGCTGGAGAAATCGGGATCCCGGCGCATAGGGGATGTTGTCCGTGAGTGCCCACCTGGACAAGGGTGGCAGAGAGCTCAGGGACCCTCCATCCTTGCCTCACTTATTTCTCACCCTTCTTCAGGCATCAACAGTGATGACAGCAACCTCTACCTAACTGCCAGCAAGAAGAAGCCCACGTGTTGCCCATGATGGGTAGAGGACTGTCCAGAGACTGCCCGCCCTGGGGCATTGTGCCACCTTGACTCCCCCAGAACTCAATCCCTGGACATTTGCACTGACTGTTTTTCCAGACCAAAGAGCTGCCTCTCGGTGGCAGTATCCCTGGAGAGGTACTTGGGACCATGCTAGTCACTTCCTGCCCCCAGGCACCGTGTCAAAACCTGGATGCCCCTCTCTCTCCAAGGTGCCCAGTGCGGGGAGGTAAGAGGGCCCTGCTGCTCTTACTCAGCTGCTGGGCCCTCTAGGTTTCAGGATGCTTAATGGTCCTAGTCTCACACTATGCCTTATGCATTAAAATTTCTGTTATTAGCACGTTAGGGTCTGGAGTCCTTTGTGGGGGATCAGGGATGTGAAATGGGCAGGGCTATATGGTCATCTTAGGACTGGAGCCTTCTGCTGCGATTCTGGCCATCTTGGCCTTTGGGCAGGACTCAGGCAGGCTGGGAACTCAGGGACCACGTGTAGAGGGATGCACTTGGCCCTCACTGGATAACATCTGAGTGACCTTTGAGATCTTTAAGAGCCCTTTTCCTTTGGTCCCTTCCCCGAAAATGTCTCCTGCTACTTGGTGCTTATACGTAAGTCTACCGTTGGATATTTTTTTTCACCTTCTTCCTGCCTTTTAAAAAATACTTCTCTAAGAAGTATTTTTTTAGAGTATGGAACACAGTGAAAAGTGAGTTTTGGGTGCTTTGTTGGGTTGAACAGAAGGCCCAGGAAGGTAGAGGGAGGGCTCTTACTTAGATGTGCTGATAACCTCTAACTATATTAGTGATATAAATAAAATTATGAGTAGCACATTTTTATATTTTAAAACAGTTAAAAACTAAATTGGATTAAAAATAAGACATTTTTCCCACTTCAAAAAAAAGATGTGCTCTAAGCAGGAGGATCTGCATTTGAAACCTTGCTGTACATGTTGGACATTCAGACAAGTCACTTCTGCTCTGTGCCTTAGTTTCACCTCTATTGTTATTATTTTCTTTTGTGGGGAATGTGTGCTGAGCGGTTTATGGGATCTGAGTTCCCTGACCAGAGATTGAACCCAGGCCACGGCAGTGAAAGACTGGAATCCTAATTAGGACTGGGGAACTCCCAGTTGCCTCCTCTGTAAAGGAGGAGCACGTTCATCATTCATTTCATGGATGAAATAAGATAAAGCACTAATACATACATGCATGCTGCTGCTGCTGCTAAGTCGCTTCAGTCGTGTCCGACTCTGTGCAACCCCATAGACGGCGGCCCACCAGGTTCCCCCGTCCCTGGGATTCTCAAGGCAAGAACACTGGAGTGGGGTGCCATTGGGTGCATGCTAAGTCGCTTCAGTCGTGTCTGAGGCTTAGCCACCCCATGGACTGTAGCCTGCCAGCTTCCTCTGTCCATAGGATTCTCCAAGCAAGAAGACTGGAGTGGATTGTCATGCTCTCCTCCAGGGGATCTTCCCAACCCAGGGACGGGTTCTTTACCACTTGCGCCACCTGGGACAGCTTAAAAACCTTAACTATTATAATAACAGTTTGGGTGAAGAGTGACCAAGAACCTGGCTCCCCATTGATATCTGACCCAGAGCCAGAGATTGGCTGGAACTGTCTCAGATATTTGGGCCGCGAAAGGAAGGACACCTGTGGCCTGGTGTCATCATCCTAAGAGGCCAAGACAGGAACATCAATTCTAGTTCCCAGTAAGCAACCCCTCTGTCCTTTGCTACCGTTCTTACCTGCTACGCTATTCTGGAAGTTGGCTTTTCTGCACACTCCCCCTTCCCCTTCCTCGCTCCTCCGACTCCATGTTGACATCTATATTGGGCAGTATTTGCCACTGGAACAGGGAGCCCCATAGAAGTCGGAGGGGGTGCTTGGGGTGGGGGCCGTCGCGGGGCTTGGGATCCGGTATCACGTCTTCTTTCGCTGGGCTCCCGTGGAGGGGCCTGCTGGGGGAGAGAAAGAGCGAGCCCGGCCTTCCGCCAGGGAAGGAGAAACCCTGAAATCCTGGATGGAGGACTGGAGACTGATGGGAGTAGCTCCCCAGGCGGACACGCACGGACCCGAGTGCAGATTGGGGGCGGGGCTAAGGGCTGCGGCTGGGTTCGGAAGGATTGGGAGGGGCCGGGAGGTTGAGAGAATGGCTGGGGCGGGGCTAAGAACGGGGTTGGGGCGGGGCTAGGTTCTGGGGGTAGGACTAAGCCGGGAGCAGATCTGGAGAGGAACTAGGGATGGGACTGAGGGCAGGGCCTGAGCGGCCGAGCTAAAGTTTAGGCCTGAGATACGGGGGAGGTGCTAAGGTTAAAGTGGAACAAAGAGAGAGGGGCCCGGAAGGAGCTAGGAGGCCCCGGATGAAGAGCGCCGCTGAAGCTCAGACTTGGGCTAAGACAACGCAGCCTAGAGCAGAGGGAGAGGGGAGACTGGGCAAGCATGAGGCGGAGTTAAGGACCGGACTGGGGCGAAGCTGAGATTGGGGTTTACAGTGGGCTCGGCCAAGCTGAGGTTCAGGGTTGGACTTATGCGTGGAAGAGTCTTGTAGAGACGAAGAACTAGACCGAGAGATATGTGGGTCAGGACGACACTGAGGATTGAAAGGTGGACTAAGGAAAAAACTGAGGACGATACCAGCTCGTGGGATGAGAGCAGCACGGGTAAACAGGGGGCGTGGCAGATTAGGGGAGGGCTTTCAGCTGGGGGGCGTGGCACGGGGGACTGGCCTGAGAACCCAAGGAGGGGGTGGGACCTGAGAGCCCGACGAAGGAGGCGGGGCCAAAGGCTGACTGGGGCGGAGTTAGGGCCTGGGGGCGGGCTCACTCGAGACTTGGACCAATGATTGAGCAATAGGGACAGGAGAGCTGGAGAACCGCTTGCGGGTTGGACTGGGGTCGTCTGGTTTGAGCCAGAACTACGACCTCTAGTTGTAGGGGTGGAAGGCATTGCTGTGCCTCAGCCGCTAAGCAGGAAGTGGAGGGTTTGGCTGGAACCGCGGTTCCATTGACTTTAGGGCAGGAAAAAATCTGGAAGTTCCACTAGTGACGTCACAATCGCCTCCAGAGGTGGGCGGGGCCAGGGCGGCATTTCCAAGGAAACCCGAGCTGCCCTGCCTAGCTCCCTCTTCCCTCCTTCCCTTCCTTGATTTTTCCCTCCCTTCCTTCCTCCTTCCCCCCTCCCTACCTCCCTCCCCCGTTCAGCTGCTCGGGCGCCCGACCTGGAACCCTAACCCCTGTGCCGCAAGGGCAGGGGGAGCTCCTCAGCTCGCAGGACTGGGCGGACTGTACAAATGAGCATCACCTGTGAGTTTTGAGTTAGGTCCCTGTACCTCGATTAATGTCCTGCTGAGAGACCTGAAGTTTCCCTCTTCCTTTTAAGCTCTCTCTCATTCAATGTCACTCATTCATTATGGGGTCTCCCCTATGGCCATCTTCAATCACTTCTGCTGCAGGAGCTCCAGATTGCTGCTTCAGCTGGAAACTAGAGCAGATTGTCTTCCTCAGATCTGAGGCGGGTTATTAAATCCTTCCCCTTGGCGTTAGAGTTATGACCATCAAGGCTTCTTGGGCATACGGGGGAAGGGGCGGTTAGTCAGTGGACCCTGCATATAAGCCTCTTCCATAGTGACTCTGTTGAGAGCAAGCAGAGTTTGAATCCTGATCCTGGCTCAGGTCACTCTGGCCTGACCTTTAGGGTCCAGGCTGGATAAAGGAGGCTGTGGAGTCAGGATTGAGTAAAACCAGAGGGTGAGGAATTGGCTGTGTTAGAGGTGAAAAGCAGTTGTAGTGGGAAGTGATAGCTGGCAGGACAGGTTTTGGATAGGAACCACAAGTAGAGAGGCTGAAAGAGCATAGACTATGGAGCCAAGAAAATTGGATTTGAATCCTACCTCTGTCATCTATTAACTTATTTTTTTGGATAAGTTACTTATTGTAAGTCTCTGTGTCCCCATCCATAAAATGTGCTTTGGTGAGGATTTAGAATCAATGGCATATTTTAAAAGCCCAGCACAGTGCCTGACCCTGGAAAAATGCTCATCCAAGGTCAATTTTCTTTCCCCAGAAAAGTCCCCAGATTTGAACCCTGGACAGAATCTCCAATGCCACAGCTTCTTGTGGCACCAGTAGGCCTTTATTTTCTTCTACTCATGTGTTCATTCAGTCAACCAACTGGAGGACCAGTTATGTCATGATGGAGAGTTTGCACCTCATCCTGAAGGTAGTGGAATGCTATTAAAGAGGAGGAACGTGGTAAACCAGTTTGGCTGCATCGTGAGGAGTGGATGTAGGGAGTGAGACAGAAGTTAGGGAGGCCAGGTGGGAGGCTACTCCAGCTGTCTGTGTCAGAGATAACTGATAGGTCTGAATCAGTCAGACGTGGGGACAAGCAAGCATGGCAAGACTTGGTCATTGAGTTGGTGAGAAGTGAGGCAAAGGATGATCCCTAGATTTCTAGCTGAGGTGTCCGTTGCTCTCTGAAATGGAAGTTACAAGAGACAGTGTTTCATGAAGGGTAGGGAGAAGATGGTGGGTTCATATGACATGTGCTGGTCTGATGTTTTGAGAATATCGGAGAGGACATAGGCTATGTGCTCAGGAAAGCAGTATGCATTGGAGATCGAGATTTATGTCATTTTATTAGTGGATGTTGAAACCATGGAAATGGATAACATTATCCAAGACAAGCCTGTAGAGTCTTCTGAGAATGAGGCCAGCAAAAGAACCCTGGTCATCACCAATTTAAGGAGTACAGGCCAGCAAAGAAGTTAGGAAAGAATTAAAAGCTAGGAAGGAAGAAAGAGATGAGAGGTGTGTCATGAGAGCCAAAAGAAGAGTCTGCAGAAGAAAGAGGTTGATTAATCAACAGCGTCAGTGAGATGAGACAAAAAGAAGGTCACTGGGTTTAGCTATTAGATCACTGGTGGCCTTTGCCTGGGCTATTCTGATAGAAGGGCAGGGATGGCTGCCATGCTGTAGTGGCTGGAGAAGACAAAGGTCAAGACACTGAAGGTAGGGACTGGACCTTCTTTGCTGGTAGGCCGCCTAGTGAAGCTGTCCAATACATCTGTTAAATGAGGAAGTGAAAAGGAAGAAGGGTGGCTATGCAGTTACATAAGGAGAAATAGGGTTCACAGAATGTTTTGTTTGAAAATGTTCATAGCCTGTAAGAAGAAAAACAAACATGAAAGAGGCAGAAGTGAGCATTCTGTCCAGGACCTGGAGTTCAGACGCTTGGGCAAGGAGGAAGGAGGGACACTTCCCCAGGCTAGAAGTCGATGGGGGTGGGAGCAGCCAGGGATGAAGCCCACGCAATGATGTGTTGAGAGCAGCAGTCGCGGGGTACAAATTTCCGGGGAAGCATTCATAGTTTCATTCATTTGAGCACTTCCTGTGCCGTGGAAAACAGAGAGAGCTGACCAGAGACCTGTAGAAGGATGACCAAGTACCACTGAAGGCCCAGCAGAAGTCCCAAAGCAATCATCTCCTTTCCTTAAGCAGGACTCAGTCCGGTACCCTCAAAGGACAAAGCCAATTGTAGGAAGGAAAAGGAAGTGCAGACTTTACTCTGTGGTTGCTGATGGAGCTGCTGTCGTGTTGGAGTTTCGTTTGGGGACACCCTGGGACAATCCCTTCCCTGAAACTGTCCCTTCTTACCTAGACTCTGGCTCACTCCTCTTCTTCTCTCCAGATCCTACTCCTATTATGCTTCTTCCAAGAAGCCCCGTGCCCCCAATTTCAGTGAGTGTCCTTGCTCCCACAGGCCTTCCTCCCAACCCTGTCCCTCCCTATCAGGGTCTGCCTCACACCATCCTGAACTGTTACAGACTGTGTCTCCTCTCCTCATCCCCTCCCCCAGCCCCTGTGGAGAGCAGGGACTATTGTCTTTTAAAGGCTGCATCTCCTGGGGGCTGTCCCTGGAGCTTCTCCGGAGCCGTTTTCTGAGTGAATGGAGTGGGGAGGGGCTGCTGCTACCTCTGTGTACTCTCTCAGATATAAACAGGTTGCCCAGCTGGGGGAGAGGACACCTGCTGGCTAGTGTGGAGTCCAGCACAGATGCTTCTACTTTATCCTCTGAAGGTGGGTCCTCCTTCAAGTGGGGGCGGGGTGTGTGGAAATCTCTGGCCCCAGGGGTTAGGCAGGAGGGAGGGAGGTGTTTGGTCCTGAAAGGGTCACCTAGCTGCCCTACCCCAGCTCCTTCTCGTGCCCCGCAGAGAGTGCCACCCCTTTCCTTTGTACAGCCCTTTATGGTGCACAAATATCTTTGACACATGTGAACTGAGTCCTCTCAACAACCCTGCAAAAGGGGCATTACCATCATTCCATTTTTGTGAGTAAGGAAATGAAGGCTCAGAGAAGTAAAGTAACTTGCCCCTAGGTCACCCAACTCAACTTGGACTCAGGCCTGACTACAAATTCAGGGCAGTTGCCACTCTGCTGCCCTTTGCTGCAGTTCAGCAGTGCTGGAGAAACCCTGAGGCAGTGGTGATGGTGTTCCAAGGTCCTGCCTCCCAGGCAGGACTCTTACTCCCTCGCCTTGGCGCGTGGGAGGAAAGGAAGCACAAAGGGAGGCCAGGAAGTGGATCTGGGCGGGGTGGGGGGGTGGGGTATGGGGGACCCAGGCCCCAACAGCCTGGTGGGGGGAAGGGAAGGGACGAGGAAGGTGGGGGAAGGCTCAGACCAAGCTTCTGTCTCACCTCTCAAGTCCTTTAAGGTCACCTGGAGTAACTTTAAGGCCAGCCTGAGTTAACTGCTGGCTGGAGGCCAGTATGAAGTCTTGCTCCAGTTCTACCCCGTGTCAGGGCTGGATAAAGGCACAGTCCTCCTGGCCTGTTCTGAGGGAGTCAGCCAGCCACAGCACCCCAAGCCAGGCAGCCCTGGATCTCACGAGTACCTGGAGCCAAGGTTCAGGGGGAACCTGCAGGAAGGTGCCCTGTCCCTTTGTGGGCTTATGTTATAGATGGTGGCCCAAGGATTACGCCACTGGGGCCTTAGGCAGGGTCAGAGGTGAGGCAGTGCGAGTGAAGGCTGGGCGAGACCAGTGTGCCTACAGGCTTGATGCATCCTAGCAAAAGAGGTAGGCATCTTTCCTCGGGGGCCTCCCCTAATTCCAGTCATCTCTTGGCAGCTTCTCCCCTGTGCCCCCTACAAGGTTGTTCAAGTTTGTGGCTATAAGGACTGGGGAGAGAATGGATGGGGAATGGGAACTTGATAAGGAGGGAACAGGGAGTCTGAGAAAGGGGAAACAAGTGAGGGTGAGACAGGCATTGCAGGGAGAAGAGGCTTAGAGAAGAGCGGAAGAAGAGACAGAAGCCCAGGGGCGTGACACGGCAGGGGTGGTGGGGGGTGGCGCTCAGTCAGGCTCCTCCCTGGCTCAAGCCGGCCTGCTCTAGCAGGGCCCTGGGGCTGAAGCGGCTTCAAAGGCTGGGAGGGGCGGGACATCGGTCTCCCCTCTGGGCCTGTGCTGAGTGGAACCAAAGATGCCACTGGCTCCCCTCGGCCCTCCACTCCCCGAGTTACTCTGCGCACACGGGGTCAGCTGACAACTCTGAGCACTGGGTGAGGGGCAGGTGGGAGTCAGTGGAGGGTCCTGGGAAGGTGGGGGTCCCATAGAAGGCAGGGGAGGGGAAGAGGCAGGTGTTACCAGATAGCATGGGGCTGGTGGGGACCTTGGTGAGACACTGTCCTGGAAGTCTGCAAGGGGCAGGCAGATTCACATGCAATGGGCTGGGGAGAGGAGAGGCTGAGACCTAGGTGCTGTTGGGCTGAGTTACTGCTACCAAGCAGTAACCAAGTTACTGTCCAAGTAACAAGGACAGCTGTGTACGCGTGTGTGGGTGGATGGCCCTGGCAGTCCAGTAGGGTTAGGACTCAGTGCTTTCAGTGCTGGAGCCCTTGGGTTCAATCCCTCGTCGGGGGAACTAAAATCCCACAAGCTGCACAGTGAGGCCAAAAACAAAACAACTGTGGGGGAGGGAGGGTGGTAGCAGCAGGGGAACCCGATGAAACCTTTAGATTGAGCTGAGAGGGGAGATCCAGGTGTGCTGCCGTGGACGCCTTGTGACCCAGGCCCTTCCCGCCTCAGGTGAATTCAAGAACACCGACAGGTGCTGCTGGAAACACAAGTGTGCTGGGCACATCGTCCGCCCCTTCTCCCCTGACTGTGTCCACCACGACGTGCACCTGCACTCTCTCAGCCACTGTGACTGTGACTCGAGGTAAGGCCCCCTCCTCGGGAGACCAACAGCCCAGGAGTCTCTCCTGGGCAGACCCAGGCCCAAAATGTCCACTGTGGTTCCCCGTGTCAGCTCTGCCCTCCCGGCCCCAGCTTTGTAAGCCCGGCTCTGCTCCAGGGGCCGTGGGGAGGTCTTCCCGCAGCCTGGGCTGGGCACAGTGGAAGCCTGCTGTCCCTTAGGCTTCTCGCTCTGGGCCCCTGGGGAGTCATGGAGGCATGGGAGCCGGGCTGAGCCCCCTGTATGGCAGGCTGAAGGACTGCTCAGAGAAGACGAATAGCAGCTCTGGAGATGTGGGCCCAACCTGCTCCCGAGATGTGGACTCAACCTGTTTCGACATCATCCAGTCCCCATGCTTTGAACTCATCCCAGAGGAAGAGTGTGTGGAGCGGTTCTGGTACGGCTGGTGAGTTCTGGCAGGTGGAAAGGGGGCACTGGCCCCCACATTCTGTCAATCACCTTGCCCTGCTCTCCTCAATCATCTTTCCCTGCCCCCCTTCCTCAAAGGTGCAAGAGCTACAGGCCTGTCTCCGTGGCAGTGATCCACCACCCCATCCACCATGAGTGTGGGGCAGATGACCTAAACCAAGAGGAGGAGGAGGAGGAGGAAGAGGAAAGCAAGCCTCCCATCCCGACCCAGGTGGGACCCACCCCCACTGACTCCCCCACCGACACAGGCATGAGCATGATCACGGGTGCCCCTGACTCAGCAGCTCCCATCACCATCTGGCGTTCTGAAAGCCCCACTGGGAAGTCCCAGGGCAACAGGGTGATCAAGAAGATAAAGAAAAAAAAAGAGAAAGACAAGGAGGAGGAGACGGACGAAAAGGAAAAAGCAAAGGTGAAGAAAAAAGTCAAGAAGGGCAAGTTGATGAAGAAGAAAAGCCCAGTTAAATCGGAATCACCTCCGGACTTAAGCCGATCGTTAAGCCCAAGAGAGCTGGCCAGGATGTCAGAGTCCAGCCCAGACAGCCGGCAGGATCTGGAGAGTGAGGACAGTTACAATGACCCTGGGCGGGAGGAACCCTCCAGTGAGGATATTGTGGAGTCTTCATCACCCAGGAAGAGAGAGAAGAACGGGGTCCAGGTCAAGAAGCCCGGCTTGAAGACCTCGCCAGTCAAGAAGATCAACAAGAGGAGATCTCCCCCAGCATCAAACCCCAATCTCAGTTGAGGCGACCAGGGTGAAGAATAAACGCGATCAAGCCTGTAGCTGACCCCCTGCTTCTCTCTCCCTCCAACCTGGCTACTTGTGGGGGCAGGGGGCAGGCTCTGGGCATGGCTGGAGCCAAAGGGCTAAGGGGCTGCGGGGGTTTCTGAAGGGCGGTCCGTCTTTCAAGAGAAGTCCAGAGAAGGTAGGTGGGTGGGCAGGGAAGGGGCAGAGCCCGTTTCTCTGTAATATCCTAGGTCCAGGCACAACTGGGTGGGAAGGAGACAGGTCTGTGTGAAATCGACCTGGTGAAGGGCAGTACTGTGTGCAGTGATACCCCTAATAAATTGAACCTTTTAACCCACTCTGTACCACCGTGCCTGGCCTTTCCCTACTCTTAAGTGGCCCTGGGGAAGGTGCTGGTGGCATTGAAGGGAACACAGTCTTCCCAGCTGGTTGGCTCTGCTCCCGCTCAGCCCTTCTAAACTGTCCCCACCCCCCCTTCTTTAAAAGATTTAAATTTATTTTTTTTGGCTGCACTGGCTCTTTGGTGCTGTGCTCAGGCTTCTCATTGTGGTAACTTCTCTGGTTGCGGAGCATGGGCTCAGTGGGATCTTCCCAGGCCAGAGATCGAACCCATGTCCCGCACATCGGCAGGCATCAGGCAAGTCCCCCTTCTAGAAACCTTTTATACTTAAGGGAAAGGAACTGAATTCCTGTCAGAAGGCAAGCCCCTCCCCCCAACTCCTGCCAAGAAACAGCCAAAGGGATCTTGAATGAAGACGTCAGGTGGGAAGCCCACCAAGTATGGGCAGCAGTCCTCAGAGAAAAGGGAGGGGAAAGCCTTGCTTTCCCAGGGCCGTGAGACAAGACGTGAAGGAACACAGGAAGATCAATTCAGAACTAAAGAGGAAGCGGGCTAGACGAAGGGGCCCTCACCAGGGCTGTGTGGGCAGGATCAGGTGAGTGTAGGGCCTGTCCTGGGGCGACTCACGTAGAGATCAGATCCCAAGGCCCAGTCAGCTAAAAGTGGGGAGAGGCGTAGGGCTCAAGTGGAGAAACCCAGATTGACTTCTGGCCTCTCCCCGGCATGGCAGAGAAGACCAGAAGGTGGTGGATGGGGTGGCCGTGTGTTGAGAAGCAACAGCTGTGCAAACATTTACTGAGGTGTGATGAGGTCCCAGCCCCCGGACTGACCGTCACACCTTTTATCTCAGTCCTCACAGCTGCCCTGCTGAGGCAGGTATCCTTGTCTCTGTGTTACAGACAAGAAAGCTTGCTCAAGGTCACAGTGCTGTGATCCTAGGCGGTCTGATGCAGAAGCCACCTGCTCCTCTGTGAGTCACCACCTCTCTGAAGGCCTGGGGTCAGGGGAGCCTGCAGAGCTCCCAACACAGCTTTGAAAGCTCCCCCTCAAGAGCCGGAGACTTGGGAGAGAGAGGCTTTGTCAGGTGCTCTGTAGAAACACTGTTTATTCAAATGACAGGCAGGAAGCGGCGGCAGCAAGGGGTGAGGGCAGCCAGGTGGGGGCTGGGCAGGTCAGCACTGCTCCCCTACATCCCTCGTCATCCTGCTTTGACGGCCACCCTGCTGTTGGCACCAGGGTGGAAGTACTCGTCCTCCTGTCCCAAACTGAATAAATAGCATCCCTCTCCCCACGAGCGCGGGGGAGACTCGCGTGCTGAACTTGGCCCCGCCGCAGCCCAGAGTCAGGGGAGGGCAGAAGCCCAAAATGGCTTGTAGGGAGCAGAGCACAAAACTCCACTCTCACCTTCTTCTTCCTCTTCTTCCTCCCTGCCACACGCCGCTCCCAGCCTGGTCCCAGGACAGGCAGTCAGTGACGGCCTGGAGGAGAGGATTGTTGCCTAGCGCACACTGAGCTCAAGTTCGCAAGGCCATCTAGCCTGTCGCCCATCCAGGCTGACCACCAAAGAGAACGTCAATTCACGCCACTTTATGGACAGAAAAGGAGGGGCAGGGAGTGAGGCAGTGGGCAGCCAGGTCTCTCCCAGCCTCAGAGGTAACCAGAGTCCTAGGAGCAGGCGCCCTACCGATCCATCTCGTCCAGGAGTGGGGTGGCATCGCCAGCAATAGACATGGGGGTGCTTTCGATCATAGGGCTGGGGGAGGGCCGAGGGGTCAGCCGCTGCTTCTGTTTCCGCCGCTCCGCCTCCTTCTCTTGCAGCCACTGTTCTGCCATCTTGCCCCAGTCGATGGCTGCATGGCTGTTGGACCTGGAGGGAGAACCAGGGTGTGTGATAAAGGACTTGACTCGGCCTGCGGCTCGCCAGAAGAAAGCCCACCCCACAGTCCCCGGGAGCCTCCATTCCCGCAGAGATGGATCTCACATCTATAGACAGCAGTATCCTTCTGGCTCCTCCCAGAGCCTAGTCCTCCGGGGGACACCACCTGGCTTACGGTTGTCAGGAGACCCAGAGCGCCCACCTCGACTAACGACCTGTCTACTGTTGGTGTACTCACTTTGGCTGCTGCTGCCGTTGCCGGGAGCTGGAGGAGGGCTGGGGCTGGGCCTGGGCAGACTGTGGGGTGGTGCTGGCCTGCAGCTGGTGGTACTGTGGCGTGGTGATGGGTTGGCTGGGCGTTGTGTAGGAGTAGCTGGGGGTCATTAGTGGTGTGGCCACTGGCTGCTGGGCTGGTGTTGGGAATACCTGGAGAAGGGTGACAGTTGAGTTTAGGTTGGGTTTTGTGTTTATTTGCTCTTCTGGTAAATTTCTGACAAGCTGAAAATCTGGGCTCTGCACAAAGCCTTCCAGCTGACACTCTCCTGAGCAGGGTGTGATTCTGAGCAGCTGAGGCAGGCCAACAGCAGGGCCCACCACTTGACCACTCGAGTCTAGAGGCTTGAGGGCTCGGGTTCCAAGATCCCAAAAGACTCCGTGGAATGGTCATGGCTTCTCTTACTCCCCTTCCCCTCAGTTGGCCCGAGAACAAGGAACACCTACTGGAGACAGCTCCTGATGCTGTGGCAGTCCCACCTGCTGTGGAGGCCCTTGTGGTGGGCCCTGCAGAGCCCAGTCTACGGACACAGGCTAGTGAAGGATGACCTTTCACCCTTCCCCACCCTCTGCAGGGCTTTTCTTCCCCAGGCCACGTACGTGGTAAGCGCTGCTGCCCCCTCCACTGCCACCGTAGCCATACTGGCTGGAGGCCCACTGCGCTGGGGTGGCATTAGGGTTCTGGCCCTGGCCCGTCACAGCAGCAATGGCATTGAACATCTGCGAGGTCATGTTCTGGGGCAGGGCGTTCACAGCCCGTGTCAGATCTGTAAGCACAAGAGGTGGAGATGGGCACGTTAGGGCACAGCCCTTCCAGCTCCATCCCTCTCACCCCCAGGCCTGGCATGAGCTCCTTACCTGCAAGGTTGATGTTGGCTGGGGTAGCATTGATAGAAGCAGGTGTTCGGGTCCTGCTGCTGCTACTGGGGGTGATACCTACAAGAAATGGCCCGAGTGAGAAGTCTCTCCAGAAACCTACTTCCAGTTTTACGTTACAACTTAGGGAGCTGGGAGAGGTACCGAGGTGGGTGCAAAGAAGGGCAGCTGGGGGAATTCCCTGGCAGTCCAGTGGTTGGAACTCTTGCCTTTTCACTGCTGAGAGCCTGGGTTCAATCTCTGATCAGGGAACTAAGATCCCACAGCTGCACAGTGTAGCCAAATAAATACATAAGTTTAAAAAAAAAAAAAAAAAGGGAAGCTGTATAGGCAAAGAGAATGGAGGGCCTTCCTGATGTGAGGAGGAGGGAGTTGGAGTTGAGCTACAGCGGCAGCCTAGGCCTCCCCTTCTGCCAGAGTTAGTGTCTGTCTCCACTCAGTGCTCAGCTGTCCCTCAACTACACTCTGGGAGTCACAGAGAGCAGAGCTCACCTGGCACAGGATCCTGATAGTGGTCCTTAAACCATCTGAAAAGGCCGTTCACAGTGGGGAAGACTTGGCCCCGGTACCGGAATCCTTCTGGAGTCACAGTTACGTATTCTATCCTGGGATTTTGGAAGGAAACATGCATCAGATCCCACTTGTGGCCAGCTGCGAGCGAGTGGCCAGAGCAGATCTCCACCACGTGAAGCAGCCGCACTGGGTGCGAGGGGGAGGAGAGACGGAAGAGCCAGTCCCTGGCCCTGGAAAAGGAGGCTGCACTCTGGCGAGGCGAGGAGGCACAGAGAAGCCCAGACAAGGCCTGGAGTCAGCAGCCCCAGGTGTGCTCTCTACAGGCTGCCACAAGGCTCGCTGGGGGCCGGTCACCACCCTGGGCTGCTATGACGGCACCACACAGCCGGCGAGGGGGATACAGACATCAGTGTTGGGGTGGGGGGGGCTTCCCGGGCAGCCAAGCACAGTGGTCCATGAGCCGAATGAGGTCCAAGTGCCTCTTGAGGGTGGCTGGTCGGTCCTCATTTAACACTTTGCAGAGCAGAGAGTAGATAAGAGGTTCTGGGTTCAGATCCAGTTCCAATATTGGCTCTGCCAACTCACCACCTATATGGTTTTGTACCAAGTTACTGAAGTGAATCTCAGCCTCATTTGTGAAAAGAGGATGATAACACTTAAATCTATAGCGGTTAACCTACGAGCAATAAACAAGACAGAGTGTGTAAGGCACTCATCGCAATACTGAGAACGGATTGTGATCAATAAAGCACAGCTGTCAACAGCCAGTGCTAAGTATGTCAATGTTCTCACTCAGATGAAGATGAAACCTGCTTCTTGCACCATAAGGAGTCTGTGACCCTTTCCATGGGAAGCTATCACGTGGCCTCTGTCCCTGGTTAAAGTCCTCTGTTCAACTGCTCCTCATGGAACAGTTTCCAACCCCCACGTGGATGGCAGCCCTGGCTGCCATCTTCTGGAAGCACGCTGCCGAATCAGAAACAAGCACGATATTCCAGAAGTGCTCACGACGGTGCAGGGTTCAGAGCTGCTTGTCCTCTGAGCACCTCCTAACGGAGCCCACTCTGGGCATCATGTGTGCGTGCGTGGTCCAGGACCGAGAGCAGAGAAGCACAGACTGAGGCCAAGATGGCAGCGGGATGTGGGAGTGCAGAAGGCAAGTCTGGCCATCAGTCTGGGTAACAGACACAACAAAGGAGGTTGAGGGAGAAGGACTTGGTCTGGTGCAGTGTGAGTGCTTGAGGGACGCGGATACTGGAATACCGAGGGAGGCCAGCCTGGCTGTCACACACAGAAGGGAACAGAGCAGGCCGGCGACTGGAAAAAGAGATGCCCTCCAAGCCTACCCCACCTTCAGCACACGCTCACCACAGCAGCAGGGAGCCACTGCTGAGGGTAAAGGCCCTGGTGAGGGTGAAGCGGAGGACAGAGCAGCGTGTTGGCCCCCATCTCTGCCCGTCGGGTGGAGAGAGGGTCCAGTGGTTTCCATCACTCCCTGGCAGGGAGAAGAGGTGAAGGGACCTCCTCTTTCACTCGGTTGATTAAAGCACCTTTCTTATTCAGTCTTTGCTTTTGCCTCTAAAGCATCACCCTCTGTCCCCACCTCCAACCTCCAGCTCCACTAGAAACAGGAAGAGGGGAAAGGCAGTCAAGCAGAACCAGAGAGAGTACTGTTCGGGGCCTGCAAACCTATCTGTGGACCCCAGCGGCAGCACCTTCTCAGCACCAGTGCTCACCTGGGTTTACCCCGGGGCTGGTATCCCAGTAGGAACTTGCCGGGCAGTTCCTTGCAGGCACAGATGAAATAGGGAATGAAGGTGGGCTTCTCCTTCTTAGTTTTGATGAGCAGCTCCTCTAATTTCTGGGGGTAGAATGAGGGGGAGAGGTTGGGATAGCAGCATGCTTGGTACACAATGTCTGGCCTCACACACCATGTACACCTCCTTCACCAGCGCAGCATCCCCTACACTGAAGGGAAACCAGACATCCTTAAGTGACTGGGAGGGGTCATCCCTCGCAGGGCCCTGGGCTCACCTTACGGTCCCCACCGCTGCAGTCCTGATAATACTTGTGGTTTAGAAGGTCCCGGGCAAAAGATGCCATAGGCTGAACATAGCGGGCAACAATCTCATCCAAGTCTTCAAACTCCTGTGGGAAGAAGGTGAAGGCCCCGAGTGTCACATTCTGAACTGAGATCCAGCCTTTCAAGTCCACTTGGAAGATAACCTATGGAGGGGAGGAATTCCCCCAGCCCTCCTGCTGTAGCCTCATTCTGCTGCAAAGTCCCTTCAATGTACCCATCTGTGTGAGTTGGGTCTAAGTTTATTAGCTTACAAGACACAAAATCCCTTACATTTTTTAAATTTATTTGGCTACATTGGGTCTTTGTTATTGAAGCACGAGTGCACCTGCTCAGTAGCTACTGCAGGGAGGTTTAGTTGCTCTGAGGCATGTAGGATCTTAATTCTTCAACCAGAGATCAAAATCACACCCCTCCATTGTAAGGCAGATTCTTAACTCCTGGACCACCAGTGAAGTGAAGTGAAAGTCTCTCAGTCGTGTTCGACTCTCTGTGACCACGTGGACTACACAGTCCTTGGAGTTCTCCAGGCAGAATACTGGAGTGGGTAGTTATTCCCTTTTCCAGGGTATCTTCCCAACCCAGGTCTCCAGCATTGTAGGCAGATTCTTTACCTGCTGAGCCACCAGGGAAGTCCATAAAACCCTTTAAATCATAACTTTAGTTCTCCCTTAGCGCTTGGGAACAGTAAGGGCCTTCATAAAATTTCTCTCCACTGAACAGAAAAATTTGGCCTGTGTCTGCCTGAGGACAGAGCACTTGCATGTGTATTTTCTCCTCTTCCTCTAGTGCTTCTCTAGATAGTCTATTTTAGAACTTGGAGGACAGAAAAAGAAACACGATATATACAAAATTGCTGTCAAATTACTCATTTCGTAAGGGCCCTGAGTTTTGCTGTCCTGAGTAGCTAGAATACATACAATGCACACAAGTGACTACCATGGAAGGAGCTTGCTTCTGGAAGCAGGAGTGGGGATGCTAGAGTGTGCAGGGGCTGCCTCTTACCTCACTGTTGATCCACAGGGTGGCTCCCAGGCTGAAGGCATTTTCCTTGCCTTCTTCCCGCACATCCACATGCTGGTAGATGCCGTCACTGACCTTCCAGGTCACTGTCAGGTGATTCTCACCCTTGCTGCTTGGTCGGATGATCACATCACCCTGGTCCATGGTTTCCATCATTTTTTCTGCTTGCTTAAAATTTATATTATGGAAGGATGGGTGTGCAATCACTCGCTTGATATACGCTGAAGAGGGCAGGAAAGAAGCATAGGTCAGCTGATGGGATGGGGAGCCAGCACAATAAGACAAGCCATGGCTAAATTTCTGATCCACTACTGAATTCTGAGACTTTCACCCCCTCTGGGTGTGAAGGATGTGTTAACTTGGGCTCCTAGGGTGCTGGGAGAATGAAATTTTAGGAGTCCCAGTGCATTAGCAAAGAAAATGTGACCCAAGAAGACCCTGGCACCCAGCCCGGCCTATGACTCCCTTTCCTGCTGCCTCTGGTCCTCAGCCCCTCAGAGCTGAGCACTCACTCCCACTGGGAAGCCAAGTAGTCAGCACGCGCATCCTGGGGAGGGAGGGCTGCCAGGACTCGGGGTGCACAGCATGGCTGGGAGCACTCACTGGTCCGCTGCTGCTTCCGCTTCATGTCCTCCTCCTGCTTGTGGTCTGCTGCTTCGGCATCGAAGTCATAGTAGGTGTCCTTGGGCAGTTTCCACTCATTGTTCCTGTCCATGAGGTCTGAGGTGCGGCAGGTCAGGTCTGCACTAAACTTCTCGATGTCAATCTTCATGATGCGGCAGTGAACAGTCATTCCCACCTAGATCCACAGAACATTTGAGCTGGAAGGGACAGAGACGGTCTAGCCCGATGCCCTGTTTTACACGTGAGGACAGCAAAGTCCAGGCAGAAAGGTGGACAGACTGTCCAGAGCCAGCCGGCTACTGAGTGTCAGGATAGCAGGAGTTCCGGGCTGAGTTTGGTCCACAGACTAGTTTGTGCCAAGTACTGATGACTCCTGCTCTAGGCAGAAACACCAACTGGAGTCCCCTGGGATCTGTCACTGGCACTATTCTCTTTCCCCATAAAGTTGCCCAATTACTGTTCTTAGGGTGTGAGCCAAGTCTGGCTGGCCTTTTTGGAGGAAAAGCAAAGTAACAGTTTTTCTATACTCTCCCCCTGATTTGAGCCCTTCTGTTTTAAGAGTGACAAAACCCAGTCAATTTGCACAGCTCTCCTGGAAACTGCCCTAGCTCCATTTACAGGTATACCTCGGAGACATTCCAAGTTCAGTTCCAGACCACCACAATAAAGCAAACATCATAATGAAGTGAGTCACTAGAATTTTTTAGTTTCATAGAACATATAAAAGTTATGGTCATAATATAGTCTATTAAGTGTGCAACACTTTTTTTTTTTTAACACTGTTATATTTTTAAAAAATTAAAAATTTTAATTAAAATTTCTTTTATTGATAAAAAAAGGCAAACCATCACCTGAGCCTTTAGCGAGTCCAAATCTTTTTGCAACACTAACATCAAAGATTACTGATCACAGATCACTCTGACAAATATAATTAAAAAGTGTGAAATATTGTGAGAATTGGCACAAATAAATGTAGCACAGAGACATGAAGTGATCAAATGTTGTTGGAAAAAATGGTACTAATAGATTTGCTCAATGCAGGGTTACTACCAACTTTAAATTTGTTTAAAAAACAAAAAAAAAAAATGGTATCTGTGAAGGGCAATAAAACGAAGGATGTCTGTGTTAAGAATGTCTTTCCCCAGCCTTCCTAAGTCCATGGTTCTCAGGGGTTCACGACACTTAGAACCAGAGATTTGGCAGATCTGGTACCACTAGCAGATGTCACTAACAGGATGATCCTGGAAAAGGCACTCAAACTTCTCTGAAACCAGAAGATAAATATTCCCTTTTCCATTGGACTAGCAGATTTGAGACAACATATATAAATATCAAGGGCTGGAATCCAGTGTGTGCATAATAAATGGCAGCTCTGACAAGAGAAACTAGAACAGAAAGGGAACTCAGCCTTTCTGCTTCACAGCATGGAATGCCAGGCCTTGCTTCCTGCCCGCCAGACTAAACCATGGCTTCCAACACAGGAAGGGCTGGCAACTTGATGAAATTTCACAAAAGCAGTGAACAATAACTGTTCCTCATTTGGGTAGATGCTTCTTACCCTGACTTCACTCAACTGGCTATAAATCCTCCTGAAATGTTCCCCACCAGGAGCCCCTGGGAACAGAGCCTAACTCCTGGTGGGCACAGCCCAAAGCCAGCCTGATTTGGGCTGCTGAAAACTGCGCCAGATGCCTTAGCCCTGTCATTCACCTACCTTCACTCGTTCCTCTGGCCGCTTTACCACTTTGTCACTGAGGAATTTGGTGGGGATGAAGCCAGTGACACCATTGTCTAACCGTGTTTTGACACCGATGGCCTGGCCTGGGCATGAACCGCTGTCAAAGTGGTTCCAGACCTAAGGACAGCATCAGGAGAAGAGCTTGATCATTAAGATTCTGGAGACCATACAGTCAGGAAACAGCTGGCAGGAATGCTGTAATTCATCTTACCACTGACACTGGCATCACGATGTGAGAACACGATGACTCAGCCACCCAGCAACATAGAATTTGAATCTCCCCCAGGTTCCCTGATGCAGAACTCATGTTGGCACCACTGGCCAGCAGATCAACCTTTTATGTTAATTTACTGTATACGTCCCTCCAGCTTCAACTGAAACCCCTCCCTCCCATTCTGTCCTGCCCTTCTGAGCTTAAGAAATATATGTTTGTCACCTCAGTGAACCAGCACATCATGGCTCTTTTACATCCTTGACAAATCTCACCAGTTTCTTTTACTGGGTAAAGTTGAGAAATGGTCTGTTTTACTATCTGCCTAAGCAACATGTGAAGATACAGAAAAAGGTTCAGGATGGCTTTTATGAGTTCTAACCATGAAAAAAGCAGATGTCGTCGAGAAGACTGTGGGAAAAACTAAGATGTGTGTGGAGGATGAAAACACTGAAGGGAGTCTACAGATACCTTCTAACTAACATAGGGACACCATGCCCACCCTGTATGCAAAAAACGCATACATTTCCTCATGTCTCTAACTGGCTGAGCAAGATCCTCAGAGAATGGGAAACAAGGATTAAGGGCTGAGTGAGAACAGAATAAGAGCACAGAGACCATTTCTGACTAGCAGCACACGGAGGGACTTTAAGTTAGGCCTGTGTCCGTTCCGGATCTCTTCCCTTTTTGTGCACTGCCACGGTAAAGTGTCACCTAAACTACTCCCATTCTCGACGCCTTTCTAGAGCACTGAGATCACGCAATCACAAACATCCAGGGACCATAACAACACTGTAGCACATACCTCGCTTAGTTCCGGGAAATTGTCTTGCTGACAGAAAGGGCACTGCCACAGCCCCGTCTCATCGTTGCGGATTGCCTGGTCGTAGCTTTCGCCCTGTGGACGCCTATGGGCGATGCCAGTGACGTTGCAGATAATGAGCTTTCCTGCAGGAAGGGGAAAGGAGGAGAAGGAAGGGAAGAGAACGGGGGGCAGGCTGAGAGAACTGGAGAGGTGACTCCTCCCCACCAACTGTTTAGTGACAGAACATCTGTCCTAGAGCATCTCCCCTGATTTCCTTCACATCTTCAAAAAGGGAGATCTTCCCTTCATTTGATGACAGGAAAATGAAGCCACAAGACTGACCCCATGAATACCTCACAAAAGCAGGTTAAAAAGCACGATTTGACCTTGCAACTCGAATTTGACTTCCAGCTTAGGGCTCTACAATCTTTTTAAAAGCTTCCCTGGTCTTTCCCACTCACAGTACAAGCTGGCCTTATTCTGCTGGAATTACAGTCTGACTCGAACATGCACAGTAAACACTATCCCATTACCCCCTCTTCTCCTCCTCCAACTAAAGAAAGCAGACCCAGGATTTACCAATGTAGAAGGTCTCCGGTGTCTCTTTGGTTAACATATTGAAGATTTCCTCTGTGTTGGGGGAGCGGTAGGCTGTCCGGAGGTCCTTATACCGACAGCTCAGCTCCGCTCGGATGTCGTACAGCGTGATGTGTTTGTCACCATAGCCCTGGGGAAGAAGCCCCCATTAAGAGTCTTGCAACTGCTCCCCAACCTGAGCCACCAGGGGTTTCAAAGAAAGGAGCAGCCAGTTGGCTCCTGTCAGGGTTTCTTTTCTTTCCCCACAACATGTACTAAATCAGCTTTTCAAACTATTCCTTAGCCATGGAACACTGTTATACGATAAAAATGCTTCATGGGGACCTCCCTCGTGGTCCAGGGGTTAAGAATCTGCCTGCCGACATGGGGGACACAGGTTCGATTCCTGGTCTGGGAACATTCCACATGTTGCAGGGCAACTAAGCCCTTGCACCACAACTACTGAGCCTGGAGGCCCTAGAGCCTGTACTCCGCAACAAAAGAAGTCACCACAATGAGAAGCCTGTGCACCAGCATTAGAGTTGCGCCCACTCGCCACAAGTCGTCCCAACTCAAGAAAGCCTAAGCATAGCAATGAAGACCCAAAGTGCAGCCAAAAAAAATCCCCCCAAACCCCTCATGGAATCACAATGTGTGAAACAGATGCAAAACTGCACAGTTGGAGAGGAGTTAAGAGGTCCCAGAAGGAAACTACTACCCCCCCATCCCAGCTCCCCCAAAACATGCCCCCCACAATGACTACAGCAGTCTCTGAGACGTCCTTTGCTCCTTAATAAGCAGACTGAAAATCTCCTTGAGTAAACCCAGTACTGCATGGGGAGGGAGAGGATCAAGTCTCTCACACTAAAAGTACTGGGGCTTCTCTGAGGATGTGCTGCCTGAGTCTCTTCTCGTCTAGGCCAGGCCTTCCACTCTGTCACCCACCTGCCTCTCTAGTTCTTCTGCAAAGGCATCAAGGTCCAGGTCCTTGAGTCGCTCTGGGTTTTCCAAGATTTCTTCAAGGGCCCCCGCAGGGTTGGCATCCTCAGCTGACTCATCGTATTCCAGAGCATCCACCGCCATTTTCCTGGCCCACTCATAAGTCTCAGGGTGAACTCGGGAACCATCAAGGACTTCAATATATGAGTCAGTGCTGAAGGAGAGGCAGAAGAGGAGCAGGATATATAACAAAAAGCTTCTAGTAACAACCCAGATGTCCACCAATGGGGAACTGGTTAAATAAATTAGGGTACCTCCATACAATGGAATACTATACATCCATTACAAAGAATGAGGTAGGTCTGTGTGTGCTGACATGAAAGATGGCCACGATATATTGATAACGTGAAAAATGCACTGCAAAACACTATGAACCGTATGATCCCATTTTTGTAGTAAATGGGTAGTTAGTAAATGCATAGCAAAAATAAAATTTAGAAAAGTTGTAGTATACATCAACTTGTTATGGCAGTTATCTCTGGGGGGTGGGATTATGGGGGACTTCCACTTTCTGCATAATATTTCTATATGTTATTGAATTTTATATGATGAAATTATATATAAAAGTCTTATAAATAAAACAAGAAGGGGGAAGAAGACCTTTGAGAATTTGCTGACAGCTACTTTCCCCCATAAAGCCTTCCCAGGCTGGTCTTGCCCGTGCACTCACATGGACCTATGTTATTCGTGGAGTGTTACAGCAAAGCTGGGTGGAAAATGAAGTTTTAGAACTTGAAGCCTATTTCCCCACTGATTTCCATTACTGAATGAGGAGCTATGTGCCCGTGGAAAAGATCCTCCAAAGACTGAGTTGATAACTTCTGGAGAGGAAGAGGTCAATAGTGAAGTCCAAAGTCCAAGTGAATAGAGAACTTTCTCTCAATAACATTATCTCAGAACATAGCAAATCTCTCTCCCCCTTTCTTATCTCCTCAGACCCCCACACTCCTCTTCCAATGCCCCAACTATTCCCACCCTTATTGAGCCACAAAAAATCACAACAGCAGAACAAGTTTGTGTTTACTGAACCAAGTCTTATGTTTTCTGTCCTCAATTGATAAACTAAGTTGGTTCTTTTGATGTTTCCCTCACAGAAAAGCTTCACATAATTGAACTGATCTTTTCCATAGGTCAGAGGCTCTTGACTAAATAAAGATTCTTGGCTTTAAAACGTTTCCTAATTTAAATAGTCTGTGGCCCTTTGACAGCCCTAATCCCCGAACCCCCAAAGCAAAGCCCAAGAGAACTCCTCTTGGCCCACCCAGGCAGAGGGCATCACCTGTCCCCCAGGGAGGCAGTGTCAATCTTGAGGAAGCCAGCGCAATTCATGAAGACTTTGGGACCCATGTGGCACATGGTGACCAGCTGAGTCCGGCTCTCGAGCCTGGTGTTGTTCTGTTTCAGAATCTGGAAGAGAAGCCTGGAGTGAGCAGGAGCAGTAGATAGGCCCCACCTCCTGGTCTGTTTCCAGGTCTCTGGGAAACCTTCCACAATGGGAAGCTGCCCCAGCACCCCGACAGCTAACTGAGCACTGAGCAGTTAGCACAACATACTGACTGCTACTAAAAAAATTATCTTAAAGAACTACACTGTGCCGAGCAAAGACAATACACAGCTAATGCACAGCTTCAAAGCTGATGTAAAATATACACTCAAGTACCCATCCCACATCAAGAAAAAAATTACCACAAATACTCTTGAGGGTTGCTACATGCCCCTCTCTGTACGGAAATCCTTTCTTTCCTCCGGGGGAAGAAAAGCCCACTATCCCAAGGTCTGTGTCTAGCATACTCTCGCCTTCCTCTAAATCATGCCTTAGGCTCTTTTCCGTGAGCCACCAGAATGCGGTAGCGACGACCAGGACTGCGGCCACCAAGGCTGGAGTCTGGCCCTGACTCTCACTAGCTGGATGACTCCAGGCGAGTGCCTTTACCTCTCTGACCCTGTCCTTTTGGTCAAACCATGCTGGGAAAGTAAAGGGTCAATGAAATAAGAACTTTCCTTTTTTTTCCTGATTCAACCCAATCCTACCTTCAGGAGATGGGTCCCTTTGCGAGGTCCTAAGCCACAGACATACTGAATCAAGGCCTGGCTGTAGGGGTGGGCAATGGCACGGTTGACATCAACTCCAACCTCATTGACTCGGTTGATGAATTCACAGTACAGGGCGTTGAGCAGCTCTTCTTTCACCACATGCTCCTGTCAACACACAGTAGGCAGGGATAAGGTTACTGTGCCACTCTGTCCACCTGGGCCTACTTGTCAAATCCTACTCACCTGCAATGGGTGAAACTTGAGGCATAGGATGTCTTCATCCGAGCTGCACACCTGGGCAAACTCAATCAGAGGGTCCTGGATGCGCCGGGCCAGGGAGACGGCCTGTCTCAGCACAGGAGGGTAATCCCGGAACTCTGCCTAAGGTCAGATGAGGGTCAGCAGGGCCACAAAGTCCCCTCAGCTCTAACAGTCAGAGGAAATCCAAACTGCCTGGCTTGATGTCATGTTCTCTTCTCTGGGACCATTTTTCCTGGGACCAATTTAATCTCTGGGGCTCCCAACCTGAACTATGACTGGCATGATGGGAGATTTTCTGCAGAGGTTAGAGAACAGGTGCAATCCTGCGGCCCTGACAATCTTTGCTTCCCTATCTCCCCGGGGCTGAGAGTTCTTGCCTGTGTGAAGCCTAAGCGTGGGCTCCCGCCTTACCTCTGATTTCTTGCTGTTCATATAGAGGATGGCCAACTCGTTGTCAATCAGCTCCACCCCAATAGAGGACAGCTGCTGACCCTGGTCCAGCTCATGCACGATGCGCTTCACATCCTCAATCAACATCTGGGCATCCCTGGAGGAAGGAGGGGTGCTGCTCAGGGATATTTCTGGATAGTTTCTCAGAGATGAACCATCTCAGGGCTGGGAGCAGGGGAGAGAGCTTTGAAGACAAAGGGGTACAATATTCCAGGGATACCCCCTGGAAGTGGGGGTACCATGTGTTATCAAGGCTCTTCACAGGCACAGAGCAGGTTCAACAATAAAGGATGAGTGGCTTTAGCCAGGCCTGGCCCAATCGCCTGGTGCCCCTCCCTACCTGTTCTCTCCGGCAACTGTCACCACGTGAGGCTTTTTGTTCAGAAGGAATTTCTTCAGAGTTTCAATGTCTTGAGCCTGGAGTGAAACAAAATTGGAGCTAAATGGCTGAGGACAGGGGAGATTTCTAACGCTTTTCTCTCCGTAAGTAGCTTGAGACCTTACAAGACCAGAGAACAATGATGCGTCATGCATTGTCTAACTGGAACACAAAACAAGGTGACTAGGAGCTCTAGTTGAAAATTAAACATCTGTTAATCTTTCCTATGATTACTGTATATCTGGCTTACACGTGAGCTGTGGTTAACATACTCAGGTCTTTCTTTTAACACGAACCACTGCCTGGCAGTCAAGACTATTCTGATCTCCACTTTAAGGTTTTTTTTTTTTCTTTTTTAAAAGAGTTCTTTGCTGAAAATTATGTTTTAGAATGGAACTCTTGTCAATAAAATGGAAAGATACTGTTATGTTAAAAAAAAAATCAGAAGGATACACATGAGATGAATTTAAATTTCTCCTTCCGTGGAAGAAACACAAATGCTGAAAGCAGGGAAAAGGTTGGCTTAATGCCTCAGTGGCTTTCAGCTCCTGGAACAAGCTGACCCAGATGCGGTAAGAACAGAGGCAGTAATGGCAGCTCCCAGAAGCACAAGGCCTAGGAACTGGCTTCAAGTCAAGAAGCCAGTTCTGTTTCAGATCTTGAGTGCCATCTACTGCCTATGAAAGGAGACTTATCCCAGGACTTAAGAGGATAGTTCACAGGTCAGAGATCTTGCATGAGATATTGCGTAGACCATGAGTGCATATCCCCACTGAATGACAAGACATGTTGAAGATGTACTCTTGATAACCAGTCCCAGATACCTGCCTTCTTCTCCCGCTCTTCCTCTCTCCATGCAGTTCGCCGTTTGGTAAAATGAGGCAGCCGGAGGAAGTCTGTCACTTCCCCTTCACCATTGACCAAGGCGCAGAACACAGGGTGATCTCTGCCAGCCCGAAAGAAAAAGAACCATGGGATAATCAGGTCTATAAGAATGAGTAAGAGAAGAACAAGATTAGGGAGACAGGTAAGGGGTGATGCCAGGCATGCAGAACAGGAAGTTACCTGGCAGAGGAGAAAGCAATGCCTAGGACCCGGATGCCCTTCCCTTGGTTCTCATCCATAAAGTCGTCGTCTTCTTCTACTTGTTGATCTGGCCGGTAGGGCGCCACCCTCAACCAGTTGTAGAGCTTTCGACTACAGGCCTGGGGAGGAGACACACCAGTCACTATGGCTGTCGGGCTCGCCAAGTGTTACAGAAACAGGGGCAGACACATATTTGCAAAGATCATATTTATACTTGCACATGTTTCTAGCCCTTGGCAGGCTTACAACCTGAAGGCACACCTTGTTCTTAACAATAGGAGAGTACAGAGGCCAGTCACATACACGAAGAATGTGTACGGGGTCGGGGAGGGAAGGAAGAGGCTCTTCAAGGGAGGTCTTAAGAGTGACCCATGACCTTGTGTGCACTCCCTCTCAGGTTATGCCCGGGGGGTTTCCGTTAGCTACAGGATAGCTATTAAGGGGTGCCTTCATTTTCAGCTCTAGCCTGGGGAAATTACATGACTGAAGGTTGTGCTGCTCGCCTGGCATGCTGCAGTCCATGGGGTCGCAAAGAGTTGGACACAACTCAGTGACTGAACTGAACTGAAAAGTCGAGTCCCTGTCCTCACCTTTATGACGTATTCTTTGGCTTCGGCCAGCAGCTTGTTCTTGAGCTCTTTGGCCATCTGCACATACAGGAACTGCTGTAGAGCTCGCTCGATGGCCATTGTGCGCTGCCGGTTCCACTCCTGCACCTGATGGCTGAACTCATCTCGGTAGTAAAATTGTTTGATTTCTTCAAAATACGTCTGGTCACTGCCATAGCTGAGGAGATATAACAGGGTATCAGGAACAGCGAAGAGGTGGTGCCTGAATGCCCTTGAACACTGAGTGAGCCAGAGACAATGGTGACCCCTCCCTCCAACAGACTCCAGACCAGGCTTTCCCAAAATAACCCCAGGCTAGAGCTCTGCTTACCCTTCCACTCCCTTCATATCGATGCTGATATCAATGGTGAGCAGCCCTTCATCTTCAGCCAGGCAGATCTTGAGGAACTGGTCATCTCTCAGTTCCTTAACAGGCTTGTTCTTTAAGTACTTGAAGGAGTAAGCATAGTGGGCCTCATCCACATCCTGCACAACAAGAGGGAACCATCAGTCAACAGAAAGACTGGGCTGGACCCTGGGAAAGGCCAGCCTCTGCACTCAGGCAGACAGCTCAGCTAAGCGTGAAGGCAAGAAACTCAGTTCAAACAGAGCTGGACTGTAAGCTGGATCAAAGCCCTTCAACTGGCTTACCTTTCTACCTTTCTTAGTGGGGCTTATATTGAGCTTGGCCCTCTCCTGGAAAGTCTGCCTCAGCACCTGCCGGACGAGGGGCTCTCGGGCAATCTGCAGGGCTACCATGTAGCGGGCACCTTCCAGCACGGCTTCCGGGGTAGGGAACTGGCTGCAGGGAAAATGGAGGTGCTGCAGGATGAGGACACCTTTGCCCGTAGGTTCCTCCTCTCACCAGCCAGCTACTGCAAGCCCACCTGCAAACATAATCCTTCGCCAGCTCCAAGGGCTCTGCTGGAAACTGCTCTGTCTCATGCCGCTGGTAGCTATCCCGGAGGTTTTCCCCAAATTGCTCAGGAGTAAGCCCAAACTTTTTGGCCAGGCCGTCTAAAGCAAATCAGGAGAGATAAAGGTAAGCCAACAGCAGGACTGAATAACTTCTTGGTTTTCAGTCTAAAACTGCAAATTCTGGGCAGTAAATTTAAAAAGGATCACCAATGAGCAGGAGCAAGATGCCTCACAATGAACAATGAAAATGCTGGCTTTAAACAGAAGCAGAAGAAATAGAAATTTTCTGTGGAAATTAGTTTAGCAAAAGAATTTCCCAAAGATAGGATGAACTCTGATCATGTGTTTCCCACTCCTTCAGGAATTACAGGGAAAGCTGGACCATTCCTGTGGCATGGATTTGGGTTATGGGAGCAAGTGTTAGAAGTGGACTGGTGATTCACTCAGCTGTCCTTTAAGTCCTCATCCTACCTTCCGCTGACTATCGGGGAACTTATACAATTAGATTTTACCTAGCCCGGCGCTCTGGCAGATGGTGTACATGTCTCGGCGAGAAGCCTGCTTGAGCTCTGGCCCTCTCTGCTCTTCATCTTCTGCCTCCTCACCATCACCTGGGGAGAAAACATGAGTTACTCTTCTGGCTTCCAGTTACTTCCAAGGATCTGACACATGGAGAAAAGCTCCAAAGTGTAATGAGTCAAAGGCATCCTTGGAAAGGCCATGGCCACCAAGCCTCTGGGTTTTCTTTTTCAACACTCACCTTCCTCATCTCCCTCTTCCCTTACACGCTTTAGCTTCTTGCGGCTGGCCTTGGCGGCATTCTGCATCTTAGGAATGTCACGACCATAATAGAGCAGGAAATGATTGTAGACATCTTTCAGTTCATCCATTGATTGAACATCCTTGAGCCTGGAGGGAAGGGACATAAGACCTCAATTTTGTCATGGAGGAAGGGTATACCCCGGGTTTGCTACAAGAGGTACAATTTCCATGTGGCAAGATCCCAACTAGGATGGATGCCTGTGTACTCCAATTATCAGGGACACACAATGGCCCTAAACCATGACTTAATTGCAATCAAGGTACTTTCAAGAAGGAATATGTCAAATAATTGGTGGTTGTTACAAATGGCAACAAAAAGAAAGAGACAGATGAGGAAGCATGTCTCCAGTTCAGAGTCCTTGAGACAGTCTTTGTCCTTCCTTCCCGGGTTCATGCCACTGGCCATTAACATCACCTGCTTCTCTCCCACAACCCTCTCTAATTCCAGGCTCACCAAGCCACTTTCGGGCTGTAGTTTGGTTTCCCATGTGGCTTTTCATACAGGTAACATAAATAAGCAAACATGACTATCTGATCCTCTTAACCTTTTATACCAATATGGGTAAGTAACAGGAATTTGCCTGTCAAAAAGAGCACTTCTGGTGTGTTGTCAAGTTGGCTTTCTAAGCGATAGGTGCCCTGCTGCGAATTTTACAAGATTACGCTTCTCTGGACGGTAGGTGGGTGGGGCAGGGGCGGGGTACACCTGCCTTTGGAGTGAGGGCTCCCTCTAAAGGAATAAAACCCGCATATGCTACCTCTCCATGTCCGTGGTGTCCAGAGCCCGGATGCCATCAGCAAGGGGCTTGTCAGGATCAGCAGAGATTTGCTCGTACTGATAAGCCTGCATCTTCTCAAACAGCCGTGTTAGGTTCTCCTTACGAATCCTCAGCTGGGTCCACTAGGACAAGGCAGGGCAGGGGTAAGGGCTGGTATTTAGCTTTGGAGACCCAAGGCCAGGCAGTTCCTTACCCGAGTCCATGGGGGAAGCCTGACAGGCCTGGGGGTTTGGGACATCACCTGGGCCGTGCGGGACAACTTGGGCCCCAGTAGTAGCAATGCCTAGTGCAGCCCTCAGAGCTCTGAGGGACACGGATCCCTACGTTACCTTTTCATCCCACTGCCACACCCTCCACAGGTCGTTGATATGCAACTCAGGCTCCACATACTCCTTCCGGTAGAAAGCAATGAAAGGCACCTAGCGGGGCAAAGAGATGGGCAGTCAGCCAGAGAGGAAAGATCTGCAAGGAAGCCCTCTGCTAGAGGGATAAACAGCTCCATGAAATTCAGCACTGGGAACCCTGGCTCACCCAGGGCACATGCTTGTCCTGCCATGGGGGAACATAATGCTGCAGAAAGGATAGGGGTTTCTTTTGATCACTTGAGTCCTCACATTTCTGGGTCAAGGGACCACTGCTGAGGACAGGAGGTGGCGGGGGGTCCCTACCTAACCAACTTTTCCCTCACCCCTAGCTGACGTTCTTACCACTGGACCACTAAAGCCTGAGGTGCTACCTCAAAATGCTGATTTCGCATGAAGCCCAGGGCCTCTTTAATCTTCTGAATTGTGCTGGGCCCTTTTCGACTGAAGCTGCTGGTTGGCTGCCCTCGGTCTAGGTAATCACAGCTTTCCTACAGTCGGAAGAAAAGAGAAAGAGCAACAACACCATTACTTGCTTTGTCTTGCTTTGTCTCACCACATAGAAAACTGCTTCTTGTCACAGGATGACCTTCTCAGAGTAAGTCTAGAAAAATCTCCTCATATACCCGTACACACATGCTGTTCTGTGGGAGACCCACAGATGTTTGGGGCAAGGGAGAAGCAGCTACTCATCCTGATGAGGTGACTTCTGGTTCGTGTCAAAACATAGGCTCTTTTTTAGGGGGGTACCTGCAGAGAAATGGTTGGTGTAGCAAAGGCATTCCTGTAGATCCAGTCCGCCTCTTCTTCCAGTTCATCATCTTCAGCCCCCTTGACAGGGATGGAACGGAGCTGCAGGGGATAACACAGGCGCATGAGACTGATTTTATCTTGTATCTCGTGCAGCAAAAACACGCACTTCTGGATAAAAATATGTGCTCCAGAGGCACATGTTTTCAGTACCTGGAAAAGTATTGTCTGGCAAGAAGTAGGCATGTCGTATATTTGCTAAACAGAGAGAGCCATTTCAAGAACCCTAAGACACATCAGAGTCTATGTTGAGCTAGACTTCCTATACCCCTGGTCAGATTGGGGTTCAAAGCCAAGTTCCTATATATCATTTTTGTTTTTTTTGGCTGCGCCACCCTGACTAGGGATTGAACTCGTGCCCCCTGCAGTGGAAGTATGGAGTCTTCGCCATTGGACTGCCAGGAAAGCCCCCCTATAAACTACTGTTAGATTGATCTCTGCTATAACCCTTGTACCAAGGTGACTCGGGCCAGTTGATGACAGTTCAGCAGGACAGAGGCTGCTGCTTCCTTACCTGGAACCTCTCAGGCAAGTCAGTGGCTCGGATTTCATTGTCCTGATCGGTGAGGTGGCTGCTTTCCAGCTCACTGGGCTCATACATCTCGAAGATGCTCCTGCGGCTCACACGTTTCTTGGTGGTCTTCTTGGGGCGCACTCGGATCTCGCCCTCAGCCTCGTCGTCCTCATACTCGTACTCTTCCTCCAGCTCTTCGTCGTACTCATTGTATTTCTCAAATTCGTCGTAGTCAAAGTCCACACCAAAAATCTCCTGGGCTTCCTGCAGAGCCCTGCAGGTGAGAGCGAAAGGCAGTTGGCCCAGGTTCTGGTGAGAGGAGACAGATGCGGCCCCTGCAGAGATCTTTTACCTGCCCCGAGGGAACTAGAAAGGCTGAGGGAAATCTAAACAAAAACAGCATATTCACCACGGAATAAAGGCTTAGCTGGTAGCTATTTCTGGGGAAACTCTCATTTACTGAGATGAAAACCCATCTTTGGCACATGTCCGTGACCAGGATCAAAAAGTAACAGGACAAGTTTAAAAATAAAATTAAAAAAAAAAAAAAAGTAACAGGACAGATGAGTTCATATCATGTTCAGTGGATCCATCCTTTGCTAAGATGTTAGAGTATTCTCTCAGAGCAAAGAATTTCCTGACAAAATTATACTTAGAAGACTGATACATAAACAAGTGAACGCACAGCTGCAGATGTTAGAGAAAGGCTGGGTCTTTGCTGATGTGTGCCGCCCCCTTCACCCCGCCCCGGCACTAGGATGCAGAGAGAGCTTTCAGGGCTTCGAGGTGCAGTCTGACGTCACTGTCTGGTGAAGGTTTTCAGAGGCAGGAGGCAAAGTGGCTGAGAGCTGACTGTTCTATCTTTGGCCAAGGCCTCTGCCCTCTTCCTTCCTGCCTGGGTCCACTTAGATGCCCTTATGACCACCTTGCCCCAGACTCCACTCACGCATCAGTGTATCCAGGAAGCTTTTTCCGCCACTTAGGTTTTTTCAGAGGTTGTCCATCATCGTCCACGATAAAGTCGTCAATGTCTAGGTAGGGAAGGGAGGGATTAGTGCCCAAAGGCAGGACTGAATGGCTTTAGTTCCTACTATATGAGTGGCCAGTGAAGAGAAGAGAGCCTTTGGAAAGGAACTCCTTTCTGTCAAATGCTGGAGGCCAGTAGCTGAAAAGTGATTTCCCGTCCCATTCCTCAGGGCAGGAAATCCCAACCCCCTGCCCCAAACTGGCTTCCCTACCTGATGGTACATACCTGACTCTTCATCATCTTCCTCTTCCTCTTCTGGAGGAGCCATGTGGGCCTCCACGGCCTCCTGCCCTTCTTCCCCCTCCCCATCCTGAAAGATCTCCTCTGCGATAGCTTCTTTTTCATGTTCCTCCTTGCCATATTCCTCCTCCTCGTCGTCCTCATCATCTGAGACTTTTTTGACACGTCGGTATTTTTGCTAAGGGGTAGAAAGTCTGCCTGGTCAGGGTCTGAGGGAACTGGCATAACGATGCCTGCCCTCCAATTTCACTTCTATTTTCCCACCACAGTTACAGTGACGAGGGAAATGGGAAAGAATGTCACATCAAGTGATGCCCCAAGGCCCACTCCTGAAACTCTGACAGGCACCCAGAACTGGGCTCCACGGCACCATGATGCTGAGCCACTTTCTCCTTGCTGAAGTTCCCCAGATGGTTCTGGATGTGCCTCCCACCACCTCCCAGAGCCACTGAACTTCAAGGGCTTCTTCCTTCATCCTCAAGGACAGAGACAAAAAAGGCACTTACTCCTCTTTTGACTTTGACACCCAAATTCTCCTCAATGAGATCAAAATCATCATCCTCCAGGCGGTCGTCAAAAGATGCTAGAGAAAACAAAATGTTGCTGGTTGTGACCGGGAGGCCCCTCCTCCACTGGCTTCCACCCCAGCCTCACTTGATCTGGGGAGGGGCTACTCACTGCGTTTTCTCTTCTTGTGGCTAACTTCGTCTTCCGAATCTCCGGAGTCACTACCCTCATCCTCCTCCCCTTCCTCTTCATCGTCATCATCATTGATAAAGCCTTTCAGGTTTCCTTGTTCATCCTGATCATCCAGGTTCTCCTCCTCCTCCTCCTCATCTGGAAAACATGCATGTTTGAGGCAAGCAGTTTGGGAAACAGGCTGGCGCTGGGGCAGGACCACCTGCTTAACTGTTATTTCTTATCTGCTTTGAACCAGATGACCTGGATGCCATGTTAACTCTTCTGCCTCATCCAATCCAAAGACGAAAAACATGACCACTGGCTCAGAGCAGTAGCCTCTGGAAAGGAAACTCTTGTCTACATTCACTATCTGTCTTTCGGCAAGATGAGCTTCCTAATTACTCTGGACGGTCAAAATCTTGACTAGGGGTTTTACAGCCACCAATAACTTTGGTTTCTTCTCAGTTTATAAACTCTGTAGCTATATTCCTTCTCTCATCTGTAAAGCTTTTGATAAAGCTTCCATTTTCCTTACTGTCTCTAAAGTTGTTTTCTACTTTAGAGTAGTTGGTTCTACTCTGCTAATGATCCTAATGGTTGGGTTTCAACAGAAAAATTGGAAACTGGGTGCATAAATACCAACACTGCTAGGTCTCTAAAAGAGAAACATCCCCTGTGTATTTCTTAGTTTACTGGCTGTCCCATCCCACTAATGTAAGCTCCATGACAGCCAGGTCTTTATTTTGTATTCCTAGTTCTAGGCACAGTGCCTGGCATACAGCAGACAGATAATTAGTAAATATTTTCTATGAATGACTGAAAATTACTCAAGCTGGTACCTCTCATGTGTGACAACTTCTGTGCTCAGCCTGAGCCTCTCATCAGCAAGAATCCAACTATCCAAAGCTTAGCAATAGTGGGGAGAAGCTTGAGGCTGGGGCTTCCTCACCGTCATCCTCCTCTTCTACAAATTTCTTGTTGACCCGGGGCACCACCTCGCCTTCATCATTGTACTCTTCCTCAGACTCCTCAGCCTCGCTTTCCACAAAATCAGACATTGTTGCAGCTTCTCACAGCCTGCCTGAAGGAGACTAGGGAAGAAAGGGAGATGGGGATAAAAAATGAGAGAGAGGACTCTTAAACATTTCCACAAACAGCCTTCAGCTATGTGTCACTGCTCTGTCCAATCATTACCATCTGGGAGGAGCGAGTAAGAATAAGATGGCTCCACCTCTTCTATTATCCATTTCTCTCACCACTGCCCCTCTCATGTGTACCTTTAAAAAGCAATTATACTGGACATCTCTGTAAATACCACATGGCTTGTCCAAAGAGGTTTATCTCACTTACCATTTTGGGATAGAAATGGGCAGATGAAGAAAGAAATTAATGCAGGAATAATTACATAGGTAGGGATACAGTAGTAGTGAGATTATATGACTCACTCGTAAGTCTGGCAAACAATAATTAAATTCCAACTTAATGATAGGAACTATAGCTGAGCTACTGGCAGAGTCAAAAAGAAAATCTTTTTCAACAGATTAAACATCATTTCATGAACCTGAGTCCACTTGTGTGAGTACTGGTCGGGAGCATGTGGGTAGAAAAGGGGCCTCTTCAGAAACATTAGGACCACAACTCTGTTGTGAGCATTTACCTCCCCAGCAAAACAAACAAACCAAAAAACACTTTGAAAGAGACTTCCACGGCCTACAAATTAAATGCAACACGGTTAAATACAAACATCGCTGGGCTTAAGAGTAGAAATCAAATCCTGGTCCCATCGTCTACTAGGTCTTAAAGGTAAGCATATTACTGAATGTGCTTGAATATCAATGTCTTCATTTGAAAAAAGGCAACAGCACTACCTACCATGCAGGGTAGTTGCGAATACGACATAATAGGGGAAAGAGTCTAGTTCACTATTTAAAAAAATGTTAATTGGATCCTAGGCCTAAATTTCCAGCATTCTATAATTCAGTACCAACCAATCTCAACTTTCTCTTCTACCTCCCTGATGTTAGATGCACCCAAAAACCTAGAAATGGCAGTGGAGAACCACAGAACCATGACATGGAGTTCCCTGGGCTTTAAAACGCAGCATACATCACACAAATCAGAGCATCAAAATTCCATTCTGGAATCCTGAAGCTGGCTGCTCTTCCACTCAGCACCACTCCTCATGCTGTCCTGAATTATGGTCCACTGTCTATGTCCATTTTTTCCACTTAGACTACAAGCTTCTGCAAGTCAGAGACAATATCCAATTAAAGGACTAAAAAAAAAAAATCACAAAAACATAAACAGCAATGTAAGAGGCATTACACCGCATTTTTATTCTGTAGTAGATAAGCTGTATCCCACTAGGTGCTCTATACAGAACAGAAACTGCTAAGTATCTGCTAAATAGATTACTAATTCATGTCTTCCCAATTAAAGATGGCAGTGGGCCTGGAGAGGGAGGACGGTGGCTAATGGCTATCTCAAGTGGTCTAAGCTCTAGAAGGAGCCTTAAGTGCTATGGCTCTAATTCTCCTGAAAATTACCCTTACTGATATCAACTGATACCATAACCAAGTAAAGATGAACTGAACTCAAGAAAACAAAACTGAAGGTACAAGTTGTGGTGGAAAGGGAGAATCAATGAGAACGGTCTTATGTTCAATTTTAGACTGAAGTTTCAGATGCCATTCTTTTTAAACTGTACTGAACGTCTACCAAGTAGAAACACTCTGCTAGGAGCTGGGAATTTGAAGAGAAATAGGATTCAATGTTCCCAAGAAGTTGACTTCTAGTAGAGAGCCAAAAAGGACCATAAAGGGACTTCCCTGGTGGTCCAGCGGTTAAGAATCTGCCTGCCAATGCAAGGGACACAAGTTCGAGCCCTGGGCAGGGAAGATTCCACATGCTGCGGGGCAACTAGGTCTACATGCTGCAACTACTGAAGCCCCATGTCCTAGACCCCTGCTCTGTAACAGGAGAAGCCACCACAACGAGAAGCCCACACACCGCAACAGAGAGCGGCCCCCACGCGCGGCGACACAGACCCAGCACAGCCAAAAATAAATAAACAAACGTAGGCCTTCCCTAATCTACTGCACACCTAACAAGTTCCAGACATTTAATAAATAAACTATTAAGGCCAACACTGTCCTGTGGATTATAGAACATTTCTCTGTCCTTTCAACAGAGGAAAAAATATACTCAGAGATGAAGTCACTTGTTCAACGTGATACTACTTTCAACGGTAAGACCTGAGAGTTGAGTTAAGGTCTGTCTGACTCCAAAGAAACAGTTGTTGCTATCACATTTGCTATCACATCAGTAGCTCTCAAAGGTGGTCCAGGGATCACCCTCTCTTTTCTTTCATGTGTAGAGTGAAGTCTTCCAGAGGTTTTACGACATGTAATATCACAATGCGCTGAATGCAGAAGCAGGTGTGAGAATCCACATCACTGTATTAAAGCAAACATTAAAAAGATTTGCCAATGGGACTTCCCTGGTGGTCCAGTGGTTAAGAATCTGCCTTGCAATGCAGGGGATGCAGGTTCAATTCCTGGTCTAGAAACCAAGATCCCACGTGCTGCAGAGCAACTAAGCCCATGTGCCACAACTAACCCGAGGCAGCCAAGATGAATAAATAAAATAAATAAATATAAAAAAAAAAACGTGCCAAAATTGCAAAAACAACAAAAAACCCAACAACCACCTCACAAACCCCCAAACAAAAATAATGCTACTCTTCTTAAATTTTATTTTGTTTTGAAGATTATACTTGTTTTCCATAAAATGTTACAATGCAGAGCAGGCTTATTTTCTGTTTTACTGATAAACAATTTGCCCTTGAACATGGGTTTGAACTGCATGGGTTCACTTGTATGTGGATTTTTTTCCCCCCAGTAAACACAGTAGTATCTGTATTTTCATTGTACATATCTTAAAATTAAGTGTGGGAGAAAGTTTATGTTCTGTTAGAGATCACAATACATGGAATCAAAAGAACCCAGGTTTGAGTTTCGATTCCATTCAAAATGTTTCAGCTTCCTGCCCTTGGGTGAGGCATTCATCAATTCCTTTGTTTTTGAGGCAGAGATAGCAGTATGCACATTGTGTGTGTGGGGGGTGTGTGTCAGCAACTCAGGTCCCTGTTGTCCACGGGTCAACTATAATTGACACATAATGCTGTATAAAGTTAGGTGCATAATGTGTTGATTTGATATACTTGTATATTGCAAACAGGCTTATTATTAGGTTAAAATCAATTCACATTTATCTATTAGTTTTAACTTCTAATCTGGTAAACACCTATACATATAAATCTCATAAACATCCATAGATGTAACTCACATAAACAAAATGTCTTTGTAATCTTATATTACCTTCAAGAGTATAAAGGGGTCTTGAGATCAAAAAGTATGGGAGCCCCCTATATTAAACCATGTTTAAGTCCCACAGGATGGTGATATTGGAGCCTTGGTTAGATTGATGCCCCCCACCCCCCAAGATCTGTTTCCTTAAGGTCATTATCCTGAGTACAGCCAAAAGTGAGAAGTGAGTATCTAAAACTTCTGCCAATTAAATGTGGTGCTCTAATTTTAATATGGCTCCCCCTCAGCCCTAAGCTGAGTCATTAAAAACAGATTTGGGTACAGCAGCCCCCACACACTGCTTGCTTTAATTAGGCTATCAGACCCACAAATTCAGTCTTCTAAGGCCTCAACATCTTCACACTAGATGCTAGCTCCTCCAGACCAGATGCCCTACAGCCTACTTAGCAGAGAGAAAGTCAGTTTACCTAATGAAAGCAACGGCTTTCTTCTGTTCTGGGGGCAGCTGGTGCTGTGCTGTGCACAGCTTTCCTCCCATCCCCTAGGTTAGCAATGAAGTACGTGCTGTGCTATACAGCTGGGGAAGGCCCCCAGTCTAGCTCACTGCCAAGACCTCCAGTTAAAAGAGGCTGTGCCAGAAGCAATCTTGATTTGCTGCAACCTGGGGGAGCAGGATGTGCTGAGGGCGCTGCAGCAGCACTGCAGGCTGAGGCTGGCAAGCAGCAACCACTCCAGGACAAAACCACCGCTCGTTAGTCTATGATTATCATTAATACATGACATCTGAGAAGACTCTGAGGTTGTTTGGATTTTGTATTTAGTACTCAGGCTCTTGAATTTTTCCCATATTCAGACTCTAAACTTAAATTCGCTCCTGAAACAGATCCAGAAGGGCAGTGGGGTAGTGAAAGGAGATTTCTCTAGGCGGAAGCACAGTTGCAGTAGAAGATGTGGCTCAAAGGGAGATGCTGTCGGTTACCATGACATTCTCTGGAAGAGGAATGGAGCTGGGATCAGATTGCCACAGGGGAGGCCCTCTGCAGTCCCTCCCTTTGAACAAGACGGTGAGGGAGGCAATTAAAAGGAGACCAGATCAAAAAGATGTCTGTTAATTCCCTCCACTGGCAGCTTCAATTAACATTTACAGTTTTGTTTTTTTACGGTACAGCTCTGTGCTGGGACTTGAGTATATAAACATAAGTAAAATATACTTTTGACCCTCGTGTTCACATTCACCTCACAAAAAAACTTGTAAATGAAGTTATGACAAAGCATAATAAATGTTTTACGGCACTTACATACGAGAACTATGAAAGCAATATGAAGACAGAGGTCGTCAGAGAACGCCTCACAAAAGGTGATGCCTGAGTTGAGAGGGAAATAGATGGGAAATAGATGGGGAAAGAGTAGAAACAGTGTCAGACTTTATTTTTCTGGGCTCCAAAATCACTGCAGATGGTGACTGCAGCCATGAAATTAAAAGACGCTTACTCCTTGGAAGGACAGTTATGACCAACCTAGATAGCATATTCAAAAGCAGAGACATTACTTTGCCAACAAAGGTTCGTCTAGTCAAGGCTATGGTTTTTCCTGTGGTCATGTATGGATGTGAGAGTTGGACTGTGAAGAAGGCTGAGCGCCGAAGAATTGATGCTTTTGAACTGTGGTGTTGGAGAAGACTCTTGGGAGTCCCTTGGACTGCAAGGAGATCCAACCAGTCCATTCTGAAGGAGATCAGCCCTGGGATTTCTTTGGAAGGAATGATGCTAAAGCTGAAACTCCAGTACTTTGGCCACTTCATTCGAAGAGTTGACTCATTGGAAAAGAGTCTGATGCTGGGAGGGATTGGGGGCAGGAGGAGAAGGGGACAACAGAGGATGAGATGGCTGGATGGCATCACTGACTCGATGCATGTGAGTCTGAGTGAACTCCGGGAGTTGGTGATGGACAGAGAGGCCTGTGTGCTGCGATTCATGGGGTCGCAAAGAGTCGGACACGTCTGAGCGACTGAACTGAACTGAGTTGAGTTGAGAGGAGGTAAGAAGATAGTCAGAAAAAGGCAGCATGAGCAAAACCTTATGAGCAAAAGGTTTGAAAGGGCCCAGTGGTCTGAAGAATAGCCTCAGAAGTCTGGTGTGGCGTTTAAACTATAAGACACTCTGCATTTGATGAGCAAGAGCCTAGGACTATTCCAATGATGCTCACAAATGACTACCCAATTTGGAATCCAAAAACCTAAGAGCTTAATAGACAAAAGTATTCAGAATCCATTTAAAACAAGTTCTTTTATTAAATTTGGGATTCAGAACTATGTTATGGAAAATCTTAATCACATCATTAGAATTTTACCTGTAATCATTTTAACATGCACACCATTATTTATAAGAAATAACCCTCTTAGAATCTTTTCAATGCCACTATTGTTAATAATGGTTAAAACATAATAATTAATTTATTTTTTTCTTTCTGTGTTTCCTTTGGAGATAAGGAAAAAATAAAAGAGGAGCAGAAACAACAATATGTAACCAGATTCAGAATCCCTGCAACAGTTACTGAATCCTGTGCAACATGGAGAGGGTGTTGGGAGCACATAGTTCCTGTTCTAATACCAAGGGGTAGATCTGCCCTTGCAGTACAAGAGCAGCCACAGTATGTAAATGAATGGGAGCGGCCTAATTTGGCCCATTTATTTTAGAGCCTTAGTTTGGTAACCCCTGATCTACAAGTATGGAAAGTCTTTAAAGAAGGTCTTTAAAGAAATGATGGCAAAGGTACCATGGGAACCTGTAATAGAGGATTCTAACCTGATTTTGAGCAAGTGGCTTGACTTTTTTTTTTTTTTTTAAAGGAAAAGGGAATTAACTAACTAGAAGAGCTGGCTTCTTTGGAGGTGGTTCAAGGAGCGGCACTGTTGGAGAAAAGAGCTCCGGCACAAGGCTCAGAATATGCTGAGGTGGGAACAGTGAGGGCTGGTTTGACTGGAGAGAGTCCATGAGTCAGAGGTGAGGTCACAAGGATCTTCTTAAGGATTTTGGATTCTAACTGAAAGGTGCTGGGACAGTCCTACAGGATTTTAAACCAAGAACTGACTTAGTAGTTTACTTGCTACTTCAGTAAGCACTTATTTAATGAGTGCCTACTACATGCCAGGCACATACAAGGCAAAAAATTCCTGCCCCTAGGATAACTATATTCTAGTCCAGGAGACAGACCACAAACAAAATAAAGCTGGCTATAAATGATAGGAAGGAAATAAACACCCTCCCCTCTGAGAGACTTAGTTTAGATTGAGACATGAAGCACGGGTAGGCTGCGGTATGCAGAGCCAGAAGCGGTTTCTGGCAGAAAAGGTGGGCAAGAACTTGGAACACAGCAGGCCATATCCCAAGGTCATGTGACCAAAGAATGGTGAAGGCAGAAGAATGTGAGAGGGAGAAGGGACCTGCTCAAGCTGGGCTGTGAAGGCTACAGAGAACCACTGGAAAGGGAAATGACATGATCTGATCTGATCCTGCCATGGACTGGGAGAGGTTCTAGGTGGAAGCAGAGGAAACTGAAGATACTATCGTGGGAGTTGGGCAAAAGATGATGGTGGCTTGGAACAGGGAGGAAACGGAGAAGAGAGATTTGAAATACATTTTGAAGGTAGAAGTGACAAGACTTAATGAAAGACCTAAGTCGTTAGTTAGAAAGAGGTCTGGCTTTGGTACTCTCATCATGTACCACTCAGTAAGGTAGGGAAGAGCAGGTTTGGAATGATGGAAAAAAAAAACAACTTTCTTTTTTTTATGCCAGGTTTGGGATGTTTAAGAGACTTTTAAATGGAGCTGTTAAACAGGTATCTTGTGTGATTCTTAAACACAGAGGAGAGAAGGCAGGGCTAGAGATTAAACTTGGGAGAGGCCTGCTTTCAGATGGTACTTAAAGCCACAGGACTGGATCATCTGAAGGAAGCATGCAGAAAACCCAGCATCAAACTCTGAAGGAAATTCAACTGCAAAATGTGACTACCACTTCCTGGTGTGATTAGTCCCTGAATGAGATTTAAACCTCTTTAAATCATGGTAGCAATACCATGCTGATCTGATCTAGCAGCCACCCAAACCAACTAAATTAGCTTTCAAATGTTTCAGACTTCTACTGGCTGGAGGGCAAGTCATATAAAAGAGCTCTAAATTCACAACTGATGGGGGAACAATCATACTTTTGTCATCAATACACAGAAGACAAAAATCAGCAATTTTCAGATAACAGTTGAACTTAAAAAGGTCAAACTGAACTTTTTTCCTCCAAAGAAATTAAATTCAAAATCTTTACACTCTTCATGTTCATTAATAGCAGCAGTGTAACTTAATACTCCCTTGCTACTTCTGATATTACAGTGAATTTCTACAGAAGTATTTCTGGATAGATAACAGAAAAATAAGCATCAGTACTTGCAACGAACAAGGGAAATGAACTGCTTCGGCTGGTTCAAGGGAGTCCTTGAAGAGAAAGCAGAAACTGGAAGAAAATAAACTTCTGACTTAATAGCCCAATCTGATGTGTGTGGTAAGCGTTTGATGGATGGATAGATGTGTGTGCCTGTGTGTCAAGTTCCTTAGTTGTGTCTAACTCTTTGCGACCTCATGGCCTGTAGCCTGCCAGGCTCTTCTGTCCCTGGGATTTTCGGCAAGAATACTGGAGTGAGTTGCCATTTCCTCCTCCAAGGGGGTCTTCCTGACCCAGGGAACGAACCCGCATCTCCTGTGCCTCCTGCAATGCTGGCGGATCCTTTATCGCTGAGCCACAGGGAATGTAGCCATCTACAAAAAGTTCTAACTATATTATTCAACAACATGAAAAAAGACGGAATTTGGCATCGCCTTCTAGCCCGATGACCGAGTTGCTCAAAGCTCCGTAGGTTTCACGTCCCCAGGACAAACAATTCGATCAGCTGATCCTGACTTGGAAGCCCCAGGTCCCTTCCATTCCCAACCCTATCGCGTGGCCCAGTTTTCAGAAGCTGCGAGAGAAGGACGGCATCCCAGGAAGTCTGTTGACACAACAGGCCACCCAACTCATGGGTTCTGGGTGGCACAGGGTTGGGAAGAACCTTGAGACTCTGAGCAACTACCCCGCTTTCCTCTTCGTTCTCCCTTACAGAGTCGGGAAGGCCGGAGGCCCCCCTTCTTCCCGTATACGGCTCCCCAGTGCCTCGTCCCTTACGGGACCAGGCCCTAGGAGCCTGGCTCCCTACCTGACTCATTCGAGGGACACGCTTTCCGGTCCAAACTTTACCTGCCTGAGGTCCGCCGCTTCTCTGGTGCTCTAAGCCCCCACCGAGGAAAATGGAGTCGTGGAACCGAGACTGGGAAAGGATAGTACGGACCCACCGCACGGCCCCTCCGCCGCCACCGCCGCCGCTGCTGCGTCAACGTGCTACGTCACTTCCGGCGCCCTGTCACTGGGAGTGGGCGGGCCAGTTCGTGCTCTCTTCTCCCACTCGGCATTTTTGGGTTCGTCAGAGGAGGGGGTTATCTGGCCGAAGCGGTTCAGGAAAGCAGTTGTTACAGGGCTCCGGAAACAACTAAGCGGGTCGGAAGAAACCAGGCCTAGCTTGTCCCTTAGGCCGCTCTAGCAAAGAACCATAAAGACCAGGCTAGGGCTTCTTCCTTTTCTCTTCTCTGTGGTTCCGCTTGCAGCTTCCGCTTCCGGGCAGGGGCGGAGTTTCTTCGGAGATTAGGGGCTCCGCGCTACAGCCAGGATGGCTGTGGTGTCGCTGCTGTTGTTCGGGGGCTTGTGGAGTGCTGTGGGATCGTCCAATCTGGCTGTCGTTACGTGCGGTTCTGTGGTGAAGCTGCTCAATACGCGCCACAACGTGCGACTGCACTCACACGACGTGCGCTACGGATCAGGTACGGCCATCGGGGTTCGGGTGGGCTGGGAAGGCCTGGTAGGCTCCGGAGGGGGCGGAGCCTGGAGAAACTCTGAGGGGTGTGGTCTCGGAAGGTTAGAGGAACCCAGGGAGCTTCTTGAGGTCTGGAGGCCGAGTCCGAAAATTCAGTGGTCCTTAGGCATCTTAATCGTAATCCTAGTTTCTATCTGGTGCGCTTCGTGCCAGGCATGTTACATAATTACTTTTAAAGACTACAACGTTACTACGGGGTATAGACTATTATTATCCTCATTTTACAGATGAGGAAACACTCAAATAAATCGCATGCTCAAGGTGTTGGCAACTAGTGAATGACAGTGACGGGGTTCGATCCAAATCTGTCCAGGTTCAAAACCTGCTTTCAGCTACTGCAGGCTGGCAGTACTCAGGGCAGGAGGGACAGACATATAGAAAAGTACAGTAAGTGCTGTTACATTGCCGAAGTCTTCGAAGACCTCAGTCTTTAAAGACTATAACCCTCTGTTTAGCTCTTTTCCATCTTACACTTGCTCTTCAACTCTTCCTTTGGCCTCTTTTCACTCAAACCTTGCCCTTCTTGTAAAGAAAAACTAAAGGACTCAACTGGAATTGAAGAGGAAACTGTTTAGAGGGCTTTTTAATGTATGAAATTAAAATGCTTAGCTTGTGGGTTCATCTGTAAGTTAGCAGTTATTTGTGGGTTCAGTCATTCAATGTAGATTTAGTGAGCAACTACTATGTGCCTAAGGTTGTTCTAGGTACAGGAAATACAGTAGTGTGCCAGTCAGCACGTTACAGGAAAACAAAAACAGAAAGGAGAGAAAGAGGTTCAGCTAGTGAGATGTGAGAGGTGTGTGAGATGACTGCTAGATTTCTGTCTTCGATAACTGATGATGCTATTAGCTAAGAGAGGAAAGAGTTCTCTTAGACGGATATAGGTCTAAGATGGGGATGGGTCTGTAGTTCATGATACCCAAAACCTGTCTGACCAGTTAGACTAGAAGAGGAACTGAATTGTCATTGTTGGGATGTCTTAATAATCTTAGTGATTATTAAGTGAATACCTACTATATGTCAGGTTTATTGTATTTTAATTTGATGTGGTTTCCTACTTTGGATCTACTAAATCGAGTCAGAATGTGGGTGGAGAGAGGCCTGCCAGTAGGAATCTATAGGTTTAGAAAGCTCTTCACATGCTCCTGATGGGTAGCCAGATTTGAGAACCAGGTTCAAGTCTGGAGCTCAGAAGAGAGATTTGTGCTGAGCCTGAGGTAGAGAGTTAAGTACAACATCATTGTCTCAGTGGTGACTGAAGATGTGGGAAGAGTAAATAAAATTGCCCAGGATGAACTGTGGTTTGCAATCTGGTGTCAATTTGAAAAGCTCACTGAAGCACATGTAAATGCTTTTGTCCTGATCCCCAACCATTATTTAAGACTGTCTAAGGCCAGGGATGGAACTCTGGGTAATCCCTAAGTTTAAGAATGGGAGAGGAAGTGGAGGGTTGAACAGAAAGTGAAAAAGTAAGAGACAGAAAGTGAGGACTGCGATTTAGTGAAGCTAGCAGTGAGGACCAAGAGAACTGTTACGGCAGTAACCGGAATTCAGGAGGGAGAGTTGGTTTACCCTTAAAAAAAATGTACAGAATCATTGGGTTGAGTAGAAGAAACAAGAGAGAAAGTGGTAGTTTAGTCATAAACATTCATCCAGGTAACTGTGGACTATGGTACAGCACTGTATGTTAAGTGGTAAACGGAAAGTGTCATTGAAAGGTTATTGTCTGACAGGCCTAGGGGACTGAAGGGAAAGCTAGGAGGAACAGGCAATAATGACTGAGGAGAGCGTCTGGGAAATATGTAGTACCTTCATAGAATTGAGTACTGAATGAGGCCTAGGGAAGAGAATGGCTCTGGAGTTTATATGAGTGGGCTATTTGGGAGAGCTTGACAGTAAATAAAGCTTTGTGGGAAGCCAAGTGGTCAAGTGGTTAAGAGTTGTAGAGTCGGCCACCTAGGTTCAAACCCTGCACTGTCTCTTGGGATTGTGTAATCTTGGACATATCATTCATCTTTTTTAACACTCCAGTATAAAATGGGGGCAATGATAGTAAAACGTATCCCAGAGAATAGACGAGTGTATCAGATAAGAATATTCAAGTAAAAGGCTTGAGTTGGTATCTGACACCTAGTAAGTGCTCAAATACAGGTTAGCTAGTTAGCAATTATTACTTGTATAATCCCTCTTTTTTCAAGTCTGTAGGTATATATTTAACCTTTTTAGAGGTAAGATAACCTTTTAACCTGCAAAGTCACACCTTCTGTAATCATGAACCAAATTTAAATGACTCAAGAATACTTTTGTAACATGTTCATACTTTACTTAAAGGAACTGGATAACTGTAATGGCTTGTTGGATTAAAGTTGAGAGCAAAAACTGGTCTCATTTTCATTGTGAAATAGGATAAAAAAATTTTGGATTGTAATAAAAATATTGGATTTTTTGACTGCAGGTAGTAGACTGTAATATATAGTGAACATTGAATAATGTTACAAACAATTAAAAATATGATTAGATAACTGACATATACTGGGGGATATCCAGGCTACTGTATACAGGTTAAACACTGCCTGTGCGTCAAGAAAACTGCATATGTTCATTTATTTAGTGTCCTTTGATGCAAATTTTTGGACTATTCTGGTACGGTACACTCAAATATAGTTCATCATATAGTAACTAATACTAGGTAAATATGTTGTGTTTCTCATACATGTTTTAATGTCGTAGAAGAAAAAAATATTATGAAACATAGGGTTTCCTTCCCACTCCTCCAAACCTTTTTAATGACACAGGGCACATTATTAGCCATAGGAAAGAGAGGAGTCAGGTTGAGCTCACCCTCTTTTCCTTTTTTTTTTTTTCCTTGTATATAAAAACCCTTTATTGATGAAGGTTAGAAGAGAAGAATCTGTAACTTAATAATTTTTTGAATGTAGTTATTTTTAATTGAAGGGTAATTGCTTTACAGTATTGTGCTGGTTTCTGCCATACATCAACATGAATCAGTAATAAGTATACACATCCCCTCCCTCTTGAACCTTCCTCCTACCACTCGCCACATCCCACTCCTTTAGGTTGACACAGAGCCCCAGTTTAAATTCCCCAAGTCACAGAGCAAATTCCCACTGGCTATCCATTTTACATATGGTACATTTTCCCACGCTACTCTGTCCGTTCATCCCACCCTCTCCTTCCCTCCCTCCAGCCACGCCCTGCTGCCCGGCTCCGGGCCCAGAAGTCCATTGTCTATGTCTGTGTCTCTGTTGCTGCCCTGCAAATAGATTTTCAGCACCATCTTTCTGGATTCCATATGTATGCATCAGTACATGGTGCTTGTTTTTCTGTTTCTGATTTTACTCTGTGTAATAGGTTCTAGGTTCATCTCCTTCATTAGTACTGACTCAAATGTGTTCCTTTTTATGACTGAGTAATATTTCATTGTATGTATGTACCACAGCTTCTTTATCCATTCATGGGTCAGTGAACATCTAGGTTCCTTCCCTGTCCTATCTATTGTAAATAGTGCTGCAATGAAAATTGTGGTACATGTATCCTTTTCAGTTACAGTTTTCTCAGGCTATATGCCCAGTAGTGGGATTGTTGGGTCATGTGATAGTTTTATTCCTAGTTTTTTAAGAAATCTCCATACTGTCTTCCATAGTGGCTGTATCAATTTATGTTCCCATCAACAGTGCAAGAGGATTCCCTTTTCTCTGCATCTTCTCTGGCATATATTGTTTGTAGATTTTTTTGATGATGGCCATTCTGACTGGTCCTTTATAGATATAAATTTTTTTTTGACTACAGGTAGTGGGCAGCAGTCGGTGACAGGTGTAACCTCTGTGGATGACAGCAACAGTTACTGGAGGATACGAGGGAAGACAGCCACAGTGTGTGAGAGGGGAACTCCCATCAGATGTGGTCAGCCTATCCGGCTGACACACGTCAACACTGGCCGAAACCTCCATAGTCACCACTTCACCTCACCTCTTTCTGGAAACCAGGTGAGGTGGCGTTCTATGGGTCACTGCTGCTCAACAGAGCATTTACGCAGTTGAGTCGTTTGATATCTTGGTTCTTAGCCCTTTCTCTTCCAGGTATAAATCTCTTCTGTGCAGACCTGAAGAATTGCCTGTCTTATAAGGAGAAGGAAATTGTTTCTGGTCAAAATAGAGATTACATCTAGATCAAGAGATGAGGCAGAAAGAGAGGCTAGGTATATGTTAGTGTATCATAAGTTATCCTGGTAAATCTGGCAATAAAGAAACCCAATGTTTTCCAAACTTGCAATAAAAAGTATTATTATTTTCTAATGATGCCAACTAACCACATTAGGAGAATGAATTAGGAATTGTGCCCCCCCCCCCCGCCCTTTTTTTAAAGCCTTGAACTTCTGAGTATGTGGATCCCCTAATGAGTGCTTTCTTCTCACCTCCACTCTGTACATAGTTTTCCCTGTTAACATTTTTAACATTAGTATGGCAAATTTGTTACAGTTAATAAAACAGTGCTGATACATTGTTGTCAGCTAAAGTCTATAGCTCCTTCTGATTTCCTTAGTTTTTACCTAATGTTCTTTTTCTGTTCCAGGATCCCATCCACATTACATTTAGTTGTCTCCTTAGGCTACTCTTGGCTGTGACAGTTTCTTAGATCCTCCTTGTTTTTGTCGACCTTGACAGTTTTGAGAAGTGCCAATCAGGTATACGATAGGATGCTCCTCTGTTGGAATTTGTCTGATCTTTTTCTTACGATTAGACCAGATTTATAAAGGTTTTGGGGAGGTAGACTACAGAGGTAAAGTACCATTTTCATCTCCTATCTCAAGGGTACATAGTATCTTACGATTGCTGATATTGATGAACTGGCTGAAGTAGCATTTTTCAGGTTTGTCTGGTAAAGTTATTCTTGTCATCTTTTGCCTTTGCATACTGTACTCTTGGGACGAAGAACTCTTGACTCTTATGTCACTGTGCACAGCCCTTACTTGAGTGAGGAGTTAGCTCCTCCTCCTCTAGGGTGGGATAGCTACATAATTTATTTGGAATTCTTCTGCATGAGAGATTTGTTTTTTTCTGTATTTATTCAATCATTTATTTATACCAATATGGACTTCTTGATATGGATTCCTGGATTATTTTTTATATGTACTTTGAATTATTATCCAATACCACTGTCTCTATTATGTTGCTCACATTATTCCAACTTTGGCTGTTGGGAGCTCTTTCAGTTGCCTCCTGTATCCATTTGACATGCTCCCATCATTGTGTTTGTGTGTGGCTGTGTTTTTAGCACTCCCTTACTTTATGGCACTAAATTACTACAGGCTTATCTTGTCTATTTCTTTCCCCAGTCCTAGATTCAGCTATTTCCCTACGGAGTCCTGCTTCCGTTTATTGGAGAAGAGTATTCTTAGAAACCAAGATCTAGACTTTGCATGAACTCACTACTACTGGGGTTTTGTTTCTTTGAGATCCTCTCACCTGCCAGAGCAAAGAAATAACATGCCTGTGTGTGTATATGTACATGTCTATAAGTGATCATACATGTAATTGTCTGTATCTGTAAGTTAAACTTGAGTTCTTACTGATATCTCCAACTCTAATCCATTGCCACATAGATCATTTTAGCTCCTCTCTGCTTATTTGTAAATTCCTACTCTTAACAGTGAGACACCTGGCTCCCAACACTGTCATCCATTTACTTACTTATTCAGTTCCAGTATACAAGTATAGTAGTAGGATTATTAATTACATGTAGTTTCTTTTGCCTTTAGTCTTTATTTCCAATTGAGATTATTAATTACATGTAGTTTCTTTTGCCTTTAGTCTTTATTTCCAATTGACTGAGTTTATCTTCTAAAATTTTATAGCTGTAAGTGTATATTTAAGTTACATGTGTTTGGTAGTGATCATTTTGTAATGTCTAGAAATATTGAGTCAGTATGTTGTATACCTGGAAGTAACATAGTGTTGTAGGTCAATTATACTTCAATTAAAAAAATTATATATATCTGAAATATCAGCAACTTTTAAAATTGTTATAGAAACTCTGAATTTTTGACCTTATGGGGAATGGGATTAGAATACAAGTGGAAGACAGACTTTGCTATACTTTGCTCAATTAATATTTATTATTTAATTCTCACAATTATTTTGTAAGGTGTTATCATCATCACTTTATAGAGGAGGAAATGAAAGCGCAAAGGAGTTACACAGGAAGGGACAAAGCTGACATTCAAGGTTTGCCTGTCTCCAGAGCCCATCCCATTTCTAACTTGTGTTTCTCATCAGGTCACTTAATGTCTAGTTAAGGGAATGAGGTAGGAATATTTAAAGTCAAATAATAAGAAGTAAAGTGTTTTCAGACTATAATAGAAAATATAAGGCAAGTAGAAGATTATTTGCAAAGTAATTTATTTTTAAACAACACTGGAGAGCCTTTTATTTTTCACTCTTGGATAGCCTCGTTTTCTTTCCATTGCCTCCCTCCCCTTTTCAAGCCTGTGTGTCAGCTATACTAATATTGCTACCTATCTGTGTCTTCCAGGAAGTGAGTGCTTTTGGTGAGGAAGGTGAAGGCGATTATCTGGATGACTGGACAGTGCTCTGTAATGGGCCCTACTGGGTGAGGGACGGTGAGGTGCGGTTCAAGCATTCTTCCACTGAGGTTCTGCTGTCTGTCACAGGAGAACAATATGGTCGACCCATCAGTGGGCAAAAAGAGGTGCATGGCATGGCCCAGCCAAGCCAGAACAACTACTGGAAAGCCATGGAAGGCATCTTCATGAAGCCCAGTGAGCTGCTGAAGGCAGAAGGCCACCACACAGAGCTCTGAGTCTGGAGGCTGCGAGCCAGCGTCACCACACAGTGTTCCTAGACGTCTGCTGCTCTTTCGCCCTTTGGGTCCCTGCCACAGGTTCCCTGGGCAGTGACCGTGTCCCCACTGAGATGAAGATGCATGACAGGAAACCATGGCTGTGTTTGGAAGCTTCAGCCCTTCACACTTGAGTGGGTGTTTCTCCCAGACTTGGGTCAGCTCTTTCTGAGTACAAGACTTGTTGGTGAAGGAGCAGAAGCTTTTTATTAATAGGACAAAAACTGAAGGAGGCATCCCTCCTAGCTAGGAAATTTTTATTCCTCAGAAATTTGGCATCATGGATTATTAATGTGTGTGTTTTTTCTTCCACTTTCTTTAAAACGATAAAAGAATTTCATTGTTAGTCACTGTGTTGTCATTTATAAGGTGTGCTATTTCATAATCTGATTAATCCTTGAGTCCTAAAAGTCATTGCTAAGTTTTGAGATGATGGGAACCTTTGATGTAGATCCTCGTTTTTTAAAAAACTTTATTTTGTATTGGTGTATAGCCAGTTAACAGTGTTGTGATAGTTTCAGGTGCACAGCGGAGGGACTCAGCCATGCATATACATGTATGGTGTGGACCCTTTTGAGAGCCTTACTTGCATCCTGCTTTTTCTGTCTTTACTTTCTCTTTTCCCTCAGCACCTCATCTTTATTAGATTTTTGACTAACTATTGCTAAAGACCCTTAATAAATAGCCAGAAAGATGTTTTACTTTGGATATGTTACTGCACTTGAGCAAAAGGGGTAGAGGTAGAAAGTGGAATCAACATTTATTTACTGTTTGCTAAATACTAGGCACCATATTATAGATCTCACCTCATTTAATCCTCACAAATACATTACCAGGTAGATAACTACAATTTTACCAATGCAGAACAGAATAGTTGAGTTATTACCTGAATTCTTAAAGCTAGTAAGTAATTTGAATACAGGAATCCAGCTGTGTCTGCCATATGTTCTTTTTACTGCAGTACAACCGTATTTAGCTCTTGGGAGATAACTATACTTTTTGGACAAATATAAATATCTCTCTTTGAAAAGGGGTTAGAAAGCTTTTGTCCTCTGTTTACCTCACTTCTTTTCTCTGCTGGGTAGATCCAGGAGGTTTGCTCCTCTGTCCTTCAAGGATGTTAGTGATAAACAGAAGTGACTGCCATCTGTTGGAATTTCATGACTTAGCAGGACCTTTTTATTTTTAGAAACCTTGATTTTTTTTCCTTACTAGCTTTAGGGAGTTAATGTTGAACATTTGGGGATATCAGGTCTGTGCCAGATGTAGCCCATAACAATAAAAGGATTGATCTCTTACAAGGACTTGTCTCAGTAAGCTGAGGCCAGGAACTACTTGAGGAACTCCATCTCTGCCTTCTCTCCTCTTTCTCCATTTTAGTTGCATTGCTTGCTTGAAATCTCTCCAAAAAAAAGTAGACAATATCAACATTTCATGCTACTGAGATGGTTGGGAGTAGAGTGGTAACAGTCTGGGGAGAAAGGAAGTGATAGGAAACAGTTGAGTAAAGAGTAACTCTTCATAATGTAAGAGTAGGGAGTTGAGGAGAAGGTGATGGCACCCCACTCCAGTAGCAGCAGCAGCAGGGAGTTGTGTTGTAACCACTTCTCCGTGGCTTGGTCAGTGTTTTTACTCAGTTGTTGGGCCCTTCCTGAAAGTCAGGAAAGAAAGATTATACCTTGGGGCTGCAGGTTACAAGGTGGATGGAGGACCTTTAGCACTGGAGATAAGTATGAACTTAGAAAAAAAAAAAAAGTGCCGGAGCCTTGGGGAGATGTGAAATGACCGATAAGAGGACTGACTAGATGTGAAAGGAAACCAGTTGGAGGGGTAAAATCAACTCTGGGTAACCTAGGTGAAAGCTGAAATGGTGCTTTATCTGTAGGAGTGAAAAAAGTCTCCAAGAGAAAGCCTGGAAGATGTTTAGGAGGTTAGGATGTCAGAACAAAGGGATATGAAGTACTTATTTTGAAGTAAGTATGTCAAAGAAGCTAAAGCTAAATTTAAGCTTGTGTTGACATCACTGTACTAGTGTTGGACAGAAACTGTCCAGTGCCTTCATTTTACAGAGAAGGAAACAGGCAAAATAAAGTTGACTCTGAATTATCTATTTCATGTAATTATGCTTGCTCCCCATGTAAATTGTTGCTGAAGTGCAAGAACAATATTCTCTACTTCAGTAATATACCCCTCCTAGCCCAGTGCCTAAATGGTGCTATTCTCAGTAGTAACTGAAAACTGCAGTGAAGAGTCCAGAATGGTGCAACTCATTCCTTTGTGGATGGAATGAGGTGGGATTTTTGAGGCCTTTTAATTCTTGGTTTCCTCCTTATTGATGTTCAGACAAGAATGAGTTAAGATAACTAGTTTGTGTGACTCGGAAGTATAACTTCCGCGGTAGCCTCAGTCCGAGCCCTAAGTAGCCAAGCAGACTACAAACTACTCCGGGAAACTGCTTTGAAAGTGGAACTCTCTGCGGCCGAAACTACCCAGCGAAGGCCACTGCCAGCCAGCGAGGAGGGCCGCGGGCCGGTGGCAAACCCCCGGCTCCGCTTTTCCGGGTTCAGAACGGTGCGCCCGGGGGCGGGGCTTGTATGTCAGTCGTAGGCCGCTACCCTGCGCTCTCCTTCTGGAGCCACGCCTTCACTTCGCGCAAGCAGCCAGTCGGCCCCGCTGGATCGCGGGCGTCGGGCGGGGCAGGGCAGGGAGACGGCTGGCTGGCTGGCTGGCGGGCTGCGGGGGGCGGGGCGCAGGCGCGCCAACGCTTCCTCGCCCAGCGTTCTCCCTGCGCGTGCTGCTGGTCGGCCCGCGGCGGCGCAGCTCGGAGCTGGCGGGGCGGGCGCCGGGAGGGGGTGGCGCCCCGGCAGGGCGGGGGCCGGAGCCAGGCCGGGCCGGGGCCGGGGCCGGAGCCAGGCCGGGCCGGGGCCGGAATGCCCCTGTTCTTCTCCGCGCTGTTGGCCTTGCTTTTGTTAGGGCTCAGCGCCCTCTTCCTAGTCCGGTGAGGGGATCCCGGCCACGACGGGTGGCGGAGGGGGTGGGAAGGGAAGGAAGAGAGACTGAGGAGGGGGCGCGCTGGAAAGAGGCGCGCGGGAGGGGGTTGGGGGAGTTGCGCGGGCGGCGGAGGGGGAGGGGCCGGGGAGGAGGCGCGCGACGAGGGGAGGGGTCGCGCGGGGGCGTAAGAGTGGAGCTAGCTGGAGGGAACCGGGAGAACCGGGAGATTGAGCAAGCGGCCGAGGCCTAAGAAGATGCTGAGATTGGGTGGTGAATAGGGGTGTGAATGAGGAGGGGGCCCGGCATAGTGGTTTTTCTTTCCCCGTCCGCATGCCCGTGAATGTCCCCTTCCCCGAGTGCGAAGGGCACCTGCAGCCTCGCCCTGGAGAGCCGGAACAGGTCTGGCTGCCCAGGGAGAGCGGCACTGGAGCCGGCCGGATGTGACCCCACACTGCCTTCTCTCAGACACCTGTCTGGAGGGCGGAGAAGGAGACCTTTAGGGGGTTGTGTGATGGCACACCTGACATGGATGCCTGGACTTCAACTCCTGTTGGGACCTCTTCTCTCTACCTCTGAGGTTCCTAAGGATTTGAGGGATTGCTTTCTTTGTTTCCAACTTAAACGGCGGTGCTTAGTTCATCTGATTTCATTTGGGTGGAGGGGACACTCGGGCTAGGGTCTTGATCAGCGTGACTGAATGTATATGGCTGAGTGGTGTTTTGGGAGACAGGAGTATTGCCCCAGAAGATCCACCTCCAGTTCATGATCCTTTGCCAGGCTTTCTAAGACCTGCAGGGGGTGAGGGTGGCCACCCTTTAGGAGAGGGTCTTGTGAACTCAAAAGGATTTTTCTGCAGGTGGCTTGTGGTCCGGTTGGCCACCAAGTGGTGTCAGCAGAAGCTGCAGGCGGAACTAAAGATTGGCTCCTTTTTTTGGATTCAGAATGTCAGTCTTAAGTTTCAGCAGCACCAGCAAACAGTGGTGAGTCCTGGGAAACTCCTGGGGAATGTATGTGGGTTGATCTAGCTGAATTTCAACTTCTAATGTCCTTTTTAAAAAATCCTGGTGGCTTTCCTAGTTAACCCAGCCTTGCCACCCCTTTGCCAAGATGATTTTAGAGCCTATTTGAGAATACTGGAACTGATGCAAGTTCTTTCAAAAATGCTTTTGAGGCACAGGGTTTCCAGGGCATGTAAAAAAATAGGGAAGTAAAGTACAGAACAAAAATACAGAAGTAACACAGAGACCAAAGATAACGAAGATTACCATTCTAATATAAAAGGGGAAATGGCAAAAATCCATGAGAGAGAAATATTAAAGTCTAACCAATGTCACTGAGAGGAACAAGATATAGTGCTGAGGAGAAAGGCTGGGGGAAATGGAATGGAGAATAGTGGAAGGGCTCTCGTACTTCCTCCTCTTATAACCTTTCTTGTCCTGTCAAACTGCTCTGGGCTTACCTAACAGCCAGTGTACAAAGCTTCCTCTCACACTGTTTTAGGAAATCGATAGCCTGTGGATTTCCAGCAAACTCCTTAGCCATGATCTGCCGTGAGTACTCTATCTCTTCACTCTCCTCTTGGGGAATGTTTTGGGATTGTGGTTTGCATATTGAGATTCATTTCCAGAGGCCCCACAGCCCAAGGAGGGAAGCAGGTTCTTGATGGTGTCTCTGGGTTAGCCTGGAAGCTGTTGTTTTGTGAGACAGATATTGATAAGTACTCTGAGACTGTCTTCCATGATTTGAGCTGTTTTTAGGGAGGATGGGAAAATGAGTATGAGGGAGGGGAAAAGACTGGTATGGAAGGGGTTTGGACCTGGTGGCAGTGAGATTTCTCTCCTGTACAGACACTATGTGGCCTTGTGCTTTGGAGAAGTACGTATCAGAACTGACCTACAGAAGGTTTCTAGCCTGTTTGCCCCGTTTTCCCAGAGTACTGGGGCGCACCAAAAGGAGCTGGCCTTCAGCCCATCCTTACTGAAAATCTGCCAGGTGAGGCTACTTTCCCACTTCCGTGGACTGAAGTAGGAATGGCTGGTTTTGGAGTTATGGGTGGCTTTTTCTAATGTACTTAAGGCATAATGCTAAGAGGTGCCTCATTATTTTTCCATTGGAAAGGCACGACATTGCCTTGATATTAATTATCACTCATCTTTGCATCTTCCTTCCAGCTGTTCTCCATTCATGTAGATTCTATAAACATCATGGTCCTCAAGGTGGCTACTTCTGAGTCCTTGTGGCATATTCAGATCAGAGAAAGCAGTTTTCTTTTGGATAGTGATGGGAAGAGGTAAGCACAGGGCAGAAGAAGGTTCGATAACCCTGTTGTTGCCTTACAGTTGTTTCAGGCTGGGTGGATATCAGGGCTTTCTTATCAAGGTGTCAAGTTCTCTCATTCTGTGTAATTTGAGGAGAGAGTAAGATTAAGCACTTCTGCTTGCCTCGTGCCTTCCAGCCAACAAAGCTTGATTGAAGGTAAATGATGAGGAAAGGGGCCAGGTGCTCTTTTTATTTTTCCTTTCCAGGCTGAAGTGTGAGGTGAGCCTAAGTCAGATCAACAGCAAAGTTCTAAAGAGCGGCCAGTTGGTGAGTACGTCACAGTTGTTCAGATGCCTTGTTTTTCTTCTGGGCATAAAATACGAAGGCGCTCAGGGCTTGCACTCTAGATTATGTGTGCTATGGGGTTCCCTCAGGGATGTGTTGCAGACCACAGCATTTTGACCGCAAGCTCCTGACACAGTCATACCTTAGAGGCTTATCTTCCCTGTAGGAGGACACCTGTCTAGCAGAGCTCTCACTTGCCCTAAAGCTGTGTCTCGAGGTGGGCATCAGCAGCGGGCAGCTGAAGGCGATCACGGTGGATGTGTGGACACTCCATGCCGAACTGCATGAGGGCCTCTTTCACAGTCAGCTGCTGCGCCAGGGCACAGGCCTGGCCCCCAAGCCTCTTCCCGGTTCAGGTAAAGTCCCAGTCAGTGAGCTTCTTAGCTTCCCTGTTGGGCATTCTTTTGGAAGTAGAAAAAAAAAAGTAGTGGTCTCACCACCCATTTAGGTGTGATTTGTTATTTGCCATGGCCTTTAATCCTGGCCTTTGAGGATAGCTAGAGGAAAGAAGGCATTTGCTCGTGGTACGTGAAAGAACATTTAGTGAGTAATTATCATAAATGAGGCCTGAACTTTGTGTTTTGTACACGTTCCCCTACTAAATCCTCAGCATTTCACAAATGAGGAAACTAAAGTGCCTAGGAAGATTAGGTAACTTGACTGAGATCACATGGGTAGTCAGTAATAAAAACGGGGTTTGTATTATTTGGCCCAAAAGTCCGTATTCTTTTCATTATAATAACCTGCTCTCCATACTATTTTTAGTTATTTATTTTGACATGTACACACTATTACGTTTATTTGTTTTGTTTTTATCCACACTGGGTCTTTGTTGCTGCATGCCAGGTATCTGGTTGCAGAGAGCTGGGTCTATTCTCTTGTTACAGCACACAGGCTGCTCATTGCGGTGGCTTTTCTTGTTCTTGAGCACAGGCTCTAGGCACTTGGGCTTCAGTTGTTGTGTCCCACAGGCTTATCAGTTGTGGCTCGCAGGCTCTAGAGTATGGGATCAATAGTTGTGGCGTGAGGTTTAGTTGCTCTGTGGCATGTGGGATCTTCTTGGACCAGGGGTTGAACCTGTGTCCCCTGCATTGGCAGGCAGATTCTTATCCATTGCGCCACCAGGGAAGTCCTCCAGACTGTTTTTTAGACCCTGGAGAAGGAAGTACAGTAGGTGCCTGGATCCCTGGGATCTTGGCCTTATTGCCTAAGTTTGGACGTTTGCCTAGCCTACTTTATGTGGGAACATTTGGCTGAAGAGGGATTGGCATATTGAGAGACTTGAGTGTTAAGAGTTGATGGCTTTTGTATTATTTATTGGTGTTTTCAGAGCTGACAGAAGACTTGGCTGAGCCAACTCTGCCTGGCCTATACCTTCTTCAGCAGCTGCCGGACCAGGTCAAAGTGAAGATGGAGATCACAAGTGTGGTGTTGTCCATGAATAGTCAAAAGAGGTGAGGTCTCTCCTGACACACAAGTGTGGAGAGTGATAAATGGAGCTGTGTGCTGGGGTCTCCATAACCAGCCCAGTAGCTGCACTGAGCTTGTGTGAAGGGGGAAAGGGAGTAAGACTAGCATCCCACGTATTTCTAAGCCAGACTCTGTCTCTGGTCCAGGCACCTGAATTGGACATTGAAGCTGCTGCATTTCCTGTACCACCGTGATGAGGACCAGCTGCCCCTGCGAAGCTTCACAGCGAATTCTGATGTGGCACAGATGAGCACCGAACTCCTTCTGAAAGGTTCATGGGTGGGGTCGGGTATTGAGAGAGAACGGGAGGACCAGTCACACACTTCCCCAATGCCTTACTTGGTCTTCTTAACTCAATATCAGTGATGCAGAGGAGGGGGAGTTGGGAATGTACTGAAACTAACGAGTATTGGTGACATTCTTTCATCTCCTCGCCTGCCCCTGACCCTCTCCTAGTCTTTCCTCTCACCCTCTCCGTGTCCTCCTCTCATCTGCCCTTTGCCCTTACAGATGGGTTGTTGCTGTCCCAGAGCCGCCAGCGCATTGTCTGCCTCAACTGCCTCAAGGCTAACGTGCAGGTCTGTTGACCAAGAATCATCCCTTTTTCTGCTCTCCCCATACGTCATTGAGTCGTGAGCATGTAAAATAAAACCTGAACCCGCAGTTCCGGTGTGCTCGTTTCCAGGTGACCACCATTGACCTCTCAGCCTCCCTGGTTCTGAACACTTGTATTATTCATTACCGGCACCAGGAGTTCTCTCACTGGCTACACATGCTAGCGCTGGAAACCCAGGAGTCTAGTTCATCTGTTCTTAAGCAAAGGAAGGACAGGTCAGTGTAATCTTTTTCGGCCACTATCTTATCAGGTGCATTCTTAGATTTTTTGGTCTAGAGTGGCATCTTGTGTTAAATATGTATTTAGTTGTTTGATCTTTTTTAAATCTCAGTTTCAACAGCCCAGTCTTAACAGCAAACATGCTTTATATTTTCTGTTAGATGAGACTCTGGCAGTAGAATGAATGACAGAATTCTTTGTTTTTATGTCCTCGGTGCCCAGCACAGTTCCTTATTATGTAAAATGAACATTTCTTGAACTGAACTTAGATAATCGATATCTCATCTGCCTTGGATTATAAGGTGCCTGCCATGTCATGAGTGCCCTGTCTGTGTATATAGTACTTGCACTGTGTCCCATAGAGGTCAGTGGTTTGTAAGTGATGCTACTTGGTGGTATTAAGTTGAATCATAAGATATACTGATATTCATCATGTTTGATATATACTATTTGATACATGAAAATAGCAATTTCATCTGGTTCAACCTCATAAGTCTCTATGGATTATCACTGGGAGTAGGAGGAAGCTGATGAGTTCAATCTTTTTCTAGTTGCATCCTTTCCTAAGAATCACAACAAAACTCACCGTGCCTTTTGAGAGCTTCTGAAATCTGTAACATGATAGGAAGTTGCAGTTCTTTCCTTGTCAGACAATGAAGTCTTGTCCCCGTACAGAGCCTTTCCTCAAATCCTGGCACCTATCATCTTTAGCACCTCCATCTCCAACGTCAATGTTTCCATTCAGTTGGGAGATACACCGCCCTTTGCCTTGGGATTCAATTCCATCTCTCTGGGTAAGGCTCTGCGATGGAAAAGGAACAATTTGTTCATTAGTGGAGCTGGGCCCAGTTGATGGCCACTGTGGCTCCAAAGAAGTCCTCTCTCCCACCTTCTGTGTTTAGATTACCAGCACTTGAGACCACAGAGTATCCATCAACGGGGCGTCCTAACTGTGGACCACCTCTGCTGGCGGGTGGGCAGTGACTCCCATATTCAGAGAGCACCCCACCCACCCAATATGCATGTTTGGGGTGAGGCGCTTGTCCTGGACTCCTTCACACTACAGGTAGGTGGGGACTTTGGTGAACAGTAGCCTGTAGAGTTTGCTCATCCTGCCACGCTCTAGAGCACTGAGCACCTCTTTTGGCAGCAGATGGTGCACCTGTGCATGACAGAACTGTGTGTCGGCATGCTTCTGATGAAGTCCTGTTGTTTCTTTTCTAGGGTAGCTATAACCAGCCTCTGGGCCTGTCCAGCACTCAGTCAGATACCCTCTTTCTTGACTGTACCATCCGAGGACTGCAGGTGGAGGTATCAGATACCTGTGCTCAGTGTCTGTCTCGGATCTTCTCCTTGATGGGTCCACAGTCTGGGAAGTCAGCTGTCTCTAGGGAATCCTCATTTGGGGAATCTGTGTCGTTACTGTGGAAGGTGGACTTGAAGGTGGAGGACATGAACTTGTTCACCCTTTCTGCCCTGGTTGGTAAGTGGGACAGGAAGTGGGTAGTTTACACAGTATAGTATACAGTATGCTATACTGAAGTGGGTAGTTTGTAACCTAAGCAGATTACGCTGCTGCTCCTCATGTAATAAAATCAGTTATTCGAAAATTTTCTAAGTCAGAGGCAGGAAATGTTAAAAGGTCTTGTGTAACTGTCGGGCTTCTTGATATTTCTTAAGGGCTTACAGAGAGCAAAGTGTATAAGAAAAAACAGCTTTGATATCTGATCAGGAGAAGGAGATGCAGTTAGTTTTCTGTTTCTTTGTGTATTTAGTTCTAGAGAGAAACTGATGTATCTCTGGGGAATTGGTGGGAGTTTGGGTACTTCTTTGGCCCTGCCAGCTGTAGTTAGGTTAAAATGGGAAAGGAAAAACTTCCCTAAAACATGAGGAATTAGGTTAGGAAAGTGTGGGGATTAAGGATAACCAGAGTGAAGGGAATAAGGAAGGAAGGAGAGTGAGGACTGACGTTGGCGTTTGAGAGCCAAGCACCAACCCTGACATGGTTTCTGGATGTTAGGTGCTTCTGAGATCCGGCTGGACACGCTGACTGTCCTGGGAAGTGCTGAGACCTCCACTGTGGGTGTTCAAGGACTTGTGCTTGCGCTGGTGAAGTCAGTCACAGAGAAGATGCAGCCCTGTTGTAAGGCTCCTGACATCCCCACTCCAGTGCTCAGCTTCTCCATGCTCTCCGTCACCTATCACAGCAGCATCCGCTCTCTAGAGGTAATGTTTCTATGGCAAGGTGGGGTCAGATTGGTTTTTCCCTGGCTTAGAGCATTTTCCAGTCTTGAGTCACGTTGTGAAACTCACCTGTGAGAAACGTAACGCCTAGTGGTTGGTCTTTTTTCCTGGCTTGTGTTGTACATTTTTATCTTTTAATATGGAACTTAAAATACATATAAAACCAGAGAGTATATGAACTTTCATGCAATCATACCTGGCCTCAATAATTACCAACTTAGGACCAACCTCATTTAGTTAAACTCTGAGCAGTCGTGCCTGCCTTCTACTATGGGATTATTTTGAAGCAGATATCAGACATATAATTTCAACTGTAAAGATTTCAGTGCATATATCTGATATATGGATATATATATAAATAAAGGGCTCTTAAGGGTCATGCCTGGTGGCATTTTACTGAAGCACTCAGCTCATCAACGGGCTGGAAGAGATCTGAAGATGGAGGCACTGGAAAGCTTTGAGAGGCTTCCCAGTACCTTTCTTCTCAGGGTATCATTTCAGTTGGACATGGGGTCCTTTTGGGAGGAGAGTGAGATATTTCCCTGTTCATCGGACTTCAACTTCCTTTGGAAACTGAAGAGTTTCCTTTATAGAGATTGGAACTCAGAGGAATTTTTTGGTCTTGGAATTTAAATTTTCTCTGTCTGCCTAACTATGGACAATTGACTTTGTTTTTCAGGCTAACAGAGTTCCTCTAATCCCTTCTTTGAGGCATACTTTCCCATAAGTCAGTTGCTATATGAACTTGTGACCAGTACTTTTTAAGAATTAAGTCAAGGTACAATCAGCGCATGAAACATTTTCCAGTTGATTCTTGGAGTAGTTATTATACAGAAGGTGGTTGTTGTGGAAAGGTAAATCATGAGCAGAAACATAAAAGCCAAATGACTTATCGAGTACATCTGTATACTGGATATTCTCTGGTAGATACCAGAGAATTAAATGGTTTCTACTCTCAGACAATTTAGAATCCGGTTGAGGAGAACTTAAAAAAAGAGTAAGTGCTTGTAAATATAAGTAGGAACTGTTAGCTCAGCATACTAGTGCAAAGAGGAGCAAAGCAAGGGGGTAATTAATGTGGTTGCTCAGGAAAGACTTCTGAGTAGAGATAGTTCTTGTGCGTGTATATAATAGTTCCTGCATCTCTCATGTTCTAGGATGTGGTAATCGATCAATCCTTTCCTCTTGTTCTGTAAAGGTTCAGTGTGGCTCAGGGCTGACCTTACTCTGGAGCCCCCCAGATCACATGTACCTGTACCAGCATGTGCTGGCCACCCTGCAGTGCCGAGACCTACTAAGAACCACTCTTTTCCCTGAGACTGTTCCCCTTGTTGAGCTAGAGACTGCAGCGACCCCCTCTGAGCCAGAAGGCTGTCCCCCAGAGTCCTCCCCGCCAAAGCGGCTGCTAAACCTGACGCTGGAGGTGAGCACAGCCAAGCTGACAGCTTTTGTAGCTGAGGACAAGTTCATTACCCTGGCTGCCGAGAGTGTGTCCCTGAGCCGGCACGGGGGTTCACTGCAGGCTTACTGCCCAGAGCTGGCTGCGGGCTTCGATGGCAACAGCATCTTCAGCTTCAAGGAGGTGGAGGTGCAGCTGCTCCCCGAGCTGGAGGAAATGATCCTTCACCGGAACCCCTTCCCTGGGCTGCAGACGCTCCGGAACCGCGTGTGGCTCCTCTCCCTGGGTTCAGTCTCCGTGGAGTTTCCTTATCAGTATGATTTCTCTCGGACTCTGGACGAGGCCGTGGGAGTTCAGAAGTGGCTGAAGGGCCTGCATGGAGGGTCTCGCTCTCAGGCTTCTCCCAGCTCTGCCCCGCTTCCACCTGATATACTCCTGAAGGTCCAGCACTTCTCATGGGTTTTCCTGGATGACATTTTTGAGGTGAAACTTCGTGATAACTACGAGCTGATGAAGGATGAAAGTAAGGAGAGTGCCAAAAGGCTGCAGTTGCTGGATGCCAAAGTGGCCGCCCTGCGGAAGCAGCACGGGGAGTTACTGCCTGCCCGCAAAATCGAGGAGCTGTATGCCTCTTTGGAACATAAAAACATCGAAATCTACATCCAGCGCTCCCGTCGTCTCTATGGCAACACGCCCATGCGCCGGGCATTGCTCACTTGGAGCCTGGCAGGGCTAGAACTGGTGGCTCTGGCAGATGCCTCCTTCCACGGTCCTGAGCGTGTGCTAGAGCAGGTTCGAGAGCTTGATCCAGGCAGCCCTTTCCCTGCTGAGGGAATAGATCTTGTCATTCAGTGGTGTAGGATGCTCAAGTGCAGTGTCAAGACATTTCTGGGTAAGTAACACTTCTTTGTTTGCAGAGCCCAGGGTTTGCCCTTGGAGCTCCAGGGAGCTCTTTGAGCAATTACAGAGGAGCTCAGTTATATTGGGAAATGCGGCTGTTTTGGGCGTGGGTGGAGTGGGATGGGTGGCCTCCTCTTCCTTTTCCCTGTTCCTGAATTTCACCCTGAAACTGCTTGGCTGAACACAGGGGCACAGCTAACACAGTCATCTTCAGGGTTGGTGTGGCTCTTGGATCTCAGTGTTATCCCCCTCACTCTCTGTTCAAGGTCTCCGTGCCCTTTTTTTGGCTTTGCTGCCAACTGCCAGCTCTTATTCTCTCAGTTGACTTTGTGAAATAGATGTAAAAATAGTGGCAGGGGGAAGCAGGGCCTGCGAGTGCTCAGTTTCCTGGGTAGCCACTGTGTGTCCTCCCTGTGTTGACAGTGCGGATAAGAGACTATCCCCGGTACTTGTTTGAGATCCGTGACTGGCGGCTGATGGGTCGACTGGTGGGCACTGAGCAGAGCGGTCAGCCCTGCTCTCGGCGGCGCCAGATCCTGCCGCTGGGGCTTCCTTGGGGCAATGTGGCCATCGAGAGGAACATGCCCCCACTCAAGTTCTATCACGATTTCCACTGTGAGTAGGGGAGGGCAGATGATTTGACTGAGATGGTGGTGATGGCTGGGGTGGGAGATGAGCTGAGGCCCTTCTGGAGTAAAGGCCAAAGAGAGGGGTGAAAGTGTATAACAGGCTGCGTCCTGTGCTCCTCTGCCCCAGCGGAAATCTTCCAGTACACCGTGGTATGGGGCCCGTGCTGGGATCCAGCATGGACACTGATTGGCCAGTGTGTGGACCTCTTGACCAAGCCCTCAGCTGACCCCAGTCCACCCCTGCCCTGGTGGGACAAGAGCCGTCTTCTGTTCCACGGGGACTGGCACATGGACATTGAACAGGCCAACCTGCACCAGCTGGCCACTGAGGTGAGGGGTCCAGAGGAGCTGTTTTCTTCTGAGGATGGTAGGGCTGGGGCTTGTACAGCATATGGGGGAAGAGAGAAAAGCACTGATTTGGGAGGAGGAGGTGATAACGCTTAGTTATATCTCACCAAGTTTTTGGGGTGGTTACAGGATCCATACAACACAACTGAAAATATGCACTGGGAATGGAACCACCTGTCTTTTCACTGGAAACCCGGTCAGTTTGTGTTCAAGGGTGACTTGGATATCAACGTGAGAACAGCCTCTAAGTGAGTGAAGTAACGGATGAAGCCTCAGACGGTGTGTGGGACTCAGGGTTGGGGGAGATGGGGAGAGCCGAGGGGCCGCTGGTGACCAGGGCTGTGTTGTGAGCCAGGTATGACGACTGCTGCTTCCTTCACCTGCCTGACCTCTGCATGACCCTGGACCTGCAGTGGCTGTGTCACGGGAACCCCCACGATCACCATGGTGTCACTTTGCGGGCCCCAGAGTTCCTGCCTGAGGTGCCCTTGGGCCAGTTCCATGACTCCTACCGGGCCTTTCGCTCTGAGAACCTCAATCTCTCCATCAAGATGGATCTGACTCGGCACAGTGGAAGTGAGGCTTGGGTCTGGGGCAATGGGGAGAAAGGGCTGGGGAGAAAGGGCTTGGGAGGATGAGCTTAGACACTGAGGACTTCAGCTTGACCCTCTGGAGAGGGGATCAGAAAAGAGCAAGGGAGCTTTGGGGTTAGGATCCTTTTTGGAAGAGGGTTGGTAGAAGTAGAGTTCTTGGGTCTTTGAAAGGAGAGAGTGTGAGGCTTGAGTGCCATTGGGGTTGTTAAACCTCTGAAATCTGAAGCTTGGGGGCCTTCCTGGTGGTGCAGTGGTTGTCAATCTGCCTTCCAATGCAGGGGACATGGGTTTGATCTGTAACTAGGGAACTAAGATCCCATATGCCGGGGCAGTGAAGCCCCTGTGTTGCTGAAGGCCCAGCACAGCCAAAATGAAAAAAAGAAAGAGTACCGGGAGCTATTGCTTCAGCAGTGTGTGGTGTGCTCAGTCGTGTCCAGCTCTTTGCCACCCCAAGGACTACAGCCTGCCCGGCTCCTCTGTCCATGGAATTTCCCAGGCAAGAATACTGGGGTGGGTTCCCATTTCCTTCTCCAGGGGCTCTTCTCCACGCAGGGATTGAACCCACATCTCGAGTTAACTGCATCGGCAGTCAGGTTCTTTACTACTAGTGCCACCTGGGAAGCCCTTCAACAAGTGAATTTTAAAAAAAAAGCAAAACCCTGAAGCTAGGAAAGGATTTAGCTTCATCTGCATTTTTTTTTTTTTTTTAAATTTATTTGGCTGTGCCAGGTCTAAGTTGGCACGCAGAATCCTCATTATGGCCTGTGAAATTTTTTAGTTGAGGCCTGTGGCATGCAAACTGTTAGTTGCGGCATATGGGCTCTAGTTCCCCGACCAGAGGTTGAACCCAGGCCCCCTGCATTGGGAGCACAGAGTCTTAGCACTGGACCACCAGGGTAGTCCTTTCATCTGAGTTTTAACCACAGCTGGGAAATGTCTATCATTTCTTTTGCAGCGATATCCCAGCCCCGGATTCTGCTGTATAGTAGCACCCTGCGCTGGATGCAGAACTTCTGGGCAACTTGGACTAGTGTCACAAGGCCTATTTGTAGGGGAAAGCTCTTCAACAACCTGAAACCCAGCAAGAAGAAACTCGGCCAGCACTACAAGCAACTTTCCTATACCGCGCTCTTTCCCCAGCTGCAGGTCAGCTCTGATGGCGCTGCTGACAGCTGTCCACTTCTCTAGTTTTCTTGTTTTCCCTCACTGGGTGAGTCACCTCCCTGGCACCGTCTTTGGTTCAGTGTTATGTTCTCTCGTTGCCAGGTGCATTACTGGGCCTCATTCGCCCAGCAGCGTGGCGTCCAGATTGAGTGCAGTCAGGGCCATGTCTTCACTCGGGGAACTCAGCGGCTGATACCTCAAGGTGAGACCAGAGGCTCCCTTGTCTCTCCGCGCCTGTCCCCCGTCCTGCTCCTCAGTGCCCCCCGCCTCTCTCTGTGCCCCACACTGGCCTTCTGTGCTGGCTTGCATGGGCCCTGTGTGCCTCCTCTCCTCAGCGGGCACAGTGATGCGGCGCCTCATCTCTGACTGGAGTGTGACCCAGATGGTTAGTGACCTAAGCCAGGCGACTGTCCACCTGATGGCTTCGCCCGCTGAAGAGAATGCTGACCACTGCCTTGATCCCTTGGTAACAAAGACCCACCTACTGAGCCTGTCCTCCCTGACCTACCAACGGCACAGCAGTCGCACGGCTGAGGAGGTACCACCTGACACATTCACTCTACTGCCTTGCTTGTATCAGTAGCTGTCTAAGTCTGCTCAGGCTGCCATAACAGAATACTGTAAGCAGAGGGGCTTAAACAGCAGAAATTTGTCTCACTGCTGGAGGCTGGGCAGCGTGGTCAGGTTCTGGTGGGGGCTGTCTTCCTGGCTTGCAGATGGCTGCCTTCTCATTGTGACCTCACCAGCCAGGAAAAGAAGGAAGCTCCTGATGGCTCTTCTTGTGATGACACTAATCCTGTCATGAGGGCCCAACCCTGGTTAGGACCCCATCTAAACCTAATTACCTCCTAAAGGCCCCATCTTTATAATCCCCATTATATTACATTGGGGATTATGGCCTCAACATAAAAATTTGGTGTGAGGACCCAATTCAGTTCATAGCAGTAGGCTTTAGGTTAAGTCCCGGGTAATGTTCCTAACTAGGTTCTAATTATCTATGTTGTTCGTTTATGATATATTCACTGGTATGTGCACCCCTCTTTCTGAAAGTTTCTTTTTTCCCCTCTTTCTGAAGATAGTCTCTTGCTTATCAGGAAATAGAGTAAAACTTGTTTTTTCACTAGTGCTTTATTTGGTGGTCCCTCCCCTGCCCCCAATTAAGGAAGGATTTTGAGATGAAATTCTTTTGAGTCATTTAAAATACAGTGGATAGAGCTTCCCCAGTGGCTCGGTGGCAGAGAATCCGCCTGCAGTACAGGAGATGCAGGTTCAGTCCCTAGGTCGGGAAGATCCCCTGAGGAAGGAAATGGCAACCCACTCCCGTATTCTTGCTTGGGAAATCCCATGGAGAGAGGAGCCTGGTGGGCTATATATAGCACATGGGGGTCGAAAAAGAGTTGGACACAACTTAGTGACTAAAAACAAACAAACAATAACACTGTGTTTAAAATACAGGGGATATAGTCAGAGTGTAATATAATACACACACTAAGCCCACGTAGTTTTTCTTTCACTCAGTCGTCTTGTATCACTCAGAAGAGGTCTGTTATTCAGCAAGCATGTTTGTTATCTTTGCATTTGTGGTTCAGGAGGAACGGTGGGAATTTCCATGCAACTCTGAGGTCCTTTCCCTGTTTCCTAGGAGCCCTCTACTCGAGTTGGGGATTCTGCCTTTCACACACATCAGCTGCACTTGGTAGATTTACGGGCTTCCTGGACAACCACCAATCGGGACATTGCCTTTGGTTTATATGATGGCTACAAAAAGGCGGCTGTGCTCAAACGTAACCTCTCTACTGAGGCACTGAAGGGGTTAAAGATTGATCCCCACCTGCCAGCCAAAAAACCAAAGCAGAGTGTTCCTTCCAGTGCCCCAACCCCACCTCCTGTCAGCACTCCCAGCTTCAGTGGACAGCCTGATAAGGGGTCTTCAGGAGGTAAGCTGGGAGAGGAGACTCTGAAGGGTTAGGTTTAGAATATGTATGTGGGCTTGAACAGGAGTTTGAGAAGGACTAATTCTGGGTGGTTCAATCTGTGTGTAGAGATGAAACTGTTATTTTTCCATATTAGGCCACCTAAGTCTTACATAGCAGTGCCAGGTGGACATTAAAGGGTCTGGTTTATGGGACTTCCCTGGTGGTCCAGTGGTTAAGACTCCATGCTTCCATTGCAGGGGGCATAGGTTCGATCCCTGGTCAGGAAACTTAAGATTCTGGCAAAAAAGAAAAAAGGGTCTGGTCCTTTGGCCAGGAGAAGAGGATCAGGAAGGAGTGATGACTTAGTCAGAATGACTAAGGAGAAGAAACAAAGAATTAGAGAATTATTTTGTGTTTTGATGAATTTGTTCAGTTAATAAATATTTTTTGAATACCTCATAGGCACAAAGCACTGTACTGGATTTAGCGAGAAATATATATGCCATTCTACTTGCCTCGACAAGTTTATCATCTTTGAGCTAAGATTAGTTCATTTACTCACTGAATCAATCACTCATTCATTCATGGATTCACTTTTTAGCTTTACTGACAGTTTGTAATGTACTAGACATGTGACCCTAAACATTAGAATTGTAAAGATGAGGGGAAGTTTTGAAACTAAGAGTCGTGAGGAACTTCCTGGGGGTCCAGTGGTTAAGACTCCGTGTTTCCACTGCAGGAGGCGTGGATTTGCCAGGTCAAGGAACTGAAATCCTGCGTGCAGTGCAGTGCAGCCAAAAAAAATAAGTCATGAAAATGCTTGGTAGGAATGTTTAAGAAGAAACTATTTAAATGAGCGTAGGGAAGTCTAGAAAGGCTTCACAGAAAACATAATATAATTAAGATGGGTCTTAAAAGAGAGTAAGACTGATAAGGGGCTTCTCCAGTGACTCAGTGATAAAGAATTCACCTGTAGTGCAGGAGATGCAGGTTTGATTCCTGGGTCAGGAAGATCCCCTGGAGAAGGAAATAACAACCCATTTCAGTATTCTTGCCTGGGAAATCCCATGGACAGGGGAGCCTGTCGGGCTGCAGCCCATGGGCTTGCAGAAGTCAGACATGACTGAGAGGTTTAATAGGCAAAGAAAAGGAAGAGGGCATTTTAGGGAGAGGGAATAACAAGTACAGAGGAATGCAAGTTTATGATGAGTTTAAAGACAAGGCGAAAAATGCTGAGTGCCACTAGAGAGAACTTACAGCTTATGTGAGTTCTTAACTGTAGTGAAGGAGGCCCTATGGTCAGGGAAGGGTTTATTGAGGAAGTAGCATTTGAGCTGGACTTAGAATGGTTTAGTAAGGCTGAGTATGGTTTAAGCATGTGGAAATGAGGAGAAAGGGCACTGAAAGCCAAGGGAATATCTTGAACAGGAGTGGAGTTGGTCACGCTCAGTATGCTCAGAGGAGAGTGAACAGTCTGGGCTGGCACAAGGTGTAGCTAATGGGGAAGATGCTGGAAAGGAAAGCCACAGGTAGAACATCAAAGGTCTTTCACACAAGGCTCGGGAGTTTTTGTTCCTTATTCAGGAAACAGCGGTGAACTGCTGAAGGATTTGAATAGGGCTGTGTCATCACTAGAATTTTAGTTTTAGAAAGATAAATCTGGTGGTGGTATTGGGGAGGGCTGGAGAGAAAGTAACTGGAGGTGGGGGAGACAAATGAGGAAACTATTACGGCATTTTAACAGGAGGCCAGGAGCGCCTGAACTAGGCAGAGGCAGTGGGAGTGGTGATGAGGGGACGAACAGAAGTGTTCTGTACATATGTAGGGTTTGGCGGCTGGTTGGAAGAGGGAGTTAGAACATGGAGAAAGAGAGAACAATTGACTGATGCTTTGAGCCTGGTGACTTGATAGTAAGAATAATATCAGAAATAGGAAAGCCAGAGGCTACACAGGTTTGTGGAGATGTAGGATTGTTAAGTTCAAATTTGGACATGCTGAGTTTGTCGTGCAAGTAGTACATCTGGATAACGTCTAAAAAACAGGCGGAAATGAGGATCTAAAAGCTTCGGCTTAGAGTTAGAGATTGGGAGTTTCAGCATAGAGCTAAGAGTTAATGCCCAGGAGATAATGCTTAACTGTGTGGCGGGTATCCTGTAAAATACTTTATATACTATTCCATTTAATTCTCTCAAAAACCATATTAGATAGTTACTATTATTTTACACACAAGGAAACAGGTTAAAGCCAACTGCCAAAGATTACCATCCAAGTAATTGGCAGAGATAGGATCTTGAACATAGGCACGCTAGTCTAATTCTGGAGACAGTGCTCTTAACCTACCATTGTTGGACAAACTTTAGAAGAAAGCACAGGGAACAGGCCAAGGAGAGACCTCGAGAGATAGACTTATCTCTAAAACCTGGGAGAAGGTGGACGACCTAAAGGCATGATCAGAGAAAGCAGTAGAGCTAGAACACAGTGACACTGATGGCAAGGGAATGATTTATGTGGAAAGGAGTAGTCAACAAATAGCATTTAAAACAATTTGAAGTCGAGAGGGAGGGGACATATGTATACCTGTGGCTGATTTATGTTGATGTTTGACAGAAACCAGCACAATTCTGTAAAGCAGTTATCCTTCAATTTAAAACATAAAATAAAAATTAAAAAAATACATAAACTGAAAAATAGAAGGAACACGATGGAAGGGAAAAAGATCCTAGAGTAATTCAGAGGTGGATATGCCTAAGAGAAAGAAATGCTAGCGTTTACATAGTGTTTCTAAGTTTCTCTTGGGAATCTAACTTTTTAAAATTGAAGGAAAATGAAATGACAACTGTTACCCAAAAGGGGTGGAGTGGGCTGAGCTGGAGTTGCAGGTTGGGGAGAATATGTTCTAGAGAAATTGAAAGAAGGTGAGTTTGGCCCTGGATGTGTTCTCTTTGCTTTGACTCTGTGGCTTTCCACCTGCCTTCTTATTCCTCTGCCAGGTGCCTACATGTTGAAGAAGCTGATTGAAGAGACAGATAGGTTCGTAGTGTTCACAGAAGAGGAGTCAGGTGTGAGTGACCAGTTGTGTGGCATTGCTGCCTGCCAGACTGATGACATATATAACCGAAACTGCCTTATCGAACTGGTCAACTGCCAGGTACCTTCTCTTTACTAGAGTACCCCAAAATAGGGCTAGATGATAATCATGTGTGTTTACCTGCCCCCCTCCACTTCTACATAAGAATAGGTGGGTAGAGCTCCAAAACACTATACTTTTTATTAATAACAGATATCATGGATAATCGCTTCCATTAGTAGAAGCCAGCAGAGCTCACTAAGCCAGAATTAGACCCACCTGTAGTCACTGGTACAGTCCTTTGACTAACCTTCCATTTTCTTCCCGGCCCCTGTGCTGTGACTCTGCTTCTGTTTCTGGCATAGATGGTTCTTCGTGGAGCAGAGACGGAAGGCTGTGTCATTGTGTCTGCTGCCAAAGCCCAGCTGCTCCAGTGCCAACACCATCCAGCCTGGTATGGTGACACATTGAAGCAAAAGACTTCCTGGACTTGCATCCTAGATGGCATGCAGTACTTTGCCACCACTGAAAGCAGCCCCACTGAGCAGGATGGCCCACAGCTCTGGTTAGAGGTTAGTCGGCAGGACTGGGAAGGCCTGATATCTCTCCAGTTCTCCATAGTTGGCACCTTTCACCAAAATGGCTTGCAGGGTCCTTGATAGTACCTTTTGCTAGCAGGTTGTAGAATAATGAGGCTCGTAACACTTGAATATAGAAACTCCATGCAGTCTCTGGCCTGTGATCTGTGACAACATAGTGCTTTTTCTTTTTTTTTAGATCTCATACTACTAATTCTGTTTCATTGCAAGAGAAATTCTCATTTCCCAACATGAGAATAAAATGAGTTGCAACTTTTTAACTTGAGATTGCTGACCACTATTAATAAGATCATACTTATCAGTAGGCAGCCAAAAAAAACAGGCAGTAAGTCTGGGAATTTTCAATAAGCTCTCTAGCTGCCCTTTCTCTGATCTCTCATGAAGATGGTTGATTAGTTGTTTCAGAAAATCGGTAAGGTTGAATAGAAAGACTGCTTGTCTGGGAGGCAGGTTATTACATGAGATATGATTTCAGTTTTGCCATTTTAGTAGCCATGAGCCCTTGGGCAAGTCACCTTTATTTGTGAAACTGAATTAATATTTCACTCACACAAGGTTGTTGAAAGGATCAAAGAGAAAGTTCTTTGAAAAATACAAAGCTTCATTCAGATGGAAGTAAAGTCTTATTTAAGTCAGTATGTTTGGGGAGGTCTTAGTTGTATATTAAGGTAATTTTTTTTGTTAGGTGAGATTGTGAGCAGTTGGCAGGGACTAAACTATAAATTTTCAGCATTTTGGTAAAACTAAGTTTGCACTGTAATTTCTAGGATATACTATCATCAAATTTATTGGGAGCTCTAATGGGTATGAGATGTATCTGGCCACTATTCTGCATTGTGATTACTTAATAGGTGTTAAATGTCCACATTGTTCTGGGTGTGGTCCATTCAGATGAGTTATTGGATCCAGCTACATCTGATTGGGACCAACGTGATAATTTCATTTTTCATTCTACTCACTGGAGACAAAGCTAACCCCTCTTCCCTCCTCCCTGACTGGTACTTATTACTCCAATGATCTTAAGGCTCAACCCCAAGTATAAGTTATGTAAGAGGTAATAAGCATTGAATCAGGGTCAGGTTGATGATAGTATGAGAGGTCATGCTGATATATTACAGCTGTAATAAGGCAAGCAGTACTGTTTACCGTAGTCTCAGGAGATAGGCGGAGGAAATGTCAGCTGTTCATGCAGAGGTAGGCAGGATGAGCTATGCAAGGTCTCCCTTCCTGGTGTTTTCTGGACCTCTTGTTCTTTTGGCATGCCTTCTTTTGCAAGGGAATTCTTTTTTTCTCAGACTGTGGTATTAGCCTTAGAGTAGAATGTCCTTGGCTGAGGTGGGAAGGACTTTGATATTGCCATTCCTATATGAATTTTTTTGTGACTTGGCAGGTTGTCTGTGTTCTTCTCGTTATCACTCATTCTATTCACTTTGACTTCAGCTTGGCAGAGAGAGTCCAAAGGATTCAGTTCCCTTCCCCCATAGCAACAGTGTCAGAACAGTCCGAAGACAGAAAACAGCAAGAACACAAACACACGAGTACCAAAATGGGTGGGAAGTCATTTGTTTTGATGAATTTTTTTTGCTCATGATGTGATTTTTTTCCATTTTTAAAAATTGTAATTAAAATATACATAATATAAAACTTATAAACATAAAAAAGATAAAAAGGGACTTCCCTGACAGTCCAGTGGTTAAGACTCTGCAAACCACTGCAGGGGTGCAGGTTCGAAGAGCTCCATGCAGTGTACATGGCCAAAAAAAATTGATAACATTATAGAAAATTTATCATCATAACCATTTTAAATGTATAGTTGTATTAAGTACATTCATAATGTTTTACAACCATCGTCACCATCCATGTCCCAAACTCTTTGCATTTTGTAAAACTGAAACTATACCCATTAAATAGTAACTCCCCATTTCGCTTTCCCCCAGGTCCTGGCACCCACCATTCTCTTTTCTATCTCTATGATTTTGAGTGCTCTTAAATATCTATTTATATATATATATATATATATATATATATATATATATATATATATATATATAAAGTTTTTAGGTATGTCATGTAAGTGGAATCATATATATGTCTTTTTGTGACCAACTGACTTATTTCACTTCGTATATTGTCTTCAAGGTTCATCCATGTTGTAGCATGTGTTAAAATTTTCTTCCTTTTAAACCTGAATTCTATTGTATATATATACCACATTTTATTTCTCTACTCATCCATTGATGAACACTTGGGTGACTTCCATATTTTAGCTATTGTGAATAACACTATTATGAATATGGGAGTATACATTTTTATTCAAGACCTTGCCTTTAATTCTTTTGGGTATATATTCAGAAGTAGAATTGCTGGATTATAGAGTAATTCTGTTAATTTTTTTTGTTTGTTTTTAATTTTTGGCCACACTGTGTGGCATGTAGGATCTTAGTTCCCTAACCAGGGATTGAACCCATGCCCCCTGCATTGGAAACAGGGAGTCTTAACCACTGGACCACCAGAGAAGTCCTTGTTTTTCATTTTTTGCAGAACTGCCATACTGTTTTCCATATTGGCTATAACATTTTACTTCTCATCAACAGTACACAGAGTTCCAGTTTCTGCACATCCTTGCCTTATTTTCTCATTTTTTTATGGTAGCCATCCTTATGGAGAAGGCAATGGCACCCCACTCCAGTACTCTTGACTGGAAAATCCCATGGATGGAGGAGCCTAGTAGGCTGCAGTCCATGGGGTCGCTAAGAGTCGGACATGACTGACTGACTTCACTTTGACTTTTCACTTTCATTCATTGGAGAAGGAAATGGCAACCCACTCCAGTGTTCTTGCCTGGAGAATCCCAGGGATGGGGCAGCCTGGTGGGCTGCCATCTATGGGGTCGCACAGAGTCGGACACAACTGAAGCGAGTTAGCAGCAGCCATCCTTATGGGTGTGAGATTGGACACGATTCTTACCTAGCTCGTATTTTTCTGGCCTGAGTCCTGGCAAAACGTGAATGTAACTCAAGTTGGGTTTGGAGAGCTTGGGTAGTTTGAGCCAGGAGAGAGGGACATTTGTCCTTTACCTTTGGAGATTCATCAGTTCTAGGCAGTGAAAGCCTAAATAGTGTTATATTTGCGTTATGGAGATATATGACCCAGTTGGACAGGACAAGCTACTGGTCCCCCAAGGAGTTAAAGATGCCTATATCTCTCTGTCTGCAGGTAAAGAATATTGAGGAGCACCGGCAGCGTAGTTTGGACTCTGTGCAGGAGCTGATGGAGAGCGGGCAGGCAGTGGGAGGCATGGTTACCACCACCACAGGTCAGTTCTCACCTCTTCCCCATCATGTGGTGAGGAACAGACATGCATCCTGAAGGGGGTCTCATTTCTTTACTTATTCTTAAGATTAATATGGGCTTCCCAGGTGACTCAGTGGTAAAGAGTCTTCCTGCTAGTGTAGGAGGAGCAGGAGACACAGGTTCAATTCCTGGGTCAGAAAGATTCCCCTGTAGAAGGAAATGGCAACCTGCTCCAGTATTCTTGCCATGGACGGAGGAGTCTGGTGGGCTACAGTCTACGGGATCACAAAAGAGTCAGATGTGACTGAGCGACTGAGCACGCACGCACGCACGCACGCAGACACACAAGATTAATATATGTGGATTAGGACCATTTTTGTGTTAGGCTATATTGAAAGCAAGTGTCTAGAGTTACCTAGACATCACACATAGCTGGGAGGCTCTTAAAATACCTCTTTTGAGAATGTCTTCCTCTTAATCTCTTTCCTACCTCTTCCCAGATTGGAACCAGCCAGCTGAGGCACAGCAAGCCCAGCAAATCCAGAGGATCATTTCACGCTGCAACTGCAGAATGTACTATATTAGTTACAGCCATGACATTGATCCTGAGCTGGCAACACAGATTAAGCCACCTGAGGTTCCTGAGAACCAGGAAAAGGAAGATCTCCTGAAGAAGCAAGAAGGTATTCAGGGTTTGAAAGGCTTTTGGGGGGGAGTAGGAACCTTGTGAAAGTAATTTCCTTGGTGGTTTTGAGGCAGTGGTGTTATTAAGAGTCCCACTATGCACAGGGCATTAGCATTTCACTTTGCTTTTTATTTTTTAAGTACTGCTAGGAAAGAACAGAATTGGAATAAATGGGGGACTTGTCTGGTGGTCCCATAGTTAAGACTTTGTGCTTCCACTGCAGGGCACACAGGTTTGATCCCTGGTTGGGGCACTAAGATCCCACATGCCGGGAGTCTCAGCCAAAAAAAAACAAATAACTGGAATGAATGCATATTGTTTGATTCTGAAATAAGTAGGTGTTTCTACCCATGAACATATCTCACCAAGCCCTTTTATAGGGTTAATTAACAGACATGGTTCAAGATATGGATTAGGAGATGGGATAGAAATTTAGGGAGAAACTCTCTTATTCAGCTGCAAACAATTATTTAGGGGCTGTGGATACCTTTACCCTCATCCATCATGAGCTGGAAATCTCCACCAACCCAGCTCAATATGCTATGATCCTGGACATCGTCAATAACCTGCTGCTCCATGTAGAACCCAAGCGGAAGGTAAGTAGGATCTGTTATAGAATGCCAGTTAGCCTCAGAGGAACCCCCAGACCTTGTGGTTTTATTTGGGCTCCAGTAACAAAAGCCATGCTTCAGACTGAAAAAGGGCCTGATGGATGATTTATCCTCTTTTAGTTAGCAGCAGCAGTTGAAATTTTAGTTATCTAGGAAAGGTCTGAGTGTCCCTTGTTTTTCTTGGTCAATTTTTTCTTTAGTCACTTACCTCGAAAAACACCAGACTGCTCCTCACTTCCATCTCTGTCCCTCCCCTGTGGAACTGGCTTATTGTGAAATCCACATTGCCAAATCTTTCGTCTTGGCCTCCTCCTTATTCTTGCTACTAACAGTGACAGATGAAGGTGAACATTCCGGAAGAGGTCATTTCTTGTTCCTCTCTATATTTTATGTTACTGCAAGGCTTGTCTCTTGTTCATTTCCTTTTCTGTTCTTTAGGAGCACAGTGAGAAGAAGCAGCGGGTCAGGTTCCAGCTCGAGATCTCTAGCAATCCTGAGGAGCAGCGCAGCAGCATATTACATTTGCAGGAGGCAGTGCGGCAGCATGTGGCACAGATACGGCAGCTGGAAAAGCAGATGTATTCTATCATGAAGGTAGTCTCCTGGAGTAGGGAGTCTGACGGTAGGGAGGTCTTCTAAGACATGGGCAATCTCTCAGTTTCTCCTGTTCTGGCTCCCTAGTCTTTGCAGGATGATAGCAAGAATGAGAACCTGCTTGACCTGAACCTAAAGCTTCAGTTGCAGCTAAACCAGGAGAAGGCCAACTTACAGCTGGAAAGTGAAGAGCTTAATATCCTAATCAGGTGCCACAGCATTCTCCCCATGCCCTTCTCCAGTGCCCAAGATGGAGTCAGTTTCTTTTGCCTGCGTTCTGATAGTCTTTAGGTCTGGTGTATGTTATCGAAGGCTGATGTAGTAAATTCAGGCACCTTTTCCTGAATAAGCCTTGTTAGACTTGGCCAACAGGTTGAGAACAGGAGAGCCCTTTTTTAGGATCCTTACTAGAGTACCTCAGGAAAAAGAAAAACAAGTAGTTCAGAAAGATCATTTTTGTGGCCATGATGCTGTGCAACTGAACTAAAAATAAAATGTTTTGAAGTTGATCAGTAGGGAACACGATTACAGATATAATTGCAGGGGTTATTAGTAGGAACAGCTTACTTCAAGAAGCTGTAGAACTGAAGATGGTATTTGTCCTCACGTGGCAGCGTGTAAGAAACAATGAATCCAATGAAAATATTTAGGGAATAGTTGTTCTAGAATAGGTCCATCTCTGGGTTTACCTCCTGCATCATTCTAGGGCACTCCACTCCACCTCTAACCCAAATGCTGTTGCCTGTATTGGCTTTGACTTTCCTATCCTTTTATAGGTGTTTTAAGGATTTCCAGTTGCAGCAGGCCAACAAGATGGAGCTGCGAAAGCAGCAAGAGGATGTGAGTGTGGTCCGCCGCACTGAATTCTACTTTGCTCAGGCACGATGGCGCTTGACCGAGGAAGACGGACAGCTAGGAATTGCTGAACTGGAGCTGCAGCGGTTCCTCTACAGCAAGGTATCGGGTATATACAGTCACACAAAGACAGCAGTATTGAGAGGCATTGACCTTTCTCAGGAGTCTAACTCACAAAGAGAGACTATTATTTGATTGTTAATGGTGGTATGAGTGGTTATTAATAATGATGGAAACATTAGTAGAGAGAGTACCCCTCATGCACATTTGTTTGTGATAGTAAATAATAGAGATACAGATGAGCTTGATCAAATGTTTCCCTCATTGAAGAAGAAAATTGTTCTGTATGGCCAGAGGAAAGTAGTCTCCCAAGTCCAGCTTAGAATAGAATCATTAATTCTATACTGGCATACGTCTTTCCTGCAGTTACCCTTGGCGTGGAGGACAGGACGTTCTTCATTATTCTTCCATCTCCCCTAGAGATATTTGGAAACGTGTTGAGACCATTTCTTAATGTCATAGGGACTGGAAAGTATTGTTGGCACTTAGTGCCCTGGCCATCAGTGCCCATTAGAAATACTGGATTAGAGGATGTGTTGAGTCTAAGATTGAAAGACATAACAAAAGCATTTGTAGAACTTGAAAACAAATGATATAGGTAGCAGTCCTCTGGCAGGCTCCTGAGAAAGGCTTATTATAGTGGGTTGGGGGGTTGGGATCTGTCTTTATAGGTGAATAAATCGGATGACACAGCAGAACATCTTCTGGAGTTGGGCTGGTTCACTATGAACAATCTCCTCCCTAATGCTGTCTATAAGGTAAGTCTTAGTTCCCTATTCCTAGCCCATTTACAGGCTTCCTAACACTGGGCATTTGCAATGACACTTCCCAGCTATGGGATACAATGTGGTGATGTGAGATGGAAACTTGCCTAGATTAGCAAGACCATTGCTGCTTCTCTCAGTCTGCAGAGGATTTGTGGATTGATTTATCACTGTCTCTCCTACAGGTAGTCCTGCGGCCCCAGAGTTCTTGCCAGTCTGGACGACAACTGGCCCTTCGCCTCTTTAGCAAAGTCCGGCCCCCAGTTGGGGGTATTTCTGTTAAGGAGCACTTTGAGGTTAGTAAACACTCCTTTGGGGACCCAGGAACAAAAGGCAGTTAAAAGCTATCTGTGCATTGTTACATTAGGGGTAGGTAAACTGAGGGATGATGTCTGAGCTTAATTGCTTCTTCAGCCTTTTTCCTCTTTAGGTAAATGTGGTGCCTCTCACCATCCAGCTGACACACCAGTTCTTCCATAGAATAATGGGTTTTTTCTTTCCTGGCCGAAGTGTGGAAGATGATGAGGTTGGTGATGAAGAAGATAAGTCCAAACTGGTGACTACTGGTGAGAACTTTAATGGGGAGCTCCAGAGGACTGGGGTCACAGCCCCAGAGATGGCTGAAGCTTCCGAAGGAGGACAACAGCTAGTGACAACTTGCTTTTTTGTAGGAATACCAGTGGTGAAGCCTCGGCAGCTGATTGCAACAGATGATACAGCACCACTGGGCCCTGGGAAGGGTGTGGCACAGGGCTTGAATCGGAGTTCTGGGGTCAGAAGGTCATTTCGCAAAGCACCTGAGGTACCGGACAGGCCCCTGATAATAGGAAAATGGGAGAGTCCTGGGGTACTCTGTTTGGCCCGGCTGGGGATTTCTTCTGTTTCTTTTTGAGTCTACTCCAGGGATGAAAGGAGTTGGAGATGTTTGGGGTCCTGAATTTCTTGTGATGGTTTGAGGGGTACATACTTCTTTCCTTCCTTTCCTAGCACCCTGTCGATGATATTGACAAGATGAAAGAGCGAGCTGCCATGAACAACTCCTTCATCTATATAAAGATCCCACAGGTTCCACTGTGCGTCAGCTACAAGGTCTGCCCTTTCCCAGCACTTCCTTAGAACAGTATGGGAAGGGTACCAGATAAGATCAGAGATTAAAAACAGAGATAGTGAAGGTGGTCTGTGGGTAATGTGCTATTCCCTCTGGATTCTCTTAGGAATCAGTACCAGACTGAGATAGGGAGAAGTCAGTATCAGTATCTGTAGGTTGCTGCTGCAGAAAGATACCAGGTGTGGACTCAAGTACTGGCTTGGACTAAAAATGGCAGCCGATATATTTTTTTCTCTTCTCTTCCCTCCCACTCTTTCTGTTGCAGGGTGAGAAGAACAGTGTGGACTGGGGTGACCTTAACCTGGTGCTGCCCTGTCTGGAGTACCACAACAACACATGGACGTGGCTAGACTTTGCCATGGCTGTCAAGAGGGACAGCCGCAAAGCCCTGGTTGCCCAGGTATCCCGGCAGAGTTCATGGCTGTTTGGTTAGCAGAGGCTGGCAAGCAGATCCTCTGCTCAGGGGCATTTCGTTGTAACATGTATGTGTTAGCAGACAGCCATGGGAAGGGGGCAGGTGAATGGAGTGATTGTTACTCCTATCCTCTCCATGACTTTGCTCAGATGGTTAAATTGAATGTCTACTGAGTGTTTCATATATGTTAACTACTGTTGATTTTTAGGGAAGTGAGGACTGACATAAGTTCATGTTTAGAATGGGTTCTAATACACTGTAAGCTTCTTGAGAGCAGAGATCGTTTAATAATCTGAATTGCCCCCATTGTGTGTCCATGTAAGTTAAATAAATATTGACTTGTTCCAGTGAACTTACTCTGCCTGTCCCATTAATATTCACCTTCCCTTTTACTCCTCTCTAACCTATCAGGTAATCAAAGAGAAGCTAAGGCTGAAGCCTGCAACAGGGTCTGAGGTCCGGGGAAAACTAGAAACTAAATCAGACCTCAACATGCAACAGCAGGAAGAGGAGGAGAAGGCCCGGCTCCTCATCGGTTTAAGTGTGGGCAACAAGAATCCTGGGAAGAAGTCCATCTTTGGCAGGCGCAAGTGATCCGGCAATCCAAGAGAGGCTGCAGTACAGGATCTGACTCTGACTCAGGCCCCAGGGACTTGTGGGGTGGGAGGTGTTTCCCTTCATCCTTTAGGATTTGTGGGGGTCAGGAGCCCATAGGGTGCTGTGGAGAGAGGCCCTGCTCCTTAACAGCTGGCTGGTTCCTTGCAGACCACGATGGATAATGCTGAGTTCTACCTCACACTGATCAGCAGGTCCAGGGCCAGAGAGGCATCAAGAGAGCAAGACCCAGGGAATGGCTCCAAGGCCAGAATCTGGTTCCCTTGGGATCAACTGAAAGGGTGGGGGGGACAGTTCTGATCAAGTGTGATAAATTTTTATAAATAGGCATATATAAAAAAATACATATATATATATATATATATTTGTAAGTGTAACTGCTCTCCCTGTGTGCCAGAAAGCGGAGGGGAGGGGCTGATCTTCTGTCCCTCATCCCACCACCCTGTATGAAAGAGGTATTAGTGTTCTGGGGGAATCAGCCCCTCCCCAAACTGCCAACCTCACTTTGGAGAATGGCAGTAGGAGACAGGGCTGGCCATGGATCTCTCTCCCTGGGGTATCCCCTGAAGAATGGTAAAAAAAAAAAAAAAAAAAGTGATTTAAAGAGAAAAAATATATTTTAAATTTGATGCTGTTTTTTTTTTTTTTCTAATTATATTGAGTGTATGCTTTCAGCCTGTATCCTTTTCTCTCCATCAATCCAAGAAACCACCAATCCTAGCTGCCACTCTGAGGGTGGCTTCTTCCCTCCTGCCTGAAGCTGTATCACAGATATTTCCCAGCTCTAATGTGACATGGGTCCCATGCTGACATATTTAGTCCTGGCTCTAAGCTGTTCCTCACCAGGGCGATAGGATTTGGGGATAAGAGTGAGGTTTGACTGCATCATTTGCCTCTCTAGTCTTGAACAGCAAGGAAAAGAGGCGGGGCTTGTGTGTAACAGCACAGGGGGGAGGAATTGCTTATGTAACTGGGACAGCAGATTTAGCAGAAGGAGAGAGGAGGCAGAAGCTGGGGATGGGAGCAGTGAGCTGCCGGCAGGGGCACCATGCCCAGATGGCTGCTTCTCATAAGGTAGGGTGTGGGGCCTCTGGCAGCTTCTTTAGGGGAGGTGAAAGAGGCATAGGCTTGAGGCCTGGCAATTGACTGGTGGTGTCCACTGTGGGGGTGGGGCAGGGAGGCTTTAGTATCAAAGTAGCTATCCCAGCCCCATACTGAGAGGTGCAGGCTGAATTTCTGATGCCATATGGGGGAAATGTCCAAATACTCCTTTCCTAGAGGATTTTCATTGTGTCCAGGAAATCCAGACTTTGGCTTGATGCAAGCGCAGTGGCCATCTTGCCTGGGTCAAATCTATGTCTTTAGGGTTGAGATTTGAGGGAGTGCCTGCTAAAGATGGGCAGAACCTGTAATGCCTCAGGGGCAGAAGGTTTAGTGGCTCCTTTGGTTCTCAGCAGGGTGGCAACATCCGGGGCCCCTGGGTCCAAGGCTGGAAGAGCCTCTGGTCAGGTGTGGGGACCACAAGGTCAGGTGTGAAAGAACTGTGGGGACTACGGGGGCATCAGTTCCTGCACCGGGAGCCCCTGGAGCCAGCCCCACTACTAGTAGAGAAGCCGCTGCCTGAATGGCCAGTGCCTCAGTTCATCAACCTCTTTCTGCCGGAATTTCCTATTAGGCCCCTTAGTGGGCATCAGCAGCTAAAGGTAGGTCAGTGGAATCCCTGGAAAGGGTCTCAGTCTCAAGGAGAAATCAAGAAACAGAGTCTCAACTGCCCTGTTCTCCACTTCTCTGTACAGATTTTAGGCCTTGTGGCTAAAGGCTCCTTTGGAACAGTCCTCAAGGTGTTAGATTGTGGCCAGAAAGCAGTATTTGCAGTGAAGGTAGGGACCAAGGCACTCCCACATTCTCTAGTCCCTGCCTCAGCCTTGATTCCAGAGAGGTTGGGAGGAATAAACAGTATAATACCACTGTTGCCCTCTAGCATCACTCCTCTCCTTTTATAGGTGGTACCCAAGGCAAAGGTCCTACAGAGGGACATCCTGAGGCAGTGCAAAGAGGAGGTCAGCATCCAGGTATGCAGTATGCACACAGCTCTGGAAAGGATCTTCGGAAGAACCAAACTACAGGTGGAGAAAGCACCTCTTGTGTCCAACTAGCCTGCTCTTCCTGACTCTGACCCCTCCCTCTGCTGTAACCAGAAGACCTCAGGAAATGCAGCTATCAGTAGAGTGATTCTAGGTCCTGAGGGAAGACTCTCCAGCACATCCACTGTGTTCCTTAGTAGTGGGGTACCAGGCAGGCAGCCTGAACTGAGAGGTGGGGCAGCAGCTTCCTTTCTGCACAACTAGGTAAAGCCTGACTTCTGGCTGCCTTGATCCTCAGTGTTCCTCACTTCCTGTCTTCTTTGTCCATAGCGACAGATCAACCATCCTTTTGTACACAGTATGGGGGACAGCTGGCAGGGAAAACGACACCTCTTCATTAGTGAGTAACTGGCTTCTCTCCTCATTCCCAAGGGTACTTTTGCTGTATTCCCCACCTGAGATTACCCATCCCTTTGGCTTGTTCTGCCTTTGCTCTGTTCCCCTTCTTGTAGTACTGCTCTCTCCCAAAGGGAGAGGGGACAGCAGGTGGCATCGGTTTGGGCAGGAGGCATGCAATGCCTTGCACCCAGGCACAGGAGGCCCCAAATATTGCCCAGACTTCTGCTGCTTTGCAGTGTGCAGCTACTGCAGCACAGATCTTTACTCCCTGTGGTCTGCTGTTGGCCGCTTGACTGAGGCTTCCATCCGCCTCTTTGCTGCTGAGCTGATCCTGGTGCTGTGTAAGTGAAACAGGAGTGGTAATGGAAATGAGGAAGGAATTAAGGAGGGAGGGAGGAGGCAGGAGAGAATTGAAGTCCACAGGGATAGAAACGGGGTGGGAGCTATCAGGGAGATTGGAAAGGACAAAGAGCTTCAGTAACCCTCATGCTTGCTGTCGTCCACAGGCTATCTCCATGACTTGGGCATCATCCATCGAGATGTGAAGGTAACTAAATGTTTTGTTTTTGTCTGAGGAGGGACTTCAGTAAGATGTTCCAATAGGTCCAAGAAGGTGGGAGGAGCTGCTGAGAACAGTTGACCTTGGGACCCTAGTGGGTGTTAAGGATTTGGGCAAGGGCCCTCCAAGTATAGACCTGGCTGCTGAGCAAGGGCATCTTCTTCAGCTGAGAATACACATGATGAAAAAGGGGTGAAAGGAAGAGAATGAATAATAACTTTCACCTGTGGTTTTTCAGATGGAGAATATCCTTCTGGATGAACGAGGTAAGTCATTTCTTTTTCTAGTCCCAGAATAAGAGGCACCACAGTTTGGAAATAAGTCATGACTGATGAGGGTTGGAACAGAATGGTGCTGATGCCTTGTTTTTCACAGGCCATTTGAAACTGACAGACTTTGGTTTGTCCCGCCACCTGCCCCAAGGAGCCCGCGCCTATACTATCTGTGGCACTCTTCAGTACATGGGTGAGGGAGAAGCTAAAGCTGATGGGTAAGCAGTAGGCAGGAGGAATGCTAACAGATTCAGTGACAAGTATCTTTCAAATCTGTAGCGCCCGAGGTCCTGAGTGGAGGGCCTTACAACCATGCTGCTGACTGGTGGTCCCTGGGTGTCTTGCTTTTCTCTCTGTCAACTGGAAAGGTGAGAGAATGGTAGTGACGTTGGGCAGAGAGGAGTTGCTTTCTGGTGGGAAGAAAGAAGATGTTAAGAAATCTTCCCTTATTCTTACTAAGCAATGACATCTTCCCACCCCTTAACTCAGTTCCCGGTGCCAGCAGAGAGAGATCATGTGGCCATGTTGGCAAGTGTGACCCACTATGACTCTGAGATCCCATCTTCTCTTAACCAGGGGCTCTCACTCCTGCTCCACGAGGTAAGGGCGAGCACGACTTCACTACAAAAACCTTTCACTTCTTTCCCTATCACTGAAGTGATATGTCCTCATTCCTCTGATTAGTTATTGGTGGTGGGCAGGTATGGGGGCTGTTCCAACTTGATCAAGTACTCCCTCACTAGTTGCCTTCTAACTAGCACTTCAGACTTTATACCTGAGTTGCTGATCCTCCAAAGCTCGTCCCTATCCATAGCAGGTCACTTCTGAGAGAGTGCTGCTCTCTTACCAATACAGCTCCTTTATTCCTACTGCTGCCCCGAAATTAGCCTATTTCTCCCACTTTTACATATCTCTGTTCTTTTGGGTTCTTCTCCCTGCCCTCCACAGATCCATGAACTTCTTTCTCCTTTTCCAGCTTCTCTGTTCCGTCCCTTTCATATCCCAGTCTCTCATCCTTCATGCTCTGTTTTCCTTCAGCTCTTACACCAGAATCCCCTTCACCGTCTACGTTATTTGCATCACTTCCAGGTCCACCCTTTCTTCCGGGGTGTGGCCTTTGACCCAGAGCTCCTACAGAAGCATCCAGTGAACTTTGTCTTGGAGACACAAGCTACCCAGTCTAGTCCATCATCGGAGTCCATGTTCTTCAAGGACTTTGACTGTAATCTGGAGTCCTTCCTGGTCCACCCAAGGCTGGCTTGAGCTCCTCTACTGCAGTTGGGGCTCATCTGGGAACCTGAGGACTTCCTCCACTGCCAGCCCACTGTGACCACCTGATGATCAGTTTGTTTTCACTTTGTAGCCTCTTATTCTGTTCCTCTAGGTGCTGAACCAGAGTTCAGACTGGGTGTTCTGCTGTTGGCAGCCACGATGCCCTAGTCCTTGCCTCATCTTACAACCTCTCTCTCAATCTCAGATCAAAGTGTGGACCTTTACCTTTATTTCAGTTCACCAGTGCTTATACCCTGCAGTTTTTAGCCAGAAGTTTATTCCACTTTTCCTTCTTGTTTCTGTGCCATGTTTCCTTTCATGAGCAATAACATTTCATGGGTTCCCAAGGTGCTATTTATGTGTTTAATAGGCTTGTCAGAAGCAGTATGAATGTTTTTCAGAGATCTCAAAAGCTAGCATTTATTTCAACCCCTAAATATGCAGGTAAAACATGATTTAGGGCCCAAAGTCAGTCTAATTTTTAAAAATTTAAAAAGTTAATCTAATAGCATACTGTGAGGAAGAGAATAAGAAATGAAACATGGGTGGGTTACATGTCTTCTTTAGGTGTAACTGGAATAACTATCCACATTTTTTCCAAAACAAAACCTCTTTGAAAGACATAAGTATTCTTAAATTGATCTCTTCCGTAGATGGCCAAGGGTTTAGTTTGTGATGGGCAAACCAATGGATTAAGAGGCATGACATCAACTTTGAGATTTAAGATAAGAGATGTAACTCAAGAAACTTTTCCTATAGGAAAATCATCTGAACCTTAAATTTGAATACATTTCTGGCCTTCATGACTTCTTTTCATTTTTCTTTAACTTCCTAAAAGCTTTACTTTCATTATTCTTCAGTCATATCTGAATAGAGTCTGGGAAGTACTCTGAGTACTGTTTATTAATTTTGTCCCTGGTTTAAGCCAGATTTTCCCTGTACATAGCTGGCATTTTATTGACCTCTGCAGAACTGCTTTATCTGAATTATACTTTGACAATCCATATGAAAATCCCTATGAAATTTAATTGCTGTGGATACTGTAAAGGGTGTTTATAGATCATAATGTTCTATATAAGGATGTATGTGAGAAAATTTTCTCTGAACCCAATTGTGCTTTTCCTCAATTGCTGGTTGGTTTTTACCTTAAAGACAATTTATATTCAACTGAGTCTATTTTTCTTTTCATATGATGCTAGACCACTGAGGGCCCAGTTTGTGGTCTACTTCCAGCCAGTGTTTAGGACCTCATGTTATGTTTTGTATGCTATCCATGTTCTTGGTTCCATCCTCCTTTTCTGCCTTTACTTTTCTTATTTTCATTTTTCTGTTTTAATCCTTTTTTAAAAATCTTAGTAGATTATCTCCATCTTCTTTTAGAATTAGGTTGAGATATAAATAAATAATGTATCCTTAAGCCTTTTGACTATCTCATTTGTTTCTCTTTAGAGACTTTTTAAGCTTTATTACATATTTCTAAAGTTGTCATGACCAGAACTTCACATTGGATAAAAAAACAATACTAGAAATAGAAACTAATGGCTTTTAAATAGTAAAGAGTATTAGACTGGAATTTAGGAGACCTGGTGACTTGATCCACCAACAAACATCTCAGTAAGAGGCCTCAGAAGAAGCCAACCCCGCTGACACCTTGATCCCACTTCTAGGCTCCAGTATTGTGAAAAAATAAATTTCTGTTGTTTAAGCCATCGGTCTGTGGTACTGCATTTTATTTAACCCAATATATCTAAAAATATCTCAACATAGCTCAGTTGGTAAAGAATCCGCCTGCTGTCCTCCCAGTTCAATTCTTGGGTTGGGAAGATCCGCTGGGGGAGGGATAGGCTACCCACTCCAGTATTCTTGGGCTTCCCTTGTGGCTCAGCTGGTAAAGAATCCGCCTGCAATGCAGAAGGCCTGGGTTCGATCCCTGGATTGGGAAGATCCCATGGAGAAGGCCTGGGGAATTCCATGGACTGTATAGTCCATGGGGGTCGCAAAGAGTCAGACACAACTGAGCGACTTTCACAACATGTAATCAACACCTTAAAATAAGGTTTTCTTCTCTTTTTTTCATACAAAGGCCTCAAAATCCAGTTTGTGTTTTACTCCTACAGTCTCAGTTTGGACTCGCCACATTTGAAGTGCTCAGTAGCCACATGAAGTGCTCAGTAGCCACATGGCTAGTGGCTCTGCTACTGGATAATACAGAAGAGCCCATCCCCTGAGAGCCCTGAAGTTTGTAACATTATGATTTTTCCTCCTTGGGTTATTGCCTTTTCCAAATTCATTATGACTTCAGAGTGTCAATAAGGTGCCTGTGAGTGTTGAAACGAACATACTTCGTAATAAACTATAACTCCAAATACTTACCTTTAGGCTGTTTTCCAAAATCAATCCCACTTCCAGTAGCTAGTTTCACACACGGGTCTCAAGAGACAATAGAATATAGTTGGTAGTGTGGGTGGCAATCTGTACCCTGCCACTACCTGAGGGGCATTGAACAAAAGACATTACGTGTGACCCAGTTCCTATGTCTGTAAAACGGGAATATTTACAGCACCTATTTCATAGTTCTTTTAAGGATTAAAGGAGATATAAAAGGCATCTGGAAGAGTGCCAGGTGCCTTAATAAATGTCCAGATACTTGTGAGCTATGACTGTTTAAGTAAACTTGTTGCGGGCTCTGAGGTAAGTCCTAAGAAAACACCAGAAATTCTGGAGAGGTTAAATGACAGCGCAGGCTGTTTGAGTTCATCACGGACGCAAGACCTGTTCGCGGACCAAGCAACCTAAGTGAAAAAACAAAACCACTCCACTTACCTTCCCTTCTAGACCCCTCGGCCGGCTCCTGCTGGTCACGGCTAAAGTAACTGTGGGAAACCTGAGCGAGAGACTTCTAAGGCCAGGCCACGGGGACAACTTTTTTGACTGGGAGTGAGAGTGGCCTTCTCGAAACTAGAGGGATGGATTCCTCGACCGTCCAGCTACCCATTACGCTCTCGGAGGTGAGGCCGAAAGACTGGCCTTGGGCGTTGAGCGCCCCTCTCCCACCGCCCGCATCGAGGGTTGACGCTGGGGATCAGACCGCAGGGCACACGCGCGCGCGCGCGCCCACGGTGGGCATGGCCGGGAGGGGCCAATCCAAGCCCCGCCCTTGCCCGCCGGGCCCCAGTCCGGAGCGGACGCGCCCGCCTGACGCACTGAGGCTTCGCAGCCAATCGGGAAGCGCGAAGCAGGTTCAAATAAAGGCGGCGGGTAGGCATGGCGTTGTCTCTTACGTGTGGGAGGTGTTCATCCCGCGTTCTGTGTCGAAGATGTGGCGGATGAAAAAACTCAATCTTAGCCTGTCGCCTTCGCCCCAGCCGGTGAGCCGAAGGGCCTCATGGAGCGAGAGACCTAGACCGGGGTTTCGGGGGTCTGTGGCTGTGCCGAGCGTTTTGGAAAGCAAGAGTCGAGCCTGAGGCGGGGGGCGTGTGGAGTTTTCCGGTCCTGATGTTCGGAGCACTGGGGTTGGAGCCTACTCTTGTTTATTGCTCCGGAGCTTGAGGGAGGAGAGCTTCTTAGGGCCGGTTGGCAGAGCCCAGGCTTACTTTCATGCTCTCTTCTTTCTTAGGGAAAAGCAGCTATGAGAACGCCTCTTCGAGAACTTGCCTTGCAGCCCGACGCCCCCACCAACTCTGGAAAAGGGCCCCCACACTCGCCGACCCCATCACCATGCAAACTGGGGCTGCAGGTGAGATTCGCCTGGCCAGTCTCTCGACTGGGCTCTTTGCCGAGGCCGAGAGCTCAGAGGAACAGAGGGCCAGGGCTGGAACGTAATTAATAACGATAATGAAGTTTTCTGCCTAGACGACATCCACTTACATCTATTCAGGCCAACAGAGAGGTGCCCTAGGGTCGTTAAAGGAAGTCCACTGAGAGCCCACATCTCTATTTAGGTGTTAGTTTTTATCACCTCCTCCCCCTTTCAGTCTTTACCAAACGTCTCAGAAATACTATCACTTTGATTAGTGGTCTCCTCTTAATAAGGGCTCACTTATGGAGAAGTCAGTCAGCTGCAAGAATGAGCCAATATCCATCCGTTCCGAGAGGTAGTCAAACGCTTATTTATATTATTTGCTTATTTTTCTATTGGGTTGTTATCTCTTTTTCATTGTTTTCTAAGTGTTCTTATTATATTATAGTCATCCTTTGTCATGCTTTTTAGCTAGTTTATAACTGTCTTTTGATTTTTATCTTTAATCCTGGGGCTATCTAGGAGGGATTCTTGATTTCCAAGTGCTTAAAAACCATTTTGTGTCACCTTTTAAATTTATTTTCTTACATTATGATCGGACTGTAATCTGTTGTCTTTTTAGCCAAGTATAGGGTGAATTTTTTTGTGAGTGTTCCGTGAACATATGAAAAAAAAAGCATATTTACTATTCAAAGAATGTCACATTCTGTTATTTCATAAGCAGATAGTTAATTACCCTGTCCTTGCCCATCTTTCAGTCTGCCAGATCTGTTGAGTTTTGTGTTATCCTTGTTCAGATTTGGTATCAGTGTAATTTTGGCCTTGTAAAATGGATTAGGAAGTGTTCTTTTAAATTTTTTGGAGGAGCTTGAGACAAATGGGTATTATGTTTTCTTTGAAGGATTGGTAAAATTCAACCTGTGAAATGATCTGGTCCTGGACATTTCTGGAAGTTTTTGAGCATCTCTTAATATGCTTGGAGAAGGAAATGGCAACCCATTCCAGTATTGTTGCCTGGAGAATCCCATGGACAGAGGAGCCTGGCAAGCTGCCAGTCTATGGGGTCTTAAAGAGTAGGACACGACTGAGTGACTAACACACTTTCATATGCTTAGTTGTCATTCATATATTTTCTTTGGAGAAATATCTATTCAAGTCCTTTACCCATTTTTAAATTGGATTATTTTTGTTGTTGAGTTGTAGGAGTCCTTTGTCTATTCTGGATATTAACCCCTTTTCTGATATATGATTTGCAAATGTCTACTCCTTAAGGAATAAATAGGAACTTAATAAACATAGCAAATGCTTTAAGGTGCATTTTTACATTTCTAAAAGTGTTTGGTTTGTATATTTAGCTTTTGGGCTATGTAATGCAGACTGATTTTTTTTTTTTCATCATATAACTTTAATTTTGTCTTGTCACAGAAGTGCTATAACTTTACATTCTACCTTGTCTGATACTGATATTGCTGCCTCTGCTCGCTTTGTTTTTGCCTGATATCTCTTTGCCATCCCTTTATTTTCTACGTTTTCTTAAGCACTTTGAAATAAAAACTTAAAAATTTGCAATAAAATACTTGAAAGGGCATAAAACATGGAGCCTAACAAGTTTGTGTAAAGCACACATCATTGTAACCAATACCCAAGGACACTGCTAGAATATCAGAAGCCCTTTTTAGGTCAATCTTACGTTTCATCCACTGATGTAAATTAGAAATTTCATATAAGTCTGACTCTTTCTTTTTTTTTTTAAATAAATAATTAGTCTCTATATCTAAAGCTTCTAAAATATCTTGTTGTTCTGGTAGTTTAGAAATTTTTTCATTTCCTTGATCAATCCTGCTTAGAGCTTGGTGAGCTATTTTAATATGCAAACTCAAATCTTTCTTTACCTTAGAGAAATTTTCTTCTAATACTTCTTAATCAGTGCCAGACCTATGGGTGTTCTCTTTTCTCCTGGAGATTCTTTTATTCACATGTTAGGTTTACTAGATTTATCTTCCAATTCTCTTAGCTTTTCCCTCAGATTTATACTTCTTTGTATCTTTAAAGGTTTTCTTCCACTTGATTGTTCTGGCCAGCAATTCCTTTCTTAACCCTGATCATCCTCTTTCAATTCATATTACTGAAGTTTTTTCTTTAAAAGTAATATTTATTATTTCCATGGGAATTCCCTGGCGATCCAGTGGTTAGGACGCTGCACTTCCACTGCAGGGGGTACGAGTTTGATCCTTGGTAAGGAAACTAATATCTCACATGCCATGCAGCCAAAACAAAACAAAAAAATAATTTAAATATAAATAAATACAGGTAACATTTATTATTTCCAGGAAGTCTTTGTGTGTGTGAGTTGTACTCAGATTTTCTTATATATTCATAAATTTTTTGGGGTGCAAATTGTCATCTCTTTCTTCCATCAGCTGTGTAGGGTCTACCTTTCTTAACTATCTCAGAGTTTGTCCTTTTTCTGGCTACTAGATCCACATAAGTATATTCATATTTTCCTATTGTTGTTCATTGAATCTCAAAACCAGCAGTCCTGCAAGTGGTATAAAGTTCAATGGTCTCTATTCCTGTGAGCCGCCAATTGAGAGGTTGTCATCTGGAGAAGGCAATGGCACCCCCCTCCAGTACTCTTGCCTGGAAAATCCCATGGACAGAGGAGCCTGGAAGGCTGCAGTCCATGGGGTCACTGAGGGTCGGACACGACTGAGTGACTTCACTTTCACTTTCCACTTTCATGCATTGGAAAAGGAAATGGCAACCCACTCCAGTGTTCTTGCCTGGAGAATCCCAGGGACGGGGGAGCCTGGTGGGCTGCTGTCTATGGGGTTGCACAGAGTCGGACACGACTGAAGCGGCTTAGCAGCAGCAGTCCCTTATCAGTGCACCAGGAAGAAGTCTTTCGGCCATTCATTCTCCCCTACTACAAAGGCTAGAGCTCTTCAGATCCCAAGAGTTGAATGGCTTCAACTCATGTGTTCAGGAAAACCTCAGCGCTTGCACCCAGGGAGACTAGGTCACTAGCATAGGTTAATGTTGCCTTTTCTCCCAAGAATACATGGATCTCTGTGGGCCAAGGGCTCTCTAACTCTAGTCCCGAATTTCTCATCTGTTCCAAAAAGAAGAAAATCTTACACCAAGTCTAGAACTTGAGCCAGGGATTCCTCCTACCCTAGAATTAGGTTGGAGTTAGGATTGGAGAAGAGGAGGGTCATTTTCAAGCTACCATTTCCATATGACATGGACAGAATATCTTAGCCTTGTTTATACTATAACCTGGTTCACTTGGAAGGACCCAGAACGTCTTTCCAACTTTTCTACTGGGTCTCTTTAGTAAGCAGCAAGGCTTAGCCAAGTTCTTACCCAGGCAAAGGTAATAAGAACTCTTCCTTTTCTGAGTTCAGACAATATCCTGAGCCCATAATTGTATATTGCGAACTAGAATTGACTGTCTTAGTCAACTGCTTTTGTTTTCTTTGGCAGGAAGGCAGCAACAACTCATCTCCGCCAGATTTTGTCAATGCTAGGAAGACAGACTCCCCTTCAGAACAGTTCGGCCATCCCTCAAAGTGGCTAGAAGCTTATCAACACGAATCAGATGAGCAGCCCCTAAATCTGATTCCCCAAACCAACTCTACTCCCAAAACCTGTGAGAAAGGAGTAGACCCACGGGACAACAATGTGGTTAAAACCATGGTCCTTGTACCTTCTCCAGGGAGGCAGCAGCAAGACATTACACTTGCGGACCGTCTAGATTCGATGGCAGAGGGAAACAGCTTCTCTCTAGATGAGCCTCTGAGGCCAGGAGATCTGCTGAGAAAGGGGGTAGACTTCTGTATGGAAGACAGCTTTTCAGAAACTGTTCCTGGTATGCCTGAGATACCTGCATTTCAGGATCCTCCATCCCAGCTCTTGGAGTCCCCACCAAATCCCTGTTCTGAGCAGCAGTTACATTGCTCCAAGGAAAGCCTGAAGGACAGGAGCACTGAGGCTGAGCCTGAGGACTTAGTTCCTTCGGAAAGTAATGCCTTGTTGCCTTCCTCCCTGCTCTGGCTTTCCCCTTCAACTGCCTTAGCGGCAGATTGCCCTGTCAGTCATGTGGACCCAGAAGGGGATATTTTAGAGCACAGAGCTATAGAGGAGAGGAAAATGAGCTTTCCCACACTCCCTGAGGAGGCTGAATTGGGACATCAAGCACTTGTGTCAAATACAGACGATATTCCATCCACATGCCCAAGCCCAAATCCTGGAGAAATGGAATCACAGGTGGTTCCTGGGCCAGCAGGAAAAGATGCCAGTGGCATTCCTGGCTCTGATGTAGGGCCTTGGATGTCACCCCTGGCCTGGCTGGAAAAAGGTGTCAATACCTCAGTCATGCTAGAAAATCTCCGCCAGAGCTTATCCCTTCCCTCTGCATTTCAGAATGCTGCAATCGGCACTACCCCTTTCTCTGCTTGCTCGGTGGGGACTTGGTTTACTCCCCCAGCACAACAGGAAAGGAGTACAAACACATCCCAGACAGGCCTGGTGGGCACCAAGGACAGTGCCTCTGAGACAGAGCACCTCCTGTGGGGGTAAGTGTCCTGTGTCTTTGTACTCCGGGGCTTCATTTGCCTGGATCCATCACTCCCATCCCTCTCCCTCTCTTCTTCCCATGTTCTTTTCCTACCACAGCCGTTCTCCAGATCTGACTGCCTTGTCTCGGCATGACCTGGAAGATAACCTGCTGAATTCTCTTGTCATCCTGGAGGTTCTCTCCCGCCAGCTGCGGGACTGGAAGAGTCAGCAGAGCGGCCCTCACCCCGAAGTCCGGGACAGCAGCACACAGACTGACACCCTTCCCAACGAGGTAAGATAGTTCCTCCTGAAGCATGGAGGATCTCAATGGGCCCTCTTCCTTAAAGTGAGTATGAAAGCTGAGGGTCTGGAAGATCCCTTAGAGCTGTGGGTACACACTATACCCCTGGGATGCATCAAGATTTTCCAGGGAATGTAAGCAAGGAAGGTGTTTTGTTTTAATTTAATTGAAAAAAAATTTTTTTAATCATCTATTTTAATTGCTTTACAATATTGCTTTGGTTTCTGCCATACATCAACAGCAAGGGACGTTTTAAAGGAATTGTTTTCTAGATCTTCATCTTCCAAATGCACTGTTGCCAGATTTTTTTTTTTTTTTTGGCCATGCCATGCAACATGAAGAATCTTATTCCCCTGACCAGGGTTTGAACCCATACCCCCTGCACAGGGAGCCTGGAGTCATAACCACTGGAAAGCCAGGGAATTCCCTCACATGAATCTTGTACCTATAAGAATGGAAAATAGGCATCAGTTCAGTTCAGTTCAGTCGCTCAGCTGTGTCCTTCTCTTTGTGACCCCATGGACTGCAGCATGCCAGGCCTCCCTGTCCATCACCAATTCCCAGAGTTTACCCACACTCATGTCCATTGAGTTGGTAATGCCTTCCAACCATCTCATCCTGTCCCCTTCTCCCCCTACCTTCAATCTTTCCCAGCATCGGGTCTTTTCAAATGAGTCAACTCTTTGCATCGGGTGGCCAAAGTATTGGAGTTTCAGCTTCAACATCAGTCCTTCCAATGAACACCCAGGACTGATCTCCTTTAGGTTGGACTGGTTGGATCTCCTTGCAGCCCAAGGGACTCTGAAGAGTCTTCTCCAGCACCGCAGTTCATAAGCATCAATTCTTCTGTGCTCAGCTTTCTTTATAGTCCAACTCTCACATCCATATATGACTACTGGAAAAACCATAGCCTTGACTAGACGGACCTTTGTTGGCAAAGTAATGTCTCTGCTTTTCAATATGCTGTCTAGGTTGGTCATAACTTTACTTCCGAGAAGTAACATCTTTTAATTTCATGGCTGTAGTCACCATGTGCAGTGATTTTGGAACCCTAAAAAATAAAGTCTGTCACTGTTTCCATTGTTTGCCCATCTATTTGCCGTGAAGTGATGGGACCGGATGCCATGATCTTAGTTTTCTTAATGTTGAGGTTTAAGGCAACTTTTTCACTCTCCTCTTTCACTTTCATCAAACATGGAATCGTTGTTGAACTATGTCTTACTGTAGGAATTATAATAATCCACAGACACATGAACTGGTAAGGAGAGGACTGGTTTATCCATTTCATTAGTATCAATGAATGATCTCCAGTAAAATTTTACTAGGTATGTGTATGATTTTAATTATAATAGTGATTCATAGACAACTGATGAAAATATTTGTCCATCCAAGAGTTTTTTCACGTAAAGTCTTATGGTCAGAGCAATTAGGAAATGTTTTAAATTTATCTCAATTTAGGTGAACTTTTGTTGTTGTTGCAGAGATCTTGATTTAAAGTGTAAAAATATATTACATTAGGATAAAATTCTGAGAGGAGTAAAAACTGAGGTTTAAGGAGAAAAAAGGATGATATAAAATTTCTGACTTAAAGTGGTTGTGTGTATATTTTTTAAAAATATCAAACAGATAATAAATCATGGTATTTGTAATATTTATACCATTGGGTATATTTGGGGGTGATGTAACAGTTTTATTTCAAACTGTCAACATTTATAAGGTGGTGGAAATTACAGCCTTTGAACAATTTAAACATCAGACTACTCCATCTTTCAAAATTATTGTAGGAGATATCAGAGGATGACAGTTAAAGACCATTGTCCTAGAGGATTCTTGCTGTGACAGCATAGGTTGAGGATGTAAGGGAATGTGTCAGGGAAGAAACTGAGACCCTCTGTGTTATGGCTGTTGAGATAATAGGGGCTGCTGCTAAGAAGAGATGGTCTCAGAAATTCCCTGGCAGTCCAGCAGTTAGGACTCTATGCTCTCACTGCCGAAGGCCGGGGTTCAATCCCTGGTTGGAGAACTGAGATCCCACGAGCCACTCAGCTGGGCAAAAAACAAACAAACAAAAGTCTTCTCTGGGTTGAAAATATCCTCAAATAATGACTTTACCTTTTGCCAAAATCCTGGAAACCACAGGCTCATCATTCTTCCAGCTGCTCAGTTTCTCTCCTGTGTTTTCTTATTTTTGTATCCTTTCCTCTGGTCCTTGACCTTGTTCTCCCCGACCCCAAGTTGACCATCTGTACCTTGCCAAATCCTTTGAGATACCACTGAAGCAGAACCAAAGAGAGGAAATGACAGTACCTTCAGCCATTCCCCACAACAGTCTCATGTCTTTGTGCTTGGCTGCCTCATTGACGCTAATCTCATCACTGGCCTGACTGCCCAGCCCTAAGCAGTATGCATGCCCTGTTCCAGGGCTCAGTGAGGGACTCCATGTCCTTACTGTAAAACACAGTAGGAGGGAGGCCTGCTTTGCTGGGGCCGGGAGTGATGGACGCCGGGAGATCTGCCTCCTTACATCCAGACTGCTGCAGCGTCGTGACTCAGCACTGCTGCTCCAGCACTAGGCTTTTCCCTAGGCGATGTATGTCTTGCAGTGGTAATGAAGGCTTCCCACTTTTCTCTTGGAACTTTGAAGTTTCTCTATGGCTCTGCTGCCTTTGAGATCACAGTTATCTACTTCACATAGCACACCACAATTTTCATCTGCTCTAAGATAGTGAACAGACCTTAGAGACTAAGAAAATTAAAATGGTAAATATTTGAGAAGGTTACCATTTTTGATGATCAGATAAATGCAAATTGCACATGAAATGCTATTTTCTTCTGATGAAATAGCAAAGAATAAAATAGATAGTGGTGGTAAATATTGCCCCATCATCAGTAAGGCATAAATTGGTTGAACCTTTTTTTTAATGTCTTAAAAGTTATATTTAACGTTATTATTACTTAAACATTTTTTATCCTCTTGTTTGAACATTATGCCTTTAAATGGGTTCAGCCTTTCTAAGGGCAGTTTAAACTGCTTAAAGCAGTTCAAACTTTTTGACCCAGTAACTCCACTTGGGAGAAGGCAATGGCACCCCACTCCAGTACTCTTGCCTGGAAAATCCCATGGACGGAGGAGCCTGGTAGGCTGCAGTCTATGGGGTCGCTAAGAGTCGGAGACGACTGAGCTACTTCACTTTCACTTTTCACTTTAATGCATTGGAGGAGGAAATGGCAACCCACTCCAGTGTTCTTCCCTGGAGAATCCCAGGGAGGGCGGGGCCTGGTAGGCTGCCATTTATGGGGTCGCACAGAGTCGGACACGACTGAAGTGACTTAGCAGCAGCAGCAGCAGCAACTCCACTTCTAGGTGTATATCCTAAGGGGGGGAAAATTCCACATACAGATAACTTTAAAAACATGAAAAAGAAAATAATGGTACATCATAAAATGTAGATAATCTACAGTTATTTAAAAATATGTTCATGAGGAGTTTTTGTTTGTTTGTTTGTTTTTTGCCATGCCTTACTGCATGCAGGATGTTAGTTCCCCGACCAGGGATCAAAACCGTACTCCCTGCAGTGAAAACACTCCTAGCCACTGGACTGCCAGGGAGGTCCCCTGAAGAGTTTTTAATAGCATGGAAAAATAAGTTTAATGTAAGTTCCTGGTAAAAGGAAATCATGTTTCACCTCTCAGAGGTTTTGACATGAAGTAAAATATCAGCAGAAGTTAAAAATGAGTGATACTCCACTTTGATAGGTCTTCCTAAAGCATATATCCTAGTCTCAGGCTCTCAATGAGGAGAGTGAACATAAACTCAGAGCTAAATGACATTCAGTTCAGTTCAGTCGCTCAGTCGTGTCCAACTCTTTGCGACCCCATGAATCGCAGCACGCCAGGCCTCCCTGTCCATCACCAACTTTTGGAGTTCACTGAGACTCACGTCCATCGAGTCAGTGATGCCATCCAGCCATCTCATCCTCTGTCGTCCCCTTCTCCTCCTGCCCCCAATCCCTGCCAGCATCAGAGTCTCTTCCAATGAGTCAACTCTTCGCATGAGGTGGCCAAAGTACTGGAGTTTCAGCTTCAGCATCATTCTCTCCAAAGAAATCCCAGGAAAAGCAGGACCCCAATTTTATTTATATATCTCAATCTCAAAACCAATTGTGTTTTTTCTTAAGCATTACTGTCTTTCATCAAATCTAAGATACTGTCAATTTTAAAAGCATACCAATGTCACTGGTGTTAAAAAGTAAAAAGATAGTCATCTTAGAATTTACTGAATACGGTAATTTCCTTCTAAATCCGTAGTCTACAACTTTTTTCACCCTGACCCCTGAGGGAGGTAGTAGACTCATCGGTTATAGCAAATCCCTATAGCAAGGAAATCTGCTGTGGACGTATATCGAAATCTCTTGGGGTGAATGCTGTGCTGTTGGTTGAGAATCACGGCTCTCAGTGGTAAAACTAATAATGAATCTTTTCCCATTCTGTTCACTTTTCCATTTCTAAAATTTTATAGTAAACACATAATCAGAAGAAAGTTATTTTAAATTTTATTTATTTATTCAGTTTCGGCTGGGCTGAGTCTTCATTGCTACACAGGCTTTCTCCAGTTGCAGCAAGTGGGGGCTGCTCTCAGGTTGTGGTGCGTGGGCCTTTCACTGCGGTGGCTTCTCTTGTTACAGAGCACAGGCTCTAGGCATGAGGGCTCAGTAGTTGTGACACACGGGCTCAGTAGTTTCAGCCCCCAGGCTCCAGAGCACAGGTTCAATAGTTGTGGCACAGGAGCTTAGTTGCTCTGTGGCAAGTGGGATCTTCCCAGATCGGGGATCAAACCCATGTCTCCTGCATTGGCAGGTGGATTCATTACCACTGAGCCACCAGGGAAGCCCCCAAAAATATTTTTTAAAGTAATTTTTAGATTACTTTTAATTAAAAAAGTAATTTTGCTTTTAACCTACCTCTGGATTTTTTCTAGCTTGGCTTCATCAAGCCGTGAGCTTTGCTCCTGCTTTTAATAGGAAGGGCTCCTGTATATCAGTGGGTGGGAGGGGGAACAAGGTGCTGGCACTGCATACTGTTTCTGCAAAAGGAACAACCCTGTTTCTCCGGCTAGATGAGTAAGAAACCTCAGCATCTTCAGGAGAGCCAGGAGGTTGGACAGGCTCTGCAGCAAGCCAGGAATGTCATGGTAAGTGTTGACTGACCTTAGACCATTGCTGGGTCTCCTGTGAAGATCAAGAATGGAGTGGTGTAAAAAAAATTAAAAAAAAAAAAAAAAAAAAAGAATGGAGTGGTGAGCAGATGATGGTACTCAAACGTGGGAGTGAAGAGAGGTTTCCTTTTGTTAAGGACATCTCTTCCTTATTGGGAGCTTGAAATTGGGGTCAGTGGCTTTCCTCCAGTGTCCCTGCTTACTTCCTGCTTAATGACTTTATTTGATCTAGCCTAACCTCTTCTCCCTGTACAGCAATCATGGGTGCTCCTCTCTAGAGAGCTGATATCCTTGCTTCACCTGTCTTTGCTGCACTTAGATGAAGATAAGACTGCTCTGAGTCAGGAGGTAAGCAGCATGAAGATGGAGGCAGAGACCTCTGGTGGGACTGAAATTCAGCCAAAGAAAGAAACCAGACACAGTATCTGATTCTTATCTTATAGACTCGGCGTGCAGAAACCTTGGTGTCCTGCTGTTTTGATGTGTTGAAGAAACTGAAGGCCAGGCTTCAGAGCCTCAAAGCAGAAAGGGAGGAGGCAAAGCACAGAGAGGAACTGGCCCTCAGAGGCAAGGATGTGGTAAGGTGTCAGGCTTTGATTCCTGGATGAGGGAGGTCTCTTCCTAAGGTTCCTGCAGGAATACAAATTGACTAGAGTCACAGATGGGTGGCCTGAGAACTGCCTGCCCTTGGGGAGTAATGAACTCAGCTACTGCTGTGACGGGTAGTTACGGTTTTCTGTGCTGTTTCCTTCTGTGCACGATGTCCTCACAGCCTCTTATTTTAAACAGGCAGAGACAGTGCTAGAGGTCTTCTGTGCACACGCCAGCCAGCGCATCAGCCAACTGCAACAGGACCTGGCATCCATGGGGAAATTCAGAGGCCTTTTGAAGGAGACCCAGACCCAACTGGTAATTGAGGGCATCTTCTTTCCTGGGATCCACGTTGACACACTGGGAGGGGGTCATGTACCCATGCTTCCCAGTATCCAATGGGAAGGGGCACCTCCATTGGCAATCCTTCTCATGTAGGTAGGGCTTCACACTGAGCAAGAAGAGTTGGCTCAGCAGACAGCGAGTCTTACTTCAGCCTTGCAACAGGACTGGATAGCAATGCAACTGGATGTGAGTATCGGCGGGCATTATACTGCTCCTCTGCTCACAGCCAGCCCTGTTAGAAGTCTTTTTTCAAGCATGCTCTCTTGACCTATTTGCCTCCCCCGGTAGTATGTAACATGGACAGCTCTGCTGAGCCGGTTTCGACAACTCACGGAGAAATTTACAGCCAAGAGCCGGCAGACCCTGCAGGAACGTGATGCTGCAATTGAGGAAAAGCAGCAGGTACACAGGAGAGGGGACTGCTTAGGCCTGGTTTCCTCCTCCTTCTCCACAAAAGGCCTTTCTGATGAGCCTTTTCCCCTAGACCTATCTTCTTTTCATCTGTGGCTTTGGAGACCAGCCAGTCCCTTTGCTGTTAGGTGGCCTTCCACACCTTCTTCATCAGCTTTTCTCCTGTTTCTGCTTTTTCCTGAGGATTAGACTTATTTGCTGCAGTGAACAAGGAGAGATTGGCTGTCCTGTCTGGAAAGAGAAACTGGACTAAGTCTTGGGACTCCTGATTCAGGAGGAACTGTGGGAAGAAAACTATCTTTTTCTCCTAGGTTTCCAGGGAGCTGGAACAAGTCTCTTCCCATTTAGAGGACTGCAAAAGCCAATTAGAACGACTGGAGTTGGAAAACAGTCGCCTGGCAGCAGGTGTGCATGGGTGCAAGCAGTTGTACCCTACTGAGGCTTGGGGTGTGGCAGCGGAGCAATAGCTGCTCTAGAGCACTTGTTTTGGAGCAGAGGTGTGGGGAGGTTTGGGCCTGCTGACCACATGTTGTCATTAGGATCCTTTTGGCCTAGATCTCCAGGCTCAGCTGCAGATTCTGGCCAGCACAGAGAGTCAGCTAAAAGTGCTACAGAGTCAGCATGCCCATTGTACCCAGGACCTGGCCATGAAGGACGAGTTGCTCTGCCGGCTCACCCAGAACAGTGAGGAGCAGACTGCTCAGTGAGTTCCTCTTGGGCTGTGGTGGCGGTAAGCACCCGGAACAGGGGACCAGTGGAATCTCACATAAGGTCTCTGGCAGATGGCAAAAGGAAGAAATGGCGCTAAAACACGTGCAGGCAAAGCTGCAGCAGCAACAGGCGGTCCTGGCCAAGGAGGTGCAGGACCTGAAGGAGACCCTGGAGGTAAGTAAGGTGGCCTGGGGCAGGGGGGCTGGCAGGAGTGTGACTCATCCCTGATGGTACCGATGTGGGGTTTGAGACTGTGGACTGGAAGAAGCCTCTGATCCCAGGACTCTATAAAGTGTCCCACTTGGATGCATTTCCCCGCCCTGCCCCCCCTCACTCCTTGCCTTCCTTCTTTCTCCTGTCTCCCCAGTTTGCTGAACAGGAGAATCAGGTTGCTCACCTGGAGCTGGGCCAGGTTGAGTGTCAGTTGAAAACCACGCTGGAAGTGCTCCGGGAGCGCAGCATGCAGTGTGAGGGCCTCAAGGACACCGTGGAGAACCTGAAGTAAGATCTCTACCTCTCGGTGCTTCTCCCTGAGGACTTCTTTCCCAGGCCTGCTTCTGGAAGTGGAAGTCTCCAAGAAGGGAATCATACCAGGGTCCGAGAGCCTCTTGTTTCTCGCTTTGAATGCAGTTCTGTGGGGGCGGTTTGGGGAGGTGTTTGGAGAAGGTCACCTGGTGTTTGGCCATCTTCTCTGTTCCTTTCTTATTGTTGTTTAGTTGCTAAGTTGTGTCTGACTCTTTCTGACCCCATGGATGGTGGTCCGCCAGGCTCCTCTGTCCATGGGATTTCCCAGGCAAGAATACTGGAGTGGGTTGCCACGTCCTTTTTCAGTGAATTTCCTGACCCAGAGATTGAACCTGCATCTCCTGCATTGCAGGAGGATTCTTTACTGCTGAGCTATGTGGGAAGCCCTTCCTTATTTCAATGCTAAAATTCCTTATATCCTTCCTTATTTCAGAGTTAAACTAGCCAGCATTGTAGCGGAAACACGGCAGCAAGACCTGGAGAAGATGCGCCAGTATTCCCAAGAGCTGGGGGTGCTGACGGAGCAACTCCATAGCCTGACCCTCTTCCTACAGACGAAACTAAAGGAGAAGGTAGGATATGGGGTTTCCTTCTCTTCCTTTATGATCATATCTTCAAATAAAGACAGTTTTATTTCTTCCTTCCCTGTCTGTAAACCTTTTATTCCCTTTCTTACTGCATTAGCTAGAACTTCCCCCCTGATGCTGAAAAGGATTCAAGTTGAGGAAGTTCCCCTCTAATCTTGGTTTACTGAGGTTTTTTCCAGTTGTATCTTTATTGTATAGAATAGTGTTCCTAAAATACTGTTCCATCTCTGTGACCTTCAGTGACTTTCAGTTGCCTACAGGATATCTTCAGCCTGTTGTCTGTCTCCTTCTTTCCTATTATGAACTCTTTACTCCCACTAGACTGCCTACACACTGCACACACATCTCATTTCCATTCTTACCTGGATGCAGGCTGTTACCATGTTCATTCTCCTCTATCTTGAAACTGGAAATGACTTTTCCTTCCTATTAAAATCCTCCCTGGTTCACCTTCTTTGAAATGTTCCCAAACATCAGTGGACTCAGTGATCTCCTGCTATATTTCTCATGAGCTTACTCTCCTTTTTCACTTGTATTAATTTTCCTTGGATGTTTGGTCTCTTCTGCTAGACTGTGTTTATAGCAAGCAGAAGTTTAGCATTGCTTCTTTGGCTTCCCCACAGTGCACACTGCAGAGTAAATGGTGGATATCTTTCAGACTGCAGAGTTAATTAGCTTATTCAACAGTTAAGGGCAGAGCCAGAATCCTGAAATCAAATTGCTTATGAGCTGACGCCATTCCCCAGCATGTGATAAGCACAGAAATCTAGTCTTGGGAAGACAGACAGATGTAAATTTGTCATTTTGACTTGTGATTGTGATAGAAGGTTGTCTGAATGGCCACAGAGAAAGGAGCATCAGCTTTAGTTTGGAGAGTTAGGATGTCATCTCAGAGCAGGTGACTCTTGGGCAGAGTCTTGAGGTTATAAGTTTGTAGAGCAGGGGTGGGTATACAGGAAGGCCCACCAGACAGAGGGAACAGCATATGGAAGTCATAGAGGCATTTAGGGGTACTTTTTATAGTGTCTACCCTGTAACAAGACCTGGGTCAGGTGCTGGGACTAACCAGGTGAACAAGGCCAAGGCTCTGCTCATAATGGAATGTGGCGAGTTTGGGGCCTGGGAAGTAGCCCTGTATGAGTGGATTATAGAAGCTATGTGGGGCAGGGATGACAAGGGGAAGAGGCTGGAGAAGTAGGCAGGAGGCCAGATTTTTGAAGACTTGAACTAATGGCAATTATAGAAGGGATATGGAAGAGGGGATGGATTGAATTAATTCAATACATACTAAGGAAGTAAAGGTAATAGAGGGCTTCTCTGGTGGCTCAGCAGTAAAGAATCTGCCTACAATGCAGGAGACGTGGGTTAGATCCTTGGGTTGGGAAGATCCCCTGGAGAAGGAAATAGGCAACCCACTCCTGTATTCTTACTTGGGAAATCCCATGGACAGTGGAGCTTGGAGGGCTACAGTCTATGGGGTCATAAAAGAGTCAGACATGACTTAACAATTACGTAACAACAGAAGGTAATAGAATATGGTGACCAGTTTGATATAGGAGTAAGGTGAAAGAGTGACTGATGATCTTTTTTGCTGGAAAGATGGCAACACTCTCTAGAACTGAGGTTGGCAGACTTTTCCTGTAATATGCAATATGATAAATATTTTCAGCTTTGTGAGGTATGTGATCTCTGTCTCAACTACTCAACTCTGCCTTTGTAGCTCAGAAGCAGCCATAGAGAGTATGTAAATAAATGGATGTGGCAATGTTTCAATAAAACTTTATTTACAAAGACAGATGGCAGGCCAGATTTAAACCACAGGCTGTAATTTGCTGCCCCCCTGCTCTAGGATCTTAAATACAAAGTGGGGTGGGACAGGAAAAATGGTTAGCTCAGCTTTATACATAGTAAATTTCAGGTGAACCATGGAGCAGACTGGTAGATTTTTCACAGGCAGTTGAACCTTTGCACCAGGAGATTGGGGAAAAGTCCAATTGTAAAGAGACAGATTGAAGGATCATCAGTGTAGAAGTGGATGTTTCTGTGGAGCTCCTGAGGTGAAGCCATGTGGGGAATGAATTAGAGTGTAAAGGGGATCAAGTATGAACCAAAAGGAGCCCACAGTTAAAGACAGACCTCTGCACAGAGAGAAGAAATAGCCAGAAAGGTATGAGTCCTATCTGTGAAGCAGTCATGTCACAAAAGCTAAGAAAATGAAATATCTACTAGAACGTGGTCATTGGTTATTACATAGGTCAGGTAAAGATCTGAAAGGAGTCCACTGCATTTGAAAGTAACGGTGCCCTTGGAGCACGAAATAACGAGGATGCCATTGGTGTTCCAATAATGGTGGAATGGTGGGGCAGAATCCTGTGCGTAGTGGCCCAGGGATTCCGTAGATGGTGGGAATTTTAGGCAAGAAATGTAGGCTTTTCTTTCCTTTTTTTTAATTGAAGGGAAAGAGAAAAGGCAGTAGCTAAAAGGGTACTTAAGGTAAAAAGAAGGCTTTTTAAAAAAAATTCTTGTTCTAGTGAGAGAGAATTAAGTTCAGGAAGAGGAACTAATTGAAAAGTTGAAGATAGAGAAGAGAGGTGATAGATAGAACAGCATTCCCACGGAGATGGCTAGTGAGTACGTGTAAGTTCAGAGAACTCAACTAACCCTGAAAAGCAGCTGACATTTTTTCTCCCTTGCCCTCAGGCTGAACCAGAGACCCTCCCGATAAGCACAGCCAGTGCTTTTTCCCAGGAACACCCTCCGCCCAGTGACAGCACTTTCTTGGGAAGTCCCCAGACAGCAGAGGCAGATGAAGGTTAAAGGCCCAGGAATTGAAGGGTGGGAAAGTTGGGACCCTTCTCCTGGTATCTTCAGCTGTTGAAGATGCTGCCAACAGACCCTGTCTCTCCCTGGTTTCTGTGGTGGCAGATCCTTGACGGGGTCACCAGAGGGGCCCTCTGCCATGGTTGGTTTTTGTTTCAGACCCAGAATCTACTCCTGTGCCCTTGCTTGGAAGTGACAAGAGTGCCTTCACCAGAGTAGCATCAACAGTTTCCCTTGAGCCTACAGGTTAGGATGGGCTCCAGGGATCCTGCCTCATTTCTAGATCTGGTTGTGATGATAAAGACTAAAGCAGTGAGAAGTGCTTTGCTCTAAAAACCTCAATTCTATTTGGGCTTATTTCAGTTCTGCCTTTGGGGGATCGGTAATGTTCCGGATATTCAAATCCTATGGGTGGGGAACATGGATAAGAGTGGAAGAAGTGATGGCTATGTACTTCTTCCTTCCAGAGTTAAAGGGCTTTGCCTCTCATCTAGTACTTTCTCTTTCAGAAACCCCAGGCATTGAGAAGAGCCTGGCAGAAATGGGTACTAAGACTCTGGAACTTCAGAGCCTGTGTTCCTTGCTGCAGGAGTCTAAAGAAGAGGCTGTCAGGATTCTGCAGCAAAAGATGTAAGTGGAGTGCAGTCTTAGTGAGAGAGGGCAGGTCATGTGAGCAGCCCCTTAATGTCAAGGGCCCAGCCAGCCCCTGGTGGGGGCAGGAATAATACTGAATTCTTCCCTCCCTTAGATGCGATCTGCAGGCTCAGCTGCAGGCCCAGGAAGAACAGCATCAGGAAGCCCAGAAGGCAAAGGAAGCGGACATAGAGAAGCTGAACCAGACCTTGTGCTTGCGCTACAAGGTGGAGGAGGGGCCTGGAAGTGAAGCCATGAGGAACTGGGGCAGCTGTGCGGGCCCACTGGGGAGCTGCTGTCTCCCCAGGAATCTGGGTGGTGGGGATTTTCCAACCATTGCCCTAGTTTTGCCCTTCCTGGGGTCAGACAATTCACATAATTGGGAACCAGCTATAGGCTGACCCATCTTCCAGGCTGACCTAGAAGTCAGGAACTCTAGCAGAGCTCTCTCTACAGGGAAATGTGCCTGGCCTGACCTAGCCCTAGAGGAAGAATTGGAGTGTTGGTAATTGGTATCACCTGGGCTGAGCATGAGTCAGGCATGAAATCTTATCTCTTGGCAAGGGCTGCAAAGAAGCCAGCTTTCCCACTGCCTTCTCACCTCCTTTTCTCTCACAGAATGAAAAGGAACTCCAGGAAGTGATACAGCAGCAAAACGAGAAGATCCTGGAGCAGATAGACAAGAGCGGCGAGCTCATAGTACGTTTGTCATGATGCCTGGCCTCTGCCTTCTGTGTCACTATAGCCAGGGTCCCAGATGTGGGAATTGGGTCCCCTGGTCTACCCTTGCTCACCACATGGGGTAAGGATGGAGAGGACCTTTGAGCGCAACGAGATACCTCTCCATTCTCATCCCCAGAGGCTTAGGGAGGAGGTGACCCAGCTCACCCGCTCCCTTCGGCGTGCAGAGACAGAGACTAAGGTGCTCCAAGAGACCCTGGCAGGCCAGCAGAACCCCGACTGTCAGCCCATGGACACGAACTGGATCCAGGAGAAAGTGTGGCTCTCCCAAGAGGTGACTCAGAGTTAACCAAAGAGCTGGGCAACTGGTGGGAACCTTAGGCTGTGCCCCTACTCATCTGAACGTATCTATAGGTGGATAAACTGAGAGTGATGTTCCTGGAGATGAAAAATGAGAAGGCAAAACTCATGGTCAAGTTCCAGAGCCACGTAAGGATTTCCATGCCATTCCAGGCTGTTTCCCATCTCCTCTAGCAATTTCCCTGCCATGTCTACCTTTCCCCACAAGCTATGTCATTCTTTTAAGGATAGAACTTATGCAGCCTATTTGTTTTTTAGAGAAACATCCTGGAAGAGAATCTGCGACGCTCTGATGAGGAGTTAAAGAAATTAGATGACACTGTTCAGCATATTTACGAGGTAAAGGAGGGAGGGCATTGATGCAACTTAGGTACTTGGCATAAGGCCTGGCCAGGGGTACTGATGAGCATAGCTCTGATTCGCAGCCTGTGCTGAGAGCTGGGCCCTGATTCACTGTTGTGGCCTTCTCTGTGGCTTCCATTTTCTCCCCTCTAAGAGGGTGCTTCCTAGGCCTGGTGCTTCCTGGCTTGTGACCCTGAGCTGCCTTTTCTGAATCTCTTCCCAGACTCTGCTGTCCATCCCAGATGTCGTGAACGGCTGCAAGGAGCTACAGGGATTGCTGCAATTTCTGAGCTAAGAAACTGAAAGCTGGAGTCTGTTGCACCCCTTTTTACCTGCAACACTCCCTTACCCCAACATCAGGACCAATTGGCTTAGAGCCAGCTCTGTTTATAAAATAAAGTATATTTAATGTATTTCTTCAGGCTCACTGAATCTTATTTCTTGGGTGGGAGGTGGGTAGATGAGCTCAGGGGGAGGCAGCTTGGTCCTTTTGCCTGGGCTCCCTACCTCCACACACCCCTCCCAACGCATCCAGAGCCACAGCCAGCTCCTGACTCCTTTTCTTGCTTCCCCAAATACTCTGGGCACTGGACTGCTTGTTCCCTGGCTCACTGCCTGGTGGGAAACAGACAAGGCTTCATTCTCTTACCTTCTCCATCCCCCTCTGGGGTAGCCCTGGTGAATAAGGGGGTCAGGACAAAGAACCCTCTGCCCTGGACTCGCACACTGTTGCTGCCTGTGTTCCACCTACCCTATCTATGGTAATTGTTTACGGTGACTCGCCTTCATCAGACCAGGATTCATCCCCAACAGCCAGCACAGTCCTCTGCATAAGGCCACCGTGGCAGGAATCAGAACAAGGCCATTTCCTGCCAAGGTGGCCTTTCCGCTGGTGTCTGGGCTCCGCGAGGTGGGAGGAGGACAGTCTACAACCACCTCCGAGATCCCGGCAGTCAGTCACTCCACCTCATCGCCGCGCCTCCGTGGGCGTGGCCTCACCGCGCACTCCAGTCCTGGGAGGGGGCGTGGCCAGGGCGGGGAGGGGGAGGCCCCGCCCTCCGGGGGGAGTCACGTATCTCTGCGGCAGCCGCAGCCTCATTTACAGAAGCCGGGGCTGGAACCGCAGCTGTCGCGGATCTGAACGCGAGCTGTTCCTGTGGCTGCGCAGCTACCTTGCTGCGGACAGGTGAGCCCCGGGAGTTGCTCAGCATCTCCAATTCCTCTCCCTGACTCTTCCCTCTGCTATCCTTGCCCTACTCCTGCGGGGCCCTGGATGTGCCTTCTCGACTCTCTCCTTTCTGCCCACTCCACGGCTCAGCTTCTCCCACAGCACCCCTTCCTTTTAGCTCTGATGCAGCTTTTCCGATTCCAAATCTTCCTCTGCCGGCTGGACTTATCCTTGGTGTTAGCCTCTTCCACCCAAACCATTTTAACCTCAGCCTGCTTCCTCTCCTAGGCTGAGTTCCCTCTCCAGTTCTCCTGCCTTCACGGTCCCCCTGAGCTAGGTCCTCCCTGGCTAGTTAGCCTGTTTCACCATCATCTCCCCATAGGTCTCCTCCCTCCTTATCCTGTGTCTCTTCCTCCCTTTCAATCCTGAGCCTCTGCTCCCATTCCCGTTAAGGAATGGAGAAGAGGTTATGAAGCCTGTGGCCGTTGTTTTTTATTTTGTTTTTTTCACCACTGCTACTCCCTACCCCCACCCTTTTCCTCCAGAAGCTGAGGGAAGAGGGATGATGGGTACTTTTGCCTCATTCTGAAGCCTCGGAAGTAAGTGCACCTTCCCTCAGGGCCCTGCTGAGTGAGGATGAGAAAAAGGAAATTGGAATGGCCAGGGCTTTTGCCTACCTGAAAAAGGGGCCAAATTCAGTGAAAGAAAGACTGGCGTCTTTATTGAGGCAGTAGTTTCATAAGAAGACTTGTAACTTTGGGGCTGTTCACCTCCCCACCCCCACCCTGGGGCTGGGAAGGGTGCCCGTTAGGGACAAAAGGGGATGTGGGAACTGGTGCCCCGAGCCTGTTAACTGCCCAAGAGACTGGTGCCATGTTGATGTCCAGGACTTGCGCCAAGGACTGCTGCTCTGTTCCCAACCGTTGCTTGTTGGGGTGGAAGGAAGAGGCCACTGGCCCACATGGACAGGAGAGGAAACAGAGGAGGTAGGGTGGTGGGGTCCAGCATTTATACCTGTCTCCATTCCACAGAACTGTCACCATGCCCCACTCGTACCCAGCCCTTTCTGCTGAGCAGAAAAAGGAGTTGTCCGACATTGCCCTGCGGATTGTGGCCCCAGGCAAAGGCATTCTGGCCGCAGATGAGTCTGTAGGTAGGTGGGGCCCTGCGGTCAGGTGGGGAAGAGGTGGCCAAGGAGCTTGGGGATGACCTTGCCACCCTACTTTGTTTGCCCCTCCCCAGGCAGCATGGCCAAGCGACTGAGCCAAATCGGGGTGGAGAACACCGAGGAGAACCGCCGGTTGTATCGCCAGGTTCTGTTTAGTGCCGATGACCGTGTGAAGAAGTGCATCGGCGGTGTCATCTTCTTCCATGAGACACTCTACCAGAAAGACGATAATGGTGTCCCCTTCGTCCGCACCATCCAGGATAAGGGGATTGTCGTGGGCATCAAGGTGCAGCCACTGGCCCTAGATGGGGGCTGAACATGGAAATAGGTGTGTGTGTGCATGTGCAGGTGGCAAACAGGGTCCTGCCTGGGTTCAGTTCTGTGCCTGTGTTTCCCTTTCAGGTTGACAAGGGTGTGGTGCCTCTAGCCGGAACTGATGGAGAAACCACCACTCAAGGTACAGGAGGGGTGGTCTTCAGGACCACAGAGTTGTTGGGTGGCTGCTGCCGGCAAAGAACAGAATAATGAGGTTGGTACTCTGCCTACAGGGCTGGATGGGCTCTCGGAGCGCTGTGCCCAGTACAAGAAGGATGGCGCTGACTTTGCCAAGTGGCGCTGCGTGCTGAAAATCAGTGAGCGCACACCCTCAGCACTTGCCATTCTGGAGAATGCCAATGTGCTGGCCCGCTATGCCAGCATCTGCCAGCAGGTGGGCCTATGTGTGTATGAGGTGGTCAGATGGGTGTTCTGTGCCTGGTGGCGAGAGGGTTACATGGCTTTCTTCCATCCTACCTCCTGCCCCTCCTAAGCTACTCTGCTCTTACCTCAGAATGGGATTGTGCCTATTGTGGAACCTGAGATTCTGCCTGATGGAGACCATGACCTCAAACGTTGCCAGTACGTTACAGAGAAGGTGAGTCCGCACCTGGGCACAGACATACACCACAGGGAGAACCTGACAGGGAGCCTGTGCTCCACAATCCCTGGCTCAGATGCAGGCACTTTCCTTAAGCACATTTTTACCTGACCCCAGAGTGTACCTGTGAGTCTGACCTGTATCCACTCTCACAGTTATACCCACTTACCCCTAGGCAGGGAACATAATGGCAGGGGCCCAGAACCGTAGTCAACCTCCTCTGATCCCCAGGTCCTGGCTGCTGTGTACAAGGCCCTGAGTGACCATCACGTGTACCTGGAGGGCACCCTGCTCAAGCCCAACATGGTGACCCCTGGCCATGCCTGCGCCATTAAGTATAGCCCAGAGGAGATCGCCATGGCAACTGTCACTGCCCTGCGTCGCACTGTGCCCCCGGCTGTCCCAGGTACCACCCTGATTCCAAAGCTGTTCCTATCCCTAAGACCCATTCTCAGGTTCTTCTTGTGGCCTCCAGAAGTTCCTTGCCCTGGAAAAATAAGGAGCGATCAATCGGTTTGTCTCCTCTTCTCTGTCCTAGGAGTGACCTTCCTCTCTGGGGGTCAGAGTGAAGAAGAGGCATCTCTCAACCTCAATGCTATCAACCGATGCCCCCTTCCCCGGCCGTGGGCCCTCACCTTCTCCTATGGGCGTGCCCTGCAGGCCTCTGCACTCAATGCCTGGCGAGGGCAACAGGACAATGCTGGGGCCGCCACTGAGGAGTTCATCAAGCGGGCCGAGGTTGGGAGCTAAAGGTGGTGGGTGGGGAGGTGGGGTGTAGCTAGGCAGGCGGCAGCCCAGAGGCTCTAGCCTGGACAGGGTCAGGAACCTGTGGACTGGGTCGGCTTACTTACTCCCCTCCTTTTGCAGGTGAATGGGCTTGCAGCCCAGGGCAAATATGAAGGCAGCGGAGAAGACGGTGGAGCGGCAGTGCAGTCCCTCTACATTGCCAACCACGCCTACTGAGTACCCCTCTACACCACAGCCCTTGGCCCAACCACCTGCACCCAGTTTTGCCTGTAGTTATGGCCAGGGCCAAGTAGCCATGCAGAGCAGAGATGCCTCCATCCAGCACTGCGTCGTCTTCCTTTGTTCTCCTCCCCTACCCTCTCAGATTGCTGCGCCTGGGACCATTGGATGGGAGGATAGGGAGCCCTCATGACTGAGGGCAGGAGAACTTGCTAGAAGTCAGAGCAGGATGCCTGGGTCTCCCCCCAGCCTCTGCCACCCCCCACAATTTTCCCATGATGGGGTTGCTTCTCCTTGGGCTCTCCTTGCCTGCCCTCTCTCCTGGGGTCAGAGGGTAGGGCAGCAGAGCTGACTCATGCTTTGTGTGCATACCACATAGCAAATAAATGGTAGCAAAACATGCTACTTTGTCTGCATTTTTTACATATCTAATTTCAGCTCCCAGTTTCTGATCTCTGTAGTGTCTCTGAGCCATCTTGGACTGTGGAGGTGGAAAGGGTGGATTTTGTTTTACTGGGCATTAAGTTTAGGGGGAGGGGCACATCCAGTCACCATTCTCAGCTCAGGCTCTTGTTGATGTCTGAGGCTGGAGCGAGGAGGTATGGAGCGCTGTGAGTCTATCAGGAACTGCCACTTCAGAGGCACTTGACTGCAGCTGCAGAAGGATGGAGTGAGGCTGTGCTGTGCTTAGTCACTCAGTCGTGTTCAACTCTTGGCAACCCCCATGGAATGTACCCTGCCAGGCTCCTCTGTTGTCCATGGGGATTCTCCAGGCAAGAATACTGGAGTAGGTTTGCCATGCCTCCTCCAGGGGATCTTCCTAATCCAGGGATCGAACCCAGGTCTCCCACACTGTGGGTGGATTCTTCACCATCTGAGCCGATAGGGAAGCCCAGAGTGAGGCTAGACCCAAGCAACTTCTGACGGCAGCTTTTGTGCATGGCCCCAAACTGGACAAAGAGGCAATGGGAGTTTCTCACCTCTCAGCTGTGTTGACACATTCCACCAGGGGGAGCCACAACAGGAGCAGCACCTGTGTTCTTGCCCAACAGGAAAATCCCCAACCTAAGCACTGCCAGACCCAGCACGGTTATCTAAGAGGTTGCCAAGGGCTGTTGCTCATTCCTATCTGAGATAGATAGGGGCACAGAGGGAGCCAGTTTAAGGGTCTGGGCAAGAGTGACCTGGTGAGGTCTCATGCTGAACTTTGACCTCTTGGCCTGGGCGTTGGGAATAGGTTGAGACTCTGGGTCTATCTGAGCAGATGAAAAGACCAGAGAACCTGCTGGGTGTGTTCTGTGTAAACTGCGGAGGCCATGCTCTATGTAACGTGCACAGCCAATGCTTCTCCCAACTAATTATTGCAATATGGGAATGTAGGTTCAGTGTGGCCTGATCTTATATAAATAAAAAATAGCTAACACTTATATCCGGAGAAGGCAGTGGCACCCTACTCCAGTACTTTTGCCTAGAAAATCCCGTGAACGGAGGAGCCTGGTAGGCTGCAGTCCAAGGGGTCGCTAGAGTCAGACCCGACTGAGCGACTTCACTTTCACTTTTCACTTTCATGCATCAGAGAAGGAAATGGCAACCCACTCCAGTGTTCTTGCCTAGAGAATCCCAGGGACTGGGGAGCCTGGTGGGCTGCCGTCTATGGGGTTGCACAGAGTCAGACACGAATGAAGCGATTTAGCAGCAGTAGCAGCAGCAGCAACACTTATATAGCAGTTTCCTGCCAGGCCTTTACAGTTATTAACTCACGTACTACAACAATTCTATATAAAGTAGATACTATTGCAATTCCTATTTATTTTAAAAAAACAATTCTATTCCTTTTGGCTGAGCTACATGCATACAGGATCTTAGTTTCCTAACCAGGGATCAAATCCATGCCCCTGCAAAGTCTTAACCACTGGACCACCAGGGAATTCCCTGCTATCCCTATTTTAATATGAGGAAACAAGATCGCTTCTCAAGATCGCTCAGATGAAGTGGGGAAGCTGGGATTTGAACCGAATTTGAACAAGAAAGATCCAGAGTCTGTGCTCTTGAATTTGTAAGAATTTTAGTCAAGTATTCAGACTTTAACAAGTTAGGAACGAATCCAAATGAATAGTAAAAGTATTAAATGAGCTAAATATGCTAAAACAGGTACTACTAGCTTGTTCCTCAGGAAGAGGAGCTCTATAATAAGGATGATAAACAATGACCGTGATAGGTGACTTTCTGTCTGCTCTTTATGAATGACCTCATTTTAGTCAGTATCTCCATTTTTCAGATGAGAAAATTGAGACTTAGAGCTTCCCGTGGTCGCCCAGCTAGCATTTAACGACTGCAGTTTGCGCTCTTAATCCCTGGGGCTAGGAGTAGGTTCCACATGGAATCGGAGGGTGTCTTCCAGCAAAACCGAAACCCCCACCGTTTCTCAACCACCCGTTGACGCCGGGGCAGCCACCTTTCAAATTCCAGAAGAGGCTCTTTGCAGACCCCTCCTACCCCTCGCTGGAGAAGGAAATGGCAACCCACTCCAGTATTCTTGCCTGGAGAAGCCTATGGACAGAGAAGCCTGGCGGGCTACAGTCCATGGGGTCGCAAGAATCGGACACAACTGAATCTCATCACCACCTACCCCTCGCAGGCTTCCTCCCGCCGGAGTGCCGCTACCGATTGGTCGTGACCGCGGCGGTGGGCGCGCCCCCTCCGTGCGGGTTTCCGATTGGGGGAGGCCTGCGCGGCCCCGCCCCTCGGCGGCAGGAGCGACCGGACGCAAGCATGGCGGCCACCGGGGCTGCAGCTACGGACCTAGGTTCGGTGGGGTTCGGGTCGGGGCTGCGGCTCGCGGAGTGCGAGGGTGGAATGCAGGGGTGGGGACTGTGGTGTGCAAGAGGTCTCGCGGACTGGGGGTCGGGGTTCGTCTCAGACAGGATTCTTTCAGACTCGGGCCCCGGCCCTTAGCCCGGGAATCCCTCGGACGGCGGGCCGGGAGGCTCTGAGGACCGGTTGCCGGGGCTCCTCCGCCTCCCGGGTGCGGCAGGCACCCGAGCCCACTGCTGGCGCCTCAGTGGATCCCTCCGTGCCCCGCAGAGGTGGTCCGAGGCAAGCGCGCCGCCCTCTTCTTCGCCACGGTGGTCATCGTGCTAGGGTTGCCGCTCTGGTGGAAGACCACGGAGACCTACCGGGCCCCGTTGCCTTACTCCCAGATCAGTGGGCTGAATTCCCTGAAGGTAAGACCTCAGGGGAGGAGGACCAGGGGACAGCCCGGAAAGATGGAGACTCAGCTGATGGCTCCGATGCTTCTTCCCGCAGCTGCGGCTAATGGTGCCAGTCACTGTAGTGTTTACCCAGGAGTCAGTGCCATTGGATGACCAGGAAAAGCTGCCTTTCACCGTTGTGCATGAGAGAGAGATCCCTCTGAAGTGTGAGTTCCTGGGGGATCAGGGCTGTCTTTCTGGTCTGAGCTCAGTCCACAGATAAGTTGGCTAGGAGGAGCATGTATGTGTGTCTGACCCTTTGCGACCCTATGGACTGAAGCCCGCCAAGCTCTTCTGTCTATGGGATTTCCCAGGCAAGAAGACTGGAGTGGATTGCCATTTCCTCCTCCAGGGGATCTTCCCGACCCAGGGATTGAACCCGCGTCCCTTGCATCTTCTGCATTGGCAGGCAGATTCTTTACCACTGTGCCACCTGGGAAGCCCAGGAGGAGCATGGGTACCCTGAAAAAGTGGTTTAAAACTTATTTTAAAAGCCCTCTCTAAATGAACACTGTGTTTGCTGAGAAGAAAAAAAAAAAAAGCTTTAAATTCAGTATTCACCATTAACATGGCAGTTTTTTTCATAAAACAATTGTGCTACCTGATCAGCAGCAGGTGATGCTCAGGGGACAGAGGAGGATGTGGGATGTAGTGGAATGAGCACAGGATTTGGAATCAGTTTGAACTTGTATACAGGCCTTATTCATTTTAACATTAACACTTTACTGAGTGTGAGGGACTTTTCTTGTGTGCTTAGTCACTCAGTCGTGTCTGGGCTCTTTGCCACCCCATGGACTGTAGCCTGCCAGGCTCCCCTCTCCATGGGGATTCTCCAGGCAAGAATACTGGAGTGGATTGCCATGCCCTCCTCCAGGGAATCTTCCAACCAAGAGATCAAACCAAGGTCTCCCGCATTGCAGGCTAATTCTATACCGTCTGAACCACCAGGGGAGCACTTTCCCTAGGTATCAGGAATTTAGAGATGAATAAGAAATTGATAATGGTTTCAAGAAATCCATTGGTAGGGGAGAGAGACAGAGATAGAAATCAATGTAGAAGTATATAAGTATATAAGAAACAGGGACTGAACTTAAGAAAGAGACTATAATTGGGAGGAAAAAAAGGTAGAGAAGGTTTTGAGGGCTGTAATTTTTTTTTTTTTAAGAGACAGCATTTATTGTTTTTTAAACAACCTCCGCATTATTTATTATTTTTGGCTGTGCTGGGTCTTCATTGCAGTGCGCAGGCTTCTCACTGAGGTGGTTTCTCTTGTTGCGGAGCACAGACTCATTAGTTGTGGCACACAGGCTCAGTTGTTCAGTGACATGTGGAATCTTCCTGGACCAGGGATCGAACCTGTGTCCCTTGCTTTGGCAGGTGGACTCTTATCCACTGCGTCACTAAGGAAGTCCCGAGCGTTGTAATTTTTAAGACAGATTTTTAAAGGAAGTATAGAAATTCAGGTTAAATGAGGAGGTGAGGAAGGGATAACACTAGCATAACTAATATTAGTTGTTCATTATGTGCCAGAAACTAGGTGAAACACTTTATTTACATGTGTTGCCTCATTTAATCCTAACATTATGACCTCCATTTTGTTAAGTTTCTCTTTTTTCTTTTATTATATATCAGCTCTTCCTACCCCATTCCAGTATATTTCTTTTCATTGATTTGTTGGAGAAACCAGGTCCTTTGTTTGTTAGGACATCTCACATTCTGGATTTGGCAGATTTTTTTTAACGTATTCATTATCGTTATTTCCTATAAACTGATAGATCTAGTGGTTTGTTTAAAATTAGGTTCAGGTTTTTTTTTTTTAACTCAAAATATTTTTTTCTTTTGGTTGCCCTGTGTGACTGACATGCAGGATCTTAGCTCCCTGACCAGGGATCAACCCAGGCCCCCTGTATTGGGAGTGTGGAATCTCAGCCACTGGACCACCAGGGAAGTCCTGACGTGTCCGGTCTCTATGTCTGACTCTCCATTCCAGCATCTTCTTTTTATCAAGAATGTGTACTGAGTTTAATTCTTTTGAGGCATTTATTGAAATAATCATATGGTTTTCCTCCTTATACCTTTTTATTGTAATGAATATTGTAGTAGATTTCCCTGTGGGGAGGATACTTCAGGTTGAAGGTTCACAGGGAGAGGCAAGAGCTGGCAGGTGGACGAGGTGGAGTGCCGTGTATTTATATCATCCGTGGTTTTTCAGGTGGCGCTAGTGGTAAAGAACCTGCCTGCCAGTGCAGGAAATGCAAGAGACGTGATTTTGATCCCTACATCAGGAAGATCCTCTGGAGGAGGGCATGGCAACCCACTCCAGTATTCTTGCCTAGAAAATCCCATGGACAGAGGGGCCTGGTGGGCTACAGTCCATGGGGTCAGAAAGAGTCAGACACCACCGAGCATGCACACACAGTCTGCATAAATCATTAGAACTGGCTGAAGCTTCTTGGTCTTTCTCTGCATATCATCATCTTGCTCTCCAGGATGCTGGACAGTGTTAGGGCTGGAAAGGTGGGCTCTTCTCGTTATGCCTCTTTGTTTTCTCTCAGATAAACTGAAAATCAAATGCCGTTTCCAGAAGGCCTATCGGAGGGCTTTGGATCATGAGGAGGCGGCCTTGTCACTGGGCAATATACAAGGTACTAGAAGGGGTGATCATTTTTAACAGGAAGCCCTCTTTTACCTTCTGATCTCTAAGTGTGTAGTTTCCATACTTTGTCTTTTTTTTTTTTTGGCTGCATTATGCAGCTTGTGGCTATCTCACTTCCCTGACCAGGGATTGAACCCGGGCCATGGCAATGGGAAAGCCCAGAATCCTGACCACTAGGCCACCAGGGAACCTCTCTGGGAAAGCTGGGTGTGAGAGACCTTGTATCCTAGCGTGGGCCACTGAGGTCCAAACCTGGCCACGTGTCAGCTGGGTGTGAGTGGGAGGTGGAGTGATGGACTAGGCGTCCTGGGGGAGCCAGAGGGAGAGGGAATGGTGTTTTCTGCTCCTGGTAAACCCCCTGCTCTCGTCCCCAGAGGCAGAAGCCATGTTAGCTGAGCCATCGGAGCAAGCAGAGGGCTCCCTGACAGTGTATGTGATCTCTGAACGCTGCTCGCTCCTCCCTCAGGTAGGGTGAGCAGACAGGCTGCGGCCCGGCCGTCTCCCTACAGCTCGTCCTCACCTAAGTCTCCTGGTTGTGGGATTGCCCATTCCTTCCATTTGCTGCAGAAAAGTCCGCAAGTATTTTTTTAAAAATAGGGATTGTTTTTATTGACTCTGGGTCTTTCTAAATCCAAGGCTTGGAGATGGTTACAAGTTCCAATTTAAAGTGGGGGGAAAAAAGTCAGTAGGATTAAAGAAGCCACTTGGAATGGGCTATGATGGTAATATGAGCCACACATTGATCTTTTCACTTACTGAGCAAAAGGCTCAGTGGGAGCTGTACCAGGTACATTTTATTTAATGTATTTATTAAAATATTATGTATTTGACTGTGCCGGGTCTTAGTCGAGGCACGTGAGATCTTTGACCTTTGTGGTAGCATATGGGGTCTTTAGTTGTGTGTGGCATGTGAACTTAGTTGAGGCCTGTGGGATCTAGTCCCCTGACTAGGATCGAACCCAGGCCCTCTGCATTGGGAGCGTAGAGTTTTAGCCACTGGACCATCAGGGAAGTCCTTTATTTTTAAATTTATAATGAAATGTTAATTATTACAAAAAGATGAAAGAAAATTTTACTGAACATGCATTTCCCACCCCCAGTTTGCAAACTGCAGTACAGCCCTGTGTATCTCCATGGTTATACCCCCTTCCCTTTCAGCCCAAAGTGACCACAGTTAGTGTGTATCATTCTCTTACTTTTTTTCAAGTTTTACCACATGTTATATCTCTATAAGCACTATGTTTAATTTTACCTGTTTTTGAACTTTATGTAAATGGCATAATAGAGTGCATGTTCTTCTCCAGTTTTCACTTTGCTCGACCTTTATGTTTGAGTCCTTCATGATGTCTAGTTGAATCGAATGCGTTCATTTAAAATTCTGCCTTATGTTTCATTGTATAAACATATCACAGTTTATCCATTCTGTCGCTAACAGGCATTTGGATTGTCTCCAGTTTTATCCTATTACGAATAATGCTGCCATGAAAATTCTTGTACTTGCCTCTTTGCCATGTGCTGTCTGCTGGTATCAAACTTGCCAGTGGTTTTTTTCTTCTTGCTCAGTGTGCCATCTCTTAGTTTCTAGCCCACAGAGATAGAACTGTTGCCTGGACCTGTGTCGACTGGGAAGGAGAAGAGAACTGAAATGAATGAAAACACTCACATATCCCCATAGCTCAGAAATGCTGAGATAATTAGTTCACTGTGAATTCAGAGAGAGGTGCAGACCTGCTGGTCGGTGGCAAAAGACCAGATTCTCAAAGACAGGAGCCAGAGTGCTCCTCTGCTTTCTTCCCTGACCTGTGTGGGCCTCCTGTCCCTTGCTTGCCCCTCATAGGACATGATGAGCTACATTGGGCCCAAGCGGATGGCAGTTGTGCGGGGGATAACGCACCGGGAGGCCTTTAACATCATCGGCCGCCGCATCATCCAGGTAGTCCAGGCCATGTCTTTGACTGAGGACGTTCTTGCTGCAGCCCTGGCTGACCACCTTCCTGAGGACAAGTGGAGCTCTGATAAAAGGCGGCCTCTCAAGTCCAGCTTGGGTAGGATGACCTGGCTTTTGCCAGGGGAAGGAAGAAGGAAATGAATTATGCAGAGATACTGGAGTGGGAGGGGAATCTACATGCAGATGCTTCACTCCTTCTCTGATTTCATAAAAGTATTTATTTTTAATTGAAAGATAATTGATTTACAATATTGTGTTGGTTTCTGTCATACATCAACATGAATCAACCATAGGTTTTAGTTTCATTTTTCTTTAAAAATTTTTTTTGTTTATTTATTTGGCTGTGCGAAATCTTAGTTGCAGCTTGGGGGATCTAGTTCCTTGACCAAGGATTGAACCCAGGCCCCCTGCATTGGGAGCACAGAGTCTTAGCCACTGGACCACCAGAGAAGTCTCTCATCTTTTTCTTAAAGTACTCAGTGTTCCTCACCCCAGTTTTATCCTCCCTTTGGTTTCATGATGGCAATCAGGCCCCTTCCAGAGAGAAACAAGTGCAGCTTCGCCAGGGATACAGGCTTGCCTTTGATCCATAGGAAGCTCTGGCTTCCCTGACTCCTGTTTCTATAGGCTATGAAATCACCTTCAGTTTACTCAACCCTGACCCCAAGTCCCATGACGTCCACTGGGACATCGAGGGGGCTGTCCAGCGCTATGTGCAGCCCTTCCTGAGTGCCCTCAGTGCAGCAGGCAACTTCTCTGTGGACTCGCAGGTGAGACTAGGAACAAGCTGAAGAGCCCTTTTCCTGGGTACACCACCCTTTGCCATCCTGCACCATCCTTTCCTACCATAGATATGTAGCCTTTACAAGTGTAGTCTGTTCTTCCGGCTCTTTGAGCTTGCTGGTTGGTTAGGAAATTCCTGTGTATGTATATGGTTCTGGGGTCTGCTTTCCCTCCTTGGTGTCCAGCTTGGGGAATTTTGTCAGTGCTTGTTAAAAAACTAACTTCCTTAATGGCTCCTTCTGGACTGTATTCAACAGTTTTACTATCCTACAAATTTATTTAAAAACACACAGCCAGTTTGGGATTGACGTGTACACACGGCTGTTTTTAAAATGGATAACCCAACAGGGACCTAGTGTATAGCACACTCTGCTCAGTGTTATGTGGCAGCCTAGATGGGAGGGGAGTTTGGGAGAGGATGGATACATGTATATGTATGGCTTGAGTCCCTTTGCTTGCTGTCCACGTGAAACTATCTCAACATTGTTAATTGACTATACTTCAGTATAAAACAGTTCAAAAAAAAACTTCCTGAAAGACGTTAACATAGTAACAATAAAGACGTGAAAAATGTAGTTTTCTGAATCACACAGTGTCCTTTTTAGGGAAAACGTGGGAGACACATTTATCGGGTCTTGGTAGTGGGAGTAATTACTTCTGAAGAGCTGACTTGATTTGATCTGTGGACACTGAATTATGCTCTTTTTTTGTTTAGGCTTTTGGAGAGCCTGGTAAAATAATGTGTTCAAAGCATGGATTTAGTGTGTTAACTTTATCCTTAGCTTTGTTATTTTTTTTCCCTAGTCCTGTTTTCTCTCAGCCTTAATTTTTTTTTTTAAATTGAAGGACAGTTGGTTTACAGAATTGTGTTGGTTTCTGCCAAACAGCAACATGAATCAAACATAGGTATACATAAGCCTTGATTTTTGTCTCTCATATTTTCCCTGCCTAATTGTTATCTTTTTGAGGACACACTGGACTATCGATCAACAGACAAAGTAACATGCTTTTCCTCTTTGTTCTGCAGATTCTTTACTATGCAGTGTTGGGGGTAAACCCCCGCTTTGACTCAGCTTCCTCCAGCTACTACTTGGCCGCCCACAGCCTCCCCCATGTCATCAACCCTGTGGAGTCCCGGCTGGGTGAGCTCCTGAGGTTGAGGGTCTCTCTGGCAGGCCAGGGAAGGACCTGGTAGGCTCAGCCTGGGGTGGGAAGTGGGTTGTGTATAGTGACGGTTCCCAGTTTGGGTTGGTCCGAGAGTGTTGAGGAGGTGCTGGGCTTTTAGGCTCCTTTCCCATGATAGTCTCCACTTCCACACGGTCATAGCCAAAAGCACTTATTAAGCATTCCCAGCACTTTTTATAAAACATGGATCGGAAGATACAGCCACACTTTCTTGTAAGAAAAGACAATAGTAGCAGTACATGAAGGCGGAATTTGAGTCAATAGTTCTGCTGATTGAGGAACGTTGAAGCTGGGATTCCAGTTTTTCATTTTGGGGCTGGATCCTAGGAAGAGGAGGTTTGACCGAGAACTGTAATAGAGGCAAACCAAGGGGAGTAAATCACTAGCTGTGGAATTTCAGGGTTAGGCCAGCATGTTTCAAGGGCTGTGGGAGGGGCAACACGAGAGGCCTTGGTGAATCCTTCCTCCCTTCCTCCTTCCCTTCAAAGTCTGAGGGACTGCTTAACGGCATGACTGTCTACAGAGAGAGAGATTTTAGGCTAGGCCACTATGAGCTTAGAGGCAAAAGAGTTAAGAGTGCATAGACATTCTGGAAGCTCAGGAAAGTTTACTGTGGATGAATTTTGAGAGAGTGACCGAGTTGAGGCTGGCCAGGCAGGCAGGCAGGCACTAGATTAGCACTTTAAGATGTCTGAACTTTAACCTGGTAAGAGTGGCTGGCTGCAGAAGGATATGAAGCAGGGACTGACCTGAGGTCAGATTTATCCTTGTGCCTAAGAACAGGTTATAATAATATGGGTGCAATATGGTAGTGGGCCAGAAAGCTGTCTTAGACATTCGGCACTGGCAGGGTATGGTGTGGGGGTCTGTTGGAGGAGGGGCGATTCAGGGGCAGGAATGTACTTTCAGGGGAGTGGCACATGTTGGGAAAATGTTGAGGTTCTTTACCACAGACACCCAGGCCCGGAGGATATCTTAGTGTTTATCAGCTGGGGAAACTGAGGTACAGAGTGCTCAGCAGTCAGCGGCTGACCTAGAACTAAGATCTGGATGCAACCTGCTGTGCTGACTCCCCTTCTTCTTGTGCCCCAGGATCCAGCGCCGCCTCCCTTTACCCCGTGCTCAACTTTCTCCTCTACGTTCCGGAGCTCGCCCACTCCCCCCTGTACATTCAGGACAAGGATGGGGCTCCAGTGGCCACCAACGCCTTCCACAGTCCCCGCTGGGGTGGCATTATGGTAAATGGTCACACCGTGCAGAGCCCAGAGCCCAAGGTTCAGGGACAGACTGATGTTCCCTGAGACTGTTTCGTCTGCTGTTCCTCCGTGGCCCGGCCTGAGTGGGTCGGGGAGGTGAGGCACCTCCTCGGCCGGTCCCACTGCTTCTTGTTTCCGTCACTGTTGCTATAATCAGCCCCTTTTGCACTTGGCAGTTTGCACTGACTTAGGACTATTCTGTGTGTAACTGAGATCTAGGCCCTATCTGTGGGAGTCTTACAAGATTGGGAACTCTGTCTCCTCTGTAAGATTGGGAGTTTCTCATGGGTAGGAACTCTAAAATGGAATACAAATATTTCATTTTCTTTTTTTAACAAATGTTTCTTTAATAAGATTTGTGAGGGGGTAATGGAGATATAGGGCTTCCCAGGTGGTGCTCGTGGTAAAGAAGCCGCCTGCCAGTGCAGGAGATATGAGAGACGTGGGTTTGATCCCTGGGTCGGGAAGATCCTCTGGAGAAGGAAATGGCAACTCACTCCACTATTCCTGCCTGGAAAATCCCATGGACAGAGGAGCCTGGCTGTAGTCCATAGGGTTGCACAGAGTCAGAAACGACTGATAATAGTAGAGATCGTGTATATAAAACTCGTAGTAGCAGGTATCCCAGACATATTTGGTTTGTCACTTTTAAAGAGCACAGAGTATGTCTTCCTTTTCTCTCATGGCCCCCAGAGGGTCTGGGGCAGAGCTGTGCACGGTCCTGGCGTGATGTTGAGGCCACCTCGTTGCCCCCTGCAGGTATACAACGTGGACCCGAAAGCCTACAACGGCTCGCAGCTGCCGGTGAGAGTCGAGGTGGACATGATGCGGGTTATGGAGGTGTTCCTGGCTCAGTTGCGGTGAGGCCCTGGGGATCCGCTTGGGGGCGTGGCTGCTGAGTCTGACTCTTGCCTCTTGGGCTGCCTGGAGTGAACTCTTATCTGGCAGGGATACCTTGGCTGTACCTGGAGCCCCAAGGAAACCAAGAAAGGTTTCCAAGAATCCCTTCATCCTTCTCCTAAGAAAGACTAGTTGCTGACAAAAACTGTTTTAGGAAAAATAGCCTTATGAATCCGTGGTGGCTCAGTGGTAAAGAATCCGCCTGCCAATACAGGAGACGTGAGTTCAATCCCTGGATCGGGAAGATCCCCTAGAGGAGGAAATGGCAACCCACTCCAGTATTCTTGCTTGGGAAATCCCATGGACAGAGGAGCCTGACGGGCTACAGTCCATGGGGTCACAAGAGTCGGACACGACTTAGCAACTAAACTTCAACAACAAGAACAAAAAGTGAAATCATTGGTTAAAGCGGAGCTTGGGGCTCGGAACTGCTTAGGGTTGCGTCTCACCCCCTAAGACCCTGAGGTGCTTCCTACAACCCCTGTGGTTCTGGGTGAGATGGAAAATCTTGATAGTTACTCTAGGAATCTCGACCATCTTCTCCCACCTTGTGGTCTCTGCTCCTTTGATCTTCTGCGCTGTTCCTACAGGCTGCTCTTTGGGATTGCTCAGCCCCAGCTGCCTCCAAAATGCCTGTTTTTTGGGCCTAAGAGTGAAGGGATAATGACCTGGGAGTTAGACCGTTTGCTCTGGGCCCGGTCCGTGGAGAACCTGGCCACAGCCACCACCACTCTCACCTCCCTGGCCCAGCTTCTGGGCAAGATCAGCAATATTGTCATCAAGGACGATGTGGCATCTGAGGTAAGCAGGCAGGGGATGCATTCTGTGGCTTAGGACTGGAGTGGCCAGCTACAGCCAGGGAGTGGTGAAGGCAGAGAGCCATTTGAGATTCAGAGAGTGTGTGGGCATGCCATCCTCAGTGCCCAGGCTTCCTCTAGAGGGCAGTGCCAGCTCCCCAGGAGGAGTGCAGTGTGGGTGTGAAGTGTTAAATGGGCACTAAGAAGATAACCCCTGGCCCTTTTATGCTATACTATGCTATGCTAAGTCACTTCAGTCGTGTCTGACTCTGTGTGACCCCATAGACAGCAGCCACCAGGCTCCCCTGTCCCTGGGATTCTCCAGGCAAGAACACTGGAGTGGGTTGCCATTTCCTTCTCCAATGCATGAAAGTGAAAAGTGAAAGTGAAGTCGCTCAGTCGTGTCTGACTTTTAGCGACCCCATGGACTGCAGCCTACCAGGCTCCTCCATCTATGGGATTTTCCAGGCAAGAGTACTGGAGTGGGGTGCCATTGCCTTCTCCGGCCCTTTTATACTGGCTGCCATATATCCTGGGTGAACTTCAAGCAACCTGCCTGGTAGATAGACGACACAGTGGGGCCCTCTCCCATCCCTCCCTACCAACTGATGCCTCGGACTTTTCCGTAACGCCCTGCCCATTCCTAGGTGTACAGGGCTGTAGCTGCAGTCCAGAAGGCGGCGGAGGAGTTGTCCTCTGGGCACCTGGCCTCTGCCTTCGCTGCCAGCCAGGAAGCTGTGACATCCTCGGAGCGTGCCTTTTTTGATCCCTCACTCCTCCACCTCCTCTATTTCCCTGATGACCAGAAGTTTGCCATCTACATCCCGCTCTTCCTGCCCATGGCTGTGCCCATCCTCTTGTCCCTGTTCAAAATCTTCCTGGAGACTCGCAAGTCCTGGAAAAAGCCTGAGAAGACAGACTGAGTGGGGTGGCATCACAGTAGAAAGCCTTTCTTTCCAGCCAGGAGGGGAGGTGTTAGATTGAGAGGCACATAACGGGGCCTGCCACAAATGATTTGTCTCCAGTCTGCTCTGTTGCCACTCCAGCAGTCAAAGTATAACACTCCAAGAGGGTTTCCTCTTTCCTGTCCTCCCTGTTCTTGTGGCTCAGGTCCCTCCCACTCTTCATCTCCTCCCCCCACTCCAACCCCCAAACCTCAAAAGACCCAATCTGGGTCTTCTTACCTGGCTTGAACTTGAAGGCCCTTTACTATCTCCTGCTGCAGCAGGGGCAGCTTGTCTTTCTGCCCTGTTCCTCACAGTCCTCTTGCGCTGAGGGGGAGCACTAGGGAAAAGCCCTGGACTGGGTTCTAGGGCCCCCCTCCTGCTTCTCTTTGATCCCTCAGAGAGAGCCCTAGCACTGCTCTTCTAGAAGGGGCCAGGCCCCTGTCATCTCTGGGGCCTTCTCCCTTCCTCCTGGGTGGCTACACTTGGTGGGTGCAGCCTGATGCTATGTGTGGCAGAGGTTCCCTTCCTCATCCCTTTATAGAGGCAGTGTGGTACAGTGGGGAGAGTTCTGGACTTGGGATCCAACATGTCTGAATTCAACCCTTGCTTCTGGACTTAATATCAGGGGAGCTTTGAATAAGCTACTTAATCCTCTCTGAGCTTCAGTTTTTCTTTTGTTAAAATAGCACTAATGACACCTCCCTTACAGGGTGGTTGTGAGGATTAAATGTGATGAGCTTTGAAAGTGTCTGGCATATTCTAGGCTCTCAATAAACACTGGTTGAATATGAACTGGAATGATACGAAGTGTGATCATACCTTTCATTCTTCATTCGTGTGTAAGTCATGGTTTCCTCCTGTCTGTCTTCCTGGGCTCACTGGTCCATTTTACTTCCACCTGGCCAGGTGCCCTTCCCGCCTTCCTGTCCTGGAGGGCCCTGTGGTGGCTAGACATTGTAGGCTATTGTCCCTCCTAATTTCCTGGGTTGTCTAGCAGGGGGTCTGGGAGAGAAGTAGCAGTGTAAGCTCTCAGATACTAACTGATTCATAAATTCTAAAGAAGAATATATAGTTGGCCCTTGAACAACGTAGTGGGTGAGATGTCTACCCTCTGTGCATTCAAAAATCAGACGATAATTTATATTTGGCCCTGTTTATCTGCAGTTCCATACCCACGTGTTCAGCCAACCTCCCATTGTGTAGTATTGTAGTATTTTCTATTGAAAAAAAATCCAGATAGGTGGACCCACTCACTTCAAACCCATGTTGTTCAAGGGTCAACTGTGTTGAGTACAAGCTGCAGTGGGCACTGTACTAAGTGTTAGGTATTATAGAGAACAAAGACAAGATCTCCAGTTTCACCGAACTGGTCTTGTAGGAGGACCGGTCAATGAGCAAATGAAACGAATTTCAGATGATGCATTAGATAAAAACAGGCTGATCAGATAGTGACCGGGTGTCTGAGAGGGCCTCTGAGCAGATGACATTTGAACTGAGACCGGAAGAATGAGAGGAGGCCATCTGGGGGAAGAGCATCCCAGGCTCTGAGATGGGAACTCACGTGCGGGTCAGAGGGAAGGGCAGAGTGGCTGGAAGCCAGCGAATAAGAAGGAGTAGGTAGCCAGGACCCCTGAAAACCCCTACTGGAAAAATGAACGACGTCCCCGGGCAGGCCCCCTCCCTGCCCCGGGTCAGTAGCCCAGGTGGGCGGGCGGTGGGCGGGGCCAGCGCCGGGCCCACCCCGGGGGCGGGGCGGTACCTGGGGCCCCGGTCCGGCCGGGGGCGGGGCTGCGGACGCTCCCCCTTCTCTCGGCTCCAGCCGGCGCAGGCAGCCGCGGCGGCAGCAGGCTAGCCGTGGCCCCGCGAGGCCATGAAGGTGAAGAAGGGCGGCGGCGGGGCCGGGACGGGAGCGGAGCACGCTCCAGGGGCCTCGGGCCCGAACGTGGAGCCCAAGCCGGAGCTGCAGGCGGAATCCGAATCCGGGTCCGAGTCGGAGCCGGAGGCAGGCCCGGGGCCCAGGCCGGGGCCGCTGCAGAGGAAGCAGCCGATCGGGCCGGAGGACGTGTTGGGGCTGCAGCGGATCACGGGCGGTGAGCACCCGCGAGGCAGCGCCGCCCGCGGGCGGGAGTGAGAGAGCACGAGAGGGGGCCCTCGGGGCGCGCGGAGCCCGAGCCCCCGCCCCCTTTCCCGCCCTCCCCCCCGCCTCCCCTCCCCCACCCGGGTCCCCCTCGCTTGTGTCCTCTACCCTTCTGCCTCCAAGCCTGAGATCTCCATGTCCCCCCTTCCCTCGATCTCTCTCTGCTCCCCCCTTGCCCCTTTAGAGATTCGTTTCCACCCCTTTCCTTCCTTTTTGAGGAGTCCATCCCCCTTTCCAATGGTGAAGGTGGGGCAGCAGCTGCAACTGTGACCCCCTCCCCACAGAGTCTTCAGAGTCCTTTGAAGATCTTCTCTGCAGTAACGAGGAGGGGGCTGAATGCAGTCAGTCCCCGGTCTCCTCCACCCTAGAGGCTAGGTGTGGTATCAAAACCCTTAGGTCTCCTTCACACTGGACACCCCCAGGAAGTCTGGGGCCATCGCTCTCCCCAGGAAAGGACCTGAAGAGGAAGCTTCAGTGGTTTGACTCTGGGCTTCTCAAGGAAGTGGGTTAATACCCCCTTTAGCCTAAACTAGGGCCTGTCCTCTTCTGGGAGGCCAAACCACCACTGTGGTTGAGTTTCTGAGCTGGATTGCCAAACTGAAGTTCCAACTTGGCCGTCCTATTGGCTGTGTGACCTTGGGCTAATAACTTCACCTCTCTGAGCATATTCATCTGTAAAATGGGAATAATGACCCCTACCTTTAGAGAGCTGTTGTGAAAATAAATCCTCTGATTTTGCACTGTGCCTGGCAGGCCGTGCATGCTCTGTAAATAGGGCTCTTTTGTCAATACTGAGGGCCCCACAGGACTGCTCATGGCTGCTGCTTGGAGGCAGACAACTGGGCATTCAGGGGAGGGGAGGGGGTCACCGTAGGCAGGGAACAAGGGAGGGAAGTCTCATGGCAGAGGCCGTGGCTGAGCCTGAAAGAACAGAAGGCGCTTGCAGAGGCAGTGGCCTTCTATCTTGGCCTCATTGGTTAGTAACCCTGCCCTGGCTCCCTCTGTGAGGGCAACTTTTGGAGTCCCCCTGTGAGGGTAGGGAGCAGTTGCTGGACTGGGCCTGAGCTCTAGCGGTGCAGGAGCAGAAGAGTCCAGGGCTTCCAAACAGCTGTGGAGGGGACTGTGATGGCAGGTCTAGGCCTGTGCATCTGGGTCCCCAGGGGACCAGCATCTCCCTCCTCTCTTAGCCAGGCAGCAGCCATTCTTGGCTGGACCCCTGGAGCACTGAACTGCCTTACCCAAGCAGGCAGTAGTAAAGGGAGGGCACCTGGACCAGTCTGATGGTGGTGCCAGTTGGGCTATAATTGGCAACAGCAGCGTTTAGGATTCAGGTTAGCTCTGGAGCAGAACTTCCTTATAGGATGTCTAACTTGTCCCAGTCCTAGGTAACTTTTGAGGTGATTTTGCAGAGGGGCTTCTAGCCCATATACAACTGTGTGTCTGAATTTGGAGGAAATTCATAGCCCTTACAGATTCAGCATCTGTGGGTGATTAGAGGAAGAGTCTTCACTGGATCCCTCTCCTTTGTGGAAGCTGAGAACAGGGCTCCAGGACGCTCCCCACTGGCACCCCTGCCTGTCTCCTCTGACCCTAATCGCACAGGTCTGAGTTTGTTCTTCCTGGATTACCCAGCCCTGAATCCAGCTTAGGAAGCTATTTGTGGCTGAGGCGAAGGGAGCAGTTGTGTTCTGAGCTCTCAGCCACTCTCCCCCTTATCCGGCCTGACCCTGAGTCCCAGGCATCATCCTTCCCCGTCTGGGGGAGGGAGTGGAGGTGGTGTCCTGAACCATGGGCATCTTCCATTCCTCACTTCCTCTAAGGACTAAGGGATTGATAGGTTGAGTTTGCAGTAGAAGAGACAGAGGTCACACTGCAAATTGTTCTCCAATGAGAGGAGAGGCTCCAGAAGTTAGGGAATGGGGGAAGGAGGGGAATTCTATGGGGAGCCGGGAGCTGGGCGACTAGGATGCTGTTCCGAGTTCTGCCTCTTCCTCTCCTCTGCCCTGCACTTTCCTCCTACGTCTTTGGATTAGTGTTTACTTTCTGTGAAAATAAGTTGTGAGCAGGGTGAGGTAGGACCTGCCTACTTCCATTCCTCCTGTCCCCACTGTGGGCTGTGATGGGCAGGCCAGGGCTCCAGCCCCACCATAAGCCCTGCTGGACCCTAAGTGCCAGGTGGCCACCAGGAGGGCTTCCTGGAGGGGGCTGCCCAAGGCTTGGGAAGAGAGAATGACTTTACATTCACTTCCTCTTCCTGCCCCAGAGGAATCAGTGGTGGCCTAGGGGCCTAGCGGGTGATTTCCGGGCCTCTGCGGGGAGGATGTGATGCTGTGCGGGCACCAGAGCCCCCACTGCACCTCTCTGTTTCTTCCTATTTGCTGCTGGGGCCTCCTCCCTGAGTGCTTGCAGTTGCTGCTGCAAGAGTGGTGAGGGTTGATCAGGCCCTGCTATTTCTGAGCTTCCTCAAGCCCGGCCCACCACTGTTCCTGGTTCCTCTTCTGGGCTCAAGGATCCCCCTTACCCCAGTCACAGCCCTGCTACACCTGCCACACCCTCTTACTGGCCTTGCCTCTTCTCTCTGGGGTGGCTCAGAGTCAAGGGTGGATGGATGACCTTTAAGGGGTGTTCCCTCTGTAGACCTCCTCTGCTAAGACCTCCTCTTGTTTGAAGATCAGTGGGGGATGAGAGCAAAGGTAGCTCCCTTTCCATCTCCACACCCCCCTCCCCCCCAAATATTCCAGGCTCTGGGCTTGAGTCAGCAGAGCTTTGAGTAAGCTGCTTAAGGGAGCTGGGTTTGTATAAGCCTCTTATGGGGAGAGGAGGGGCCTGGGGGGTGAGGTAGAACAAGGAAGGGGTTGTTTGCCCCAGCGCTACCTAGGTCAGATAAAGTCCTTGCTTGACACAGTTAGATGTGGCACCGGGGGCAGCTGTGGGGCAGAGGAGGGGCAGGGGTATCCTCTCTGGAAACTGTGTCACCCCCATTAGAGCGAGGTTCCTAAAAGCAGGACTCTATCTTCCCTCTCGGGGTGGTGGGGGGCAGGGCTTCCCACCCAATTCTAGACTCGTCTGGTTAAAAGTCACCGAGCCACTCCTGACATAGCAGAGGCTGGAATGAAGGGCCCTCCACCCCCGGGGTGGGAGGGAAAGTGTGGGGGAGGTGGTCTTGTCCTCCATCCTACCCCTCCCTGATCCAGAAACTACTAGGAGAGAACCTTTTGTCCGCCGTTAGATCCCAAGAGCAGAGCTATGTCTCCCCCACACTCTGTGGGGGCTCCCTCAGGTTAGAGGCTCAGTTCTCTCTGTCTGCAAAGCAGTCACCCTAGGGATCGGAGAAAGTGGTAGCTAGTCCGGGGTAGCTAGGTCCCTTCCTCGCTCAGCCGCCTGTCTCCCTTAGACTACCTGTGCTCCCCTGAGGAGAATATCTACAAGATTGACTTCGTCAGGTTCAAGATTCGGGACATGGACTCAGGCACTGTCCTCTTTGAAATCAAGAAGCCCCCAGCTTCAGGTGAGTGCATTGGGTACGCCATCATCCACAGAGGAAGTGGGCCACCCAGGGACTTCGGAGGCCACTGAGGAGTCAGAACAGAGCTGGGATTGGCACCCAGGTCTCCCCAGGAGTCACCAAGCAGCAGGGCCCTCTGCCTGGGGCTGGGCTGCTGCTTTACCTTCCCCTGGGTCCCTGGGGTTGGACGTCTTGAGAGGACAATCCTGCCTCTTCAGTCCCTACCAGCCTGCCCCCTGTAGGCCCCCTTGGGAACTGCAGTCCCAGAGGCCCCAGGTCTTTTTATCTCTTGGGGCTCTGGGACTCTTAGTTGAAACTGGTGACCTGCTGACCAATTTAGAAGCAATTGGACCCATCTGGCCAATGGTCTGAACCCTCAATATGCATCAGGATCTCCTGAGGAGTTTTGAAAGAAATTCAGACAGATGAGGTCCCTGGGGTGAAACTCCGGGTGGGCATGGGCCCCACCTGAAGCCCACTGAGCCCCAGCTGGGGTACATTACAGAGCGGCTGCCCATCAACCCGCGGGACCTGGACCCCAATGCTGGGCGCTTTGTCCGCTACCAGTTCACGCCTGCCTTCCTCCGCCTGAGGCAGGTGGGAGCCACGTGAGTCACTGGGCCGGGGAGAGGGGTAAGGGTAGGGGTGGAAAGGAGCCCTTCCTGAGTTCTTGCTGAGCCCCTCCTGGGGCCCAGCTCAGCCCCGCCCCCTTCTCTGCTCAGGGTGGAGTTCACAGTGGGAGACAAGCCTGTCAACAACTTCCGCATGATTGAGAGGCACTACTTCCGCAACCAGCTGCTCAAAAGCTTCGACTTCCACTTTGGCTTCTGCATCCCCAGCAGCAAGAACACCTGCGAGCACATCTACGACTTCCCTGCTCTCTCCGAGGAGCTGAGTGCGTTGGGGGGTGTGGACTCAGAGGGACCAGGTTGGAGGGAACGTGGGTCTGGGCCCCTCTCTTCCCCTTACAGCTCTCTTGTGTCTAGCCACCATTCCTAAGCCACCTATAGGGAAACTGAGACCCAAAGAGGCTGGAGGAACTCTTTGTTCAGCTTGTCCCCGTCCCCGAGTCCTGAAGCCCCTGCCGTGACCTGGCTCAGGCTCCTGACCTTTGTCCCAACTGGCTGGGCCTCTCTTGCAGTCAACGAGATGATCCGTCACCCGTATGAGACACAGTCCGACAGCTTCTACTTCGTGGATGACCGGCTGGTGATGCACAACAAAGCTGACTATTCCTACAGCGGGACGCCCTGACTCCCCAAGCCACCCCCTACCTCAGGAGGGTCCTGGGCCCACAGCCATGACCACCCCAACACTCACCTCTCAACCCCGGGTCTTCTGTTGGAGGAGTGTTGCCGAAGCCCTGAGCCAGTGTTGGGAGGGAGGGAGCCTGAGGTCCCCCAGTCCAAGCCTGTGCAGCCCATGGGGCCTGGCATGTGGGGTGGGGTTGTAGCGGGGCTGTCCACCTGCACATTCCAGGAAGACCTCCAGTTGGAGGAGTAGCCAGGACTTCCGGACAACCTAGTTGGCCCTAGCCTCTTGGGCCCAAGTTGCAGAATAGAGATCCCCTATCCAGGCTTTTCCCCTGCCCACCACCGACAGGCCATTTAGAGTTGTAAATTCACAGATGAAGTTCCATGCGAGGTCTGGCAGTCAAGCTTCCCAAGGGAGTCTGGGCCCTGACCCTAGCCCCAGTCTCTACCATCAGGGGCTGAGATCCTGCCTGAGGTGTGGGAAGGACCTGCCCAGATTATAGCCTGTGGTAGGGGCTGGACCAACTGTATATAGTTTTCAATAAACTCTCCTTTTCTGTTCTCTGGTTGTGGGCCGGCATATGTGTGTGGTGGTGGCTGGCGGGGGTACTCCTGTCTCCTGATCCTCTGCACCTGGATACCACTCCTGGCATCTAGAGTTGGTATTTAGTATGCGTTGCAGCTGGAAAGGGTTTTTTCTTTTATAAGGATGGTGACCTGAACGCTCAGAGGAGAAACTTTGGCCCAAAGTCGTAGCTAATCTTGAAGAACAGAGGCTGGGACAAGGGCCTGCGACTCGGGTGGGAGGGAAGGTGTTGGGAAGGTGGCCTTGCCGTCTACCCCACCTTCTCTGAACCCAGAGGCTACTAGGACCGTTAGGTTGTCCTTTTAGCCTTCATCAGAGAGAAGGCTAAGGCCTGGCACCCTCTTGCCTTCAGCTGCCTTGAGGAGGACCCCAGGCTTGGCTGCCTTGCATATAATCCTGCCCCCAGCCCGACCCCAGTTCCAGAGGATGTCTTCATTTTCTTAATGGAAGAAATTCAGAAACAGGTAGATGGAGAGTTTATGTCAGGGTTTACAGCCTATTGTTCTAGGCACTAATTTGAATACACTTGGCACTATTTCTCTCTGTAGCCTGAATAGTTAATCTATAATTAATCTAAGCCTGCAAGGCCTGGAAGTGCTGCAATTCACCTGGGTTCTGTGGAACCCTTGCGGGAGGGCCAAGATCTGGGCTGAACCCTGGGATTCTAAAATGAGTGAGACATTGGGATTTCCCTGGTGGTCCAGTGGCTAAAATTCTGCTCCCAATTCAGGGGCCCCAGGTTTGATCCCTGGTCAGGGAAATAGATCCCACATGCCTTAACTAAGACCTGGTGCAGCCAAATAAATAAATGAGTGAGACACAGGGAACAGATATCTGTCCTAGAATAAGATGAACGGGGCACACAGGGGAGCAAGAGTCATCCTGCTTGGAGGGTTCTAGCGATGATTCGTGGATGAATCCTATCCACCCCAACATTCAGCCCGCAAACCAGGGACTCAGTCTCAACTCCGATCTCTAGCTCCATCCAATCACTGGAGATTTCGCCTCTTAAAAGTTTCAACTTCATCTGCTTCTCTGCAGTTCTTTACCTCTCACTCTAATGCCTACAATATCCTCCTCAGCACCCCTCTGCCTCTCGTATGGAAGTACTGGGGAGCATCCTGACATGACTACTTAATAGCTGTGCAATGTTGGCAGGGCAAGTTAACCTCCGCGCGCCAGCATTTTCTGAAAAATGGGCGTTAATCCTCAGAGTTGATTGTGGACAGTCTAACACATGTAAGGCATTCAGGCTTGGGCCTAGCATTCAATATATATTGGTTATTAGCTTCATTCCAATCCACCCTTCACTCAGCTGTCACAAATAATCTGACCAGGTCATTCCTGCTTAATCTCCTCAGTGGCCCACCATCATCTTCAGGAGAATTGCCAACACCTGGATTGCAAGGCTCCACACGTCTTTCACATTGTAAATATTTACTTTCCTGAAAGCAACTGATAAATCGGGCCTCCAAACACTTGCTTTATGCTGTTCCCTTTGTTTCAGTGCTCTCTGCCCATATCTTCCTGTCTAAGTTGTCCTGAGTTTTCAAGCATTTATGATGCTGACTGGATTATGAGGTGGTTACCGGGCTCTCCTGGTGTTAAGTGGCCTGGGGGCAGGAATGCCAAATGGTCTCCAATGAATGACACACTCAATACGAGCACTCCACCCCTCACAATGGAGGGTCATGAGAGTGCAGGGAGCGTGCTAAATCGAATCGGGCGGATGTTCTGGATTGGTCCTGCTCTACTTCCACCTTCAGACAGGTAGGGCGGTCCCTGTTTTGAGGTCCTCATCCCTGGAGCATGTATCAAAGAGGCTGTCCTCTGGTGAGGCCTGGCAGAGGCCTGGCTGGGAGAAGCCTTGGACCCCTGCCTCCTTTTAAGTCTTCATGCCTCTGGCACTAGTCCTGCTGCTAACGGTGCACCTGGGTACATTTGGGTCCTGGCACTTTTCCTGGGAACCAAGAGAATCCCTGGGCTATAGAAAGAGGAAGAAACAGTCGGGTGGGGCTTGTTCTGGTCCTGGTGCTGATGAGCTGTCCTTGAAGGCTGAGCTGAACCTTGCAAGAGCTGTGCCTCACATTCTCTTTGAAGTCAGCCAGATATTTTTTGCTTTGACTCCTTAGGGGTGTCATGAGGACCCTACCATTGGGTTGGGCAGGAAAGCCCAGATACTGCAGGGGGACCCACCACTCATGCCAATTTGGGCTGGAGCTAGGGGTGCCCGTAGGAACTACCAAACCCACTGTAAATTATTGAGATGCTTCCCTTCCAGTCAGTGAAGAATTGCTGTCCCCAGCCCCCAGTGCCTTCCTCCCTAGCCTGGCCCCTCCCCTGGGAGCCACCCTCCATTTTCCCACCACCTGGCAACTAAAATAAGGGTGCTTTACTTTTCTGGGGGTTGGGGACACACCACGCAGCTTGTGGAATTTTAGTTCTAGACCAGGAATTGAACCAGTGCCCCCTGCACTAGAAGCGTGGAGTCCTAACCACTGGACCACCAGGGAAGTCCTAAAGGGGGCTTTACTTTTTTGTGTGTCATGGACCCATTTGTTGTCTCTACTGAAGCCTGTGGATCATAAGCTTTTATGTACAATAGTATGTTGTAATCCTATATATTTTACGTGTTAAAAACTATACATCGATATATAGATATATTCTGCGATGCCTGTATTATATTATGAAAACATCTGTGATTTCTTATGTGATTTCTCTACCTAATGACAAAGTCACAAATTCTGTGAAAAGTTATTGTGATTTGTTGCCGACATTCTTAATCGAGGGAAATGCTAAATTCAAGGTAGAGATAAGTGAAAATGAAGGTGAAATTTATTTATCCGAGTTCATGGACTCATTAATTCTAACTGGTTTTAGAACTCTCAGGTTTACAGCCCCTAAACCTGAGAAGTTAAAAGGGTTAATTTTCCACAAATAGAGAACTTTCAGACCCTGGATCCATTCAAACAATTCCTCTGAACGGTGGGCGAACACATGATGAGCGGCCAGCAGGGGGCAGCATATGAGCAGAAGTGTGGGGCTCAGTTCAGAGAGCCGCAGCCACTCAGCTGTTTCTTGGTTTGTTTTGTTTTTCCGCCCAGTTTTTAGTCCAAGGGCCAGTCTGGCTACAAACAAACAAACATGAGGCCCCAAGGCTTATCTGCTTGCCCCCTGTCTTACTTGCACAGGGGCAAGCTCACTTACATGTGTGCCGAATGGGCCCATAGGATTGAGGTTGGACTGACGGCCTCCAGCTGCCTAGGCTGGAGGTGTAGAGGAGGTCATCTGAGCCCCCAGGGTCCGAGGTTCTGAAGCAAGGAAGTAGGTCCCAGTAAAGTTCTCCCATGGAACACTTACCCTGCTCTTGGGGGCTTGGGTGTCAAGACACAAGCCTGGGGTTGCCCAGAGCTGGGGGCTTGATAGAGAGGCTTCACCCTTCGTATTGCACAGGGCTGGGCTGGGTCGGGGTGGAGGTGGGGGTTCTTTCTCTTGGGCACACTGGCTGGCCATGCCTTCACCCCACCCCACCCCTGCAGCCCTCTAGCTCTGGCCCCAGCGTTAGAGCCTCGGGAGGGAGCGTGCTGATGGAGGGTAGGGTTCTATTATGGGATCCTCTGCAATAATGTCCTCTGGCCGAGGTAGGTGGCATTGGCTGGCCCCCAGGCCCTGGCCCTTGGGAAAACTTTCTAAGCAGAAGGCCCACCCATGGCTGCTCTGAGATCGAGGTCCAAGGTCCATGGATAAGCTTTTGGCTCCCACATTTGCCCTATCCCCATTCAGGCCGAATGTGGGGCTGCCTCCCAGGCAGCTGTTTGGTGACAGCAGCCTGCCTGGTGGTGGGACTGAGTGGGGCCCTGACCCTCCAGAGACCACCCTCCAGGGCCAGCAGGGCACACAGCGCCAGGCTACGTTTCGTTCATGCCACCTGTGGAAACCAGAGCCCAGAGAGGGAAAGATGAGGGCAGAAAGGCACAGTCTGGATAGGGAAGTGACCCCTTCTTACTGTGAGGAGATGGAGGCTGAGGAAGGGACAGATCTCAGGAGGAAGGGATGTGGGGAAGGGTACCTACTCCCTCCTTCCCTCCCTGCTTCTGGACAGGGCAGCCGCTGCTTCCAATCCTTCAGGAAGTTTTCCTGGGAAGAGATGCTCCCCGGGCCCCGCCCCTCCGCCCCACCTCATCCCCTTATCCTTTCCTTGCTGTTCAGAAGCCCTCTGAGATGCCTCATTCTTCAAATTGAAACTTCTAGGTCTGGGTGAGGGTTGGGGTAAGATCACAGGCTCAGGGAATCTACCTTTTTGCTCCAGGGAGGGGAGGTCCAGAAACGAAGTCTTGGTAGCTGAGACCACAAGGCATTTGCTTTATTGTTCCAGGACAGGGAACAGTGGCAGGCCATCAAGGGTTCTGCTTGTGTCTCATCTGAGCCTGGGCCCAACCTCGGGGGGAGGGGGTGTTCTTGTCACCCTCAGGCCCCGGGCAGGCTGAAGCTCCCACTTAGCCTACTTGGTGTGGGTCGGGCTCTCAGGTAGGACACGGTGGGCACCCCCTTGCTCCAGGGGCATCCTGGACCTGCCAAGTGGTCAAAGAGAGCAGGCATGGGTGCTCCCACACCAGCCTGAAGCAGAGTTCCCTCCCTAACTGCCCAGGCTGTCTGAAACAGGAGTATTCATAAGCTGGGACCTAAGCTACATGAAGCTCTCAGGGGTGACTGTAGTGACCTGCAGGGGCCATTCCGGCACCCAGGGCTGGGGCAAAAGGACACTTTCAAGTTTCCGAGGGCAAGGGTTTTTCCAAACACTTTGTGTCGGAAGTGGGCTCAGTTTGGTCCTGGAGCGGACTTTGCCCTCCTGTGTGTCTTCCCCCAGGGGAAGCCAGATAGAGCTTAAGTTGAGGACAGGTTGAGAGCCTGGCAGGGTGGGTGCTGTGAATATCAGCACCCCCTTGGGGGCCCACAGACAACTTTGGGAGAGGTTCCATATCTCCTCCTTCTCGATGGGCTGCTGGGATGAAGATGGGAGAATAAATACAGGGGGCTTCTGGGAAAGATCACTCCTGGAGGGGGGCAGGCCTGCAGAGAATGTGGACGTCAGAAGAGGGTTCCAGGGTGGTCTTGGACCTGGCTGGGGGCCCTGAGCTTTTGATAACCAAACCCTTCAGCTCTCAGCTGCCCCCCAGTGAAGTCTGTGATATAGTTCTGATTCCTCTGGATATAAGGTATGTGAGTGGGTGTATGTCTGCATAACTGTGTGTGTATGTGTGTGTGTGCCTGTGCACATGTACGCGAGAGCCTAAGTGTGGATGAGTGTGAGCCATGGAGAGTGCATTTTCTTCTTCCCCAGACACTTGCTCTCCGGGGTCCCTGGGCCAGGAGCTGGTGTACCAGGCGGTGGAAATGTGCGAGGGGCAGTATCCTGGGTGGTGACTTCTCCACCCCCAGCTGCCAGCTAATAACCAAGTTGGCTTCATGACATAGGGGACAGGGAGTGTGTTTCCTTCCTTGACCTTTAAGGTGAGCCCGATATGGGCGGCCGGCTGGGACTTCCGGGCCAAGCAAAGGCTGGAGCTGCTGTGGGGCATAGCTCAGGCCAGGGCCATGGGCTTGGAGCTGGGGCTGAGGTACACAGAGGGGCCAGTAGGGGCCGCGGAGGGTGTGGGCTCCAGCTCCATGAAGGCAGAGTAGAGGGTGGTGAGATGCAGGTCACCCAGTGCCCCGGAGCCCCCGTTGCCTGGGGGTGCCAAGTCGCCTGTCCCACTGCCAGTCTCGGCCAGACAGGGCCCAGGGGGATAGCAGGGAGGGGGAGCTGGTGGCACCGAAGACGATGTCGGCGATGAGGTCACCAGTACCAAGGGGTCAAGGGCCAAGCTGTCATCCTTCAGCTGTTCCCACAGGTTTCCTATTTGGGGGAGAAAACAGGCGTCACTGGGAGGCACCAACGAGCCCTGTCTGCCTCTCACCCCACACTCTCACACGCTAAAGAGAGCAGGACTGGGGTGACACTGATTGGAGAGCAGACCTTTGGCACTAGCTCTGTGACCCCAGGCAGTTGCTAAACCTCTCTGCATCTTCCTCCCATGTAGGACATTTTGAAAGCCATAGCCCAGATGATCTCTGTGGCTCTTTTTTTGGGGGTGGGGGAGTGGTCAAGGATTTAAGAGCTGCCTGTTGGAAGGGTTGATGCAGATGCTGTACATTCTGGGGTTACCCTGGGTAGGGAGCCCTAGGAACTCTTCACCCTGGCTCTTGTCCAGGTTCCCAAGGAAGGTGAATGTGCAGCCCAGACCAAGGATCTTCCAGTAATGCACCGCAGCATCCAGTGAGCTGGTTGGGCTTCTCCATTGCAGGGCCCAAGGAACAGGAGCAAAGCCCTGTCAGGAAGGACTCCCCATTGGAAGCACTGACTCTGGGATGCAAACTGTGCCGCACCCAATCCCTCTCTGTGTGTCGTGTGACCTGCGTTGTGGCTGGCCAGGGCCTGGGGCTCCTTCCCTGGGGATCAGGGCTGCAGGGTGTGGAGGAAGGGGGCTGAACTAAACCCAAGACTGGCTGCCTGGCTTCCAATCCTAACTCTCCTTCTTTCTAGCTCCGTGACCTTGAATAAGTTACTTAACCATGGTGCGCATCTGTGAAATGGGTTGAATAATCCCTCCTAGCCTATAGGCCCACGTGAGAGAGCACATGTAAAGTGCCTCACAAGATGCCAGACAGTAAGGCTCAGGTAAATGTCTATGGTAGCCCACATATCTATAGATTCTTCTGAGTCTGTGGAGCCCGGCTCCCCACTTCTGGAAGGGGCTGCGGCTCTAGTTGCCTTTCTCTAAGGGTAGCTTCCCAAGACCCGGCTCTCTCCTCATCAGACTGGGAGATCTCTGAGGGTCAGCTGCCCCACCTGCTTGTGGACGTCCCCTACCCCAGTGCACACAGAGGGCCTGAGGCCTGGGTCAGCACCCTTCTTCAGAGCTCCTGTGGCCAGTACCAGGGCCGGGGGGTGCACTGGAGGTTAGATGGGAATGGGTGGGATTGGTCACAGGCAGAGACGAAGCAGGCGAGACGGAATGGAAGAGACAGAATCTCTTCCTGGGACCTGCCTAGCTCCTCGGCCTCCCCTTCTTTTCGGGGCAGATCTCTCTCCTTCTTCTGCATTAGGTGATGAACTCCAAAAATATAGTCACTTCTGGAAATGTTCAGAGTCTCAGTTGCTTACAATCAACTATGGAATAGACCATTGGCCCCTTTCCAGCCTGTATCTTCTTCTGAAGCTACTTGGGGGGCACGCACCCCTGGTCTATATCTTCTTCTGAGGCTGTTGAGCCCAGCTCCCCACTTCTGGAGGGGGATGTGGCTCAAGTTGCCTGTCTCTAACAGTAGCTTCCCAAGACCCAGGCTCTCCCAGGCACTTTCAGCCCAGAGCTGAGAGTGGTTTGGTGATAGGTCAGTTGGAACCAGTTCAAGGGGCAAGAATATTCCTCTTTGACCCTTCACCACCACCACCACCCATTTCCCAGCTCTGGGCTTTCTCTGCTCCAGAAACTGAGCAGTTAGCTGCAACCTGGAGACTGAGACAGGCCGGGCCATGCCACCAGCTGCTCCTCTGAAGGCCTGTCCCACCTCCCCCCTCCCATCCCCAGCTCACCCTGGAAGTCAAAGTCGGTGAGAGAGGGGTTGATGGCGTCCAGGTCAGTGCCAAGGTCTCCGTCTGGCAGCAGGGTGTCATGCATGGTCCTGGCTGGGGAAGGTTCAGCCAGCAGCTTGGCACTGTGGCTAGGTGGGGTGTGGGCAGGCAGAGGCGAGTCCTGGGGGGTGCCTGGCTGGGCCCGCAGCTCTAGATGCCCATCTGGCTGTGGAAACAACGGCTGCGGAGGTCCAGGAGGGGCCAGGCCCGGCGAGAGGTGCGAGTATGTCTGCCCGTAGCAGGAGGGTGCGTGCCCCCCAAGTAGGTCCTGCAGGGGATTCTTGCCAGGAATGGGGCCCGGAGCCGGGTGGATTGAGTGCAGTGGCTGGGAGAGCCCAGCTGGAGGTGCCAGGGGCTGGATGGGGCCAGAGCCTGCCAGCCCAGGGGGTGGGCAGCCGAGCAGTGGGGAGCCCAGCTTCTCCCTCTTGTCTCCAATGAGGCTGTCCAGCTCCTCTGAAAAGGCCCAAGAGAGGACACTGTGAGACCTCCTTTCCCCCACAGTCACTCCCAGCCTTGGAAACACATTCAGGCCCTTTCCTTATTCATCAGCTTTCCGTCGCCCAGCTGTTCTCACCACCCCCACTCTTAATTTCTTGGCTCTGGGTACCCCGGGTCCACCACGCCGGCCGGCAGCCTCACCTGGCTTGGCCATGCTCTTGCGCACGGCGATGGGGTCTTTCCTCTTCCACTTCTGCAGCTCCTCCTGCATCTTGTCGATCTTGGCTGGATTCAGGGCCCACAGGCAGCCCTTGCGAGAGGAACTTCCCGATTTGTTCTCTACCTTCTCGAAGCACTTGTTAAGAGACAGGTTGTGGCGGACAGAATTCTTCCAGCCATCAGGCGCCGTCTGCCGAAGCAGAGCAAGACACGAATTCAGGCTGGGTTCAGAAAAAGCCCTGGCTGTCTGGGCACACAACTGCCACCCACTCTGGGGCTTGCTGAGCTCTTCAGCAACCAGCCCACACTCAGTCCCATCAGTAGTGGGGCAGGGATGGGCAAGAACCTCAGTCACAGTTATTAGCACCTAAAATCTACCTCCATCCTATCCCATGCCCTTCAGAGGACTGTCGAGGTGATTCATACAGGAGGGGCTGGTGGGTGCTAAGGAGGAGGTGCTGCCCCTCCCCGACCTGGGGTTGGACCACTCCCTGCTGGCTCTCCAGGCCTGTGCTTGGACCCCTGTGTGGAGAGGGCCTTGCCATGCTGAACTCTCTGGGGCTGTGTCTCCCTGCTGTGAGCCTGACTCTGGGGTGTGGGTCCATGAATTCCTTTGAGTGTGAGGACATGTGTGTGCTGCTAAGGATGTGTGTGTGGGAGAAAGTCTCTCTAGGGGTGTGTGTGGATATCCATGATTGTATGTGTGTGTGGGTGTTCACATGCGTGTGCCCAGGGGGCGTGCCCTGGTGGGGAGGCCAGCCCTCAGGCGGGGGATGCTCGTGCCAACAGAATAAACACCCATTAGGAGGCCTGGTCATGCCACCAGTGCAGTAATTGTGCCCAGGGAGGGTTGTAAAAACCATTAGGCTGACTCAGTTGGGTGAGAGGCGGTGGCGGGGGTGCCACTGGGCACCCTCCCCCACTCCCCGCACCCCCCAGCCCAGAGCTCTGTTCCAGGCTCTATGACAGTCCTGGGCCCAGCAGGGGTGACTGTGGGCAGAGCATCCACTCTGCCTGGTGAGGTCCTTCTGCACCCTCACCTCCCGGCCCCTCTCCCTTCCAGCTCACCGTTTCTGCCTAATGAGGGGCGGCCACTCCCTCCTCCCCAGCTCATTTGCCCCAGGGAGCAGCCAGGCTGAATCATGTCCAGCAGAACAGGGCCCC